>NC_056735.1:1308588547-1309253547 GCF_019279795.1 Protopterus annectens | reverse complement strand
TTAAGTATTTAAGAGTAAAGTAAGGTACTGACTGCCTCATCAAGTGGAAGAGTTTTTAGGACAAACCAATTAGTATTGAAGGAGGAGTCTATATGAAATTTAAAAAGGTTTCAGGTTGTTTTAATTTGGTGAGCGTTTGGGTGGTATTTCTATGGGTATAAGCTGAAAGTGGTTGTTGAATGAGTTTGGATAGCTTCCAGAGACTATAAATTTAGTAAGGTCAGAGACCAGTAACCCAGTCTAGAATTGCTTCTTTACCGATGGCATTACTAAATTTGTTGTGCATTTTGATAAGCTGTGTAAGTTTATACTAGCAATAGGGAAAGTCTGATGTATGGTTTTGCCAGTCAATATTTACATCTCCTAGTATGGATTTTTTCATAAGGTATATATTGTTAGCTGACCAGAAGAGGATTTCTTCTAAAGTTGTTATATTATTTCCAGGCAGGATGTAGACTGTAATAAAACTTGCATGCTTTTTTATCATCAAACTTAATAGTGATACTAGTTTTTCACCATTTTGGAATTAAGTGATGCACTATGAATACTAAGAGATATTGTATGAACATGGATAAATTAAGGGTACTTTCTTTCTTTCTTGTGGGGTCTAAAAGCTCTGACAGTATCGTAGCCCAAGTTAGGCTTAAACCAGGTTTTTCTAATGGCAAAAATGTCAGAGTTGTACTGTGATATCCAAGGATGTAACTCAGTAATTTTGTTACAAATACTATGTAAGTTAATAGTGACAATATTCTTTTTTTCTGGAAGAATAGGAGGATGATGGCACTGAGAGGTTTGATGTGCTAATTTTATTACTATGGATAGCTGGTGGTTTAATGGTAAGGACAGTACAGTTGGGAAGAGGGTTAGTTAAGTCAGTCTTGTAGGTGTGGTTCTTTGCTATTTAGATTAATGAGCTTTCAGGGACTGGGTTGAGGTAGACACCACAACACAGACTTTTGAGAGGTAGTATATTGATTTAGAGGGGACCTGTATGAGTTCTATTTTTAAGAAGATAATTACTTCACTGTTGCCTTTTTATGTGCCCCCAATATGAGGTTAGTGTCCACAGATAAAAAAGTTGACACTGTCTCTGATAAGACAGGTCTATCACAAGACAGAGATGCACACTATATGCTTGGTGACACAAAGTGGAGAAATGCCAATTTTCTGATGATATGCCTTTGGGGTATTAAATGAAACCAGAGCACCTGAATAAAATCAAGGCAAAAAGATCATATAGAATCTACAAAAAAAATGCTAAGAACCGAGAATCCAAGCACTATGAGATAGCAAAACTGCCAATGCTGCTATCAGTGTGCTAATGATCAGATGCTTTCACCCACAGAATCTGCCCAGATCACCAAAAAAATCCATTTATGTACACTTTTGATGTCTGTGACGGTCCATAACAAAAAGTGAATTGTAACCAGCATCCTCACCCTCTCAACACAGAAAACACACAGTAATGATCATTTTACAACAGTTTTAGCAGATACATCATGTGACAACACTGCTGCAAAGCCAATTTAATGACTGTAAACTGTGATCAAACAGCATCAGGTGCAAGTCACTCGCTCACAGATGGTCTTGCACTCATCAGATACAGCCTCTTTATTAACTATGCACATCTCAGATGCCAGATTGTAATTAAAAACAAAAGGTCACAGTAAATTATTCCAACTTGCTTTACACAGATGAATATTAGTTCCACAAAGCCAGACTAATGACAGTTTAACTTGATTGCAACAACAGTGTCAGATGACTTTATTCACAGACAGCCACATACAGAGTTATTACAAGTACTTAACGGTAAACACCACAAAAGTCAGATTGTAGCATATATATATATATATATATATATATATATATATATATATATATATATATTTACACACACACACACATATACATACACACACACATATGGGCAAAGTAATGCATTTTTTGTTTGTTTCTCAAATTGTACAGTAGCCACAGCAAAGTATTCCAACTTGTCTCACAAATTCAAATTAGTCCTATAAAGCCAGATTACTGACTGTTTAGCCTGAGCAAATAAACAGGGTCAGTCAACTTGCAGGCAGCAATTACAGCCACTTTGCTGACTCTATGCATCTCAGATGTCCAGCTGTATTAAAAATAATAATCACAGAACGTGGTAAAGTAAACACACGAAAACAAAGGACCAAAAACAGACAAACATGTAGTTACAACACCAAGGCTGTAATAATAAAGCTTTCGGATAAAATCCTTCATCACTACAAAATGTT
Source organism: Protopterus annectens (assembly GCF_019279795.1). NCBI lineage: Eukaryota > Metazoa > Chordata > Ceratodontiformes > Protopteridae > Protopterus > Protopterus annectens. Next base: position 1,309,251,277 of record NC_056735.1, on the reverse strand, counting down.
AAAACCAAGGACACATTTAAATACAAGTCATAAAATACCACATGATAAACACACAGACAATAAAAAAGTACAGTTTTGTACCTACCATAAATGTAGATGTTAGAGTGCTAATACAGCTGCAGTCATAACTGATGGGTTCTCCTGCCGTCAGGCGGGTCCTCGGTCGGCCAAATTCCAAAGTCTAGGTCCGGTGTCGGTTGTCGTCGCTTCTTCCCTGACGTCAGTGTGACAGGGGTAAAAAGGAACCAGCCAACGCCATTTTCTTCAGTTTTTCTTGCCCCAGATGTCAGGTGCCCCCAGAAGGAAGGCAATATATAAATTTGTGTAATAATGCAGTGCAATATAATCAAAATACAGTAGTTGCAAGCAAATACATCATAAATGAATACCCCAATCAGGTTGTATGAGGATGTGTTAGCCTATAGGCCTGTCCCAAGAGGGGAAGGAGGGAGGGAAACCTGGACTGCAGCTGTATTAGCACTCGAACATCTACATTTATGGTAGGTACAAAACTGTACTATGTTCATCGTGCATACAGCTGCAGTCATAACTGATGGGTAAAATCCCAAAGCTAAGAAAGGGGTGGTAGGCACTAGGTGGAACTAGGAGGAGCCAAAATGCCCTGCAAGACTGCAGTGGCAAAGCCTGCTCTAGATTTGGAGTATAATGGTAGGTTGTAGTGCTTGGAGAAGTTATACACAGAACTCCAAGTGGCTGCTTCCAAAATATCCTTGGTAGGAACTCCTCTGAGGAAGGCTGCAGAGGTGGCTGTGGCCCTGGTGGAATGAGTTCTAATGCCTGTAGGAACAGTTTTGCCAAGAAAGGAATAGCAAAAGCGTATGCAGTGGGCTATCCATTTTGAGATTGTCTGTTTGGAAATTGGCTTTCCTTGAGCTCCTACCGCATAGGACACAAAGAGCTGTTCTGATTTTCTGAAAGGCTTTGTTCTGTCCAAATAATAACGCAGTTGTCTGTGGATGTCCAAGGAATGCCGTAATCTCTCCCCTTTGTTTTGAGGATTAGGATAAAAAGTAGGTAAATGTTTGGCCTGATTTAAAGCTACCCTGGATACACTTTAGGCATAAAAGACGGGTTGGTTCGTAAGGAAACTCTGTCCTGATGGAAGATGATAAAAGGCTGGACAGCCATGAGAGCCTGTAGTTCTGAAACTCTACGAGCTGAGGTGATAGCCAGAAGGAAAGCTGTTTTCCATGACAAATATTGCAAATCTGATGAGGCAGCTGGCTCAAAGGGAGGCAAGGTCAGTTTTTCCAGAATGAAATTAAGATCCCAAGCAGGTATTGGTTGTTTCCTTGGAGGTCTTAAATTCTTAGCCCCTCTGAGGAACTGTCTTAAGAGAGGGTGAGAGAATAAAGGTGGATCAGTGTTGTATTCTGCAGAAATGGCTGAGGCATGGATTTTGATGGAGGAGAATGAAAGTCCACTGCTTAGCAGCTCAGCCAAATATTGTAGTATTTGAGGTAAATTCAGTTTTCCAGGATCCTGGCCCTTTTTCTCATACCAGACACAAAACTGTTTCCATTTTGCGGAGTAAGCTTTTCTAGTTGATGGCCTTCTGGCCTCCAAAATGACATCCTGCACCCCCTTGGAGGGTAGGGCCTGTTGTGATGCTAAGGAATCTTCCATGCGGCTAGATTGAGTGTTTTTAGCTGACTGTGAAGAGTTTTGAAGCTGTGCTGAGTCAGAAGAGGCATTAGAGGCAGGGTCCATGGTGGGGAATGCGTCAGGCTCCTCAGGAGTGGGTACCAGTGTTGCCTTGGCCAGTCCGGAGCAATGAGAATCATCTTTGGTCTGTCTGCTCTGGTTTTCAATAGAACTTTGGGCAGCAGAGGAAGAGGTGGGAAGGCATAAACTGTCATTGATGTCCAACTGAAAGAGAAAGCGTCCACTCTCCAGGCCTTTGGATGGAAAATCCTTGAGCAGAATTTTGTCAATTGATGATTTTTGTGGGAGGCAAAGAGATCTATGTCTGGCCTTCCCCATTCTTGGATTATTTCTGTAAAAACTTTTGGATGCAATTTCCATTCATGTGGATCTGTCATATTCCTGCTTAGGTTGTCTGCCAGCATGATTTGCTTGCCTGGCAAGTACTGTGCTTGTAGTTCCATTTGTAAGTCCATGGCCATGTTCCAAAGTGACATGGCCAGTCTGCATAGGGGGTAAGAATGTGTTCCTCCCTGTTTATGTACCACATAACTGTGGTGTTGTCCGTTCTTATCAATAGTTGACCTGGTTGTAGAAGGTCCTTGAAAGCTATTTTATTACTGCTAGCATTTCCTTTTGATTGATGTGAAGGTGCTTTTCTTTTTGGGACCATTTGCCCTGAATGCACCAATCTGTCATGTGCGCCCCCCAGGCGTAGTCCGAGGCATCTGTTGTAATGACTTGATTTGCTTGAGGCTTGCTGAATGGAAGACCTGTGTTTGTTTGACATGCTTGAGCCCACCACAGAAATTCCTTTTGCAGACATGGAATTAGTGGTATTATTGTTTCCAGACTGTGGCTGTGTTGAGACCATATGTTTTTCAGGTACCACTGTAGTTTCCTCATATGCAGCTTTGCACATGGGATTAGTAAGATGCAAGATGCCATGAATCCCAGAGCCTGCAGGATTTTCCTTGCAGTCAGCCTGGTGCAATTTGCTAGTGTTCTGAAGTATTGAATTAGTTGCCCCTGCTTCTCTGGCGTGAGGTAGGCCATCTGGGTGTTTGTGTCCAAATTGGCACCCAGGAAAATTATCTTCCGAGAGTGTATTAGCCTTGATTTCTTTTTGTTGACTGTGGATCCCAGAGAGTTCAACAACATTATTACATAAGCCAGATGTTTCAGAAGAATGTGCTTGCTGTCCGCTTGGATCAGGCAGTCGTCCAAATAGGGGTATATTTGTATCCCTTGAAGTCTGCAGTAGGCAATTACTGATGCCAGGCATTTCGTGAATACTCTGGGTGCAGTAGATAAGCCAAAGGGCAATGCAGAGAATTGATAATGGGTTGAACCTGCAAGAAATCTGAGGTACCTTCTGCAATTTTGTCTGATTGGGACATGCAGGAATGCCTCCTTGAGGTCCAATGTTACCAGCCAAGACTCCTTGCCCAGCATGGGAAGAAGTTGCTGTAGAGTGAGCATCTTGAATTTTGGTGCAGTAGAAATGTGTTTAGGATGGATAGGTCCAAAATAGGTCTCCAATCTTTTCCCTTCCTTGGTACCAGAAATAGCCTGGAATAAAAACCTTGACCTTGTTCGTGCGTAGGTACCTCTTGAATAGCTTTCATGTTTATGACATCTGTAATTTGCCTTTGTGCCTCTGCCCTTTGATTGTGTGGCAGGTTTGGCATGCCTCTCATTTTTGGAAGGGTGTGAAAATGGAATTTGTAGCCTCTGTTTATAATGTCCAGGATCCATTTGTCCTTTGTGACAATATGCCAATTTTGTGAAAATAATGCCAGCTTTCCTCCTAAGGGGGCTGCCATTTGAGACTTGGTTGGCATGCAAAGGGGAAAGTCATTGGGTTTGCTTTCTGAAAGATTGCGAGTTATCCTCACCACCTCTTTGTGTAGGAGCTTGCCATTGTCTGCCTCTAAACGATCCTTGGGATTGTCCTCTACCCCTCGGGTGCCTGTATCTGCCTCTTTGGGGTCTGTCCGTGGCAGGAAAGGACCAGTTTTTGGAAGGTCAATTTCTACTAAAACGTGGGGGTTGTACCTGTAGAAAATCTTTCACAGTTTGCATTGATTTAGCCTTTTCCTCCATTTTCCTTAATACCTCCTCAGCATTAGCACCAAATAGTACATCCTTTTGAAGAGGGGCATCTAGTAATTTAGCTTTGACATGATCAGGCAAGGCTTGTTCCTTGAGCCAGGCATGCCTATGTATGACTGATCCAGTAAAAGCAGCTCTACATGAGGCCTCTAGAGCATCAAAACCACATTGTAAAGTATGCTTACCCACTTGTTCTGCACTATGCATCAAATCCTGCAACTCCTTCAAGTCTGGTTGTTCAGGTTGTGACATTTTACTTTTCAATTGTGATAACAAAAACTGTTGGTATTTTAGCATATGGAACTGACAGTTTAAGGCCCTCATGGTTAAGGTAGCCGAGGTATATACCTTTTTTCCCCACCTTTCTAAGGATCTGGAATCTCTCTCAGAAGGTAATGGATTTTTAGCAATGGAGGCCTTAACTCCCTTGGGGCCCTGTGAGATGGTTTCTGGGTCAGCAGCATGGCTTTTGTATAGAAATTGGTGTGAGTCAGGAGCCCTGTAGTACCTGTCAGGCTTAACTGGAGCTGGAGGTAGAGAGTCCAGGTTAAGGCAAGCCTCCGAGTAAACATCATCTAGGATGTCCAAGACAGGAGGTATAGCCAGAGGCCTGTGCTGAGGTAGCAAGAGAAATTCCCTAAGCCTTTTCTTGGAATCTGAATAATCTTGGTCTTCCCAGTGGAAGTGTTCCCTTAAGGTATGCAACGTTTCCCGAAATGAGTAATCCTCAGGGGGGGATACAGAAGGAATGGACTCCTCCACATCAGAATCTTCAAAAGGGGAGTAAGAATGTTCCTGATCATCGGAGTGCTCTGAAATAATGGAGCCCTGATCAGAGGAAGGGGAATCTTCCTCCAATCTGGGCCTTTTGTCCGGTGGGGACTGAGAACCTCTGATAAGAGTAATTAAATCCTCAGCCATTTTAAGCATCTGTTTCTTAGGCATGGGGCCCGGAGAGGGGCCCTGTGTAGCTGGTCTCTTAGAGTGCATGGTTGCTTTAGACTTAGTGAAAGCCTTGATGGAGAAAGAAGAGGAAGGTCTGAAGACACCTTGAGTGGAGGTGGACCTGTCCACATTCTGAGTTTCAACGCCAAGAGTGGCTGTAGTCGGGGTGTGGGCCGAGGAGCCTGCGACCTCGGGCACAGGAGACACCATCAAAGAAGTGTCGTCGGTAGTCAGGGCTATCTGTAAAGTCTGCCCTGAGTTTTATGTAGGAAAATCAACTCGTAATTTGAGGGGAAAGGATGGTGGAGCATAAATCTGAGATACGTAGGGGCATTATGACTAATGCATTAGCATAACATCTTAGGGACTATGGAAATATCCATAATTTTTCTTTCAGAGTTTTGGATGTGGTTTTGAAGAATATAAGGGGTGGTGATTTAATAATAAATTGGAAACAAGAGAATATGAGTGGATTTTGCATTTAAATGCTGATCACCCCCCCCCCCCAGTACAAATAAAATGGTTTCTTTAAATTCTACTTTGAAATTCAAACAAATGCGTTTAAACTGATTTCTTGGTTGGATAATTAACTCTCAGTTTTTATTGGCTGTGTGTTTATCATGTGGTATTCTATGACTTTTATTTAAATGTGTCCTTGGTTTTAACATTTTGTACTGATGAAGGATTTTATCCGAAAGCTTTATGAATAAAGCCTTGATGTTGTAACCGCACGTTTGTCTCTTTTTAAAAATAACAGTAGTAGCATATTCAACTGTTTCACACAAACAGCAGCCAAAGGAAAGTACTCCAACTTGTTTCACAAAAAATATAAGTTAATCCTGAGTAGCAGAAAGTATTTTAAGAACTAAGCAAATACAAGAATGGAGAAAGGAGATTTTGCCAATAAGGATGACTGCAAGTATGGGTACAGAAAATAGGCAACAGGGCACTGGAATTTACTTGAGAAACCTAGCAGCGGACCCAAGATATTGGGAGCAAATAACTCTAGCAGGAAAGGTAACAGAGTGGGATAAAGCCAAGAAGACATTTGGATTGCAGGCTAGAGACTGCCTTCCCTACCAGGGCTTAATCTCAGAGTACAGGCAAAGAGAAAAAGATGGGGGAATTTTAAGTGAAAGACCTGATCTGGTAGAGTTTTTATCTGAATCTAGATCTGAAGCAGCTGTTAATAAATGGATAATTAGTAGGACATACAGAATATTGCAAGATTTAGAAAAGATTGGGAAGAGAGACTGGAAAAGCAATTTATAATAATACAAGAAGAAGCCATATGTATTGCTTCGAAGTATGGAACCAAGTCCAGAAGGTTTAGGAGCTTTGCTTGGAAGTGTTGGCATAGGTATTTTTATACCCCAAGCAGATATTAAAGAATTTTCATCAGGGTGCTATGAAGGACAGGAAAGAGGTAGCTGGGAAAAAGAAGTTATGTACCTACCATAACGTTTCATGTTAGTTGTACTTCATCTCGCCTTCCTTCTTGCTGGATGGGTTTTGGAGCCACTTTCTATAGCTCAAGAGTGCTTTACTGGCTCGAGGCTACCCCTTATCCCAGAATGCCTAGCGTCAGCTACCCAGATCTCGTTTGAGATAACTCACACTAAACATAATCATAGAGGATAATGGATCCCTATCACAACACCGACACGCTACAAAGCCGACACCCAAAACACCGACACCAAAAGACCGAAAACGCACAAAACCGACAACTCACAAAACCGAACACCATAACACCGGCACCCAAAACACTGACACACAAAACATAAACTACACATTACACACAACTATAAATGCACTAACCGTAACCCAAACCCTAACCCTAAGGTCCGACACTACCGCACACTCACCTTTCCCGCACCCTAACCCTAAATCCCTTACTATCTCACACTTACCTGTCCGCACCCTAACATTAAATCCCTCACTATCGCACACTTACCGAGTCACGCTCACACGTTGCCCATGTCGGTGTTTCGGCTGTCAGGATTTCACCTTCACTCTGTCTCGTCGGTCTTCTGGAGTCGGTCTTCTGAGCGCCAGTGTTTCGGCGTGTCGATCAAGTCAAGGGGAACCAAGATAATCCATTATTATTAACCTTGGATATACAGTAAATTGTCATGATTTGCTTGGGAAGCAACTAATAACAAAACAAGTTAGCCAGTGAAACCATTGAAAAAACTCCTCTCAATCCTCGAGGAAGGGGGAAGAAGGGAGGGACGCAAGAAGGAAGGTGAGATGAAGGACAACTAACATGGAACATTATGGTAGGTACATAACTTCTTTATGTTAAGTTGTCCAATCTCACCTTTGTTATTGCTGGATGGGACAGCGTCCCTAGCACCTCAATCCTGGGTGGCTCATTGAAACAGACTCTTCAGAACCGTGGAACCAAAGGAAGCTCTGCCCTGGGAGACCACATCTACTTTGTAATACAAAATAAATGTATGAGGATCTGCCAAAGTAGCTGCTGCACAAATTCAATCTATGGGCAACCTGGACTGAAATGCTACTGAAGTAGCTACTGACCTGGTTGAATGACCTTTGGGTTTGCTTGAAGATCTTTTTGTCGCAAATAGTAGATATGGCAATGGTATCTGATAACCATTTTGACAAGGTTACTTTAGAAACTGGAAGGCCTTGTTTGTTGTTAGCAAATGAAAGGAACAACTGATCTGATTTTCTCATCTCTTTAGTTCTATGGAGATAGAAATGCAGTTGTCTATGCACATCCAGTTGGTGTAATCTGTATTCTGCCTTGTTGGAATGATTAGGGAAAAAGACAGGAAGTTCAATGGATTGATTCAAATTGTGTTTTGAACAAACTTTCGGTAGAAAAGATGGGTTAGTTGTCAGAGAAACTCTGTCTGTGAAAAACTAGGTATGGAGAGCAAACACATAGTGCATGAAGTTCTGAAACACGTCTGGCAGAAGTAATAGCAACTAGGAAGACAGTTTTCCAAGAGAGAAATTTCAAAGAACATGATGCTGCTGGTTCAAAGGGTGGCAGTATCAAGGAGGCCAGAACCAACTTGAGATCCCAAGGTGGAAGGGGCTCTTTCACTGGGGGTCTAAGCAGATATGTACCTCTCATGAAGGCCATACAGAGTTTGCGAGACATTATGCTTGAGTAAGAAACTCCAATGTGAAAATTTGAAATGGCAGCTAGTTGTACTCTGATGGTAGCAGCAGCTGCACCAGATTGAAACAGTTCTGCTAAGAAATCCAAAATCTCCTGTACAGGAGCTGTAAAAGGATCTAAATTCCTGGATTCTGCCCAGTAAGAGAATCTTTTCCATTTGCTAGCATAAACTTTCCTTGTAGTTGTCTTATGGGAGGAAACAACAGTATCACGCACTGATGGGGAAATATTGGGGTGCCTGGCTAAGATTGGAAGTGAAGTAACCAAGCTGTGAGCTTGAGGGATTGGTGTAGCTCGCCTGACTGATGAATCAAGAGGCCCGGTACTGGGTCCAGAATCCAAGGCTGAAGGTGGGGGTGAAGGAACGGAAACCAAATCTGTAGAGGCCAATAGGGGGCAATGAGGATCATCTTGCAACCCAACAATTTTGCTTTCTGAATGACTTTTGGAATTGGAGGAAAGGGGTAAATGCATAATGGAGTCTCTGAGGCCAATCATGGACTAGAGCATCCCTGGGTGTCTGACCTGGAGGAGGAACAAGGGCGAAGTAGCTGCTGCATTTGTTGTTGAGGGAAGAGGCAAAGAGATTGCAACAAGGATGGCCCCATTCGCGGAAAATAAGATCCACAAATTCCTGTTTCAGAGACCACTCGTGAGGCATGAGGATAGCCCTGCTGAGCCTGTCGCTATTACGTTGGCTGTACCAGGGATATGCGTTGCTGTCAGAAAACGTTGGGAGGAAATCGCCCATTGCCACAGTCTGAGGGCCTCTCGGCACAAGGGGTAAAACTTGGTTCTGCCCTGTTTATTGATGTACCAAACCACTAACATGTTGTCCGTCTGTACTGCAATAGTCCCGGCAGGGAGAGAGTCTTGAAGAGCTTGCAATGCTAGGAGCACCACTCTCATCTCCAGGACACTGATGTGCAAGTGGTACTTGTGAGGTTGCCAAGTGCCTTGGACAGTCTTCCCTAGATAATGCCCCCCACCTTATCAGGGAAGCATCCGTGGTTACTGTGGCAACTGGATGGGATTCCATGAAAGGTCTGCCCTGAGTCACTAGTGGGGAGACCATCCACCAGGAAAGGTGTCTTTTGCAAGATTCCGTAATTAGCATCACGTGAGACATGGGTAATTCCTGGAAGGACCATTGTGTGAAAAGAAGCCACTGAAGGATTCTCATGTGAAAGCGTGCTATGGGAACTAGAAGAATGGCTGCTGCCACGGACCCTAATGCTTGAAGAACATATTTGACTTGAATTCTTTTGCTCCTCAGGAGAAGTGACACCTGTTGTCGAATAATGGAAACTCTTTCCTGAAGCAATTTTACAATCATTTTTCTTGTGTCTAGCTCTGCTCCTATGTATGTAATAGATTGACAGGGCAACAAGGCAGATTTTTCAAAGTTTATTGTGATGCCTAGGTGAGCACAGGATGTGATGGTGTAATCTCGTGCCTCTATACGTTGTTGCCTGGTGGTAGCAGTAAGAAGCAGTCATCCAGATAAGGAAACACCTGGAATCCTAGACGTCTCAGGTGAGCTGTAACTACTACCATGCATTTGGTGAACACCCTGGGGGCTGTGGTGAGACCAAAGGGCAGAACTCTGAATTGATAATGTCTGGCCCCTAGCTGGAAGTGTAGATATCTCCTGGACCTTCTGTCCATTTTTATATGATAGTACGCGTCCTGAAGATCTATAGAGCACATCCAATTGTCCTGACCCAGAAAGGGGAGAATGGACTTCAATGTTACCATCCAGAACTTTTCTTTTTGTACAGATTTGTTTAATCTGCTGGGATCCAAAATTGGTCTCCAGTCCCCTGTCTATTTGTGCAATACAAAGAATCTTGAGTACGTTCTGGATCCTACTTGGTCTGCAGGGACTTCCTGTATGGCTCTTCTTTCTAGCAGGCTTGAAATTTCTGTGACTGCCTGATCTCTTAGATTGGGTGGAACATCTGGAGTGGATTTTTTTGAAAAAAAGAGGGGGTTGATGGAAGGGAATCTTGTAACCTCCGGATATAATGGATATTACCAATTTGTCTTTTGCAATATTTTGCCAAGTGATTGGGTACAATGAAAACCTTCCCCAGACTGCCTCCAGAGTTGAGCAGTCGGGCATCCCTTCAGGGATGTTGATAGAGTTTGAAAGAGAATGTATCTCTGTCACCCTGATTTTGCGGACCCCCTCTGCCATGAGGGCGGTGTCTGCCATTGTTAATGTTTCCCCCTATGCCCCTGGGGGAAAATTCACCATGTGCATCAGGCAAGGGTCCCTGGGATTTTCGAAAGCACATCTTTACACCCTTCTGACCCTTTGGGTATGGTCTGGTAGGAGTGTAAAAATGGACTCCTACATCAGAGAGTGTCTTGCCTTCCTGCTTGCACCTGATAAGCGTGTCTTTCAGCTGAGGTCCAAAGAGAGAGGAGCCATCAAAGAGGGTATTGGTGAAGGACGCTCTGAAAGGTTCCGCAAACTGACACAGCCATAACCAAAAATGTCTCCTAAGAGCGACTCCTGTTCCTGCAGCTCTGCTCGCTCCATCGGCTGCATATGAAATAAACCTCATGGAGGAGTTGACTACTGAATTTAGAGCCGCCAGCTGGGTAGCTACCTTGGCTAAAGCTCCCTCAGCTGTGGGATCTTGTAGGGCATCTCCAAGCTCTTTTAGGAGATCCCTCTGAAGCCTAGTAAAATGGGAAAGATAGTTCAGGGAACTAAGGGAGAAGGTCGCTGATGAAAACATTCACTTCCCATATCTGTCCATTGTACAAGAGTCTTTACTCGGTGGATGGACAGATGAGGAGGTTTCAGCTAACTCTCTCCCTTTGTGGCTGCTTCTACCACCATGGCATCAACTGGGAGACCTTTAGTCAGGAATTGTCTTAGGGAGCTGTGATAACTTTATTGGGTCCCCTTGGGACAGGTTCCATGGAATCTGGAGCTGACCAAGCCTTTTGAGACACTACAGACATGAGTGGATCAAAAGGCGGAGACACCCAGGAGGTGGAAGGTTGGGAACCAAATGCGTCCAGGTATACAGACTCATCCTTGGAGGGAGCTAGGGAAGTCCAGCTACGCCTCTGCCTAAGAATCTCGAGGATGTCCAAAAAGGAAACATCTTCAGAGGGGGACCTTGGGGACCCCTCTGATTCATCCAAGTCTGTATATGAGGTGACAGACTCGGGGTAGTCTTGGTGCTTCCTCTTGCACTTTTTCTTCCAGAAAGCCTGCTCAGAATGCTCTGGGGAGGTTTTGGAAAAAGAGGGTTCACCCAATGGGGTGTCCTGGGGCATAGGTTCCCTACGCTTCAGGGCTGGAGGAGGTGCAGAGGTTGTCACAGGCACTGAGGGGGACGGAGCTGATGGGACTGATAGTGGGGCCCGTCTGTAGAGACAGCACTCTCCGCATGACCTTGAAGGCATCATGGTCCTGACACAAAAAGGGCTCCGGCTCCGAAGGGACAGGAATACCACTCTGTGCCGAGGGCGACGGTTCCAAGGCCAATGTGGGAGCCGAGCTCAACTGAGCCGATGCTCCGAGAGGAAGAGTGCAGTCGGACAAGGGTCCGATGCCACTTCCCCCACTCGGAGCTTCGGCAGCCAGATACCTTGATGGGAGGAAGAACCAAGGTAATCGGAGCCAATGAGGATGTCATTGGAGCCGAATGAACCACTATTGGAGCGTCCATGGACTCCGGCTCAGAACTAAGCATAGTCGGAGGAGGAATCTAAATCAAATTGGATGGAGCCGAAGCCTATTGAGCATGGCTTGAAAGCATTTTTGCAAGGGCCTGTGACTTCAGCAACCTATGGACCACTCTCTCCACATCCTTATCAGATAACCTTGAGGATCGAGAGGAGTGGGAAGATGAGTGATGACTGGCTTTGCTCTGAAGTAAGGGTGATTGTGGCACTTAGCGAATCGGCTCCAATGAAGGAGACCTAGCTCATTTGCGGCTCCGAGACTACTCCGAAGTAACAGTTGGAGCCACGGAGTAGTCTTGTCGGTACTAGAGGGCACCAACACACTTAGGTTTGTCAAGTTCACAGGTTGGTTCCGAACATGGAGCCGACGGCTTGACTGGTTTCAAAGATTTCACTGGCTGAGATGCTTTAGCCAGAGAATCCTGTTTTAACAATCCACAGAGGATTATCTTGTTTTTCCGCTCCTGCAGGACCCTTGGACTAAAGGCATGACAAATGGAGCAAGAGTCCTGCAGGTGCAGAGCCCCCAAGCAGTAAACACTAGTGTGCCCATCTGTCAGAGACATCTTCTGACAGCATGAGTCACACTTTTTAAACCCTGAGGTTTTAACTTCCTTAGACATTTTGAAGTACCACAAAAAGACACACTACAATAATAAACTAAAAATTATATTAATAAAGACCTTAAAGGAGAGCCTCTAACTTAAACAGCTGTCCTTAAAGGGGGGGTGGGGGGTGGGAAGAGCTCTCTAACTTAAATGAGTTCAGGGAATAACAGAAGACCTAGCAACTAAGGCGCGACAGCCAACACAGCACAAAAAGCACAACAAAGGAGGAGATAAGGGGTTTACAACTAAAGAAACTTACAAACTACTATAACAGAGTAAAAATATATCAATTTTTCAAGTAAAATATTTGACTTTAAAAAGAGAAAAAAGTTATAGTAAGCCTGAGCCAGTATAGACGCAACCTCGCAGATAAAGCGGCAAATGAGATCTGGGTAGCAGATGCTGGGCATTCTGGGATAAGTAGCTCTCGAGCTATAGAAAGTGGCCGAGTCAGAGCTGAGGATCGGTTCTGAACCCATCCAGCAAGAATGAAGGCAAGATGAAGGACAACTTAACATCATACATTTTGGAAATGTAACAAGTTGGCAGATTTTAAAAATTCCCTACAGCAGACTATCAGAAATTTAGGTTAGCAAATGGCTGTAAATAAGGAAATTATTCTACTGAGCAAGGATGCAGGATCTGAATTGCCCAGACACATTAATACCTTATCACGTTTAATTCTATCGGCTGCCAAAAAAGTAATTACTAGAAAATGGAAATCAAAGTATACACCAACTGTATTTGAGGTACTAAATATTATAAAAAGAAATGAAAGAAGCACAAACAGGAAGAGGAAAATTGCATTGATGTAAATGGAAATTGTGGGAACACTATATACATAATAATGATCAGAAGGAAGAGAAGTGAAGTTTAAGAAAAGGCATGAATTCAGCAATTTTTTTGTAATGGTGGATAGCAGCAAAAAAATATTGTATTTAAATGGAAAAATGTTAAAAGTATTTGTTAAAATTATTATTTTTTGTTAATGTATGTTTGCCAATGTCTTAAGTAATAATTTAATAAAGGTGTTTAACAAAAAATGAGTTAAGTACAGTTATTAATTTGGCTTTGCAGTAACTAAATCAAATGAAGAAAGTGTTAGTCATCATCTTCTACAGAAAACCACTGTGGACAGCAATTCCACTTTAATTGTTTACAGTTCAGATGTACGATTTTAGTAAAATAATAATGGTCACAGTAATTTATTTCAAACCACGTAAACACACACACGTGTACAGCAAATACAGCCACTATACTGACAATATACATCTCAGGCATCTGAATTAATCAAATGAATAAACAAGCATATATGTATATCAGCTTACAAATATACAGTTAACTTCAAAAAATATTTTATCTGTCGGGTTGGCATACAGTGGAGACTGTAATTCAATTCAAAAAAGCATTTAAATAAAAAATTATTCTGTACTCAGTCTCAAGCAGAATCACTCTGCATTCTTTCAGTTCTGCTTCAGGATGTTTCAGGCACCAGTCATCAGATGCACGCTGAGCCAGTGGGATAGGATACTTAACTGTTTCATCAAGCAACCTAAGCAGTCCTCATTAGAACATTATTTGTATGCCCACCTAAGACACAGTCACAGTATCTTATTTATGTCCATAAATGGTGAGCTGTTATATAGGCATATGCATAAATGTAAGACTACTTTAAAAATAGACCAAGGCAAGCAAATAGCTTTGCAAGGATGGCAAGTGTAAAGGCCCAAAACTAAATAGCGTAAATCCAAAGACCGGCCAGCACCACACAGAGAATCAAAAGACTAAGTCTTGATCATAGTCCCTTCAGTACAATGAAATATAAAAATCTTCACACACAGACCAGTTTCAGCCCAAAAGCCTTTATCAATGTGAATCATCATCCAATGGTGTTCTCTAGTATACACAAATAGTCACCCTTACAACCAATCCAAAAACCCTAATAGTTAACTAACCTATTACCATACCTTTAATATGCAAAAATGAACATACCTTTTAACAAAAAATATACAACACATATAATATATGATGTGCACACCTTACTAAAACAGAATTATAAATGTTTACAAATGTTCATTCAGACCCGGGGGGAATAACCCACCCGGTCTAATCATCCATGCTTTTTCCTTTTTATTCAGAAATTCATACCAATTAGTTTTATTAAATCTTTGACTGCCCACCTTATCAATAATAATAAAATAATAATTGGCTGTATTGTGAACAAGAGTGTTTGTACAGTGTATTAGTAATAACTTTGTTCCTTATATTGCTTAGATGTTCCGAAATACACAGTTTTAGAGATCTAGACATTTGACCAATATAAAATGCAGACCAATATAAAATGCAGAGCAGTGATAAACAGCCAAATATACTACCCAATTACTACTACAATTGGCAAACCTCTGAATCTCAAAAATACATTTATTATTCTTAGTTGTGAACTCTTTTGTTTTACGAACATATTTACATCCAATGTACGTTGAATTTTCACATTGGAGAACGGGTGTTTTTTATAAAAACTGAGGTGTCCACCTAAAGTGATACCCCTACGAAAGGAAAAGGCATACCTGTTGTCCAATATTTTACCCAAGTACTCATCTGATAACAAAATATCCCACAGTCATTGGATTAGTTAGTCAACTGTTTAGTATTCCTACCAAATGTAGTCGTGAATCTAAATTTTAGATCCACTATTAGACTTATGACTCTGATAACTAAGCAATTCCTTTCTGGATGTCTTACCAACTATATCACTGGTCTGGATTAAATCCTTGGCCACATATCCCCATTCAATAAACCTCCTGGTTAAATCATCATAAGATTTTGCAAAATCTACTTCTCTAGAGCAAATGCGGCTAATCCTCATATATTGGGATTTGGGAATACTTTTAGCAATATGTCCTGGATGACAGCTGTATGCATGTAAAGGAGAGTTCGAATGAAACTGCTTCCTATACACTGTACTCTGGAGGGTACCATCTGCAAATTTATTGATCATCACATCCAGAAAGGAAATAAATTTCCTTTCAAAACTAACTGTAAAATGAATACCCCATTTGTTTTCGTTCAAATATTGCACAAATTCTCCCAAATATGTAACATCAGATTTCCAGACCATCCAGCAGTCATCCAGAAACCTTCTCCAAATGTCGATCTCTTCCATGAAAATGTTGCGACTTCTATCATAGATCAAAAAATGTTCAACATAACCCATGAAAACGTCTGCATATATGGGAGCAAAAGAGGCCCCCATTGCAGTACCCCTCATCTGTAAATAACATTTACCATTAAAGAGAAAGACATTTTTCATTAGCACATGCTCAGTAAGAGAGAGAGAAAGAAGGTATTAAAGCCAGGACTATAAAGCCTCAACTCATTAAGCCAAAAATCGAATGCCATTAAGCCTGCCCAATGAGGAATGCTAGTATAAAGCAATGTAACATCCAAAGTGCAAAGCAATTATTCATCTTCCAATTGTACATCAGCAATGACATTTAAAAATTCTGTAGTATCTTTAATTCTGGCCTTACAGCTTGCAATAAAGGTTTCAGATACTAAGTAAGGTATACAGAAATTGGCTCAGTTAATAAGCCCCTGCCTGAAACAATTGGTCGTCCAGGTCGATTATGGAAATTCTTGTGCACTTTGGGCAACAAATAAAGAAATTATGAAGCTGGTTATTTAAACTTAAGATGAAAACATGTCTTCTCATCAGTAATACCCTCATCAAAAGCCAAGTCCAAAAATTCATCAGTTTGTGCTTTAAACCATGGGGTGTGATCAATAACCATGATCATGTAAAATCTCCTATCATTAAGTTGTCTATTGGCTTCAGCCTCATACATACTCCAATCCATGACCACTATGGATCCCCCTTTATCGGCCTGTATAATGACCAGATCCTTTCTATTTTTAAGTGCACTTACTGCCTACCCCTCCCGCTGATTTAAGTTATTGGAAAGCATCCCCTCAGTATAGCACAAATTGAAATGTAGCTCTTTTAATATACATTTTTGAAAAATTTCAACATGTTTATTCATTGGTGGCATAAAGGATGAAGGATAAAATTTAAAGCCAGTCTCCTGAGATCCATTGATAGGATCAGAATCCCTAAAAAAATAACTTAAGGTTAAGTAAAAAAACGACACCAAATCTTGTACAAAATCACTTTCAGAGACCATAAAGCCAGGTATGAAGTTCAGGCCTTTATTTACTAAGTCATATTCAACAGCAGATAAAACAGCACAGGAAATATTTATGACATTGTTTGTACTTTTTTGGGTTCCAAAAGTTGTAACATCTTCTCCAGTGTTAAACTGGGGTTGGACCCTACGTTTTGTGTTTACATCCCCCTGCTTTCTGTTTCCCTAAAGGGATTTTATCTAGACCCATTTGACCATCTTTAGAAAAACAGCGCTTATGCGCTGGTGATGTTCGAGAGATATCCATTTCCTTATCAGTATAGGATTAAAGATCATCCCCTGTGGTATCACTACTGGACTTTAAGGATAGATTTCCTCTTCCTTTTATTTCTAGGGGTAAACTCATTATTCCTAAAAAACTTAAATTTTTTCCTTTGTTCAAAAGGACGACCCTGACTATAATCATTAGAATCCCTATTGAATTTGCAGATCTTACAGTCCTTCAAATCTTTTTCAAAATGCAACAGATCCCCACTAAGTTTAAGAAATTCCCTATATGCAGATGTATGTTCAAATTCTTTGGCCTCCTGACATATTTTAAAAAATTCAGAGATCAGAGTTTCCAACCTCTGTTCATGAAAAGCATAAACGGCTTTAACAAATTCCAAAGAAGAATGTTGCTGTATATTAGCCCAAGCAGTAAGTAATGTTTCATCGGGTTGGCCCACTAGTGGTTTCATCCAAACCCTTAAACCCCTGGATGTAATGCCTTTCTGAATATATGATTTGAATAGCTTAGTATGCCAAACACTAGATCGTAAAGCTTTCATACTTTTGAAAATATTATCAAACAAAGATTGGCAAATGTCATTCTTAATTGATGACAAGCCATCAGTTTTAGATTTGGTCATATCAAAAATCTCAATATCCTCCTTAACAGCCGATAGGCCCTGTAGAATAGTCTTGAGATCCATAATCTTATGAAATATACTCACAACTGTGACCACTGCCTCAAAAGTTAAATAACTGTGAATAGTTAGTAACCAAGGCCTGTATGGAGGCAAAATCACACAAACAATAAAATTATATAGACAAAAATAATAACCAATAAGTTCAAAGCCATGTTGAAAATTCACTTTTACGGGCTCATAGGTGTCTAAGAAATCCTTTTATCTGGGACAGATCTCACTATACCATTAAAAACTATTGCAAAATGTTCACTACATTAGCCTAATGAAGAAAAAATTTAAACCACAAATCCCATAAAATGCAACACCTAAGACAGAATGATACCATTGAGTTTAGTATCTAAAAGATCTTTCAGTTGCCAAAAAAGCAGCTTACACAGAATATACCCAAACTTGTTAATGTATTCTAATAGAGTCATAGTCATTGCAAAATAATATCTCATCACCATATAATGTCTCAAAAAAACTTTTGTGTTGATAAATCCAAAATATAGATAAGTAAATTCAGAATTTATCCAGTATTTTCTGGATGTGATGATCAGCAAACTAGCAGATGGTACCCTCCAGAGTACGGTGTATATGAAGCAGTTTCTTTCGAAATCCCTTTTACTTGCATCCAGCGGTCATCGAGGACATATTGTTAAAAATATTTCCAAATCCCAATATACGAGGATTAAACGCATTTGCTCCAGAGAAGTAGAGTTTGCAAAATCTAATGATGATTTAACCAGGAGGTTTATTGAACGGGGATATTTGGCCAAGGATTTAATCCAGACCAGTGATACAGTTGGGTAAGATGCCCAGAGAGGAATTGCTTAGTTATCAGAGTCATAAGTCTAATAGTGGATCTAAAATTAGATTCACGACTACATTTAGTAAGAATACTAAACAGTTGACTAACCTAATCCAACAACATTGGGATATTTTGTCATCAGATGAGTACTTGGGCGAAATATTGGAAAACAGGTGTGCCTTTTCCTTTCGTAGGGGTGTCACTTTAAGTGGACACCTCAGTTTTTATAAAAAAAACACCCATTCTCCAATGTGAAAATTCAACGTACAGTGGATGGCACTAGACTATGTGGTTGTTTCCCTTGTGAACATCGTAGTTTTTGTGGATATGTTTGTAAAACAAAGGAGTTCACAACTAAGAATACTAAACGTATTTTTGAGACTCAGACACTTGCCAACTGTAGTAGTAATTGGGTAGTGTATTTGGCTGTTTGTCACTGCTCTGCATTTTATATTGGTCAAACATCTAGATCTCTAAAACTGCATATTTCGGAAAATCTAAGCAATATAAGAAACAAAGTTATTACGAATACACTGTACAAACAAACACATTCTTGTTCACAAATATGGCCAATTTTCATTTTATTATTATTGCTAAGGTGGGCAGTCAAAGATTTAATAAAACAAACTGGCATGAATTTCTGAATAAAAAGGAAAAAGCATGGATCATTAGACTGGGTGGCTTATTCCCCCCAGGTCTGAATGAAAATTTGCAAACATTTATAATTATGTTTTAGTATGGTGTGTACAATATATATGTGTTGTTGCATATTTTTTGTTAAAGGGTATGTTCATTTTTTTTTATATTAAAAGGTATGGTAATAGTTAGGTTAGTTAACTATTAGAGCTTCTGAATTGGTTGTAAGGTTGACTGTGTATAAAAGAGAACACCATTGGATGTTGATTCACATTGATAAAGGCTTTTGGGCTGAAACCGGTCTTTGTGTGTGAAGATTTTGTGAAGATTTTTATACTTCATTTTACTGAAGGGACTATGATCAAGATTTAAAAGTCTTTTGATTCTCTGTATGGTGCTGGTCGTTCTTTGGATTTACTTTAAAAATAGCCCAGCTGAGTTTGTTAGTTTGTTTTTATAAAAATAGGAACTTTGCCTCATTACCTTAACTCATTCACTCCAAAGGAGCTCGGGAAGTTTGCACTGTAACTTCCAATGGGCGAAGCTTAAGCCTTTTGACAGAATCAAATTGCGTCCTCACATTTCAAACAAATGTTCAAAGCTCTAGAAGCACAGGTATTACGAAAGAAGTATAAACGGCAAACAGTTCAGCATAAACTATTTTTATAGTGGTAGTATTTTAGGTTCTAGGTCTTAAACTGAATTTTATAAGTCACAGTAAAAACAGTAACTATAACATTTATAATATTTTGTAAACAACTTACAATATCTCAGCAACCACTCAAGTTATACACATACTGTCAGCAAAATTTTATTCATCTAGCTGAGAGCTTTCATATGAGGCCAAGGATTTCTGCCTGTGTTATTTGATTGTTGAGCTATTTAGATAAAAATTTGAAAATTATATCTATATAAATTAAAAATCATAAAAACAGCATCTATTTACCTGCACCAGACAGAGGTAAAATATTAATGCAGTTGAGTTTGCCATTGTTTAAGCTTTACAACTAAATCTTTTAAAACCTTGAACATAGCATGACTTTGTAATTATTGTTGCAAATATGAACAAGCAATATTTGACACCTAGAGGTGTCAGTAGGAGTTTGTCGCACTGATGTAATGAATAAATGGGAAACTCAACTATTTTAAAGGAAAAAAAAAATCAAAAGATTAATTTCACTTTGGAAGGGCTGCATTCAAGTACCATAAGACATCCCTCTGCTTTGGGCATTGCTAAAACAGATGATGAGTGGAAACAAAAGCCTAAGCAAATGGAAAAGGAGGTGGTTACTGCACTTGCACTGATGAATATGCAATGAGGGAAGAGAAACTCGTTGGCTACTTGAGTAGACTTTGAATTTTGGAGATAAGTATGGCAATGGTACTGTTGTGAAGGGAAGGACACATAATGGAGATCACACATCTTATAGGTTCATAGGTTCATAGGTTAGTACTAGGCTAACTGCCCTTGTGAGCCATTGTAAGCCTAGCCAGTTATCCCTTGTGAGACTCAAACCCTGCACCTTGTGTTTGTAAGGCAAACACCCCTACCATAGGGCCCACCCTCCCTACTAACATAGGTAGTTAGTACTAGGCTAAGCTGTGAGCCCATGTAAGCCAAAGCATTATCAGCTTGAGAGAAGAAACCAACCCTGCACCTTTTGTTTTCTTGTAAAAGCAACCATTAGGCATAGGGCCATAGTCTTAAATGCTTTCTGGACAATTTTTAACTTTTTGAAATGAAACTGCCTAAAATGAACACCAGGGGTCATTCAATGAATTCTTCAAAGAGGAAATTATTGCATTTGAGCAGTAATGCATTTAGACTGTTGTACCTGCCTGGGTTTATACATATTAAAACTGAAGGACTTTGAAGTGAACACAAAGTTATAGCTGGGTTTTTACTTGAAGAGAGAATATCTAAACACGGCCCGAACACATTACATGGAGTTAATGCTCACGGTAAACACTACACTGATATTTGTTCAGTACTCCACAATATTTCACACACATCATCCTAAAGAATGGTGCATGCCAGTTACATTATTCTTGAATCTCTATGTGGTACCATTATGATAAATGATTTAAAATGTACTGATGTTTAAAATGTTAGAGTTCAGCATATTTTACTTCAAAATCCTGTTTTTAGTTGATGCTGTGCTACAACAGTTCTTTAACATATTTTCAAAAAGTAGAAATGATGCTAGCACTGGGGGTGCAGAGGGATTAAGCCATAATTATGCTCCAGTTGCTAACAGGGTAAGATGGGCAATATGGAGCATGATGCTCCCAGAAATTGTACCCAAGAGAAAGACACAGTACTGCAGTGGTAGTCAGATATTCAGATATATGTCTCACCAAGTCAACAAATAGCAAAGCAGTCACAATGCAATTTGCACTGACAGGGGAATGGCAATTAAGTCCCAGTGGAGATGACTTGACACATCTCTTGCCAAGGGGAAGGGTTAGGGCTTGCACAAAAATATTCACTGCTAGAATGCTGGCAGGAACATAAATTCCTTGTCCGTCCAAATGACTGCCCATTCAGACTGCTCTCACCCTAGCAGAGCTGGTGACTTCTCACTGCTACAAAATGAATGGGTCTGAGTTCATTAAGAGAAGTCTTAACTTTTGGCAGGTAAAGTGGGGAAGAAACACTGGAGGGGGGGGCAGAAACTATAATTCATAGGTATATTCTAGGCATGTAGTCTAAAGAATCAATATGCTTAACCCAAGACTAACAGGTGAATTACGCTTCCTGATCAATGACTGCCATGATACATACCCAAAGGTTGGCTTTATTAATATCCACTAAAATCACCCAGAGTAGTGGGGGAGCACAGGATAAATGTAATTACTTCTTAAACTGTTACAGCACTATATATTTAAGTATTACTGAGAATGTTTCTATGGTACTCGGACTATGAAAAGATGGGGGTAGTTCTGAATAAAGAATAATTTGCTAATGTGCATGATATTTACATTATTACCTGCAAACTTGTCACTCATCAGCATACTCTCTGTGTCACAACTTACTTCAATGACTGAATGTTCTGCGATATGAAAGGCACATCAGAAGGCTGTTAATAAAGACTATAAAGATAATAAACAGCATCAGTCACAAGTTACCCACAGAAGGATTTATTGCAAGGTTTAACACTTTCTTCCACTAATCTAGACTTCTACTACTTTATTATTTATTAATTATTTTTTTTGTCTGTGGTCTTTGGCCATGGTTATTTTAAACACTACCAACTGGTGTACAAGGACACTGATGCCAGGAAATCTATGATCTAACTGGGTGGCTTCTTTAGAGGGGTTTTATGGAGTTATTCTTAGTGAGCTAATGAGGGAGGAAATTATCTGCAATATCTAGCATGCAAGGTTGTTTCAGTTATGGAAACTGAGCTTTAGAGGTGGATGAAGTGAATTGATAAATAATGTTAACATGGAAGCTTGGTAGCCATGCCCTGAAAGGAAATGCTATGGAAGTTTGGTAGACATGTCATTAAGTAATGTCAGTGAGGAAGCATGACATATGTCATGAGGGATCCAGTATACTTGGTTACTATGGTAAAGATAACTTTAGTGTATGAGTTTTCTAGTAATCTAGTTATGGAATGCAGCTGGGGTGGTGACAGATTTTTTTGCCCTGTATTTAAAGTTATCATACAGTAACTTACCAGCCATATACTTGCCTGCGTTTTGATGAAGTGACTTTCCTTAGTAATTTAATTTTTTTTTTACCGTTTATTTACTTACTAGATGGAAGTACTGCTCATTGACATGACAGATCACATTTCAATGATGTTGTGTAATGTCACTGTTGTGGAAAATTTGCTAAGGTAAAAGTATAAGGTAATGCTTTATGGTACAGTGTCATGGACATTTAATTCAGCTACCATTGAATATTTAATGCACTATAAACAGTATGGAATCACATTTTGGGGTTCATGTTGGAAATTTGCAACTAAGCTAATTATGATGGATAACTAATTCCAAACTTAGTTATGCTGAATTCGATTTACTGCTTGGTATGCATGGTGATTTCAGTACTTACGAAGGTGCTTAACTTTAATGTAATGCTGCATCAATAATTCTGATCAGAATTGTGGCGATACATATTTACTTTTAATTCTACAGTTATATATCAGTGGTCAAATAGGCAGCTTTATGTCTCAAAATACTAGCTAGGGATATATGATCATCAACACCGAGGGATTCTGTGGCATTGCATCTAATCTGCCATCTACACTCCTTAAATTCTAAGTAATCATCCACAGGTTCCCCCCTGGGTCCAGTATCCACATGGTCAATAATACAAAATGGTGGTTGGAATTTTTTAATACGTGCTTACTGAGGGCATTTCTTTCATCATGTTTCCTCACATCATAAAGATGCTGGTAAATTCTATCTTTAAATGCCGTTTTAGTTTTCCCTATATAACACCCTTCACAAAGTTGACACATTGCGACACATACCACATGATTACTTAAGACTACCTATTTGATGTAATTTACTTGCATTTATCAGTGAAAATGTTTTAATTCATCTCATTTAATTTTTCCTCATTTTTTCTGCATTTTTAAAATATCGGAATGTCAACAAAGATAGTTGATATTCATGACCTTTTTTTAAAGGGCTTGTTTATGTCATTTTTAAAAAGTTCATGTTTGATGTTAGAGTTTTATAGGAATTATCATCTGGGTCTTTAAGGTTTTATTTTTCTTTAATTATTGTTAATCAATGTTTAAGAATGGGCACATGATTTTATGAGATGCATAAAAGAAGGATATGAACTTGCGTTATTTATTCAGATGAAGTCCAGTGGACCAGGATGAAAGTGCTTAATTTTTGGGTACTAAAGTATGGAACATTACTTCTGCCTCCTTCTTGTTATTATGCAAATATACAAATACCATGCTAATTATGTGTCCAGATTTTTGGCTGGATGTACCTACTTTTCAACAGCCTTTGTACCCATTTTCAATGTCTACAGATTGAGAGGCTTGTTTAACAGTGTAAATAAGATGGGTAGGACAAAGGGGGATGACAAGCCATGGAAATGGAGGAGTCAAGTACACAATGCACTGTCAAGTGCCAGGCCAACCTAGGTATGGTAGCCAAATAACGGAATGCTTAATTGCTTTCATTCCGTTTCCCCACATCTATAAGACAGGGGGCTCAATATGGTCTTAAACTGGTGCATGGTTAGTCCACTTGGGAAATTTTACAGAGTTCTGTAAATACCTTGTGATTTATATATGTTTACATAGTTTATTTTAATCCATAAAACTATTCCAGTTTCACAGATAACAGGGGATTATGATTGGGTCTAATCACAATAAAGTTGATATAGATTTTGGAAACAGATGTCAGCAACAAAGCAACACAAGAGGTGAATTCTGACATCCATTTTAAGAATACAACTATTTCAGATACTGGATCATATTTACTTGAAGTACGTATAGCTTTACCAGTTACAGAGGCAAAGTGTAGGAATGCTAAGTATGCTACAGCTTTTAAAGTTCGTCTCACACTGTAGGGATAAATAAATTAAGTCTCTGCTCTTGCAACAGCTGTAATATTCTTCACGGTGCCTCATTTCTGCCACTTACAAAAGTATATCATGGCATAAACTGAATTACAGTTTTTACAGCTGCTTTACCTTCTAGACACTGTACTGTGGTTACTGCTGTTTACTGACAGATTAAAGGAGAACAATGGTGAAAGATACTTAAATCTCTGTTAAACACATTTCTAACGTCAGTATGTTGCTTGACATGGTGGTCTTTCTCCAATTTTGGAGCATAATCACAACACTCTATGTACTACTAACATTTCAAATACATAAAGCACACAGGGGACTGGACTGCATAACTAACTAAAGATTTAAGTTTGTAAAACCAGTCTGTCAAGTTACATTTACTGAAGTATATAAAAGATTGTTTACATACATTTTGAAAATATACGGCTTCCAGACAAAACTTTATTACATAAATTTTAAACACTTTTGCCTCTAGTCAAACTTTTCCTTATTCAGTTTTATAAGGAAGAGAGAAAATTTTCTATCATCTTTTTGTAATTATGCTCAAAAAAAGGTGGAAAATGATAGTTCACAAAGACAAAAAAGGCACGTAATTACTATGATAAAGTGTGGGAACCACACTTGTCAGTCTTGGGGAAACCTTTGACTAATTTGATCAAATAATTTGATAAATAATACAGAAGCTAGTACAAACTAGAAGATAAGATGAAAGACTAAAATGCAATAAATACAGGGCAAGAAAGACAAGTGCTATAATTTTCACGCAGAGTATGATCTGGAAGGTACTACGCAACAATATACAAGATAATGGAATTTTATGGACAATGCTGGTGTGTTCAAAGAACATGGGATGATTTTTTCTTAAACACATGTCATATGTCTACTGTGTAAATGAACAGTCCTGAATGGTGGAAATGAAAAGCTGAAGTGCACAGGGGAACTAATAATAATACAAATCATTATAATAAAAGCTTGTTTAGAAAACATGAGCTTGAGGAAGCAGAAAATGTTACCATTTATTGGCATTTCTGAACTGCAGGGGCCGTTTGACTACACTGCAGGAAGAATGCTGCTGTGGGGAGCAGGAACATTTTTTCCCTTTGGTGGTCTGTGCCCCTTTCTCAAGTTAGTAAGCGGGGTGCAAACCATTCCACATGGAGGTGAAAAGGGAGCTTACCCTCCAAAAATACCATTTGATTTTCTTCTGTTTTCAGTAGACAGTACTTTTACATCCACCAGATCAGTGATGATGCATTATTTTATTTTCTAGTATATCAAGTGGTTGAGGATTTGCTGTGGGAGAAGTGTAGAAGAAAACTGGGAGTGTGGAATCCAGAAATTACATTTATTCCTCACATTCAGTGATCATTCAAAAAAGCCTGAAAAAAGGTACAGGATGCTACATTTCAGCAAGTCACTGGAGAATAAGCCTTAAGTCTTTTTTGAGAAGGACTACAATTAAAAAGGGGGGGGGGGCAATTACAAAGTTCTTGATGAGGGACAAGATTCGACAGAAGCTGCAGATGTTTGTTTTACTTAGCTGAACAGCAAGGCCAAGAACTGTGAATCTGGAGAGTTGCACAATTTATTAATTGAGACATTAGTTTGTGGCATAAGAAAAGATCAAACAAGGTGTGGTGTATTGACCATAACCGACCCATCCTCTTTTACAAAAAGAA
This sequence comes from Protopterus annectens, assembly GCF_019279795.1. NCBI lineage: Eukaryota > Metazoa > Chordata > Ceratodontiformes > Protopteridae > Protopterus > Protopterus annectens. Next base: position 1,309,225,313 of record NC_056735.1, on the reverse strand, counting down.
TGGAATTACAAGTACACAGTTAAATAAATCAACTGAAACGTAATTAAGAACAGTAAAGATATGAAAGTATGAAACTAAGTTCTTTAGGCTCACAGTAATTGCTTAACATTTATCTTACTGCTTTTATTTGTTACTCACCTCTTCATGTGAAAGTGTTATATATACCTTAAAGATGCCTCCCCCCATGGCATGCAGAAATGTGGCACATTGAAATTTATCAAGTTTTCTGGCTTTCCACTCATAATAAATGAATGGATCTACATCTATAAGTTTTTTTTAGAATTTTCATTACACCAAAATAACTTTGGGTTGTTGCAACTAGAACATTTTTTCTAACTGCTGCTTTTATATCTGCACTTGTTTCTTCATTTCTTTAATCATCTCAATGTTTGACAGAATGCTTCATAAAACAAACTGTGGATGGATCACCAATCGCCATAGCTCATCTACTCAGAAGTTTCCAATAAGACGTCACTTCCTGTTCATATACAATACCAATATCATAAAGAATTCCATTCTACAAATAGCCACTGCAAGCCACAACTGCCTGCAACCTTCGGATACTAGGTTTAACTAATTTAGATTGCTGTAGAAACAAATTACTCATCTCAACGGCATTAACAACATGCAGTAATATATTCTATTAGCTGGATTTCACGTATGCCATTCTTGTATGACATTCCGGCAAATCATGGAGGTGAATATCCCAAACAAGGAAAGAATGTGCAAAAGCTCATTAGAGTCAATAACCACAGTAATCTTTGTATTGTTACTCAGTTATTTTGCCCTAAACATCTAAAATAACTTGTAAAAATATGAAACTGAATATACATTTCAAAAATATTAAAAGTTACAAAAAAGTGAAGGTAAGGTCTTCTAAAGGGCAGCAAATCTCAACAAACAAGGAAAATGAGCTTTAGAACAAATGGAGGTCAATAAAAGCAGAGGCACAGGCAAAATTAGTTCACAAACAAGGCTGACACAATGAGACATAACAGAAGAATGATGCACATTCAAAAGAACAGCCCACCACTCATACAAGAACAAATGGCATCTGTGACGCCCCTGCACTAGCCCAGTAATCAAGGAGCCACACTCCTCACCACTGGCAACAGTAAGGGATGTACACAATGGGAGGATGAGAAGCATACAATTCCCCTTAAGAGCACACAGAGATTACAGTCACTTTGGAGCTGGTTTCTGCCTCTTTCTCCAGATCCCCAATAAGAATCCCCACTGGCACACCTACAGGGTTAAGATCTCAGCCGGGTGCTCAAGCCAAAACCAGAAGCACCCTCTCTGTCCAACCAGTGCTTCGTGTCCCTGCCCAAGTAGCTGACACACACACTGAGATTTGACTTCTATACAAACACGCACAAACTCCTGGGGAAGGCTGGTACAGTTTTACTAGCTATGCTTCCTTCTGCCCAGACTATAAGGTAGTTATCACTGCCACCAAACAACTCTATCAGCTACTATAAGGCCCTTGCAAAGGGTGTCCAATCCTACTGTGTAATGTTACTATTATCCAAATGGTAGTTTTGATCAAGACTTGCAAGGTTATTTAGGACTGGCCTGTACAGTGTCACCAAATACATATGCAAGTACTCCAAGAGCTTAAACATGTCTCACAAGTATCAGCCATAAAGATAGGTTTAAATATATTTAATAATAAATAATAAAAGAACAAGACAATACTCAGAAAACACAGTTACTTCAGAGTTCAGAATCCGAAGAAATACTTTAAAACAACATTGCAAGACAATCTCAAATAAATACAGAAAACATCTAAATTAATCTTTACTATATTCCTAACTATCTAAAAGAAATTACTGCTCCCTAGTTACTTACTATTAGCAAGACAAATGCAGATGGTGATGAGTGGATGTTCTTGCTAGGTCCAAGACAAAACACAAACTGCCCAGTCTCTCTCTCAGAGTTCATGAATCAATATCCAATATTACTGCTGGGTAAGCTTGGATGACATCACTTTTTGTCATCCAGCTTTAGGTCCCAGGCTAAAGAGAAACTTAACAGAATTTACATCTCTGTGAGAGAAATGCATATCTCCAAGAACTGTGCGGCTGCTAGGAAGTCATAAAGCAATAAAACACTTCACATTTTAAACCTAGCCAATCACTTTTCTTTCCAGACAACAGAAAAAAAACTTTTAGCTCTAGACATCCTGTCTTCTTGCTGCATTGAAACTAACTTTTATAGCATATCGTGCTATAAAAGTTAATTTCAACTTATTTTCTTGAAGTTTTGTAAGTTAATCTTCTATGTTCCAGCAGGGTACGTTGTGGTTACATTCTTGAAGCTCAGTACATAACATACAGTTCTGTATAAATCATATGTTCACAAATGATACAAAATTATTTACAAAATTCCAGACAGCTGGGCTGGCAGTGTTGCAGCCTCCATTGTTATACAGCGTGAATGGTGCTATGGACCAGAGTGTAACTGAAATGGATGTAAGACCAGATTTTGAAACATAACAGTATGACTACTTTAGATGACAGTGGTAAAGAAAAATAGAAGAAACGAGACTAGACAGGCATATGCCTATAAACTAAGACCCAGGTCCCTCTTGGCAAACTAAATCCAGATCTGAAAGTTGTGCAAAACACTGACAACTCTACCATCCCTGACTTTAACAAGGGGGTGAGTTCAGCAACCCTGAATGGTTTCCAACTTAGAAAGCAGAACTACACAAATAGTGATATCAGTGGGCTATCTAACAGGATGATAAATAGTGACATCAGTGGGCTAAGGGGATAAGTGAAGATTTTAAAATATTTCAAGTGCACCAACTTCTTTCCTCTCTTCCAATAAAACAGTCTGCTTTAAGAAAGCCACTTAAAAGGCCACATGTTTTACTAAATGAAAAGTGTTAACTTACCCAAATACTTAGGATAGAAGTAGTCCTGCAAAATAAGAAAGAAGAGAAAAATTAAATTGTAGTATACAATTAACATTGAATAAAAGAACAGTCCAGTTCAGATACTTGAATGTACTGGAGTCACTTACAACTCAGCCAAACAATTTCTTCATAGGTGAATTCACCTATCCCACCATAAACACACAACCACTAAAATGCAAGCTCAAAGATACCTGGATTTTGTCAATATAAACAACCTGGAACAGCTAGTCTGCATACCTACTGTGAAGATATGTGAAGGCTGCCAGCCTAGCTTCTGTCATTTGTAAACATTAATATAAGCCACAGGCTTGTTCACTTAAATGGGAGAAAACTGTGTTAAATGTTGAACATCAAAAATGTAGCAATACTGCACTCTGCTGGAAGAAAGGTGACAATCCAGCTTTGTATGACTGAGCTCAAACTAGAAGCCGTGATGTGTGGACAAGCAGATTCTTTCTATTGTTTTGAGACCAGAGTTAATTGCTAGATTTTACATATATAATGTCTTTAATTGCTGTGGTTTCCTGACCAGCTGTAAGATCAATGCTGTTAAACTCTCGAGTTTCTGTTAGCTTGGGAAACCAGAGAAGAATGATGTAATCTAAAATGAGTCAGCAGTGATGCATTCCCAATTTAAAACACTATCTCAGAGAGAGAGAGCATTTTTGGATTTTGTCTAAGGCTGACAACAACTCACCAGTACTCTGCTTTTGCTCTACATGCAAGTTTATTTAAAACTGTGATCGCTCTTAGGAAAAGATAGAAAATAGTAAGTTTAGTCTAGCTGTTTTCTATATTTATGTCAGAACTATTCTACAGTATTATTTTAAGCATTTTCCTGTGATGTCTGAACTCTTGACTAGCACTGTGTAGTAAGAAGTATTGTCTTGTGTTTTTATTATTTATTAAATATTTTTAAACCTTTCAACTGTGACGGTTTTGTGTAGAGATAATTTAAGCTCTAGAGCATATTGCATGTACATAGTGATATTGTACAAATCGACTCCACTAGTCTTCCTGCACAGTCACACTTACTATTTGGACAATAATATTGCACAGTAATAATTGGACACCCTTTGGTATGGCCTTTTTAGCAGCTGATATTAGTGGTTGGTGGCAGCTTGTACTACCTTATAGACTAGCAGGAAGGAGCATAGCTGGAGAACCTGTGCCAGCCTTCCCCAGGAGTGTATGTGTTTATATCTAACTCGTATCTTAAAGTGTGTGTATGTGTCAGCTACTTGGGCAGGGACCCAAAGCATTGGTTTGACAGAGAGGGTGATGGAGGTTTTAGCTCGACCACTAGACTGAAATCTGGACCCTATAGATGTGCCAGTGGGGAGTCTTATTGGGGATCTGGAGAGAAGGGAGAAACCAGCCCCAGACTGACTGTGATCACTATGTGCTCTTAAGGGAAACTGTACTTTACTGTGTGTGTACTTGTTATCCTTCCCAATGTGGATGCACCTCACTGGTGCTAGTGGTGAGGATTGAGGCTCCTTGATTACTGGGCCAGTGCACGGGTGTCACATATTGTTTGGCAGTGGTGGGATATCCACACCACATATTAATTGGTTGGCAATTGGCTTCTATTGGTGTGGATAGTGAATTCCTGTAGCTTGTGTACAGTGATCACTGAAGGTGTTTTATTGCTCTAAATCAGCCGTGCAGTGAATATTCAGAGTTCAGATAACAATTGTTTAATTTCTTTTGTTAGCTTAGTCAGTCAGGGAGAGCAGGAAAGCATGTCAGCAGAGGAGTATGGCAAACTGACAAGGAGCCATTTGGCTGAGATGTGCCAAGCTAAGGGACTGGTGCATGGAAACCTGATTAAGGCAGACATTATTACAGCTTTGGTCACAGCTGCATCAGAAAACAGCAATCAGGGGGGCGATCAGACTGGCCGTGGAGATGTACAACACTCAGAGAATGGAGAGCTCAACCTTTCTGCAGAGGACTTAAAAATCCATCTGGAGCTAAACAGACTTGAGTTGGAGGCCAGGCATTTGGAAACAGAAGCAGCAGAGAGACTGAAACGTCTACAGGCTGAAGAGAATGAGAAACTTGCTACACCTAGAAGCTGAGAAGGAAAGGAGGAGGCAGCATGAAAAGGAGATGCTGACTGTTCATCAAAGTCATGGAGGTAATGGAGAAGGGAGCAACTGGACCCCGGAAGCACAAAAGGTCAGTAAATTTCTTCTGCAGTTTACAGACAGGGATAATTTTGATAGTTTCATTCATATGTTTGACAGGGTATGTAAACAGTATGATGTTGACCAAAGGCTCTGGGTACCTGACCCCCTTAATCCATGATAAAGCTGTAACTGTTTTCTAAACTTTCTGGTCACAACTTATTTGATTATACTGCTGTTAAGAATTCTCTGTTAGAATTTTTTACAGTAACACCTGGAACGTATAGGAAAAAATGCGTGGACATAGACACAAAACAGATGAAAGTGTGTGTGAATATGCTGCTGAATGCACGCACCCAGATCCCTCAACAACATGTACAAATATGACTCTGTCATTGTACATGTGTGAATGACCTGAGACATACCTCCTTGGACTACATGAAGAGAGACATGGAGGAGCTCTCGGATTATGTAGCCCAGGTGGGTATGACCTTAACCCTGAGCAGCATCCTATCATCACCCAGAATGATACTGCAGTACAAGCATAAAATGATTGATTTCAACAATTGGCTAAGCTTCTGGTGTCATTCTAAGGGGATCCAGTATCTGTCTGCCTGGGATGACATGACTGACAGACCTCGATGCTTTGCCAGAGATGGCCTGCATCTGTCACCCCTGGGCTTCAGGATACTGGCCAAGGCTCTTGCCGCCCCTATAGTGCCTTTTTTAGGAGTTGTTCCAAAGACCAAATTACCATCATAACGGCTACAAACAAATGCAATCTGAGGGTCATGCTGCTAAATGCTAGAAGTTTAAATATCAAAATGTGCTCGCTCAAAGCACTCCTTAAAATGGAGAACATCGACATTTGTGCAGGAACAGAAACCTTGTTCAAGGCAGCAGAAAGCACCCCTGCACTACCAGGCTAGATCTCATTCCACACCTTTTGGCTCCAGGACTTGGACCGAAGCTCCAAAGGTGGTGGTGTTTCAATATTCATAAAGGAAGCACACACCTCCAGACTGGTAGCCCAACATAATGCATAGGAGATATTTCAGGTGCAGCTAACATCGAGTAAGACAGAGATTCAGGTCGTAGCCTGCTATAGGTCCCCAACCATGTGCCAAGACTCGCACTCCACGTTCCTAAGTACCCTGGAGAATATTAAGGTCCAACCTAACACTCTCATACTGGGCGACTTCAACTACCCCTTTATTAATGGAGAAAACTACTCATGTACCTATACACTTGCCCAACGTTTCCTGGAATTCATTAATTCCTATGCCCTGGACCAGCTCATTCTTACCCCCACTAGAGGTAGCAACATCCTTGACCTGGTCATTGCAAACACGGGCAACTGTTGCTCAACTCCAATAGTCAACTCCTCCCTGGTTAGATCCAACCACAAACTAATCACCTTGGAAATCCATATCCCTCCCACCTACCCCCAGCAAAGGTAACCACCATGGAAAAACCACCATGAAAAACTTCTCCAAAGCTAACTTTGAGCTCCTAAAAACATAGGTGGCTAACTTCAAGGCACCCATGCAAATGGAGAATAGTTGCCCGACCACTGAATTATACACCAATGCACTGTACGAACACGTACACAAATGCATGGATCTCAAAATACCCAATAGAGCCAAGATGCTCTCCTCCAAAAAAAGGAAGCCAATCTACTGGTCCCCTGCCATAAACAAACTCTACAACAGAAGGAGCAAACTGATGCGGAATAAGGTGAAGTCCCAAGACCGGAAAAACTCCCTTATCAGCCTCAACGAAAAGTTGAGATCCATCATCAAATCTTCTAAAGCTAGCTATGAAAACAGAACTGCAGCAGATAGTAAAGACAACCACAAGGCCTTCTATAGTTCATAGGTAGGTACTAGGCTATCGGCCCTAGGACCTATATAAGTCTAGCCAAATGGTACCCTGGCTTTTGCCACCAAAGAAAATTATTTTCCTGTGCCCCTGTCAAGCAGAGCCACAGAAGTGATCCTCGAGGTGAATTTCCTATCTCCCATCGAATCAAAATTTTTCTTTAGTGCTAATGAGGAGCTTTGTTCTATATAGATAGGTTATTTGTTCCAGAGTATGGGAAGTCTCTGGGACAGGAATCTATCCCTCCAGCAAGTCCTGTTTATTGTGGTGACAAGGTTTAGGTCCCTAGAGCATGTAGCTCGCAGGGATTGGGATTTCTTTAAGTGGAGCATGTCCAACAGCTGTGGGTTTGACATAGCTTTGCATGTTAGGCAGAGATCGCCTCAGAGAAGGCGATATGCGACAGAGTAAAGCTGGAGATTTTTGAGACGGTCTGCGTAGGGCATCTGTTTGAGGCCAGTAATCCTCTTTGTGAGGTATTTCTGCCCCCTTTCCAGTTGTTGCAGATGTCTTGTGAGGTACATACCAAAAGGGGCATTGTACTCTATAATGGGTCTAATGAGTGACAAGTAGAGGGGAACAATGACCTCTTTTTTTTCCTGGATGAGAAACCCTTTGTGATGAGGTGTGCCATGTACAAGGATTTCTTGACTACTGTGGCAATGTGATTATCAAAAGAGAGACTACTGTCCACCTGTGTCCCAAGGTCTCTCATCACACTTTCAGTGTTAAGTAGACTATTGTCTATGTGGTAGTTCATGGGTATAGAGCTCTTACCAAAATGGATGACAATGCACTTTTTGGCACTGAGCTTGAGGCTTTGACACCAGGCATCTGTCTCAGGGAGGCCCTTTTGTAGGATGTCCTCATCATTGGGAGTTTTATGGCTCCTAGTTTGCAGTCATCTGTGAACTTTGTTAGCCAAAGACCTTCTATGGTAGCCTATACATCAGCTAAGTAGATACCAAACAGGAGAGGACCCAGGACTGAACCCTGTGGTACTCCACTTGTCACGGTTATGTGAAGAATCTCCACGGCAATATCCAGATTTGATCTGAGCTACTGCACAATAGCATCTCCTATACCAAGCCAACAGATACTGCCAATATATTGGCAGACAGATTCAGTGCCAACTTTATCCTCCCCCAAAAGACCAGTCACAATATCAGTAGATTGCCAGGCACCCAGTATTACTGCTGCACAGGTTAAAACAGCACTGTACAAGGCCAAGAATACAGCTTCTATGGGACCGGACAATATCCCCTGGCTGTGTTCTACATGAACTACAGAGTGAACTGGCACCTCACCTGTGTGTCCTGTTCAATCACAGCCTCACCTCAAGCTTTGTCCCTACTGAATGGCAGACTGCTACAGTCATCCCTCTCCACAGAGGAGAAGCGACTACAGACCCAGGGAACTATCACCCCATTAGCCTAATGAGTCTGATATAGAAAGCTATGGAACGCATCATCACAGACCTAATAAACAAAGATATAGGGAAATCTCCAAACTCTGGATCCCACACAGTTTGGTTTTGTGAAGGGTAGATCATGCCTGCTAAACTTTGTCAACTTGTTTGACTCAGTCACCAGGGCTGTGGATGAAGGCAAGATGGTTCATACAGCCTACCTTGAGCTGGGCAAGGCCTTTGATACTATTCCCCACTCAGGAATCATAGAAAAACTCACTAAGCTAGGAATCAACCCCTATGTCACTATGTGGGTTGCAAACTGGCTCAAGGGTAAAACCCACAGTTTAAAAGTAGCTGACTCCAATTCAGACTGTCGACCAGTCACGAGTGGGGTCCCACAGGGTTCGGTCCTTGGTCCTCTCCTGTTTGGTATCTACTTCTCTGAAGTCCAGGCCAACATGAAGGAACTCTGGCTGACAAAGTTTGCAGACGATTGCAAGTTGGGAGCTATTATTAACCCCCTAAGTGATGCAGACATCCTACAGAAAGGCCTCACTGAGACCAACGTCTGGTGTCAGAACCATGGCCTTAAGCTCAATGCCAAAAAATGTCATCATCCCCTTTGGGAAAAACCCGGTTCCCTTGAATTACCACATCAATGCTAGTCTGCTGAACACAGAATGTGTTGTAAGAGATCTGGGAACACAAGTTGACAGCAACCTCTCTTTTGACCACCACATTGCCACTGTGGTCAGAAAATCCTTCTATGTGGTACATCTCGTTACTAAGGGTTTTGCATCCAGGAAGAAAGAGATCATGGTCTCCCTCTACTCTTCCCTCGTTAGGCCAATCATGGAGTACAATACCCCATTCGGCATGTACCTCACTAAACACCTGCAACAACTGGAGAGGCCGCAAAAGTACCTCACACAGAGGATCCTAGGCCTTAAACATTTGTCCTACATGGACAGACATAAAAACTCCAACTATTCTCTGTCTCATATCACCTACTTAGAGGCAATCTCTGCTTGACTTACAAAGCCATGAATGACCCAGCTCTGTTAGAAATGCTACATCTAAAGAAATCCAATCTCTCCACACCACATGCTCCAGAGACCTCAACCTCATTACCACAATCAACAAAACATGCTGGAGAGACAGGTTCATAACCCAGAGACTGGCCATGCTATGGAATAGACTTCCCCATACATGTCAAGCAGAGCATCTCAATGGCCCTCTTCAAGAGAAATCTTGATGAGTGGATGGGAAATAGAAAATTCACACCAGGAATCACTCCAGTGGCTTTACTCTACAAAGGCACTGGGAACTAAGGTCGGGTGGCATGATGCCACGGTAATCCTATGTGCTAGGCTTGTAAAGGCTCCAGGGTCATTAGCCTAGTACACACCTATGAACCGATGAACTGAGCACTTATTTTCATAGGTGGGTGAGTGGATATCAGGTCACCACTTTTGAAGGGCTGACAGACCTTTTGTTGAGGGAAGAAGCCCTTAGCACTTTGCCTGAGGTAGGTGGGTGAGTGGATGTCAGGTCACCACTTTTGAAGGGTTGACAGACCTTTTGTTGAGGAAAGAAGCCCTTAGCACTTTGCCTGAGGACATGATCTGGTTAGCTGATGGACAATGTGCTACTTCAGAGGAGTTGCAGAAGAAGGGAGACATATACCTTAGCAAGCAGGCCATCCTTTCACAGGAAAGGGCCCCAGTACTGCTCATGAGTCTAAAGGAACCCATGGTGGGCAGCCCAGACTGCCCCAAACAGAATCTGCCAGTAGCGGGGGGGGGGGGGGCACTAGTCCAGCACCTAGGGTTAAATGTTTGGAATGTAACCAGTGGGGCCATGTGGCAATACAGATGTCCGCGGAGGCAAGGTGGGAAACAAAAGGTGAGGGAGCCAGTAATTGGGAGAGACAAAATTTCAATAGTAGGTTGTCTTGAGACAACAGGGGTACCAAACTACCATCCTGCATATGTCCTGATAGGGAAGGATTTTGATGAGGCAGTACCATGTGTTTATGCAGTTACACGCAGTCAGGCTTTGAAACAAGCATGTGGGTCTGGTAGCCTGGGGGAGACCCAGACAGACCACATACTTGCAGTCAGGACTGGTGAGGTGGTTACTTCAGGGAGGGAGCTACTCTGTAACAATGAGACTGAAGGTGAGCCACAGCTGCTTGTGAGTACTGATGTTCCCTTGGACAGAGTGACTGGAAAGGTAGAGGTGAGTAGTAGTACCCAGACTGACAGTCAGTCACCGCTGTCAGAGGATGGCAGATTTCCTGTGGAAGGGAAGATGGGAAGGGGTACAAAGAGAAAGTTGAGACAGGCTCAGCTCTCAGACCCTACATTGCAAGGCCTGAGGCAGGTAGCTAGTGAGGCACCTGATTCTCAATGGAAAGGGGATTCTATACATTGGGACAAAGGGTTACTGTATAAAGAGTGGACCCCTGAGGGAGGGCTAGAAGGTGAGAGGATACAGCAGTTGGTAGTGTCTAGAGCCTACCGTCCGGTGCTTCTAGCCATAGCCAATATGACCTTTGCAAGTCATATGGGCATCAAACGTACAAAGAGACTTATGCAGAATTTCTATTGGCCTGGAATTTCCAGACATGTAACAGGGTACTGCAGGACCTGTGAGCAGTGCCAAAAGGTAGGCAAGGCAGCAGACAAGGTGAGAGCTCCTTTGATGCTTTTGCCTGTGATTGAGGAGCCACTTCTGAGGGTAGCTATGGATATTGTGGGGCCTCTGAGTACCCCATGTTCCACAGGGAAAAATTATATCCTAGTGGTAGTAAATTATGTTACAAGATACCATGAGGCAATGGCTTTATCCCCTCCACTGAGGCAGAAAAAAGTGGCAAATGCTTTGTTACAGATTTTCAGTAGGGTAGGTTTCCCAAAAGAAATACTGACTGACAGAGGTTCTAATTTCATGTCAGACCTGCTGGCTTGTCTGTGAAAGTACTGTGGGGCGAAGCACCTGAAGACCACCCCCTACCATCCCCAGACTAATGGTCTTGTTGAGAGGTCAAACTCTACAATCAAATCCATGCCATGGGCATTTGCAGACCAGGCTAAGAGGGAGTGGGACAAATATTTGCTCCATCCGTTTGCTTACAAAGAAGTTCCTCAGGAATCCACAGGTTTTTCACCCTTTGAGTTGCTGTATAGGCATAGGGTGAGGCGGCCTCTAGATTTAATTTGAGATAAGTGGGAAGGTGAGTGTGAATCTCACAAGGAGTCTGTTGTGGCATATGTCCTAAACTTCAGGACAAGGCTCAGGGAACTCATGGGCTTGGCACAGGAGAACCTGGCAGAAGCCCAACAGCAGAAAAAGGTATGGTATGACATGAATGCTCGAGCTAGAGAGTATGCTGCAGGGCAGCAGGTAATGGCTCTCATTCCTGTCAGACACAACAAGCTGCAAGCAGCTTGGGAGGGACGCTACAAGGTGGGAAGAAAGGTAAGTAATGTTAACTACATGGTGGAACTGCTAGGCAGAAGGCAGGAACACAAATTGTACCATGTTAACAAGCTGAAACCTTACCATGATAGGGAGGCCCTTGTGCTGAGAATTTGCAGTGGATTGCAGGAGGAGTCTGAGGGAGATCTGGTGACTGACCTCAGTGAGGCTCGGACTGACACATCAGTGGAAGGGGTAGCAATGTCCCAGCAGTGCTCTCCTACCCAGGTTCTAGAAATCCGAGCAGTGTTACAAGAATTTGGGGACATGTTCACTGGGAAACCAGGATGCACCCTCCTGGTGCAGCACAAGGTGGATACAGGACCCCAAAGGCCTATTTGACAGACTCTGAGGGAGGAGATGCAGCAGATGTTGGAACTAGGGGTAATTCAAGAGTCCAACAGTCCCTGGGCATCCCCAGTGGTGCTGGTGCCAAGGATGGCAGCACCAGGTCCTGTGTGGACTACAGGAAATTAAATAGTCACGCAAAGTCAGATGCTTACCTCATGCCTAGGACAGATGAGGCCCTAGAGCAGCTGGGTGGGGCTAAGTATCTTATCACCATTGATCTTACCAAGGGTTACTGGCAGGTAACCTTGACTCCCAGTGCTACAGAGAGGTCAGCCTTTGTGACTCCTTTGGGCTTGTACGAGTTCACATAGATGCCCTTTGGGATAAAAAATGCCCCAGTGACTTCCAGAGGCTGGTAGATCATAGCCTAGCAGGAGGGTTTGCCCTTGCTTACCTAGATGATATTGCCTTCTATAGCCATTCCTGGCAAGAACACCTTCACCATGTCAGGGAGGTGCTGGGCAGACTACAGAGGGCAGGGTTGACCATTAAGCCGAGCAAATGTCAGGTGGGTATGACAGCGGTCTCCTACCTGGGACATACAGTGGGGAGTGGTAAGATCAGGCCAGAACCTGCCAAAGTGGAAGCCATTCAGGCATGGCCTGCACCTGTTATCAAAAAGCAGGTGAGGACAATCTTATGGACAGCAGGGTACTACAGAAAGTTTGTCCCCAGTTATAGTACCATAGCTGCTCCCCTCACGGACCTGACAAGACAAGGAAGAACAGGCCAGATAAGGTAGTGTGGACCACAGGATGTGAGCAGGCATTCCAGAAGCTTAAAGAAGCTTTGGGAGGACCCCCTGTGTTAGCCAGTCCAGATTACTGCAAAGAATTTGTTGTGCAGGTGGATGCTTCAAACCATGGGTTGGGGAGCTGTACTTAGCCAGATTTCTTCAGAGGGAGAAGAGCACCCAGTGGTTAATCTCAGTCATAGGCTTCAACTCAGGGAGGAATACTATGCAGCTGTAGAAAAGGAATGTCTAGCCATAGTGTGGGCACTGTGGAATCGTCAGACTTATCTGCATGGAAAAAAATTCAATGTAGTTACAGATCACAATCCCCTAACATGATTATTTATACCAAGCCAACCAGCAAAATGCCAAGTTGCTAAGATGGAGTCTAGAGCTGCAAGCATATATGTCAGTGCAGCACCACAGTGGGGTTAGCAACGCCAATGCAGATGAGTTCTCAAGACAGGGAATGGGGTAAGGTATACTCAGATAGACCTAACCCTCTAAACCAATGTTTCTCAAGGGTCACTTGAAAAACTAGCTTGAGTTCTTAGAGGGGTGAAGATATGTGAAGGCCGTCAGCCTAGCTAGATAGAATTTTGTAGCTAATTCTGTCATTTGTAAATATTACTATAAGCTACAGGCTTGTTCTCTTAAATGGAAGAAAATTGTGTTAAATGTTGAACATCAAAAATGTAATGTTGCACTCTGCTGGAAGAAAGCTGATAAGTGTTGTATGACTGTTTGATCTCAAACACGAAACTGTGATGTCTGGACCAGCACAGTCTTTCTGTTGTTTTGAGACCAGAGTTAATTGCTAGATTTCACATATATAATGTCTAATTGCTCTGGTTTCCTGACCAGGTGCAAGATCAAAGCTACATTAAACTCTGAATTTCTGTTAGCCTGGGAAACCAGAGAAGAATTATGTAATCTAAAATGAGTCAGCAGTGAGGTGGCTGTTTTGTGTAGAGATAATTTAAGCTCTAGAGTACATTGTATGTATATAGTGATACTGTAACAAAGGCACTCCAATAGTCTTGCTGCTCAGTCACATTTACTATTTGGATAATAAGTAATTGGACACCCTTTGGTAAGGGCCTTTTTAGTAGCTGATTAAGGTAGTACCAGCTGCCACCAATCACTATAGACTGGCAGGAAGGGGCATAGTTGGAGAACCTGTGCCAGCCTTCTCTAGGAGTGTCTTTGTGTTTATATATAACTCGCATCTTAAAGAGTGTGTGTGTGTGCGTGTATGTGTGTGCGTGTATGTGTGTGCGTGTATGTGTGTGCGTGTATGTGTGTGTAAGCTACTTGAGCAGGGACACAAAGCATTGGCTGGACAGAGAGGGTGCTGGAGGTTTCAGCTTGACCACTAGGCTGAGATCTGGACCCTAGAGCTGTGCCAGTGGGGAGTCTTATTGGGGATCTGGAGAGAAAGGGAGAAACCAGCCCCAGGCCGACTGATCTCTGTGTGCTCTTACGGGAAAAGTGTACTTTACTGTGTGTGTACTTGTTATCCTTCCCAATGTGGACACCCCTCAATGGTGCTAGTGGTGAGGATAGAGGCTACTTGTTTACTGGGCCAGTTCACAGCCGTCAGACATACTTGAGATGCAAATATCATGGATCTGGTTCTCACAAATATGACTGAAAGTTGCACCCCCCCCCCCCCCCGTGTAATGTCCTCACTGATCAGATCAAATCTCAAAGCAGTAACCCTTGAAATAAATATAAATGCTGAACTCCCAACAAACCTCAGAACCTTTAAAAACTTTTCCAAGGCTACCTCCTATTAAGTGAAGGCATAGCTAAATTCCAAGCCCTACAAAATTCAGATAACACAGTGGCCTATGAAGAAGTGTTTACAAAACCCTGCACAAGTATTTAAATAACTGCTTAGAAACAGCAGTTCCAAACTGAAATAAACTTAGGACAAACTCCAAAAATAAACCCCCTTGGTGGGACTCCACTATAAACAGGTTGCAAAAGCAAAAGAAAGAAAATCTTGTCCAAAAATAGGAAGGACTCTGCCCAAAAGACAAACTCCTTCAACAGTCAACAAGCAACTCAGGGAACTAATCAAGTCCACTAAAGCAAACTCTGAGGCAAAAATAGCTTCCCAGGTTAAGGATAACCATAAGGAATTTTCCAGTTATGTATGCAACCTTAAAGGGAACATCCAACAGTATGCTAAACTAACAGTAAATGGAACTTCCTATACCAAATCAAGGGCTATAGCAAAATTTGCTGGCCAATAAATTTAGCTCTAATTTCACCTCCAGTTTCTCACCCAGGACATACCCTCTAACATTTCTTCCTCAACTATCACTAAAGAACAGGTCCTCACTGCACTCTCCATAGGTAAAAACACTGCATCACTGGGTCATGATAACATCTTACTTCCTAAATAACTTGAAACATGACGTGTCAGGCCCACTAGAATCTCTATTCATCTACAGCCTCCAGACAGGCTTCATCTCTAGGGAAAGGACTGCAATGGACCATCAGCAGACCCAGGTAACTACAGACCCATATGCTTGACTAGTCTTATATGCAAGGCCATGGAAAGAATTACTGCAGACCTGATAAAGACAAAGGAGATCTTTAAACACTGGACCCATCCCAGTTTAGTTTCATCAAGGGCAGCTCATGCCTCAGACTTAGTGGACTTCTTCGAGAAAGTCTCTAGAGCCATAGAGGAGGGTAAAATGGTACATACTGCTTACCTTGACCTGGCAAAGTCATTTGACACAATACCTCACTCGTATTACAGATAAACTAACAAATTCAGACATAAATCGCTATGTTACCGAATGGATAGCCAAACGACACACAGATAGGACACATGAGGTTAGGGTGGGGGGGTTTCACCTCCTCCAAGAGGACTGTTAACAGGGCACGGTATTGGGAACTATCCTGTTTGGAATATATATCTCTGATGTCAAGGAAAATGCACAGGGCCTTTGGTTGATTAAATTTGCTCATGACTGCAAGCTGGATGCAATTACTGAATCCACCAAAGATGTAGACATCCTCCAAGAAGGTCTGAGGCAGACAAATAACTGGTGCCAGAACCATGGTCTAAAACATAATACAAAAAATGCATAATTATACCCTTTGAAAAGATGACTACTCCTACAAATTACAACATCGATGACACTCCTGTAACAGCTGACTGAGTTGTAAGGGACTTGGGAACTCAGGCTGACAGTACCCTCAGCTTTGATCATGGCAGTGAGAGAATCCTTCTGCATGCCACAACTTATAAGCAAGGTCATGGCATCCAGACTTCAGATCATAGTCTCACTATATTCAGCCCTCATTAGGCCAATAATAAAGTACAATGCACCATTTGGCATGAACCTGACTAGGCATTTGCAATAACTGGAGCATCCACAGAGGTTCCTCAATAAAAGACTGCGGGGTGTAAGTAATATGTCCCATACAGACCACTTCAACCTCTTGTCCCTCTATTTGGTCTCTTACAGACTACTGAGGGGCTGTCTATGTATCTTTTTAACATACAAAGCATTCTCTGATCTAGCCCAGATGGAGCTGCTATAAATTCACAAAGCAAACAGCATTAGAAAGCTTTTTCAGTTCTTTTTTTTAATGTAATGGGGATATTAATATAAACAGGTGTTTTTTCTCCTCTCTCTCTTTTTACCTGTTTAGTGTTAAGAAATGTAAGCACTGCAATGTGAGAAAAAAGGGGGAGGGTTTGTTTGAGACAGCATGGCAAAATTACTGAGCTTTTTTCTCATGCTTGCATAGGGAAATGATTGGGTTATCCCTGGGATTTATCTAGCAACAAGTTTATTACAAAACACATAAATGGAAAAGAATACTGAATATTATAAGGCTTTTTTTTCTGGAAAACAATGTATCCTTAGCAGTTTATGTCTTGTTTGCATGTCACCAGAATACAATCTGATAAAGAGAAATGGCTTGGAGAAAATGTTTACTGAAAGCATTCAAGTTTTTTTCTTCGCTGGGAGAGCTATAAAGATAAGACAAAAATTAAACATCATTTATTAAAAGCATAGGCTGTATCATGCATCTTAGCATGGATGACCCCTTTTTTGGTGCGTCTCTAGCCTGTAGTTGTGACTATCATTTTAGAAAGTACAATTGTGTACACTTACCGTAAATGAAGATTTTAGAGTGTATTCACTGTTGCAGTCATTACATTTGGATAATCTGCTTGCAGGTTGCCCTCAGTCGGATTGATTAACAAAGTCTTGGGTCCTGGGTCAGTTGCTGTCCCTTCTTCCATGACATCAGGTCGTCAGGGGGTATAAAACATGCAGCTGAAGCCATTACATCAGTTTTTCTTGCCCCAGATGTCAGGTGCCCCCTAATGGGAAGCAATTAAACATAAAAGCACAAAGATATACCTCCAACAAAAAAGCAAATACACCAAAAAGGCTTTTAAGCATAGTAAAGGAAAGTAGAGCTATAGCCAAAAGAAGTTAGGGGTCTGGAGGGAGGGTAACCAGGACTGCAACAGTGAATACACTCAAACATCTACATTTATGGTAAGTGTACACGACTGTACTATGTTCTTCGTGTTTCACTGTTGCAGTCATTACATTTGGGTAGATTCCCAAAGCTATGGTTGGGAGCAGGAGTTTAGATAGCATTAGGGCTAGCTATAAGGCCCTGCAAGACTGCAGTGGCAAAGCCAACTCTGGATTTAGAGAAAATTGGCAAATGATGATGCTTGGTGAAAGTATGTACAGAACTCCAGGTAGCAGCTTCTAGGATGTCCCTGGTAGGGATGCCTCTGAAAAAAGCTGTAGAGGTAGATGCAGCCCTGGGTAGAGTGAGGTCTGATCCCCTGGGGGGATAGGTTTTCCATGGTGCTTATAGCAAAAATGACTGCAATGGCTTATCCATTTAAAAATGGTTTGCTTTGAAATAGCCTTCCCCTCTGCCCCTGCAGCAAATGCTACCAGTAGTTGTTCAGATTTCCTTTGACGTTTAGTCCTGTCCAAGTAGAATCTAGGTTGTCTGTGCACATCTAAGGAATGCAGTATCCGTTCCCCTTTATTCTGTGGATTGGGAAAGAAGGTTGGCAAATGAATGGACTGATTACGAGCCACACTGGATACCACGTTGGGCATGAAGGATGGACTGGTTCTGGGTGACACCTTGTCCGCATGAAAGATGATGAAAGGCTCCACTGCCATAAGGGCCTGTAATTCGGATACCCTTCTAGCTGAAGTGATTGCTAAAAGGAAAGCTGTTTTCCAAGAAAGAAATTTTAAGTCTGCAGTAGCAGCTGGCTCGAAAGGAGGTAGAGTGAGTTTCTCCAAGACAAAGTTAAGGTCCCAGGCAGGGGACGGAGTTCTCCTGGGTGGTCTCAAATTTTTGGCCCCTCTGAGAAACTGCTTGAGCAGTGGATGAGAGAAGAGGGGAGGTTCTGTATTATAATGAGCTGAAATGGCTGAGGCGTGGATTTTAATGGAGGAAAAAGACAGGCCCTTGTGAAACATCTCAGTTAAGTATTGTAAAATCTGACGTAAATTGGGCGCTGCTGTGCTCACCCCTTGAGATTGGTTCCAGGCACAGAATCTTTTCCATTTTTCAGCATAAGATTTTCTAGTACTAGGCCTCCTTGCCTCTAAGATGATATCCAAATCACAGGTTTGCTGAGGGATGGTAAAGGAGAGATCAAGTAATTAGCCAGGCTGCAAGGTTCAGTGCTGGAAGCTGAGGGTGCAGAATCTGGTTCTCCTGCTGAGACAGCAGGGAAGGAGTCTGAGGCAGGTGCCATGGAGATAACCGTGACACACTGCGCAGAAGGGGGTACCAGTGTTGGCGCGGCCAGTCTGGAGCAATCAAAATCATCCTTGGTTTGTCCTGTTTGACTTTTAGTAGCACTTTGGAGAGCAGAGGCAGAGGGGGAGAAGGCATAGACTGATAGGTTTTTCCAACTGAAGGACAGAGCAGCCAAGGTTTTTCCAACTGAAGGACAGAGCATCCACTTTCCAGGCTTGTTTGTGGGGGAGTCCTTGTGCAAATTTTGTTCAATTGGTAGTTCTGGGGAGAGGCAAACAGGTCTATATCTGGGCTCCCCCAATTGCTTGTCAACATGTTGAAAATCCTTGGTTCCCGTTTCCACTCGTGTGGGTCCAGGAGGTTTCTGCTTAGTCCGTCTGCCAGTGTATTTAATTTTCCTGGCAGGAACTGAGCTTGTAGGTGCACTCGGTAGCTCAAGGCTGTGTTCCACAATGCCATGGCTAGTCTGCAGAGGGGGTAAGAATGTGTACCCCCTGCTTGTTTATGTACCACATAACAGTGGTGTTGTCCGTCTTTACCATTAGTTGTCCTGGAAGAATGTGGCCCTTGAAGGCTGTCAGGGCATTCTGTACAGCTAACATTTCTTTTTGATTGATATGCAGGTGCATTTGACTTGGGTTCCATTTGCCCTGAATGCACTTCCCTGCCAGGTGAGCCCCCCATGCATAGTCTGATGCATCTGTTGTTAGGGTTTGTGCAGCAAGAGGTGGTGTGAAAGGTAGTCCCTTGTTTTGGTGGCAGGCCTCTGCCCACCAAAAGAACTCTAGGGGTAGGCAAGGTATGATGGGAATCATTGTCTCTAGGCTTTGAGAATGTTGACACCATTAGGCTTTTTAGATACCACTGTAGTTTCCTCATATGCAGTCTTGCATATGGAATTAGAAGAATGCAGGAGGCCATGAACCTCAAGGCTTGCAGTATTTGTCTTGCAGATAGCAGGGTTTTTGTGGCCACTTGTTTGAAGTAGGTTGTCAAATGAATTTGATTTTCTGGCATGAGGTAAGCCATCTGGGAAGTTGTATTCAAGCTTGCTCCCAGGAATATAATTTGTTGACAGGGTACCAGTTGTAATTTCTTTTCTTTTATGGTGTACCCCAGACAAGTTAGAACCCTTTTTACAAAGGCCAGATGATTCAAAAATATGTCCCAGCTTTCTGCCTGAATTAGACAATCGTCCAGGTATAGGTATATTTGAATATTTCTTTGCCTGCAAAATGCAATAACTGGAGCTAGGCACTTTGTGAATACCCTGGATGCAGTAGATAAGCAAAAGGGCAGTGCAGAGAACTGACAGTGCATGTAGCCTGCTTTGAAGTGTAGGTATCTTCTGCAAGATTCCCGGAATGGGATGTGCAGGTATGCTTCTTTTAAATCTAGTGTTGCCAACCAGGCATCTTTGCCTAGCATAGGAAGTAACCAGGAAAAGTCTTGAGTAGAAACCTTGTCCCTTTTCCTCTTCTGGTACCAATTGAATAGCCCCCATGCTTAAGAGCGAAAGTACTTGTTTTTGGGCCTCTGGCCATTGATTTAGGGGTAGGTCCAGCCACCCACTTGATGTTGGCAACGTGTGGAAGTGAAATCTGTATCCCTGAGACACTATATTTAAAACCCATTTGTCCTGAGTAATGAGGTCCCAATTCTTTGCATGAACAGCAACCCCCCCCCCCCAAGGGGCAGTCAAGTCAGATGAAAAGTGCTTGGAAATTTTAAAAGGAAGTCATTGAGACAGTTTACCATAGGGGGGAGTCTTAATATTCCCAGACTTGGAAGTGCAGGCCCCCCACTGCTTAGTTCTGCGAGTCCCCTGGGACTGAAACCTGGGGTTTTTGCTGTGTCTGGGTTTGGCTTGAGAAGACCTGGAAGGGGCTGGAAAGGACCAGTTCTTAGAAGGCCAGTGCCTACTAAATCTAGGAGGCTGAACTTGTAAAAATCTTTAACAGTCTGCATAGATTTAGCTTCATCTTCCATCTTTTTAAGAACTTCCTCAGCCTTGTTGCCAAACAGGTGGTCCTGATTTAAAGGAGCATACAACAATTTAGCTTTAACACGATCAGGCAAAGATTGCTCCTTAAGCCAAGCATGCCTTCTGAGCACAGACCCAGTAACAGCAGCCCTGCAAGAGGCCTCTAATGAATCAAAACCACATTGCAAAGCATGTTTTCCAACTTGTTCGGCAGAATGCATTAAATCCTGTAATTCTTGGTTTTCCACGCAGTCAGGAATCAACATAATTTTCTGTTTAAGCAGTCCAATAACATGTTGCTGATATTTTAACATATGAAACTGGCAGTTTAAAGCCCTAATGGCCAAGGCTGCTGAAGTGTAAACCTTCTTACCCCATCTATCCAGCATCCTGGAGTCTCTTATCAGAAGGGGTAGGATTTTTAGCAGTAGAAGCCTTAATGCCCTTGGGCCCCTGTGAAATAGTCTCTGGATCTGCAATAAGATTTTTGAAAAGGAACTTGTGGGACTCGGGGACACTGTAGTATCTGTCAGGTTTTCTATGAGCAGGAGGGCAGGGAATCAGGAGCCAAACTAGATTCCGAGAAAGCATCATCAACAATGTCTAGTACAGGAGGAATAGCTAAAAGCCTATGCTGAGGTAGGAGAAGGAAATCCCTAAGCCTCTTTTTTGAATCAGAAAAATCCTGGCGTTCCCAGTGGAAATGCTCCCTTAGAGAATGTAAGGTTTCCCCAAAAGAAAAATCCTCAGGAGGGGAAGCAGAGGGAATAGAGTCCTCTGCATCAGAATCCTCATAAGTAGGCAAGGACGAATCCAGGTCATCAGAAGAGTCAGAAAAAACAGAATCCTGATCAGAAGATTCATAATCAACCTCAGTCCTAGGCCTCTTAGAAAGAGGATGGGGGGGGGAGGGTTGGCTACCCCTGATTAGAGTTATTAGATCTTCAGCCATTCTTTTGTTTTTTTAGGCAGAGAGGCCTGAGCATGTGGCCTGGGTTTTTTAGACATGGATCGAGATTTAGGCCTAAGTAATGAAGGAGGCATAGATTCAATATGCAAGTCCGTAGGCCTGAATACACCCTCAGACGCTGGTGCCTGCACAACGGTTCCAGACCCATTCAAGGTAGAGACATCTGCAGGTTCCATAGCTGAAGCATCTCGTGGCATACCGGACTCCGAATGGGTCTCAGTAGAGGCCTGCAAATCAGAAGTAGCGGGTATCAGGGGCTGCGAAAGCGCCTCACTGAGTACCAGCGAACTGGCGACTGGCTTAGGATAAGCATCATCGACCTTTTTGGACCTCGGCGGCCTGTCTCTGTCTTTATCTTTGCATTTTTTTTTCGGAATCCCAGTAGTCGGATGGCTAACCAATGACATTTCTGGATAATTAAACTGAGAACTGAAATATTTAGAGGCAAAAATATACAGACGATGGATAGTGCGCTGATTAAATAAAGCAAAAAAACGACAGCAAGGTGTATCGTGGTCAGGGCCTAGGCAAGGAATACAGTATGAATGAAAATCTTTATGAGGTATTTGCTTCCCACAAGTAATGCAATTATTAACTTTTACTGACATTGGTAAGGAGCAAGAAAAAGTTTCCCCAACAGGGTACTTAGCTTTAGTTGAAGACTTCAGTTCTGAAACTCAAAAATGAAAATTTCAGGAGTCGGCTGACCGGCACTTGCAAACTGCTTCTGCTTTGGGCACCGCACGGCAAGAAAGACTGATGTAATGGCATTGGCTGCATATTTTACACCCCTGATGTCATGGAAGAAGGGACAGCAACCGATGCAGGACCCAAGACTTTGTTAATCAGGCCGACTGAGGGCCACCTGCAAGCAGAATACCCAAATGTAATGACTGCAACAGTGAAACACGAAGAACATCATTTGTTATTATGTAGATAGAGGAAAGAATAATCCCTCAAGAACATAATTCTTTCTATAATGTATTTAAAACACTAATGGTCTCACAGAATACAAAAGAGAAAAAGTAGTGAATTATATTAAAAAATGTAGAATGCAAGTAGCTATGCTCCAGAAGACACACTTGGAAAGAACTGAAAATGTGAATTTGATAAAGAAAGTTTTCAGGATGGTTATTCAACAGAATATCTGGGGTAAAGGAAGAGAAGAGTTCTTATATTAACTGCAAAAGGAGCTTCAATACTAATAGAAAAAAAATAAAATATAATAATGGAAGATTTATAGTATTAATGGGTTACTGGCAAGGGAGAAGGATTATACTGGCATGTATTTATATTCCACCAAAAACTGCTATAATAGAGCTTAAGAAAATTCTGGGAGAAATAATCAGCTTTCAGCAAGGATTACTTATAGGTGGGGACTGGAATTTGATTTGCAGCAGTGAAGATGTGTCTGGGGGTCCCACAAGGGAAAATATAACAAAGGAGGGTAGATTTTTAAAGAAATTTATTAAAACATTTGGCATGGAAGATGTGAATTCAGTACTAGGAGTTTGGAGTGAATTTACATATTCTCCAAGATGCAAAAGCTGGGCTAGGCTAGACAGAATATACATTTCACAGGAACATGTGCATTTAATTGAAGGCCTTGACATACACCTACTAACTATTTCAGATAATGTGCCAATAATAACCAAAATAAAAACACAGCATAATGAAATAAAAACGAGACACTGGTGCTTTCCCACCTATCTAACTGAAAAGAGAGGAATTTAAGCAATGGGCTGTGGAAATTATTCAGGAGCTATTAGAGAAGACAGAAATTTCTTCTGAAAATATAGCTAGGAAGTGGGATAAAATTAAAGTGGATTTTAAAATTAGGGTGGAAACAAGAAAGGCAGACATGGTTAAGAAGTAACAAGAATTACTTAGAGAGACTGACAAATGTTAATGTGCTGCAAAATTGGAGGAATCTCAATGAACAAGAAGCGGAACAACTGCAGAATGCTAAACAGAAAATAAAGGGATTACCTCAATAACATGCAAAAGTTTGGAAAGACTGCTGTTAAACAACTGCTTTTTGATAACCCTAGAGCACAAAAACTTTTAGCACGACTCAGCCAACAAAGTAGAAAGGGGTGCCACCAAGCTAAGTTAGCCTATAACAAGGAAGAAAACAAGGGATCCTGCAGAAGTATTGGAAATACTTCAAAAAACTCTATGAAAGTCTGTATAAAGCAGAGAAATATGGAAATCAAGAAAAGGTACAAATGGAAATGTTTATGGACAAATTAAATATGCCCACGCTAGAGGTAGAGGAGGCTCAACTACTAGCAGTTAGGATAGAAGGAGATGAGATAAAAATGGTGTATAACCAATCTACAGGAAAGTCTCCAGGAATAGATGGTATTTTAAGAGTAGAAGTATCAACATCCTGAAAGAAAGCGGTATTAGCTGTAATACCTAAAGAGGGTAAAGATACATCAGATCCAGCTTCATACAGGCCCGTTTCAATACTAAATCATGATTATAAAGTGTTTATGTCTCTAATGGCAAAAATAATTGCAAAAGTGATGCCAAAATTGATGGATATAGATCAATGTGGTTTTGTGGAGGTGGGGCAAACATTAGACAACATTCACAGAAAGAACAGTGATGATCCAGAGGGAAGCAGAATGTAAGAAAATACCACTGTTGTTGTTAGGTCTTGATGCAAAGAAGTCATTTGACAGAGTGAGCTGGGACTTTATGAGCAGAGCAATGAAGTATTTGCATTCCCTGAAAAAATTATAAGGTTGATTAAGAGGATATACGAGTGATTGGAGGCGAAATTAAAGGGGGTGGGGTCTGCTCTGATAATCTCTGCTTGAACAGAGGAACTAGGCAGGGGTATCCTCTCTCTCCCCTTTGTTGTTTGCATTATATTTAGAACCACTGGCAAAGAAAATAAGGATCTCAGAAATTCAAGGATATAATTGGTATAGTAGTCAAGAGAAGATGGCTTTGTTTGAAGATGACATTATTTTATACCTGGCAAAAGCAGAAAGGGGCATTATAGTGCTATGGAACATATTGAGATAGTTTCAAACCTTTTCAGGATACAAATTTAATGAAACCAAAACAAAACCAATAGTGTTAAATTATGTACCACATATAAATTGGTTCTGCAATATCCATAATTATGGGGACATGATAAAATGAAACATTTAGGAGTATGGATTAAAAATGATACTGATGTGGCAGCTAAGGATATGTGGAAAGAGACTAAACAAAAGATGATACAAAAATTGAGAAAATGGAAGCTCTGTTACATGGATAGTGATAGTAAGATACAGGCAGTTAAAAGGTTTTTGTCCCTTGAGTCTTGTATACAGGTTAGGCATACATTTATCAACCAGAGGAGATGTTGTGGATAGCAATTAATAAAGAGCTGAAGGATTTTATCTGGGAGGGGAAGATGGCAAGAGTCAATTAGGATAATAAGCTTATTCTTCCAAGAGAAAAGGGCGGATTGAGATTACTTGATTTGAAGGGGAATTTTCAGAGCAGCACAGCTAAGGCTCCTTTACATAGCACAAGCAGAAAACTATAACTCAAAATGGAAAGAGATGATGAAGAAACAAGGGATAAGTTCAAGTTACAGGGAGAGACTGGGAATTTGGATACAAACCTTTAAGGAGAACAAGAATAATCATACAGAACATTAAATTTATAAAGTAGCAGAAGGTATTCTAAGAACTAAACCAATACAGGAATAGAGAAAGGAGATTCTGCTGATAGGGGTGACTGCAATTAGAGATGCAGACAACAGGGAAGAGGGAGAAGGAGTATATTGGAGAAAACTGGCAAAGGAACCAAGGTACTGGGAGCAAATAACTAGAGAGGGAAAGTTAATAGAATGGGAAGAGGACAATAACTTATTTGGACTGCAGCTTTGAGATTGCCTTCCATATCAAGGACTGATATCACAGTACAGGCAAAGAGAAAAATAGGGGGTTCCTAAATGAAAGACCAGCAGTGGTAGAGTTCTTAGTAGAATCGTAAACAGATAATGTCATTAAGAAAGGAATTATTAGTAGAGCATATAAAATATGCAACTATAAGAATCAAGCAGAAGAGGTTAGGAAGAAAAGGGAAGACAGAATGGATAAGAAATTCACAAATTAACAATGGGGATGTATGTATGTCTCCCAAATATGCAACAAAAAGTCTAGAAGATTTAGGATCTTTGCCCGAAAGTGTTTACAGAGGTATTTGTATACCCCAAGCAGGCTCCAAAGAATCTTTCCTCAGGTAGACAGCAAATGTTGGAGATGTGATGGGGAATAGAGAGGTACCTGGGAACATATTTTGTGGGAGTGTAATGAGTTGGCTGACTTTAAAGATTCCCTACAGACTACTCTGTCAGAAATGTTGGGTGAGCAAATTGGAGTGACCAGGGAAATGATTGTTTGGGCTATGATACAGAGCTGGAATTGCCTAGATATAAGTAAGGCCTTGCTGAGTGTAATTATGATGGCTGCCAAAAAAGCAATAACTAGAAAACAGAAATCACACTCTAAACCTACTTTACTAGAAGTAGCAAAGATAGTAACAGAGAGAAAACATCTGGAACTGGTACCTTTAGAAAAGGATAGGAGTAAATTACAAAGGAAAAAATGTATAAAGCGTGGCCACTACATGAAGAGGAGGAACGATGTTTGAAAGAAGGCAGGATCTGAATGAGCTATTAATGTCTGACTGACCATGACTGGATATATAAAAAGTGATGCATAATGTTTGCAGCTACAGTTGTGTTGGCACGGTTTTCTAAGGTATAATGATTGCAACTGAGATTGTACCTCTACGATTTATTTTCATTTATATATATGAAAGATTGTCTATGTCACACATAATAATTTAATAAAGATGTTTCTTGCATATAAAAAAACAGCATTAGAATTACCTGATCTAAGCCACATCAGTGTACCTTGTCTGCTTTGGAGGAACAGATATAGGTCTCAGACATTACACCTTCTTTGGAAGAGACTTCCCATTCATGTGAAACAGCTCTTTGCTAAGCCTATTCAAATGTAATGTGGACCAGTGGATGGAAAATCAGAAATTCACCCAGGCTCGTCACTGGTTGCCCTTATGGACAGGGCAGCTTGTAAATGACCTAATTCAAAGGTATATACCAAAGCCGTTCTAGCACATGGGCAATGATAGTTGGGAAATTTGGGACATGAATAGCTAGGCTGAAAAAGGCTCTAGGGCCAAAAGCCTAGTAGCTTCCTATAATCTTAATAAAAAGCAGTTAGCAGAAGAAATTGTAAACATTTCATTGTAGAAAATTACAGATTAACTTGTGTATTTGAACCACAAACATGTAAATCCATAATTCTGCATTATATACCTAAAGCTATTTTTACTGAATGAAATTATCAGGCAAGGCCATAACCTTCACCCACATCACTCTGGGGTGGGGAAAGTTCTCCAACAGCAGCTAAACCAAACCCTTATATTAAATGTAGGCAGATGATACTTTTAAGAGAGCTCCACAGTAGCATTAATAGCAAGCAGGTAAAACTCTCTCTTACCAGCTACATGCCATCATTCCTAGCGATATATTCAAGATTCATATATTCACACACAAACCCTCCATCAGACCCAGATCCCTCAAATGAAATCATCATAATGACCAGCCACTAAACTAGCACTCTATGAAGAATCACACCCTTGGTCACATGGTCACTCATATAGCAGTCACTCTATCCCAAAATATCAGCTATCATGTACTAAAGTTAGTCATCAGTTGTTACTCTTCCCACAGCCGTATAGCTACTGCTATGGCTTTGTGTGACTAGACTGCTTACTGCAGCTTAACTGATCAACCTGTTCAGTAGAACTAATGACTATTCATTTGTCTTGCAATCCAAATGATATTGGTGTCTCAGTTTTAGTACAAACTTAATTGAAGATTCACAGTAATGCAAATAACCTACTTAAAAGGAAAGAAAAACAACTGAAAAAATTACCTGGTTGTATTACAGCCAAACTCAAACTGCAGGCTATGAGCAATCCAATCATATACCTTAAAATACACCGGATTATGCATTTAGTATACATCAGACTACTGCCCTTGACCAACCGGTCAATACCAAACATATGCTAAAATGTAAAATGGTTGAACATTATCAAAAAAAAATGTTCATGAATATTGAGGGGTGATGTATCTAAATAGGGCTATGATTCTAGCTCAAAAGGATAAGAACAGAAGTGTTCACAGCCATGGACTAACTTACTCTATCCATACCTCTTCAACTGTCCAGATTTTCACAGAATGTTCAGACGGCTCATATTCTTGGTCGATTCCTCAAAGTTTGTGGTTTTTCTCACAAATCATTGGGATGATCTGAGGACTGAAGTCACTACATAATGACATACATTTGAGATTCAGATTTCAGATACTACAGAAAATGTATGTTAAAACAAACCCTGTTATTCTAGCAACTTTCTAAATTTATAAAAACAGTATTTAATATATGTCCCTATTTTTGGGCCTTTGTCCCCCCATTTTGTCAGGCTTTGTACAGATTTCTTCCACTAAGAGACTGAGAGGTATGACTCTATCTGAAGGTTTTGATAGCACAATACTTATAATAAATAGTCCATGGGAAAGTTTTACAGAAGTCTACAACTTCTACCAGCAAAGACTGTAGAAAAAAAACTTCCTCCAGCTATTTTGACATGCATTCTAACCATTAGTCATAAGTACTCAGCTCATTCACAACTCAGCCCACCACCGATTTATCGAAGTATGTAGCATTTCTGAAGTCCATCATGTAGGTTCTCTGGTAGGTTGATTACAGTTTGTCTGCATTTGCTCAAACATTTTTTTTTTTTTTAATTCTGTATATTCCGTTAGTACCAACTTGTCAAAAGAATTATTCTGCACATCTCACAGTCGTAATAGAAAATGTTTAATTCTGCTAATCCATTTTTATTTAATGTTATTTGTATTACAGAATGTTAACAACGTGCTGCCTTCTAAGACAAACAGATCATACTCAGTGCAGTAGAAGAAATTGGAGAATAACGCACAAAACACACTAGATTACTTCAATTTTTAGGTAACGGTACAAATACTACTCATTTACTTAAGTGAAACATTTAGTAGTTTTTAATAGTAACAGGATGTGTGTGTGTGTATATATATATATATATATATATATATATATATATATATATTATATTTTTAATGCATTTTGGGTAGTAGTCTGGTTCTGTGGTGTAGATGGAGAGGGTCCTGTCTGGGATTTTGGCAACTGGGGTTTCAATTAGCATCCTCAGCAATGGAAGAGTCAAACAAGAAGGGGAGGACTGAAGGGGCATGGCCTTCTCTCCTCTCTTGGGGGGTGGACTATGTGGAGGAAGAGGATGGTTGCATGCATCCTGCAGCACATTGGGTTGGTGCACTTTCCCTGCTAGAGACCAAGAAAACAACTTCACATGCTTTAAGGTAGAGACAGGGCTGCTTGAAGACAACTCCTCATACAAAAGAGATGTCCTTCACAGTCAACCCACTGCATGCACATGTCCTACTCCCAAGGTGAGCCAAGTGTGTTCTGGGACATAAATCAAACTATCCCTGATGATAATGATGGCCCTTCCCGATTATAGGAAGTGGATGATGTCTGGCAGTCACTAAGGGGTAAAACTGTGACAAAAAAAGAAAAAGTTGTTACGGATAGGATTTTAAGGGAAAGCCCTCCCCCCCAAACTAATAAAATCTAGCAATCCCTACTAAGCTTTAAGCATGGCACCCTACTTGTCATTTGGGGATAATTTTATTCTTTAAGCAACATAGAGAGGAAAAGGCAACACCAGCCCTACATGTCTTTATGCAGTACTCTCATGCTTAATAAATCCAGTGCACACTAATACTTGTGCAACTGAAAGTCTTGCTCAGGAATACTGCCCCATCATTTCATGGGCTACACATCGTTTTTCACTGGTAACTGTATAAGCAGCTGTAAATTTACAATTCAGATGAAGAAAGTTAATAAAAATACTAACTTAAATATACAACTGTTTAAAAATAAATAGTGAGCTCCAGTAAATCAAAGTCCTGGATTCAGTGATTTAATTTCAAATTTTGAATAGTACACTAATCTTGTAGCAATTAATGTAAACGTTAACAGAAGAACTGCACTGCTCTTAAAATTATTTGTTTGTGTCTTTCGGCTTTCCCGGTTAGGGGTCGCCATAGCGGAACTCCGGTCCGCTAATGATTGGTAGTGGATTTTTACGTACCGGGTTACCAGCCCTGATGCACAACCTTCAACGAAGGCACGCCCCATTCACGTATGCCTCCACACAGAAGACGCTCTAGCTGAGAATCGAACGGGACAATGTCTTGTTATGAGGCGACAATGCTACCGCAGCACCACCACTGCAGTATACTGCTCTTAAAAGTGTACCAATTGCAATCGCCTAAACAAAAAGGGACCTCATCTAGCTTCTCCGAGGCTTATTGCAATAAGTAACAGTTTATCAGGAATAAGCCATCAAAATCAGAGGACGCTAGAAAAGAAAAGGGAGACAGACTGCAACGAAGGCTTTTTTTTTTTTTTTTTTTTTTTTTTTTTAACTCGGATGTGTTTGTATCGGTATTTTCTATATTCCTAAAGCAGCAAATGCTGGAGGTGTGATTGCAAAGAGAGAGAAAGATCACCGGGAGCACATTCTTTGAGTATGTAATGAGAGCTGGCAGATTTAAAAATTCCATTCATTCAGAGTAGTCGGTTAGAAATATTGGGGGAGCAAATGGCTGTAACTAAGGAAATGATTTTGGGTTACAGGATCTGAATTGTCTAGACATAGTAATGCCTTACTATGTTTAATGCTACTGACTGCCAAAACAGTAATTACTAGAAATGGAAATTAAAATCTACACCAGCCGTAACTGAAGTATTGCATACTGTAAAGCAAACAAAAGAAATGGAGGCTGGATCTTTAGAAAAAGAAAGAAGCAAATTACATAGAAATAAATGTTATCTGTGGGAACAATATACACAGATTAATGTTCAGGAGGAGGAGGAGTGAAACGTAAGGGAAGGCAGGACATGAGCAATTTATTAAATGCTTGAGTGAATGACCATTGTTAAAAAGAAATCATGTATGTATAATGCAAGTAACAAATGAAAAATGTCTACAAAGGTTTTCTTTTTAATAACTGTATGTGTAACCATACAACTGTTAACAGTACACAAATTTAGTAAAAGTGTTTAGCTTCACCCAGTTCCAAACAAAAAGGAGTGAACACTGCCCAAATTTTAGGTCATGTATAGGCTGTCAGACTATAACTAAAATTGCAGCAGTTGCGTGGAGTATTGTCATCCCAGTGATAAGTGGAGTAGGTAATAGACCTAGCATTGCTGCAGTCATCATCCCCCAACATTTTTCAAAAAGTACTCTGTAGGGAAGTTTTAAATTCTACCAATTCATTACTTTCTCAAAAAACATGTTCTCTCTTTTTTCCCATCCTACTTGTAGCCTTTGCTATCTATCCAAGGAAAAAATCTTGAGTCTCTTTGTGGTACTATGCAAGTACTTACATGCACAAATCCTAATGCTTCTGGAATTTTTTGCACATTTTGTAGCAATGCATATGGTTCTATTGCCTTTTTACTCCCTCTTTCAAATCTTTTCTTCCCTCTGATGTTCTGATTGCTTCTTTTAGTTATTAAACAATGTTTTATATGCTCTACTACTTATCCTTTTTTCACAGAAGCTTCTGCTCCAGATGCAACTTAAAACTCAACCAGAGCTGGCCATTCACTTTTACACTCCTCTTTCCCATTTTTTCTGCAATAAATTCTACCCCGTCTTGCCTATTTTCTGTGCTCCTACTCATTCTAATTGGCAAAAATCTCCTTTCGCAATCTCCATGTTGGCTTACTTTTTAGAATAATTTCTACTACTTTATAAGTAATATGCTCACTTTTTTAATTTCTCCAAGTCTTTTGGGTTTCTATTCCCATGATAAGAATGGACCACCAATTCCTAAGTCAATGTACAATTAAAGTTCCTGAAATTAGTATTGTTTCAATCTTTGACTTCAGCCAGAAGTGCTGTTTGCAGCACCCATAATGTGCTAAGTAATCAATCCTTCTGCAATTCGTATGCAGTTACATGTATTGCTAACATATCCAAATACGATTGTAGATAGACCCATTTGCTCCTACTGCTATTAGAACTGTCTGAGTATCTTTCTGCCACATTGCTCTCGTTTCTGCCTGCAGCTCCTGATATTTTATGATTTTGCAATTGCGATTGCAATGATCAAAGTTACTTTTGTCTTCTTTTATTGGACCACTATATCCATTTTTCTAACATCTATCTTTTGAGCAATTGGTAATGGCTGATCCCATGTGATATAGACCATCATTTTCTATGAGGCTTTGTGGCTCAGGTTTCCATTTCAGCCACTTCAACACCATAATGTTTGCACAATTTCCAGTGCAACAATATTGCCATATTACTATGCCTTTCAGTACACAGTCCTTCTGACATTAGTATGTCGTAACTAGCAACAAGGTGTCAACTGTTTCCAATTCAGTTTTGCAAATCATACATTTGTCCGTTTTTCCCACATGTTCAATGAACTTTGTAAACCAGTGTGTACACAGCCCACTACCTTGGCTGTTAATATTAACCTTTCATCTCTTGGTTTCAATTCGCCTCTCCTCAACCATTCCTGCATTCATTCCTGATCAACATGAGGTTCTTCCAGACGTTTTCTATACTTACAACTATATTTATGCTTTTTCCACATTTCTTGCCTTCTCATCTGGTCCTTCACCTTTTGTTTTTGGCACATTCAGTTGCTACATGATTTTTATCTACTTCTGGTTTGATTTCCATTCCTGCTTGCCACCGATATGCTTCTGCTAGATTAAGCAGGGAAGTCATCTTAGATTTATTCTCCTCATGTTTTAATACTTACTACATTTGGGTCTTGTGAGGTCAGCAGATGTGTGGAGTCCCACAACTGCAGACCTATACATGCAATTAATTTCAAGGAGGCTCATCAGTCCTTCGGTACAGGGATTATATAATCTTGGTATACATTGATTTTTAGAAATCATTTGATGCGCATTAAGCATCCTTCTTGTTTTCCTGTCTAATCTATCCAACATATTTTGGGGTCAGTCAGTCACTCCAAAACTAAGTTAGAACAGGAAGAGAAAATTGTTTGTAGCTTGGATTTTGTTCCTAGATGTCAACGCGGTTTTCATGCTTAATTTAAGTCTTCTGAAGTATACCTTACTAAGTTTTATTCACATTTGTTCATGCTTTACTGCTGATCCTTCATCAGGTCCCAAATATTTATACACTCCATCTTGCTTAAGTTCTTTTATATCACATTCTTGTCCCAAACTGATGTTTTCCTAGTGCTGCAGTTTTCCTGCTTTAAAGATTGCTTTTGCACATTTATCAAGACCAAATGAAATTCTTATACCATCTGAAAAAGTTTTGACAACTTGCAGTTGTGCTTTCAGTTCATCTGATGAGCTATACAGTTTTAAATCATCGACAAAGAGAAGATGAGAAGTCTTTTACACTTTGTTGTTTTCTAGGAGCCAAATTGTAGCCATGGCCTAAGCTGTTAAGTAGACAGCTTAATGGGTTAATAGCAAGGCAGAACAGCAGTGGTGACAGAGTCATCCGGGAATATCCCCCTTTGAATTTTTATTCCCTGAGATAATAATCTGCCCTTGGTCATGGCTTAATTGCAAAGAGGTCTGCCACTGTTTCATGGCCAATGTAATGTAGTCAATCAGTGTAGGATGTATCTTATACATTTTTAAGCACTCTTTTATCCATGAATGTGGGATACTATCAAATGCTTTTTTATGGTCAATCCATGCCATACTTAAATTCTTCCCCCTTTTACAGTCCTCCACTATGACTTTAACAAATAATGATCCTTTGTTCCGTATGACTTTTTTACTGACCTTTTGTTCTACTGCCATAAATGAGTTTTCTTCTAAATGACTATAAACCCTGTCAGCATCAATTCCCATACACAGTTTATACGTCGTCAGCAGGCAAGTTATTGGTCTATAATTTTTAGGGTAGCTTGCAGGTTCACCCTTAAGTAGTAACATTGCTTTGCCTGTTGTTAACCAGGTTGGTGTCTGTTCAGGTGAGCATATAAATAGTTCTTACTCATGGCTAAATCTTCGTGCAAAGATGTTAATACTTTTAAACAAAAGTTAAGTACTGCATCTGGGCCTAGGGTTTTCCAGTTAGAGGCTTTTCTTAACTTTGCTTCAATCTCTCTGGCTGTTACTTCATCCCATTTCATATCCTGCACCTTTAAAGTTTTTATTCTTTCTTTTACTTCTTCTATCCATTTAGCATCTTTGTTATGTTCCACAGAGTCTTCATAGACACTTCTCCAAAATGTATCTATTTCCTCTTTTTTGGCGGTCTTTCAATTCCTTTTAACTAATTTCCCAATTCTCTATAAAACTTTTTTGGGTCATCAATAAATTGCTTATTTTGTACTTTTGTCCGTGTACCTTTTAAGTTTTTCCACCTGTGCTGAAATTTTTAGTTTATTTGCGATAGAACACACCAGGATCTATCATATACTAACACTGTGCGTTGTTTTTATGACATCTTAATATTTGTGTTGATCTAGTCCCTCTTTTATAGTCTTCTAATAATGACAATTCTTGTCTTAATTGCTTTATAGTTTTCTCTATTTGATACTTCCATGATGGTATTCAATTTCTCCCCTTCCCTTTCCCTCACTACCCTGTGTTCTTGTGGTAGAACTTTATCAGTTAATTTAGCAGCAAAGTAATATATCTTGTTTACTTCTGTTATATCACATGGACCTCTAAGGACAGTCCTACTTACTGCATTCATTTGTTTTATCAGACTTCTGACTTTTTGGGTTTTATTGACCTTCTGCAGTCTACTTCTCTCATTGATTATAATATATCTAGCCAACTCTTCTCTTAGCTTATCCCTTTTTTTTTCATTTCCTGCGGGCATTCTATAGAAAGTTCTATAGCATCTTCCTGTGGCATCTTCTCTTCAATTTCATCCTGTGCCATCCGTTGCTCTGCCATATGGGAACTCATTGGCCTATCACTCAACATTGACAGCATCATAGTTTCCACAGTTTCCTGTTCCTTCCCTTGCTGTCTAGCTTCAAGTGAACATTTATACTGGTTTCCTGTGTAAGGTTCCACAATATCTTCATATTGCACCTGATCAATTGCTTCCCATTCCACTGGATTCCCCATTAAATTTGGATATTCATTGCTCTATCCTGTTATGATGCTTTCTGCATTAGCTTTTCTATACTGAATCCTTCACTTCGCAGGTGCTCCATAACCTCAGTTTCTATTTCTTTAACTTCTCCATTACTAATCTCCTTTTCCTCTTTGTCTTATTTTTTCCATTGTAAAGTTTTCCATGCCCAGATTCCTTTGCCTGTATTTCTCTTCAAATATCTTTGGTGCTGCTCTTTTTGTATTGATTAGTTTTGCTTTCTTCTTTGCATAAATATTACACCATATTAAATCTCTCTTTCTTTCTTTCCTATGTCTGTATTTCTTCAGCTGTCTCCTGATCTTCCTGTTTTTCCTTACTTTGGGGACTCGCTCCATCATGCTGTGATATAATCTGTGTTAGACCTTCTACACTAAATCCTTCACTTTGCAGGCACTCCATAACTTCCAACTTCTATTTTTTTAACTTCTAGCTTACTAATCTCCTTTTCTATGTTTCATCATATCCAGATGCCTTTGCCGGTTTCTCTTCGAATATCTTTGGGGCTGCCTTCTTTATACTGATTAAGTTGACTCTCTCTTTTGCTTAAATATCGCACCATATCAAATCTCTCTCATCTCCATATTTCTTTTTTATACTTTTCAAATATCTCTAGGTTGTTTATATTTTTGCACTTCCTCAAATGCTTCCTTTTCCAAACAGATCAAGGTTTCTTGATCTATATACTGTTTATCGCAAATTTGTTACATTAATGAATGCAAATTTTCATTTGAAGCTTCTGACAGTTTTTCTTGTGGAAGTATTTTTCTTTCCTCTAATTTCTCTCTTAATCGTTTTGTATATCTTATGTCTGAAAATTCCGGGCTTTTTCCATAATAATAATAATACAGAATTTCTTTCTTATCCTCAATAGTCTACTCTCGTCTTTATGGATCTTCTTTGGCCTATCAGTTTTTGTGATTTTTCTGGACTGCTACTTCCTTCTATAACAGGGGGGCATCCTCCCCCTGGGCCTGGCCCCACTGTAGGACTGTTTCTGTATTTTGAGGAATATACACTGTCATTTTTCCAGGCCTGGCACCAGTGCACATACCAGGATTGGGCACTTTTTTATCCCGGGTCTTGTGTACCCAGCTATCTCTTAGCTTTTGACCTACTTCTGTCCATATGTGCTATATAAACATAGTCTATATATCAGTGTCGCCTTGGTGAGATTTTGTGAAAACAGGGTCCATCTTGCGAAGGTACTCACTAAGACTTGAAGATAATTCAATTTCAGCACTACTACTCTCCTTTGCTTGCTGAATTTTCATCTGTCGATTCGAACCCCCTAATAAGCTGTACAGTTGATGTGATTCTCCTTAAGGACCAGCATCTAAAAACCCTACAATATTTCATAAATTCTTCACTTTCCTCATGACTTTCTACTTTCATTTGCAATCTTCTGCTTGCCTTATGAATAAGAGTCTTAACTGCATAGGTGTGAACCTAAACCACACTGTCTATGGGGAGAAGCAACGCATCCCACTTAACTGCTGCCCTCTGCCTGCCAAAATAAATTCGGTTAATATTATGTGCCACAACGTCTCCACTGTGTATACAAAACTAAAGGTACTAGAAACATTTTCATCAAACATTTGCCTGCATCCTACTAAATAACTTCCGAATAACCAATGTTTGTATTATCTTTTGTTTAAATGTCTTCTTACATATTCTTAGCTGCAATAATAGAATCCTTTTAATCTTCTGCTTTTTTGCTTTACCTGGTTAGGGGTCGGCACAGCGGATCACCCGTCCGCTCATGACTGGCAATGGAGTTTTATGGTGTTGAGTTGCCAGCCCGGCACCCAACCTTCCACAGAAGGCACACACACACACATGCACGCACATCTAGGGCCAATTTAGTGTGCCCAATCCTCCTACAGCATGTCTTTGGGATGTGGGAGGAAACCGGAGCACCCGGAGGAAACCCACATGACCACAGGTAGGACATGCAGACTCCGCACAGAAGGCACCCCAGCCGAGGATCGAACCAGAGAACCTCTTGCTGTGAGGCGACAATACTAACCCGCTGCACCACCGCGGCAACCCCAGACTGCAGTACACTACAAAGTGGAAAAATACATAGTTAATGCTATTGCAAAATGTACCTACTGTAAAATAGTGTGATAAATGAGGAGGGGAAGAGGCATATGATGAGCGGTTTTAAATACTGAAAGAAAGATAACATCTGTAGCCATTTGATCTGTAATAAGTGATCTCTATAAGCAAGGTTAACATGGTGATAGAGGGATTTTGCTAGATGACACCTACATGGTAAGCAGTTATCGTTTCTTTGAATCAGTATTTTTAAGCAAGTTCTGAATTTAGGACAAGTAGGTGTTTTTAGGTAGTGTCCCAATGTCTACTGTTGCTGCCATCAGTTGCCATTAGATACCAATAAAATTAATGCAGACCACCACAAATGGTCTCTTTTACCATTAGACATGATACCTTGTTAAAGTAAGTTACAAAAAGAAGAAGAATTCTACGAATCATTGAAAAACAGTAAAAAATGTTCTGCCATCACCATTACACTGTTAAAAAATAAAATCAAATTTCACACTGGAGGGAAGGGAGGTCACTGAATACTTTAGGTCCTTCAGATGGTATGCTTCAAAATGCTGCATTACATCTATGCTTCAAAATGCTGCATTACATCTGCCACCACAAACAATGTAAACACTTCCACAGACGGCACTATGGAGGAACAGGACAGACGCTCACCTTGTATGTGACTGCTTTGTTACTACTTAGTTAAATCACATTCTTCTGCAATCCCTAATCATTTATGCTTGCAAAACCCCAACAGTCACATTATAAAGCCCTACACCATCATCAACCCTTCACCACCAGACAGAGACAGACACACATTCCATGTGTGTCATGATGAACAGTCAGAACATTCAGGGCACCAACCCTTCACCACACTTAACTATGTCACTACTTTTCTCTGTACCATCTGCCCCCGATTAGGCAACTCATTCCACTCATCGAATAAAGAATAAACTGTACAGAATTTCAGAATGAACAGATTGTAACAGTAGAATTCTTTTAATCTACACACTGAAATTAAATTTTTTTATTTATTTATTTATTTTTTTTAACAAGAAAAATCTTTATTAAATCATGCATGACATAGGCATTACAAATGAAAACAAACCATGTTGACATGATTTAGGTGTAAACATTATACATCACAAACCATATTAACATAATATTATCTGAAATCATTATACATTGCTTATAATCTAGCCAGTCACCGTCAGTCAAACATTACATAGCTCATTCAAATCCTGCCTTCTTTTTAACCTCATTTCTCCTCTGCTTGTATTGTACTCACAATTCCCATTTTTTTTCTAGGTAATTTGCTCCAACCCTTT
Organism: Protopterus annectens; assembly: GCF_019279795.1. Classification (NCBI taxonomy): domain Eukaryota; kingdom Metazoa; phylum Chordata; order Ceratodontiformes; family Protopteridae; genus Protopterus; species Protopterus annectens. Next base: position 1,309,186,982 of record NC_056735.1, on the reverse strand, counting down.
TCTAAAGATCACAGTTCCACTTTTATCTCTGTTACTATATTCACTACTTGTAGTAAAATTGGTTTAGACTTTGACATCCATTTTCTAGTAATTGCTTTTTAGCAGCCACCATAATTAGACTTAGCAAGGCCTTACTATTTCTAGGCAATTCCAATTGTGTGTGATAGCTCAAAAAATAATTTCCTTAAGTTACACCAGTTTGCTCACGCAGTATCTGTGACAGAGCAGTCTGCAGGGAATATTTCAAGTCTGCCAACTAATTACACTCCCAGAAAAATATGTTCTCAATTAACTTTCTTCCGCATCACACCAGCAACATTTGCTGTCTACCTTAGGATATATTCTTCGGTTTCTACTTGGGGCATAAAAATACCTATGTAAACACTTCCAAGCAAAGATCCTATATCTTCTACACTCTGTTGCATATTTGGGTGAGATACATATTCCCACCCATTGTGTCGTCATGAATTACTTATCCAATCTCTCTTCCCAGTCCTTTCTAACCTCCTCTGATAGATTCTTATAGTTATAATACAATATTTTGTATGCTCTACTAACTACTTTTTAACAGCAGCTTCTGTTCTCGATTCTAGTAAAAACTCTACTATTGCTGGTCTTTTGCTTAGGATCCCCCTATTTCTTTCTTTTTGCCTATACTCGGATATCTGCCTTGATAGGGAAGGCAATCTCTAACCTGTAGTCCAAATAAATTCTTGGCCTACTCCCATTCTATTATCTTCCCCTTTCTAATTATTTGCTCCCAATAACTTGGTTCTTTTGCCAGTTTTCTCCAATAAATTCCAGGCCCCTTTTGCCTATTGTTTGTATCCTTAATTGAGGTCATCCCTATCATCAGAATCTCACTTCTGTGTTGGCTTAGTTCTTAGAATACTTTCTGCTACTTTATGAATATAATATTCTGCATTGTTATTCCTCTTACAGATCTACATCCAAAATTCCAGTCTCTCCTCGTTTCTTGAGGTTCCTCCCATTTCATCATTCCTTTCCACTTTGAATTATACATTTCTGCTTGTGCTAGGTAATCCCAAGCCTTCTTGTTCAATTGGAAGAATCATCTTAACTCACGTGATTCTTGCTGTCTTCCCCTCCCAAATAAAATCTTTAAGCTCTTTATTGATTGCTATACACAACTTCTCTTCTGGTTGACTGACCTGTGTATGAAACTAACGGGACTAAAAATATTTTAACTGTTTGTATCTTGCTATCCATATCACCACAGCTTCCAATTTCTCACTTTTTGTATTATCTTTTGTTTAGTCTCTTCCCACATACCCTTAGCTACCACACCAGAATCCTTTCAAATCAATATTAAGTACTTCATTATATCATGTCCCCATAAATATGGATGCCAATGAACCAATTTGTGTGTGGGTACACAATTTACAGCTATTGCCTTCATTTTAGCTTCATTAATTTTGTAACCCGAAAATATCTGAAACTGCCTCAAAATGTTCCACAACACTGAAATATTTATTTCTGGTTTTACCGGGTATAAAATAATACAATCTGCAAATACTGCCAACTTTTCTGGACTACCATACCAATTCTATCCTTGAATTTCTTAGTCTTTTATTTTATCTGCCAATGGTTCTAAATAAAGTGCAAATAACAAAGGGAAAGAGAACACCCCGCTTTGCTCCTCTGCTCAAACAAAAATGATCTGAGAGGAACCCACCCACTAATTTTTGCCTCTGATCCCTCAAATATTCATCTAATCAACCTTATAATTTTATCAGTGAATGCACATTCTTCTATTGTCCTGCTCAAAAACTCCTAGCTTACTCTGTCAAATACTACCTCTGCATTAAGACATACCAACAGCTGTGATATTTTCTTACGTTCTGCTTCCCTCTGCATCATCAATGTTTAGTTAATGTTGTCAGATGTTTGCCTCTCCCTCTACAAATCTACACACTGATCCATAACTATCAGTTTAGGCATCACTTTTACAGGTTCATAGGTTGGTACTTAACTATCGGCCCTAGGGCGTTATAAAAGCCTAGCCATAACAATTCCCTGGCTATTACTTCCCACAGTATTTATCGAACTGCCAGGACACACCAATAAGTGTACCACCTCCTTCAGTGAGTAGATGAAAGTTTATTCACACCATGAACACCACGATACATAAGCCATCAATATATAACATCCAAAAATAAAAACAACATGAATGGTTGAGCGCTTTCACTCACTATATCTGAGATTCCTCAGAACACCTATACTAGGCTGAATACGCCTTAAATTCAAAAACTTGCACCAAATATCAGCTGTTCGTTTATAGTTCTTAAAGCAGCAGTCAAGTTTACCTATAACTTGCATATACCTAACCAGTTTCTATAAAAAGACTGAAACATTTATACCTTAATAAAAAAAAAATAATTTAAACAAAGGAAACATCAAAAACATTATAGACACTATTATAAAATATTAAAAATATTAAAAATTTTTAGATATATAAATATATATGAAAATACTTAATTAGAACACTAAATACCTTCAAAAATAAAAATAATTAAAACTCTAAGCTAATTCATTGAACTGCCACACAACTATAAGAATGCATCGCTGATTACTACCATGTCAGGAATCGTATATTATTTGGCTGTCTTGGGAGAAACTTTTTGTCGTACAGAAATTTCTCGTTAGGAAACATTTTTTTAGAACAAATATTACTGATAATTATTATTTTATCTCAAGTCCATCTCCAAGATGGGCTTGCATGATATAAAATCATTTATTCCCGGTGGGCTTGTTGCATCCAGAAATAGCTGCCACCATATTTCTTTAAAATTTAATATTTTCTTAAGGTCACCTCCTCTAGGATCATTCTGTATAATATCTAATATGGCAAATTTAAATTTGTGATTAGCCCCCATTTTCTCAACATGTTTGGATAGCGCATTTGTAGAATCTTTTTTTAGATATACTGTAAATGTGATCATATATGCGCTTCCTGAAGCTTCTTTCTGTTTTACCTATATTTTAGAGGATGCATGCACCACATTTAGCCATATATATCACCATTTTTGTGTTACAGTTCCCTTTCCTAAATTTCACCAACTATGTTCATTGTAAATATATAATGTAATGCCTTCAGAGTTTTGCTTTCTTCATCTGTTAGATTACTATTAAATACTGTTTTTTTATATTCTTTATACATGTTATACAACTCCCTGGTCACAACTCTCTCATATATGTCTACCTTAGGGTAGCTGGGAGGTATAAATGTACTTTTAAGTTTAAGCTCTAAATCCTTAAACTTGTTCACATTTTTGTCACTATTCACAGAATTGTGTAAATTGGGTTTATTATTAAAATAAATAGCTACATTGATCTTTCTAGTAAATGTTTTCACCTCACAAAGACAATCCACTATATTGAAATGTGGAGTAGGTATGCATTTCATACCTTTGGCCAGTACATCAAAATGTGAACTACATATATCTAAATCTGAAAAACTGTATATTTTAAAATTATCACATATATAAATGTCATCTTGTACTGTGATTTCTTTGCTCTTACATTTAACCTTGTTTTTTTCTTTCTTTACCAATTTGGCTTTCTTCCCCATTGTCTGTTGTTGTTCCTCCCATACTTTAAATGTTTCTGATTTTTGTTCCGAAAGGGTTGTCCATATGTTTCCTGTTCCCCATAAAAATGTGACTCATATTTATTTGATGAAATGCTGTCCTGAAACTCCCTTCCTTCATAAGTATTACTAGTTCCTTGATCTGCATAACCTGTTCTACTTTTATACCTCTGCCAATCATAAGCCATACCTTTTTTGTATTGCTCCACATCTCTAAATATTTTTTTCTGTTTTCTATCACAAATGTTGATATCCACCTTTCTGCTATGTTAAATTGTTTGGTATATAACCTTCCCCATTCAGAAAAAGGTAAATCATTAATTATATTGGAATTTAATGTTCCTACCTCTTCTATTAATTTACTTAACTTCTCATCATTGTATTTGATGAGTATTTTCATATATTTAAGACCACAATCATCGAAAAAATCATTAAATTCCATTATACAAACTTCATTCAATGTAATTCCCATTGGCATTTTAAAAAAATCTTAACACTTTAGGTACAATATTCATTTCAATGCATTTATGTAAATAGGTATTGTCCACTTTTATACCATTGATTTCTTTCAATGACTTGCCTGAAACATATATCATATCTTTCAAGCTTCCCATAGATTTTGTAATGGGTTTGGCTTTCTCATAAGCTTGTGTGACTGTGTCCAAGTTACAACAAGTAGTTAAAAATTTATTAAAATGCATGTCTTTATTGCCTTTGTCTGATCTTCCCAACACAGTGTCCGGGGGAATAGTAGAATTAACTTTTGTATCATTCTTGTATTGCATAGTATTCCCAGTCACTGAAGAATACGTTTTAATTGGGAAGTTGCGTTTAGGTTTTATTCCTGTCAGTTTCGCTTCCTCATCTATTTCATACATTGAAAAGTCAAATGTAAAGTCAGTCATATTGATTTTACTGTTATTATGTGGTTCAGTTATATCAAGAATGTTATCAGTATCTTTGATAAGTTTCCGCACACCAGAGCTTTGTCTGTTGGGTATGGTGAAACTGTCATCAGATAGTTCATTACCCCTACTATGAGCAGTTAATATATTACGATCATTACAATTGCCACATATAACTATTTGATTTTCTTTAGAGCACAAACCAGATACTAATGCTCCATTGTCCTTAATGCCCATAAGGTCTATTGCTTTGTCACCATAAGACTTGAACCCTGGTGCAGAAATTGCTGTGGAGCCCGATCCTGCTGGCGCTCCATGGTCGATACTGCCCGTTTCCTCAGTCGCATTCTCACTATTAGTCTTGCTGCAGCTGCACTTGGATGTTTTGCTGACCATTCCCATAGATGTCTCTTTGAACAAATCAAAGAGTTTGCTGAGCTGTCCTTTCAACATGGCTATGTCATCTCGTAGTGGATTTAAATTGCCATTCTCGTCAGACCTCTTTCTGGGGGAATCGACACCGGTATTATCCATGGCACAAAACAACAGAATGTCCAAAAACCAAAGTATCTATGAAATTATCGAACTGCTAGGACACACCAATAAGTGTACCACCTCCTTCAGTGAGTAGACGAAAGTTTATTCACACCATAAACACCACGATACATAAGCCATCAATATATAACATCCAAAGCTAAAAACAACATGAAAGGTTGAGTGCTTTCACTCACTATATGTGAGCTTCCTCAAAACATCTATACTAGGCTGAACATGCTGAAATTTTGAAATATTTATTAAATTTTTGAACACAAGTAATGAATTTTTAAAGTTCACATATTCATATAGTTCTGAAGGGATACCTATATATATAAGCAAGATGGAGAGTTAAAATCTAGACTACACAGGAAAAGTACCTTTTCGAACGATTATTTGGCATATGACAGTTGTCATCCAACGAAGTTAAAACAGAATATATCTTAGGGACAATGTATTCGAGCCATACGTATGACCTCAGATTACAATGTAATGAGGGAGGAGGTAAAGAACATTACAGGGTTGTTCAACGACACCCATCAAAGATGTTGAATGATACAGAGCAATATGTAATGAATGAGTGGGGAAAAAAATATAAGCCTCTTTTTGGAGCTGGAGTAGTCAATAGTAGTACTAATGTTATAAATACTATTAACAAAAATTATGGTACGAAAAACACCAATTGTCACCAGAGGTCATTCATTATATGTTATAGTCCCAAATCAAACGAAGTAGTAGAAATTATGAACAAATTTTGGTATTTATTATCCACAGATGGCAGTGTGAGAGACCTTGTAGGTTACAAACCAGGAATGGTTTACAAAATGGGTTGCAATATAAAGAAACTATTGCAAGATTCTCCCAGAGAAGGTATGAGAAGTGTAAAGATCAATAAATTGCAGAATGTATTAGGAGGTACTAAAAACTGCGGTGCATGCAACCAATGTAAATATATATTGGGAAAAGATAAAATATATATTTACAATGAACACAGACAGTTGGTGAAATTTAGAAAAGGCAACTGTAACACATAAATGGTGATATATATGGCTAAATGTGGTGCATGCACCAGCTATTATATAGGTAAAACAGAAAGAAGCTTCAGGAAGTGCATATATGATCACATTTACAGTATATCTAAAATAGATTCCACAAATGCTCTATCCAAACATGTTGAGAAAATGGGGGCTAATCACGAATTTAAATTTGCCATATTAGATATTATACAGAATGATCCTAGAGGAGGTGACCTTAAGAAAATATTAACTTTTAAAGAAATATGGTGGCAACTATTTCTGGATGCAACAAGCCCACTGGGAATAAATGATTTTATATCATGCAAGCCCATCTTGGAGATGGACTTGAGATAAAATAATAATTATCAATAATATTTGTTCTAAAAAAATGTTTCCTAATGAGAAATTTCTGTATGACAAAAAGTTTTTCCCAAGACAGCCTAATATACGATTCCTGACATGGTAGTAATCAGCAATGCATTCTTATAGTTGTGTGACAGTTCAATGAATTAGCTTAGAGTTTTAATTATTATTTTTATTTTTGAAGGTATTTAGTGCTCTAATTAAGTATTTTCATATATATTTATATATATAAAAAAATTTAATAATATTTTTAATATTTTATAATAGTGTCTATAATGTTTTTGATGTTTCCTTTGTTTAAATTATTTCCTTTTTATTAAGGTATAGATGTTTCAGTCTTTTTATAGAAACTGGTTAGGTATATGCAAGGTATAGATACACTTGACTGCTGCTTTAAGAACTATAAGCGAACAGTTGATATTTAGCACCAGTTTTTGAATTTAAGGCGTATTCAGCCTAATATAGGTGTTCTGGGGAAGCTCACATATAGTGAGTGAGCGCGCTCAACCGTTCATGTTGTTTTTATCTTTGGATCAGAAACAACAACCAAGCCAAACAGCTTTGGATGTTATATATTGATGGCTTATGTATCGTGGTGTTTATGGTGTGAATAAACTTTAGTCTACTCACTGAAGGAGGTGGTACACTTATTGGTGTGTCCTGGCAGTTCGATAATTTCGTAGATACTTTGGTTTTTGGACATCCCCACAGTATTTACTTAACTGGACCCCTGTCTAGCAGGGTGACTGACGTGATCCCCGGAGTACATTTTTCATCTCCCATCCAATCATTAAGGTTCCTTTTGAAGACGGCCAAAGAGGCACTCCGCTTGACATGTATGGGCAGTCTATTCCAGAGACTGGGGAGTCTCTGAGTCAGGAACCTATCCCTCCTCCAGCATGTTTTGTTCATTGTGATGACAAGGTTTAGATCCCTGGAGCGTGTGTCCCTGAGGGACTGGGATTTCTTTAAGTGTAGCATGTCCAACAGCTCTAGGTTTGACATGGCCTTGTATGTTAAGCAGAGATTGCCTCTGAGTAGACAATATATGACAGAGTATAGGTGGAGTTTTTTTTTTTTTTAGATGGTCAGCATAGAGCATCTGCTTTAGGCCTGTGATTCTTTTACTGAGGTATTTCTGCGGCCTTTCCAGTTGTTGCATATTTCAACAGGTACATACCAAACTGGCATTATATTCTATAATGGTTCTAATGAGGGATGAGTACAGTGGGACAATGACCTCCTTTTGTCTGGATTAAAAGCCCTTAGTGATGAGGTGTGCCACATAGAAGGATTTCCTGACTGTTGTAGCAATGTGGTTATCGAAGGCGAGATCACTGTCCACCTGTGTCCCTAAGACTCTTATCACACTTTCGGTGTTTAGTGTACTGCCACCTATGTGGTAATTCACAGGTACATGTTTTTTCCCAAAGGGGATAACTATACATTTCTTGGCACTGAGCTTGAGCCCATGGCTCTGGCACCAAGCATCTGTTCCTGTAAGGCCCTTTTGTAGAATATCCACATAATTTGGGGATTCAATAATGGTTCCCAGTTTGCAGTCATCTGCGAACTTTGTTAGCCAGAGTACCTTAGTGTTGGCCTGTACTTCAGAGAAGTAGATGCCAAACAACAGCGGTCCTAGGTTTGAACCCTGAGGTACTCCACTTGTCTGGAGCTGGATTTGGAGTCTGCTACTTTTACAGTCTGGGTTCTGTCAGTAAGCCAGTTGACAACCCATCGAGTGACGTAGGGATTAATGCCTGGCTTAGTAAGTTTATCTATGATTCCAGAGTGAGGGGATGGTGTCGAAGGCCTTGGCGAGGTTCAGATAGGTTATGTGGACCACCCTACCCTTGTCCACGGCTCTGGAGACTGATTTGAAGTCAATCAGGTTCAGGAGACAAGATCTGCCCTTCACGAACCCAAACTGCATGGGGTCCAGTGTTTGAAGGTTGCCAATAAGTTCTGTGACAATACGTTCAATGGCCTTGCAGATCAGGCTCGTCAGACTGATGGGGCAGTAGTTCCCGGGATCCAAGGTGGATCCCCCCTTGTGGAGTGGGATAACTGTAGCTGTGTGCAACTCAGTGGGCACAAAGCCTGAGGTGAGGCTATGATTAAACATGACACTTAGGTGAGGTGCCATGTAGTTCATGTAGTACACAGCCTGGGATGTAGTCTGGTCCCATGGATGCTGTATTCTTAGCTTTTGTGTGGCTACTACCAGAATTTGGCAATCTTTCGGTATTGAGATAGGCCCTTTAGGGGGTGAGGGGGGGGGTGAAGTTTGCACTGAATCAATCTGCCAGGATATTGGCAATATCTTTGGGATCAGTATATTTAATGCCATTCTATTATAGCTCAGAGCAGATCTGAGCATTGCCATTTAGATTCTTGACATAGCTATAGAATGCCATGTGGTTTTCTTTGGAATCTTTGGCAATATTATTTTCGTAACTAGCTTTGGAGGATTTTATGAGGGATCTCAGCTTCTTACGGAGGCTGGTAAGGGAATTTTTGCATCCTGGGATTTTCCTCTTTTCTGCAACAGTTTCTTCCTTTTGTTGTAAAGTTTGTTTATGGCAAGGGACCACTAGATTGGCTTCCTTTTTTTGGAAGAGAGCATCTTGGTTCTATTGGGGATGGCACGATTCATGCACAAGTGGATGTGTTCGCACAGTGCCTAAGTGTAGGATTCAGCAGTCGAGCTTTTAGTTTTGTCGCTATTTTAGTCAGTACAGACAAACACTTTATAATCTATGGTTTAGAATTGAAATTGGCCTGTATGAAGCTACATCTGATGGGTCTTCACCCTCATTAGGTATTACAGCCACCACTACGTTCTTCCAGGATGTTGGTGCTTCTCTTCCTCTTAAAATACTGTTAAAACCAAATCTTCATCAGCATTTTTTTCTTCCTAGATTCAAAACTTCCACAGGAATATCATCTTTTCCTGGGGACTTTCCTGTGTATTGGTTATACATCATTTTTATCTCATCTCCTCGTATCCTGTCAATAACTGAGCCTCATCTACCTCTAACCTTGGCATATTTAATTCTTCCATAAACATGTGTGCCTTTTCTTGATCTACATATTTCTCTGCTTTCTACAGACTTTCATAAAATTTACAAAATATTTCTAGTACCTCTATAGGATCACTTGTTATCTTCCTTGTTATAGGCTCCCTAAGCTTGGTGACAACCCTTTGTACTTTTTGTTGCCAGAGTCATTGTGCTAAAAGTTTTTGTGCTCTTGTATTATCAAAAAACAGTTGCTTAACAGCAAACTTTCTAAACAATCCATCTACATAATTCTTACTTCCTAACCATCGCTCTCTTATTTCCACCCAGTTTTTAAACTCCACTCTAATTTTATCCCACTCCCTTTCTATATTTTCAGAAGAAATTTCTATCTGCTCTAACTCCCAAATGATTTCCACTACCCAATCCTTAAATTTCTTTCTTTTTAACAGATAGGTGGGAAAGTGACATTACCCTTTGTTTTTAGTTACTATTGGTGCATGGCCTGAAATATTTACTGGGTGCATATCAAAACTTTCAATCAAATACACATGTTCCTGAGAAATGCAAGTTTGGTCTAGCCTAGCCCAATTTTTGTATCTTGGGGAATAATGTGTAAATTCACTCAGACCTCCTACTACTGAACTGACATCTTCCATGCCAAATATTTCCTAAAATGTCTTCAAGACTCTATGCTCCTTTGTTATATTTTTCCTGCTGGGCCTCCCAGACACATCTCCACTGCTGCAAATCAAATTCATTCCAGTCCTGACCTAAAAGTAATGTACCTTGCTGAAAACTGATCATTTCTCCCAGAATTTTCTTAAGCTCCATTATAGCAGTTTTAGTTGGAATAGAAATACATGCAAGTGTAATCCTCTTCCCTTGCCAATAGCCCCTTAGTACTACAAATTTACCATTATCTGTTTTATTTTCTTCTATCACTATTGGAAATTCTCTTGCAACTAATACAAGTGCTCCTCTTTTCTCTTTATCAAATTCACATGTTCAATTCATTCTAAACGAGTCTCCTGTAGCATAGCTATTTGCACTCTACATTTGTTTAATATAGTTCATTACTCTTTCTTTTTTGTATATATTTGTGAAACCATTCATATTTAAAGATAGCATGGAAAGTATCATTACATTAAAATAGTTATTATGCCCATCTTTCATCTGTAGCAGCTTTTTGTTAAGTATCTTTTTCCAGCTTTTCTGTTAAATGCACACACTAATGTTTGGTAGGCTGGTCTATTCCACATTTGTTTCTTGTTATATCCATTTGAGCCTATGTCACATCTTAAAAAATCTTCCGGTTTTATTGAAAACTCAAACAAAAAAATACATCCCTAGTACACCCCTAAGACCCATTAACTTAATACTAACACCCAAAATGGGTTCCTATCAGATAGTCGAACTTCTGCAAGTTCAAACCTCATATGGTCAAGACTAAGTTTGAATTGGCAGAAGATCAAGTGTTATAACGGAAATCTCCATAAGGGGAGGTTTCCATCTGGTTCAATGTGGTGCGATCTCGGAGTTGGCATATTTAAGTAGCGGGGGGTGCAGAGGAGCTAGTCCCCCCTGCTTACAACAGTTTATTTTTCTTTTTTTTGTTTTTTATCCATAGTCAAAGTTTTTTTTAACTTTGAACAGGATGGTTCGAACATTCCGTGTTCAAAGTTATTAAACTTCAACTAGGTGATACAGACCCCACACAAAACTATGTACATCTTCAAATAGGAACACTTGTTCCAAAATGGCAGTCACACTCACAGACTTGAGTTAACCTAAAATAAATGTTATTCTTGCTAATATGCATGGTACAGCCTGTGCTTCTGCTAAGTACGGTTTGGTTTTGTATTATCTTTATTGCTCTCCCAGAATAAGAAAACACCTGAATGACTTCAGAAAGCATTATCTCCTAGCCAATTAAAGAAAGTATTCTTCTTTATTACTCTTTATCGGAGAACCAGATACAGAGTTAGTGTCTAAAAGCATTTATTTATTTGCTAGTGAAAGCTTTACTGTATTTAATGTTCTTTTATTTCTTTGCTTTCTCTTAAAACTTACTTCAAGCCAAGGGCTTTAAGCCAGTCACTCCCACGTGCAAAAAAATGAGAAAAAGCACATTAATTTTTCTTGTATCATACTCTTTTTGACCAGACTTTTTTTATTTTTTATTTTTTTATTTATTTATTTTTTTTTTTACACATTCTGTTTGAAATTGTGTTTGTTCAGTTTTAAGAAATGTAGGCAATGCAAAGAAAAAAGATCACCTGCCTACTTTGGTATTCTCATTATACTTGAAAATAACTGAGAAAACAGTAATATCTTTACAGTGCATGAGAAAGTCTGCATGATGTACAGCAAAATTATCCTTTTTGTTTTAATTAATTTCCTAGTTCTTCCCCTCTCTTAAGTGTCCTCTAAATATTAAATGACATGAAGTAGGGCATATGCTTTAGTCTTTTGCAAGTGCAGTATTTCCAGGTTTTCTTGTTCTGTCATGTTTCACAAATATAATCAATGTTTTTAATCCATATTTGTCAATTTCCGAGTTGCTGGTTTTATTCCCGTTTATCTTCATCTTCCAAATCCAGTCCCTGCTTCCTTTCTAATGTACTCTCGGCTTTCTAGTAAACTCTTGTACTTTTTCTGTCTCTCAATCATTTTCCACTGAAACACCGGAAGCAGTTTCACTGGCACAATCACACTGTGGTCTATAACAGAACAAGAAGCGGGATCTCCTTTTGTTTCACAGCTCACTTTTTGTTGGGTAAACTTTTGTATTTGCTCCCTAGCATGTTCAGCATCAAAAAATGGTTTTGTCCCACCAGGAAAGAATATTCTGAAGATAGCGGAGGATAGCAGTTTGAATATCATGCCTGCTTTTTGACATTTCCCAAATACTGGAATAAATTCACTCCTTTTCTGCCTGGTACACAGTGAGTAATCATTTTCTACAATCACTCTACTGCCTCCCACTTTTAGTACTTTTTCCTTCTGCCACTGTTTTGACAGAATCAACTCCTTCTGCTGGTAGGATTGCATCTTCACTATTAATGGTCTAGGTTGTTTTGTCATGGCTAGGTTTGGAGCATACATATGATGTGCCCTTTAATTAACAACTCCTGCTGTGGAACACCAGTCCAGTTGCTTATTTGTGTTTTCATAAAATTAATTCAGTCTGTTCCTTCCATCTTCTCTGGCACAAAACATCTCTTCTTGAACAGTTTTATATTCAGCCAGCCTTTTCTTCATTTCGACCTCAGACTTTTGCAGTTTTAGCACCTCATCTGAATATCTGTTTAAAGCTTCTTCCATTTTTTCCAGCCTTTTATTATTTGAGTTGATATACTCCATCAGTGTTCCATTTATTTTAATCAGCTCTGAGTACATTTGACTTAATTTTCTGTGACAATGTGAGGTATTGCCAGATATGCCAGGAGAAGTATGGCAGTGGATGTGTAACATATGCCAGCACAGCTAGCTGAACTTTGTAAAGAATTGTATATCATGTGTATATCAAACTGATTTGTATAGACACTTGTGTTGAAAAATGTATTTGTAAAGCTGCTTGTATTAAAAATGTACCAACAGTGTGCCCTGCTGGACAGAAAAAGAAATATACATGTACTACTGTAACTGTATAATGTTTATGTCTTAACAGAGGATACTGGAAGAAAAGAGGTTAATCACAATCCATCTAACTTTGAAAATAGTTTGAAATTAAATTAACTGGCTTAGACCATAAAGATTGTGGCGGCCACTGTGGTGCAGTGGTTAGCATTGCCGCCTCACAGCAAGAGGTTCTCCGGTTCGATCCTCGGCTGGGGTGCCTTCTGTGCGGAGTCTGCATGTCCTCCCTGTGGTCGCGTGGGTTTCCTCCGGGTGCTCCGGTTTCCTCCCACATCCCAAAGACATGCTGCAAGTGGATTGGACACTCTAAATTGGCCCTAGGTGTGCGTGTGAGTGTGCCTTCTGTGGAAGGTTGGGCGCCGGGCTGGCAACTCGACACCATAAAAACTCCACTGCCATTCAATGTGCGGACAAGGTGATCCGCTGTGGCGACCCCTAACCGGGAAAAAAGCCGAAAGAAGAAGAAGACCATAAAGATTGTATCTTACAGTTCTCAATGCATCCACAGACCAAGAAAGTCTGTACTAGAAAGCTTTCTGCATTTTTTTTTGGATGAACTAATTCCTACTCTGGAAGGGTGGAGGTTTGAAATTGTTTAATGACTTCCATGAGATGAGCAGATCTTAGCAAGGCTCTGTGTATGTGTATTATTGATGGGTCTACTATGACCCACTGAAAGCTCACTTGCTCGAACTGCAAATAAGCGAGTCCAGTTCACCAAAAGTGCATTTACAGGAAAATGTACTTTTGTGAAAACCACATCACAGAAGAGCGTTTGCCAGTTCTCAGAAGAGGAGCCTTTAATATGTGTATGACTTGTTACAGATCACGGTACATGGAGGATGACTGTAGTGCGATCTCAGAGTTAGTATACAAGTAGCATGGGGTGTGAGGGTGCAGGGGGGGCTTGCCCCTCTGCATAACTGTGTTTGCTTCATTTTTTTTTGTTCCTTTCCTTTTCCTTCTTTTCGTGTTTGGTGATGTAGTTTTCACAAAAAGTGCACTTTCCCTTAAATACACTTTCGCCATACTGGACTTGTTTACTTGCAATTCAAACAAGTGAGCTTTTGATGGGTCAAAGTAGACCCATTATTGACATAAGTGGCCTAATTCCTGACAGCTTCTAGCCAAAAGGGATAGCATGGGAACAAGAAGTCAGATGACCAGATGTGTACGTGAATTTATTCTGTAATCAATCACTAAAACTGATATTTTAATACTAGGTGAGACTTAAGTCTCATGCCAGTCTGTTTTCTGGAACATGACAAGGAAGGGCCCTTCATCTACTTCATCTTGCCTTGCTCTAGTAAGTGAACCAGGGAATAGTAAATCTTTATATTAGTCAGGAAATATAGTGAGGTTAGTTAAGTACTGTTTCTCTGTATCTGTGTGAATCTATTTGTCTGTGTTATTTTAATATTTCCTGTGACTAAAACTCTGGTGTTTACTGTAAATAGATATTTAGTATTTTCATGTTCTTTTCTTAAATATATTTAAAGTTTTCATTGTGGCAAGTCTTTTAGATACTATTTTAATCTCTCTCTCTCTATATATATATATATATATATATATATATATATATATATATATATATATATATATAAAATATAGTACTCGTATATATTATATATACACACACACACATATATATATATATATATAGGTTCTATATTCTATTGCATGCTGACAACAGTGAACAACACAAATTGACCCCATTTAAGCAAAAGCTTACAACGTTGAAACCTCAGAACAGCAATTTTTTTCTAAGGGGAAAAAAAATTGCTGTTTCGAAATAAAAAAAAAAAACTGTAAAACATTACATAATGTGGGAGGCTTTGCCCCACACCCCCCCCCCCCACTTAAATATACCAATTCTGAGATCCCACTACATTGCCAAAAACAGCAAAGTAGTTAAAGCGGCCAAGCAAATTCTTTCCCAGGGAAAGAATTCCCTGAAAAGCCACTTCGCTATTTTACCTTTTCGCGCTTTTCGGTTTGATGAAGACACATTTGACAAACTGTGTCTGCGACAGCATAATAGGAAACATATATATATATATATATATATATATATAGTGACAGCTCTGGCCACTCCTGAAAGCCTTGCTGCTGGTCAAACTACCATTTACATTAATATTAATTTCACTCAGTATAATTGGGTACTCATGGGTACTTCCATGCGTCTCTGATATAAGAGGTTTGAGAGGTCACTCAGTGAAGTTCTTGCTTGGCTGTAGTTTTCATTTAGTTTTTACTGACCGTTTTTTCTGTGTGACCTTCTCACTCCTTGTTTTAGTTTGTTAGTTGGGATATTTTGCAGTCATCCTAATGGTAATGAACATCGGCTGGTATAACAGCCTTGTGTTTCTAATGTTTAGTCAAACACTCTGCTTGTGCTATGCGGATGAGGTCAAAACAAGGCCAAAATATGCATATCCACAGCTAGTGGGGTTTGGCTTTATTGGCCTGAAAATGTCATTGAAATGACTTAAAAAGAAAAGTCATGGGCATTCAGAATCACCATGTAGCAGAAACACCTAATGTTCATAAGGGTCATCTGCATATATCCCATGTGCCTCTGATACAGGAGGTTTGAGAGGTCACTCAGTGAAGTTCTAGCTTGGCTGGAGTTTTCATTTAGTTTTTACTGATTGTACATTCTGGATTATCATAATTGCCTCTGTATCAGCATTGCTCTGTCAAAGTTTGCCTCCCAACCACAAAACCAGACGGATCCATATCTATCAATTTTAGCAACACATTTGCCATTCTCTTACCTAGTATAAGCAAACACTTTGTAATTATGATTTAAGGCTAAAATTGATCTATATGAAGCAGAATCTGAGGAGGATTTACCATATTTCTATAATGCAGTCACCACCATTTTCTTGAAAGAATTTATTTAACATTTACCAGGAAAGTCTGACTTGAAAAGAAGCAAATTTTCAGTGAAGGCCTGGGAAAAAATGATCCAGATGCATGTCTTTGTAATGTGGGAGGAAACAGCATGCAGAGAAAACCCACATGAACACAGGGAGGACAAACAGACTATGCACAGAAGGCACCCCAGCTGAGAATTGAACTGGAGAACCTCTTGCTATGAGATGACAATGCAACCGCTGCACCACTGTGCCATCCACAGTTACTGTCCCTTCTTTTAAAACATTGTTAAAATCATTCCAGATTTGTAATCACTTTCTTCCCTCCTAACTCGCACTTCCACCGGAATACATCTGTTCCTGGAGAGCTCACTGTTGACTAATTATACATAATTTTTTTGTCATCTCTTGCTACTAATCCTTGAGCCTTATCTTCTTCTAAACCTTTTCTTTGATTTCCTCATTTCTTTGTTTCATACAAATATTCACAGAATTTCCAAACTATCCCCAAAACCTCTACAGGACATCTGGTTAGTTTTCTTGTCATAGGCTTCCTCAGTTTGGCAACAGCCCTTTCTACTTTCTGTTGGTCAAGTCACTGTGGTAAGAGTTTTTGTGCTCTGGACATGTAACAAAAAAATAATTGTTTAGCACAGCATGAATATTATCCAAATTTTCCTTCTGATTTCTCTTCAGTTCTCAGCAATTGTTCTGTGAGGTTCCCTTTCATTCCTTGAACCTCTGGCAACCTCTTTAATTTGTATTACATTTTCCTCATATATCTTTCTCATGTTTATCATATTTTTAAAACTCATTGTCATGTTATCCCACTTCCTTGCTATTCCATCTTTAGAAGCATCTATGTTCCCTAATAATTCTCAAATCATTTTTACCACCAATGCCTTAACTAAAATCTTCTCATTTTAAACTTCATTTCCCAATATCTTTATTTTAGTATTCATTTGTGCATGATCTGAAATAGTTATTGGATGTGCGTCAAAAGCTTTTAAATACCCATGCTCCTGTGAAATGAAATTACCATTCAATCTAGCCCTGTTATTGTACCTTGAGGAATAATTTTTAAATTTTGTCTGAATTTCTGCTATTTAGTTTTACTTCTATTTAAAATATTTTCAAGTTTCTTTAGGAATTTAGCCTCTTTTTGGCACATTTTCCCTTTTAGATCTCCCAATACACCCTCAGTCGTGCAAGTAAGGTTCCAGTCACTACCCATAAATAAAACCATTTCTCCCAGAATTATAGCTCCTAACTGTAGTTTTAGGTGAAATATAAATACACACCAATGTAATCCTTCCCTGCCAATAACTCCCAGTTACCACAAACTGACCTTTGTCTTTCTTTTCCACTT
This sequence comes from Protopterus annectens, assembly GCF_019279795.1. Classification (NCBI taxonomy): domain Eukaryota; kingdom Metazoa; phylum Chordata; order Ceratodontiformes; family Protopteridae; genus Protopterus; species Protopterus annectens. Next base: position 1,309,169,641 of record NC_056735.1, on the reverse strand, counting down.
CAATCAATAGTTAAGTCCTGATCACAATCACTATTAACATCCTCCTTCCCTTTGTCCCGGATATTATGCTGAATATCCACTATGAAGTCCTGTCTTTGTTAAATTCACATGTAGATTTCAATCCAAATCTGTCTCCTCCTTTAACATTGCTATTTGCACCCTACACTTCATAATATAATTCAATACTCATCACTTTTGGTCTGTAGGAGCAATGTCATTAATATCCCATGATTACATTGATAAGTTATTATTTTCAGATATTCTGTATGCCAGTTCTTTTGCTTGGTTTACAAATTGTAACTTGAATGCACATGTTGATGCTTGGCAGGATGGTCTTGTGTCAAGTTACTACTTTTCATATCTGTACTCCTGACACATTTTTTTGCTTCAATAAAAACACTTAAAAATAACATTTTAAAACCCCAAACCCTTTTAATTCAAGGCAAACACTCTAACACACACACACACACACACACACACACACACACACACACACTTTCCAAAGAGGAAAGTCACCCCTCCACATACAGGCACAATTGCCAAATGGACAAGCTAGACCTACAAGCTCTACCATGTGCTTCCAGTATGATTAAACCTTTGTTCCTCCTTGTATAGGTAACATCTGCCTTTGTCTCATCACTATTTCTCTCCCAGGATGTGAAAAATAACACGAATGCTCTCAGGTAAGTCTTGTTTAGGTTTAACAAATAGTGCCCTAGCTAATCCTAAGCGAGTAAACTTAATCATGTACTGTTATAAGTACTAAGTGCTGTTAGGAATACAATTACTTGCAAAGCTATTTTCTTCTCTCAGTATCAAACTTTCATTTTCACTGAACTGCTTTGCCAGTTCCCCCGACTAGCAATTAAAAAAAAATAAAATAAAAAAAAAAAAAAAAAAAACTTAAAGAACCATAAAAGGATGTTGGTGTTCTGCAACTTTATGCTTGTTTTATGTCTGTAATGAAACTGCTTACTGAAGTATACAATGCTACCTGAAACTAATGTCTGTATATTTAACTATGCTCATCAACTTCCTTTGAACAAAACAATAATCTGTAACTGTGTACCATCTGCAAAAGCTCCATTACTATGCAAACTTTTTCATAATACTATTTTATGACCTTCACCATGTATAAACTTATACAAAATGTCTTTACTCATTAAACTATGTATACACCTATAAAATGTTTTTTTTTTCTACACTATACACTAGACTATATGTATACTTGTAAAATGCTGCTGTTTTTTTTTACACTATGTATAAATCTTTATCTAATACGCATCATTTGTAACTTTTCTTCCAGGCGGTCATGTACCCAGTCGGACGTTCCTGGTCAAATGCAAGAAAGAAAAAAATGATTTTTCTTGCACACATTCCTTAATTACATTCTCCTAACACTTCCTGATTAGTTGCCTACACCAGTATACAGTCTCCCACTGCTGGCACTTATTGATGGAAAAAACAGCTAGTAATTTCACAATTGCAAAAAACAGATAGTTTGAAATTCTTAAGTGCTAGCTATCATTCTCACGTCCCCCCACTCACTAATCTGCCCGACTGGAGAAAAAATATCTGCAGCGTAAAGAACATTTGGCTATACTTCCACCTATATAAAAACAGTGGAATTATATTTAATACATGGATTACTATCAAAAACTCGATATTACAAACAAAAGCTATATTTAACGTTGAAACAATATCGGCTTCATGCATACTAATGAGATATAAATGTCAAATCTGACGAACAAATTCATCAGATTCGACATTTACGCTGAATATTAAACAGGATGTCCATATAGGAGCTAACGCAAGTCTAGTTCCTACACGGGCATTCACTGTTTTGCGGAGGGGGGTCAAGCCCCCCTGCACCCCCCATACCCCCTAACTATATAGTCCAACTCTGAGATCGCACTACAGTGAGGAAAGGGATGAATTTTCCAGTCTTCACTGTACCACAACCTCTACTTGTAACATTGAGCTCCTATCAACGAATGCACAGTGGCATTTGCTGATAAGAATTCTTGCTCAATTAATGTTTGGCAACATGGGAATCTGCCAATGGCCATTCAACATTCCTGTGTCTGCCAACGTTAAATCTACATTCTTAATTTGGGGTCATATATTGTCTGACTTAAAAAGATGGAATAATTTAAAGTTACCAACAATGGCAAAGGTCTCAATTATTAAAAAGAATGTATTCCCTAGAATATTATATATTTTCCGAGCTAGTCAAGTATTAATTAATAAGAATTTCTTTAAAAAGATTCATACGGAATTGGCTAAATTTGTATGGGAGCCTAGGAAAACCAGAATATCTTACGATAAAATGATGACTCCGAAGAATAAAGGTGGACTTGATTTACCTAATTTTGAAGTTTATTACTTAATAATAAATGCTAATAGGATTTTGAGAATTGCTAACTTTGACACAGCTAGTGGTAAATGGGTACCAAATTGGTTGGTTCTGAATTATAAACATGCTGTAAGTTTGAACATTAACCCTAAGGCATTACCCTTTTTAAAAAAAGACAATTTGAAATTATATCCTTTAATGGAGCATATTAGATTATACATATCATTGATAAAAATTTTTTTCATTCATTAAATCTTTTGCAACATATGATGACTTTTCAACCCTTCCACAAGAACCCAAATTTGAAAATCAACAATCAACTGATAAATCTCAATAAATTTCCACTTATTGTCAATTTAACTTTAATTGATATGTACCCTTATCTTGGTTTTTCAATACATGATATCTTGAAAGAGATGAACCTTCCTAAATCTTATTTAATTATACTTAGACAAATAAAGGATCTATCTATAAGTTTTTTCAGTGAGATTAGAATTAAGGAAGAAAATTTAACCATGTGTTCTAATTTATGGCAAACCCTTATACAAGATTCCAAATATATAAGTTCTACATATAAATTGGTAAAAGATTTAAAATACCAAAATCAAATATTGTTATCAAAATATTGGAGGGAAAAAATACCATTGATAGAAGATAATAAAATATTAAAAGCAATTAATTTAACTATAAAATCAATATCTCTTCAGAAGTTATTATTTACCCAATTAATGATTCTTAATAATGCTTACTATACTGTCTTAGCTTGCATAAATTCAATTCTAAAATTTGCCTAAATGTCCATACTGTAAGGATCAAGTGGCTGACCTTTTACACATGTTCTGGAGCTGTAAATGCATATACAAACTTTGGAATTCCCTAAAATTCAGTTACAAAAGATGGGTTATCAACATTCTACACTTTCCTGGGAATTTATGATTCTACATATTCCTCGAATAATTTGGATAAATCCCAAATAATTATACTGATAAATATTTTCTTGCTAATGAAACTTTATATAGCTACAAATTGGTTGAACCCATCCCAAACTTCATGGGATAACTTTAAAGGATTAGCGATGAAACATATTTTAGCTCATAAATTATTAATTAAGGATCATAGGAAAAACATATATAATCCGAAAATATGGGAAAAAATTTTTAATATTCTGTTGGCTTAAGATTCTAATCCACTTTAACCCCTGGACATGTAAGCGTATATCTGTGTTTAGCATCAATTATCTGTTTAGATTGATCTTGTTTAATTGATGGAAGCATTCATGTATATAGTGTATATATTTTGTAGTAGCATTTGGGCTTTGTTTTATTTTTTTTTTGGGTTTGTTTATGTAATATTGTTAGTTTATTCATAAAAATAATAAAGATTGATTATGGAAAAAAAAAATCTACATTCTGATAGTAAACCTTAATACACCTCTCCTCTGCAGCCCAAAATCGCATTATACTGCTTATATACAGCCTTTATCTTGTTAAAGTATATACCCCAGATACACTACAGTCAAGAAGTAGTACTTTTTTACTTTAATATTTCACTAGCATAAACAGTCACTGATGAGTCTTTCTCCATCTCACATTTAAAATGCCACTGCATACTACACAGAGCTATGTTACAACATAAAATGCAGTTTAAGTAAAGACATTACATGCACATTTTACTAAGAACAAAAGCGTTATTACTTACAGCTACATATTTAGCCCCTTCACTGACCTTTTAAACATTGACAACACTGAGATTTATGCTTGAGAGTCCCCTACCACTTACAGTCAACCAATTTCTAGTCTTTATGCCACTGCCAGAAGCACAGTTTTTATGTCTAGAGTTTGCGGACAGGGGGGAAAAAAGTTGGCAGATTAATAGACTGCTTAAAAGATAGCTCATTAACCACATTTGGCATAAAAGCAGAGTTAGTGCACAAGGAGACACTGTCATCATGAAAAATCAAAAAAGGAGGTAAAGCCATAAAGGCCTGCAACTCTGACACCTGTCTGGCAGAAAAAAGAACAGTCTTTCAGAAACAATGTTGCAAGGAAGCTGAAGCAGCAGGCTTAAAGGAAGCCACAGATAACTTCTCCAAAACAAAATTAAGATCCCAGGGAGGAGGAACAGGCTTCCTAGGAGGTCTAATATTAAGGACACCGTTAAGAAGTTGTTTCACCTCAAATACAGCAGCTAAAGGAAGAAAAAAAGGCAGACAAGCAGAGATAGCTGATAGGTGGGCCTTAATAGAAAAATAGGTCAAACCAGCATTGAGCAACTCACACAAATAGAGAACCAAAGGAGCATTCACAGTAAGTGGGTCCAGGTTATGAGAGACAAAAAGAAAACCTCTTATTTGGATAACTAGGATTTCCTAATCGTAGATTTTCTGGCCTCCTGCAAGACTTGCAGAGTGTCCTCAGAGAAAAGGTATCTATGAGGAATCAAAATCCTATCACCCACAGTGTCAGTTGAAGCGTGGACAGGTGGGGATGGATAAGAAATCCCTTGTCTTGTCTGATTAGAACCATTCTGTGAGGTAACATGTGATTGTCCCTGGCTAGATGCAGAAGAGGGAACCAGTGCTGTCGCGATCAAAAGGGAGTTACCAACAAGATTGTGGGAGCATCCTGTTGAGTTTTAAACAGGACTTTCAGAATGAGAGGAGGGGGAGGGAATCCATAAAGAAACATCCCCTTCCAAGAGAACGAGAGGGTGCCAACCTTTCATACCAGAGGACCTGGGACTTTGGCACAAAACAGAGGAAGTTGTCTGTTCAGAGGGAAGGCAAAAAGATCCATTTTAGGAGTATCCCACTGGTGTAGAATGTCCAGAAACACATCCCTGTGAAGCATCCATTCATGGGACTAAGTTAAGGACCTGCTCATAGTGTCTGCCAGAATGTTCTGACTGGAAGGGATATAAACTGGTTGAAGAGTCACTTGACAGCAAGATCCCATACCAGAAATGCCATCCAGCAAAGAAGATAAGATTTTGTTCCTCCCTGTTTGTTGACATACCACATCACTGTGGTATTGTCTGTGAATACCTTGAGAAGTCGTGGAGAAGACAGACTGAAAAGCCTGAAGAGCCAGCAGAAGAGCTCTCATGTCCGACAGTGATGTGCTCCTTCTGCTGACAAGGCGACCATATCCCCCTGTACCTTTAGGGAGCCAAGTCACTCCCCATCCCATGTCGGAGGCACATGTGAACAATTCTGTAGAGAGAAGAGGGGGATGAAAAGGGATCCCTGGTTTCAGAGACAACTGCTGAATTCACCACAAAAGTTCCTGCCTGAGGCAAGGAAGAAGAGGAACTACAAATTCAAGAGGATGAGCATGTTGAAGCCACATTGACTTCAGAAACCAATGAAATGTTCTCATATGAAGTTTACCACAGGAAGCATCGGAATGTTGGATGCCATGAAGCCAAGACTCTGAAACTTCGTGGAGGTAATGGAAGCTAGAGGAAGAAGAGTGTGAAAGAAAGAAATGAGAGTTAAGGCCTTTGGAGGGGACAGTGATGCAAGCATTGGCATGGTCTGAATCCTGCAACCCAGAAAAACATGATCCTGACAAGGAGTCAGAGAATACTTTTTGAAATGTATAGTGAACTCAAGCCTCTGAAGAAGGAATATGGCAAAATGAAGATTTTGCAAAAATGTCTGTGGAGAGGACACCTGAATCAACAGGTCGTCCAAGTAAGGAAATATCTGGATTCCTTTAAGTCTGCAAAAGGCAAGCACAGGAGCAAGGCATTTGGTGAACACCCTTGGGGCAGTAAAAAGGCCAAAGGGCAAAGCAGAGAGAATTGAAAATGCCAAAAAGGAAAAGAGAAATGCAAAAACGTCCTGAAAAAAGAGTGGAATATGGAGATAAGCATCCTTGAGATCCAGAAACACCATATAGGCCTGAAGGAGCAAGAGAGGAAACCAAATCTAAGGGGACAACATCCAAAAGAAAACTACCTTTAGAAAAGTGTTTAGATGAGAGAGGTCTAGAATAGGTCTCAAGGTGCCCTCTTTTCTTGGCACTACAAACAGTCAGGAGTAGAGCCCTTCCTCCTTTGGGACACAGGCACCACACTTGAATAGTACCCTGAGACAAGAGATGTCGAAGAACCTCTGGTAAAAAGGGAAGATGTTCCCGAGATGTCTGAGGAATGCCCATAAACTGAGGATGTTATTTCCACACCATGAAGTACCCTTGATGACTGATAGACAAAACTCAAGAATCCTGAGTGATCTGAAGGCCATACCCATATCCTGAAGTGACTTAAACCAACAGCAGCTTCCCAAAACAAAAGTTTAGAATCCAGAGGACCATCCATCAACTTATCTTTAATATCATCAGGTAGAGGTTGAAGCCCAAGCCAAGAATACCTCCTCATAACTGAACCAAAAACAGCAGCCCTAGAAGAGGTATCCACTGCATCATAACTACATTTAATAGAATGACAAATTACTTGAGAGGAAGCCCCTAGCAAGGAAAGAAAAGAAGTTTTACCCTCAGAGTCTGGAAATGAGTTGATAGGCCCGAGAAAAAAGAGCCAACACATACCTAGAAATATGGATGTGATAACTGATAGCCATAAAAGATAATGTAGTAATAGTGTAAACCTTCTTACCCAGCCTTTCCATAGCTCTGCTGTCTTTGTCAGAAAGCAATAACTTGGCCAAAGGAAGCAATTGACATGGATTGTCAGAGGCTGCGGACACTACCAAAGGGTCAGCAGCAGGACATTTATATAAAGAACAATCCCCAGGAACCCTATAAAACCTATCAGGCTTTTTGGGAGAAGGGGAGAGAGAATCAGGCATCAGAGGCATTGGAGAAAGCATCCAGTAAAGCAGCTAAGACAGGAGGAATAGCCACAGGTTTAGGACAGTCCAACTGTAACAACTCATAGTACCTTTCATGGATATCAAAGGCCCAAGTACAATCCCACTTAAAAAATCCATCATCCTAGAGTGTGTCCCAAAGGAAATTTCCTCCAAAGGAACATAAGGACTAATAGATTCCTCCTCTTACCCATAGTCCAAAGGAGAAGGAATTTCAGTAGAATAAGTTAGGTATTCATCAGCAGAACAAAATTCATCCTCTGAAGAATCGTGGTCTCCAGGCCTTTTAAGAGGAGTAGAGGACCAAGGAGGAGCAGGAAATGAAACCCATGAGGAGGCTTTAAGGACATTAAGGCAGAAAAATACCCCCCCAGGTAAAAACCAGCCACTCATTTTGTGGACCCCTATTATTAGACGAAATGTGTTTAATTTTTTTTTTCTTTACGGGAACGTCCTAAGAAGGCTCAGATACAGGATTACAGTCAAGAACCATAGCGGGGAACTTCTTCCCCAAATAGAAACTGAGGACCTCCCCTAGGCCCCTCAGAAAAAATGTCTGAGACAGATGCCTGCAAAGCCTCTTCAAATGTGCTGCCAGCTGGATCCTCACCGGCCTCCAACACAGTCACAGCAAGGAAATCAGACAACATAGTTGGGTGAGCCTCCAAGATCATATCAACCTTAGGAGAAACACCTGGCAGAGGTTGGACAACAGAAGATTCAGGTCATACCTTTTTCACCTTCTTCCCTAATGGCTGACCCTCGGGGTGCGAAATTCCTTCCATAGTATATTTAGCGAGCAGCTTAAGAAGCTGGTTTTCAAGATACAAGGAAAGGAAAGTCTACTGCAAAAGTTTTTTTGGAACAAACAAAGAACAAATGCCTGACAAATAGAACAAGATATATGGTCATGAGAAGCAACTACGCAAAATAGACAGATCGTGGAGGTCTCTATGGGGAATCTGTCTCCCACACTTGCATTTACCCTTTCTGGATGACATTAACATCAAGGGCCATAAAAAAAACAAGAACAAACAAAATCTCCAATGGAGCACTTATCTTGCAAAAACATCAAACGGGCATAGGAAGTCTGTGGAGAACGAAAATGCAATCAACTGGCAGAAAATGGATGTAGATAAACAGACTGATGGTGTAAAAGATACATTCAGACTGGCGCCAAAGTTCTGTTTTTGGTAAGCCTGAACATCACTGTTATGCTCCATGTTACACAGGGTGCGTATGGTGACGTTCAGCATACCTTTTCAATTCAGAAGTCGTTGGAAGACTGGCAAGATGTCGGGCTTCCACTGAAAGGAATCACTCCTATATAGTTAATACTGCAGCAATGAATGCAAGGACATCAAAATGCCACTGATGGTATGTGTGTAGCTTGAGTGGTTGCTGAGCTATTGTAAATTCTTTACAAAGTAATACAAACTTAATAGTTACTACTACCATTGTAAATAATAGTTTGCGCTGAAGAGTCTCGCATTTGCATTTCTTTAGTAACCCTTATGGTTCCAGAGACAAACATTTATTTGAAATGTGAGGATATGATTTCATTCTCTTAAAAAGCTTAGGCTCTGTCCATTGAAAGTTACAGTGCAAACTTCCAGATCTGCACTGGAAGGAATGAGTTAAAGTTAATTCACTGTACTCTAGGCAGAAGGGAATCAATTTTCCACAAAGGCTCTGGTGTCCCCAGTTGTTAAAATGTTTGCCTTTTGTCGCAATTCCATTCTGAGCAACTCTTTCTGCTGATATGACTGCATCTTTACTACTATGGGCCTTGGCTTTCTTTGCAAGGCCATATTTGTAGCATTTACACAATGTGCCCTTTCAATTATCAAATCCTGCAGTGGAATACCAGTCCAGCTGTATATATGTACTTCCATAAAATTCATGCAATCTATTCCTTCCAGTTGCTCTCTGGGTGTTCTGTTTTCTAATGCCATTTTTGAAACATTTCTTCTTGAGAAGCCTCATTCAGTCAGTCTTTCCTTTATTTCAACCTCTTGATTTCCACATTTTGCATTTTTTGTCAGCTCACCAGAATAGTTACTTATAGCGTATGTTTGTCTTTCCAAACTTTTATTTGATTTTGCTTATTCTGCAACAATATTCCAACACACAGTCTTTTCTTCTCCTTTTCCAGTTGACCTTCTCTATAGGACTTCTTGGTTTTCAAAATTCAGACAGTATAGTACTTGGCTTTTACTGGCCTTTTCACCCCTCTTCTTTTTCATACTGGGAGAGTTCTAATCAACCTGCTCCTGATACTGGGAGAGTTCTAATCAACCTGCTCCTGAGTACAGCCATCTTAAAGTCCTAAATCCGTTTAAGCTTTGAAACCTTTGAGAGGTTTATCCACATGCTTGCATTTCCTGAAGTATAAAAGTCTCAAAGTTTGCCGTACATGAAGACATGCTATAAATTGGGAGTACAGCCTTGACCCTAAGTTATACATGGTCCTAAATCTTGTTTAAAGTTGTCCTCAACAGGTGGCATCTGATTTCCCCAAATATGTATCCAAAAACCCAAAACTGCTCCAAGTAACCTCTTATACCCCAGCAAAACTCCATCTGTCACATGCTATCTTAATTAAGTCTCTGCTGATTTTGCTAACATCACAGACTTCAGCAATCCAATTTGAGGCTCCACCACAAGGTGTGCAATAAAAACTACAGTTAAATATAAACACAGGATTTGACTTATAGATATAGCAATGAAGACCATCCAGTAGTTTCAATACTGACCTTAAGATGCTGAAAAGTTTAAAATGCTGTTTACATTTCAAATAACTAACTTTAGGTCAAGTAAGCTAGTCAGATACTTTACTTCGTTGAAATCCCACATCATCAAATCTCAGTTCATCAACACTCAAAATATCGAAATTGCACGTCATCAAAGCAGCAGAAAAAGGAAGATTTTCACACAGTAAGTTACCCATAAAGAAACCAAACTTAAACTTCACCATCCCTAACCCACATACCCCCTAACTAAATATACCAACTCCAAGATTGCACTACAGTAGGGCAAAGTTCACAGTCTTGCACAACAAGCTACTTACTGTGGGAAAATCTTCCTTGTTCCAGTGCTTCAACAGAGTGTGATTTCGATATTTTGAGTGTTGATGAACTGGGATTCAATGATGTGGGATTTCGACAAAGTCAGGTAGACCCAAATATATAGATGTATGGAAGTTGATCAAACAACCAGCTACTTCGATATCTAGAAAATTGACATTATTTAATCAAAACAACAAATGCGGACGCATCCTGCACAGGCTCTGCTGTTTACCACTGAGTGAAGTAAACCAAATGTGTTTTTGCAGGGGGGCAAGCCCCCAACATCTCCTGGTAAATATGTATACTAACTCTGAGATCATGTTCTTGGGGAAAGGGAATATTCCCCTACCTGGGGACTGTTAATCTTGCACACCTGTTGACCATCTGTTTGCATCAACCAAATGGTGTTGACAACTCAGATGTCGAAGTACCTCCACAACCCATATGCACTGCTGTGATGCCCCACCACTGGTCCAGTAATCAAGTAGCCTCAATCCTCACCACTGGCAAACAGTGGGGGGGGGGGGCGTACACTGGGAGGATGACCGCTACATACACAGTATTTCCCGGCGCAGATCTCTGCATCAAGTGCAATTTCTCTTAAGAGCACACAGAGATTAGTCACTGGCTGGTTTCTCCCTCTTTCTCCAGATCCCCAATAAGACTCCCCATTGCCACTGCTATAGGTTTGTGATCTAAGCTGAGTGGCCAAGCCAATATGTCCAGCATTCTCTCTGTCCAACCTATGCATCGTCTCCCTGCCCAAGTAGCAGACATCAACACATACTGAAGTTTGATTTATAAAGACAGGCATACACCTGGGAAAGCTGGCACAGGTTTACTAGCTATGCCACCCTTTTGCCCAGACTATAAGGTAGTTATCACTGCCACAAACCACATCCTTATCAGCTACTTTAAGGCCCTTAACAAAGGGTGTCCAATCTTACTGTGTAATGTTACTATCAATGCAAATGGTAGTTTGACCAAGAGTAGGACCATTAGGAGTGGCCCACAGTGTCACCAAATAAATTTGCAAGTACTCTCTGAACTTAAATATGTCTCACAAATATCAGCCACAATGAAAGGTTTAAACATATTCAGTAATAAATAATAAAAGGACAAGAACATACTTGGTGTATAATCGCAGTAACATCAGAGTTCAAAATCACAGGAAATATTTAAAACAACATCGCAGGACAGTCACAAATAAATAAAGAAAACATCTAAACTTTACTTCACTATATTCCTGACATCTAAGAGAATTACTATACCCTAGTTAACTTACTTACAGAGCAACAAGATAGATGGGGTGATTGGGTCTTTCAGCTGATGTTATCAGGTCACAGAAAAATACAGAATACTCTCTCTCTTGGAGAGTTCTTAAATTAATATCCCAAATATTACTGCTGGGATAGATTGCAGGATGACATCACTTCTTGTCATCTGACTCTATCCCAGGTGAAAAACCATTGTTGCAGCTGGTAGCATTTAGCATCTACCTGTAAAAATACATAAACAAGGCTTTTCCTAGATCTAAAGCAGATCCTGGAAGTCATAAAACAATAAAACACTTTCAAGACAATGCAGAGAACCTCTAGTTCTAGACAATGCATCTGTTACTGCACTGAAACTGAAACATAACATCCTTTTATTGTGTCGTCATAAAGTAATTTAAATTTTCAGCTATTTTTCTGAAATAACCTCTTGTGCTCCAGTTTCTATTGTTAAAATATATACATCTGAACAGTTACAATATTGTATGTACATTTCTGTTCTGTTCCAGTAGGGTACGCTGTGGATACATTTTTAAAGCTCAGTACTTCACTACCCTTTTACCAGCAGTTTGATATACACATAACATACAGTTCTAATACATGCACTCAGGTCTCTCAACAGCAGGTACAAGTACGACTCAGTCATTGTCCACGCTGGTGTAAACGACCTGAGACGTACCTCCTTGGACTACATGAAAAGAGACATTGAGGAGCTCTCTGATTATGTAGCCCAGGCAGGTATGACCCTGACCTTGAGCAGTATCCTACCTTCACCAAGAATGATGCCACAATACAGAGATAAGATGATCAGCTTTAATAATTGGCTTAAACTCTGGTGTCATTCAAAGGGGATCCAATGTCTGTCTGCCTGGGATGACATGCTGGACAAGCCACGCTGCTTCACAAGGGACGGCTTGCACCTGTCACCCCTGGGCTTCCGGATATTGGCAAAGGCTCTTGCCACCCCCATAGTGCCTTTTTTAGGCAAGGCTTAAATTCTAAACCTACCACCCTAGAACACAAAAAAGGAAAAAAACTAAGGGTAATGCTGCTCAATGCCAGAAGTCTCAACCTCAAGATGCACGCACTCAAGGCCCTTCTCAGTATGGAGAACATCGATGTCTGTGCTGTGACTGAAACCTGGTTCAAGGCTCCTGAGAGCACCCCAGCACTATCAGGTTTTACCTATCATGCGTTCCGGCCCCAAAATCCAGACAACACCAAGAAAGGAGGGGGGGTGTCCATATTCATCAAGGACACCCACACCTCAAGGTTGGTGGCAATGCACGATGCATCGGAGACCATCCAGGTGCAATTAACCATAGGCAAGACTGCTCTGCAATTTGTAGCATGTTACAGGCCACCCTCTCAAACTCAGGAACCTCACATAGCTTTCCTGAAAACACTGGAGGGGATAAATGTATCTCCAAACACCATCATACTAGGTGACTTCAACTACCCTAATATAGACTGGGATCACTACTCAAGCCCAAACACTCTAGCCCAAAGGTTCCTGGAGTTCATAAACTCAAATGCCATGGAACTAGTGACCATCCCCACAAGAGGTGAAAACATACTTGATCTCATCATCACGAACATGGGATCACAATGTTCAACACCGGAAGTATACCCCTCACTGGTGAGATCAGATCATAAACTAATCTCACTGGAGGTCCTCATCCCGCCCCCACCTGAGATAAAAAAGACCACAGTGAAGAACTTCTCAAAAGCCGACTTCACGCTTCTAAAGACTAGTGTGGTCTCCTTTAATCCTTTAAGGCCCCCGAGCCGGCGGAAAACATTACTCAAGCCGCTGAATCACTTACAAATGCCTTCTACCAGCACCTACAGGACTGCATGGATCAGGCAATCCCAAACAAAACAAAGACTCTTTGTACCAAAGGCAAGCGTCCAGTCTGGTGGACCCCAGCCATAAACAAGCTCTACAACAAAAGGAGGAAGCTACTACAAGATAGAGCAAAATCCTTAAAAGGTAAGACACCTTTGATCATTATAAGTAAAAAACTAAGAGCTCTCATAAAATCATCCAAGGCAAATTTTGAGAGAAAAATCGCTAAGGACTCAAAAGACAATCATAAGGCCTTCTTTAGCTATGTTAGAAACCTGGGAGGAAACTCCCAGATATGCTCAGAATTAGTTCAAAATTATGTGAAAATTACTGAACCTACAGACATTGCCAACATACTGGCTGACAGGTTGAGTGCAGACTTCTCCCCCCCAAAAGGAGAGATATCTATACCAGAGGATTTTAGCCCCCCCCCAAACATCTCTAACGCCCAGGTGAGAACTGCTCTCTCCAAGGCGAAAAACACAGCATCCATGGGACCGGACGGTGTCCCCGGCTGTGTGCTCCACGAACTCAATGAGGAATTAAACCCGCAGTTAGGTCAGCTGTTTAATCTTAGCCTCACCTCAGGATACATACCCAAGGAGTGGCGCACGGCAACTGTGGTCCCACTTCACAAAGGCGGTGCCTCCACCGACCCTGGAAATTACAGTCCCATCAGCTTGACAAGCCTGATCTGCAAAGCTATGGAGAGGATCATAATGGAACTCATAAATAAAGACATAGGGAACTTGCAGACTTTGGATCCAACCCAGTTTGGCTTTGTCAAAGGCAGATCATGCCTTTTAAACTTGGTTGACTTTTTCGAAACAGTCACCAAGGCCATTGATGAGGGAAAGGCAGTCCATACAGCCTACCTCGACCTGGCAAAGGCTTTCGACACAATACCCCACTCAGGTATCATTGAAAAACTCATCAGCTTAAATGTAAACCCATACATCACAAGATGGGTTGCAAACTGGCTAAGTGACAGAACCCACAGGGTCAGAGTTGCTGGCGCCATGTCAGACTCAAAGCCTGTCACAAGTGGTGTCCCACAGGGCTCAGTCCTGGGCCCACTCTTGTTCGGCATCTACTTTTCTGAAGTACAAGCAAACACAGGAGGGTTATGGCTGACTAAGTTTGCAGATGACTGCAAACTGGGCGCCATAGTCGAGAACACATCTGACACAGATATCCTTCAGGAGGGTCTCACAGAAACGGATAACTGGTGCCAGAGCCATGGCCTAAAGTTAAACGCCAAGAAATGCATAGTCATACCCTTCGGGAAAAACAAGGTTACCCCTAGCTACCATATAGGTGGCAATCCACTGAGCACAGAAGAGGTTATCAGGGATCTGGGGACCCAGGTTGACAGTAACCTCTCGTTTGGCACTCACGTTGCTAAAGTAGTCAGGAAGACCTTCTACATTGCCCACCTTATCATGAAGGGATTCACATCTAGATCAAGGGAGGTCATCGTCCCCCTGTACTCAATCACTCATCAGACCAATGATTGAGTACAATGCCCCATTCGGAATGTATCTGACCAGACACCGGCAGCAGCTGGAAAGGCCCCAAAAGTTCCTCACCAAAAGGATAAAGGGTCTCAAAAATATGTCTTATGCTGCCCGACTGAAAGAACTCCAGCTCTATTCAGTCGCACGCTTGCTCAGAGGTGACCTGTGCCTGACATACAAGGCCATGTCAAACCCAGATTTGATGAACATGCTTCACCTCAAAAAAATCTAGATCCCTCAGAACTACAAGGGCGGGAGACTTAAACCTTGACACGGTTATTAACAGGACGTGCTGGAGGGACAGATTCATCACCCAGAGACTCCCTATGCTGTGGAACAAAATCCCGGTACATGTGAGGCAGAGCACCTCGCTGGCCTTGTTCAAGCGAAATCTTGACCAATGGATGGGAGATTGCAGATATACCCCAGGGATTACCTCAGTGTCACTGCTTGACAGAGGCACAGCAAAATAATGGGCATAGTTTCCTTCAAACTAAAGGGGTGGCGAAAGCCACAAAACTCTGGGCTAGGCTTATAAATGCCCTTGGGCAGATAGCCTAGTATGAACCTATGTGGAACATAAGCATATGAATCATGTTGATATTCACAAATGACATAATTATTCACAAAATTCCATACAGCTGGGATGGCAGTATCTTCTTTTCGTGACAACTGCAATAATTTTTTATCGCTTTATTTAAAGACTAATTAGCTACATGCATGTCCATTGTGAATCCAGATTTTAACCCAGAAGAAAATCTATATGAAAGTGTTATAAACACATTATGAAACATATATTTTAGTTTGCAGCCACGACTGTTTAATTATTCTTGACTTCTCTAATCTTACACACACTTTCTTCTTCCCTTGATTCCTTGCTTTCTTATTTCTGTCTTTCTTTTCAACTCTTTACCTCTCCTTTTATTCCTTATCTTTCTCATCCCAGCTAAAATGTACATAATGCATATACTGTGTATTTGCCAGTTCTGCTCACTGCAGTCTTTATGGTTGTTTGCGCCCTTATGTCAAAGTTCTTACACATTCCACTTAAGTATACTTTAATATGTCAACTCCTTTACTCTTCTACACTTTGGAAAATTCCTCTGCTCCCTTCTAAGATGTATGGATTGCTTTTGTAGTTGTACTTCCAGAACGGAACCTGAAAATGGTCCTATTGGATTAGCATTCTACTCCAGTTAAAAAAAATAAAATGAAACTAAAAGCAATAGACAAGGTTTTATTGAAACGTCACAAGTTGTAAACATACTGCACTTTTGATTTTGTAACACCTGCTCCATCTTCTTCAGAATTATGTGGGAGTTGCAGCTTATTGCAGAAAACAATGGTGCAACCAACCCTGGACATGTCAGTCCATTAAAGACACTCACACACAGCATTTCCATGGACTATTGGCATCAGCATGTTTTTGGGGATATAGGATGAAACAGCTTCAGACTCCAAACATGGTGAACAAAATCAAACTATCAAATGTACAAATTCATCTGTTCAAGTAAAAATTAAGGATTTCTACAAAATCGTGTCAACGAGAAGCTATAGAGAAGCACCTGTCATATAATCTATGCAGTTTTTGATTAAATCTGATTCATTCCCCTTAGCAGGATATTTCTCCCTTTGCTGTTTAACAGGACTGCTGCACTGCATGAGGATCATACGGGTGACTAATCAATTAACTGCTTACATAATTGCTTTTACAATTTGTACACAAGTCAGCTGCAAAAAGAAAGTAAATTGAAAATTAATTTTGTGTTTTATTCACAAGTAAATAGGGGTGTAGCCAGGATTTTCAAATTTGTACTCACAGCTCCCAGACTACTGCCCCCATCAAGCCAGACCCATATCAACATGTTGCTGTCTGTTCACTCCCTTCCAAACTGCTCTCCAAGCCGTGCCCCTTTCATGATACTGCTCTCTGAACTCATCCCTGACAGTTACACGCTGGGATATTAATCACGTCCATGAAGAAACAGCATGGGCATTTATTCCAAAAGTGCATTTTGCTTAAGTGGAAAACTACAAAATGCCTACCCATTTACACTCAGGCAGTCCTCACCTCAGTGGGAGTTGTACCATATGTTATCTGAAGGAAATGAAGTCTGTCCCAAGTCAGGATGGATTTTAAGTATTACTGTAATATATTAATAAATGTGCAGGTAGTAACTTAGTTGAACATAAAAGATCCCATGGTACTTGTCAAAGAGTAGGAAAATATTTATTTTAATGTCATGAATCTCAAAAATTATGTCTGGCACTATGTGCAGCTAGAAGTAAATGATACCACATGGTCCCAGACGACATAGCCAATCTACTAGTAGACAAACTCAGTTCAAACTTCACCCCCTTCTCCCCTCTAATATTCTCAGATCACATTTACACATCTAAACCCCAATCTTTACCTCTTCCACGATCAAGTTCTCAAGGCACTATTCTAAGACCAGGAACAATATGTCTACGCGGTCTGATAACATACCAAGCTGCCTACTAGTCAGCCTAAAACATGCCTTGGCAGACCACTTACTGAGGATATTTAATATCAGCCTTATAACAAGTTTTGTACAGGATGAATGGGGGATGGCAACAGTATTCTCTTGCAGAAAGGTGGGGTTGCAACAGATCCGAGTAATTATAGTCCCATAAGCCTCACCAGTCTCATCTCTAAGGCTATGAAAAGGATCATTATAGAACTAATACATAAAAATATTGGTAATCTACATACTTCTGGCCCAGCCCACTTCAGATTCGTTAAGGGCAAATCCTGCCTACTTAATGTGTTAAACTTCTTTGAAAGTCACCAAAGCAATGGACGAGGCAGATCAGTGTACACTGCATAGCTAGACTTCTCAAAGGCATTTAATACCATCCCACATTTTGGTATCATAGATAAACACTCTCAACTAAATGTTAACACCTATGTATCTAGCTGAATAGCAAATTAGCTCACAAACAGAACTCAAGAAGTAAGGGTGGGTCTACCTCCTCACAAACAGAACTCAAGAAGTAAGGGTAGGTGGGTCTGCCTCCTCCAAAAGACATGCCCCTAGCAGAGTACTCTTGTGTTCAGCCCTTGGGCCACTCCTCTTTGGCATTTTCTGAGGTCAAAGTTAATGTTAGGGGGTCATGGCTGTCCAAGTGTGCAGAGGATTGCAAATTTGGTACCAATCATAAACACCCAGAGGGCACCAACTTCAACTACAGCCTAAAACTAAATGGTAAGAAGTGTACAGTTATATCCTTTAGCTAGCATGACTCTACTTGCAGCTATCACACTGATGACACACCCCTAAAAAAATTACCCTGTAGTTAGGGATCTGGGAATCTATGTCAGCAATAAACTGTACTTTGATCACCACATAGCCACCATTGTCCTTTTTCATCTCACAGCCTATATCTAAATTTATGATGTTCAGGTCCAGGGACATCATCATTCCACTGCACTTGGCACTTTCGCCAGTCATATAGTATAACTCCCCTTTTGGTATGTGCCTGTCCAAACACTTGTCACAACTCAAAATGACCACAATGCTTTCTCCCTAAAAAAAATCAAGAGTTTAAATCGCAAAAATAAAAAAAAAAAGTATGCGGACTGTCTCAAAGCCTTTACTCCCTCGCCTGGGTCAGACAGGCTACAGAGAGGTGAGCTTTGTTTCACCTATAAAGCCTCAACAGACCCTATTCTATCAGACCTATACCATATTTGCAAGTCCACTTTTGTTACAAACACCCACTCAACAGTCCTCAATCTCTTCTGCAAAATTAACAGAGCATGTTGTAAGGATATGTAGGTATTTACAGGGAATGTCTCTTCTGTGAGAGAATCTTCCACTCCACATAAAACAAAGTACTTCTCATTCTATTCAAACATAATTTGAGCAAATTGATGGACAACAAAAAATTCACCCCCAGTTAACCACCACTGCCTCTTATGGATAGGGAAAGTGTAAATACCCTAAGCATATCCCTGTTCAGACCACTGTTGGGTTATTTCTGTTTTGAAATATAGGGGCCAATAACTACCATGGGAATGTAAGGCTAAGCTTCATAAGATCTTCAGAGATCAATAGTCTAGTAAGTACCTACGAGTCCTCTTAAGTTTGCAGGTACCCTGACCCTTTTCCCCTAGTAGTTTCACTACCACCTCCGGTCTACCCTAAAGAGAGACTACTAGCCTAAGCAGACTAGCCCAGTCAATAAAAGATAGATGGATAATAAGGCTGATACTTGCTACAACAATGGCTTTTGCATTAATATATAGCTTCTGAAGAGTATGCAGCCTGAAATTCAAGTGTCTATGATACAAATCAGTTTGCTGGAGAACCATGTATTTTATGAAGAACATGCCAAAGATGTGAAAACACACAGCTGATCAAGGCTTGCAACATCTCAAATCAGGAACAGATTTTAATTACTGCTTTTATTGACTAATAAGTTTGGTATAACAACATCTTTTGCATTACTGTATATTTTCTGAAAGTTATGAAGTGTCAAACTCAAATTTCTGAAATCCACAGCACTCTGTCCAAGAATGATATGTTTTGCATGAAGCATATAGCTCTCAACCTTCCATCTAGAAAATTCAAAGTAAATCCGCAGACCACCACGAAAGGAGGAAATTGTTAAAACTGTATATAAAACTTTAATAAGAGTAAAATAAGATGGATAAGCACTTTCGGAAAACCTTCATCAGATTCTTAAAATTAAGTATGCAATTCCAGCTTATTTAATGCACTTTCAGCCAATCAAATCAACTCCTAAGGTTCCTGTTCTTCAATACCGGTTTTAAAGGAGTCATCACATTGAGACCTGGAATCAGCAATCCAATAGGTCTCTTTTTTCAGTTGTATTAAATAAACCACCCCCCTAAGGCTTTCTTTAATTCTTTCCAGAGCTAAAAAAAAAAAAAAAGTGTCCTGGATGTATGTGCGTGTTGTGAAAGGGCATTAGTCGATACAGCAAGCCTAATATCACTTATATGGCATAATATTCTTTCATTAAAAGACCTATTGGTCTTTCCCAGATAAAATGCTTGGCAGCTACTGCAAGATGATAGATAAATAATGTTTCTTGTGTTGCATTCAGCGTAATCTAATATAATAAATATGATCAGTAACCGGATGCTGAAAATAATTAATTCAAGCGATATATGTGCATGCCTTGCATTTGTTGCATGGAAAAGTGCCAACTCTATGATGTGTCCACTCATTGCCAAATCCATCCTTATAGCACAATATTCTCTTAAGATTAGGCTTGTTCAAAGAGAACCATAGTGCTTCTCAAACAACTCGCCTCAATTTATCATCCATTGTCATATGTTTCCAGTTCCTCTTAATAATATCACAAATAGCAGAGATGTCACTGCTATATGTCAGACTTCTCAGACTATTGCATTCATTAGATCTGTTAGTATCTGTTCTTATGTTTTCTTCCTCCTTACGTGAAAAAAAATGGTCTTCCTCTGTGCCATCTGAGAGGCTTGGTCCATTCTATACCTTGATGATTTTCAGATTCTTTATAACCTCTTGCTAATAAGTTGTCCTCCAACTTCTGCAATTCTTTCACATAAGCATGCTCATCTGTACATAGTCTCTAGGTGCGTAAAGCTTGTCCTTTGACTCTGTTGATAAAGTCCAGGATGCATGCTTGTCCTATGTAAAGTGCGATTCTTCCAGCTATCTTTTATGTGAATGAATGTATCAAACCATCCATTAGCATTCCTTGTGATGCTCACATCCAAAAAGTTAATTTCTTCCCTTGAGTTGCAGATATCAAATTCCAAAAATGTAGTGGTACTTTGTAAATAATTCACAAATGCAAGTAGATGCTCATGGATATGCTCCACTTAAAGAAATCCCA
Source organism: Protopterus annectens (assembly GCF_019279795.1). Lineage (NCBI taxonomy): Eukaryota > Metazoa > Chordata > Ceratodontiformes > Protopteridae > Protopterus > Protopterus annectens. The sequence continues at coordinate 1,309,148,875 of NC_056735.1, read as the reverse complement.
ATCCCTCCAAGCTACATCCTCTAGGGACGTAAACCTTGTCACCACAATAAACAGAACATGCCAGAGGGATAGATTCCTGTCCCAAAAACTTCTGATACTCTGGAATAAACTACCTACTTATATCAAACAAAGCTCCTCATTAGCGCTCTTCAAGAAAAATCTTGATGATTGGATGGGAAATAGGAAATTCACCCCGGGGATCACTTCTGTGGCTCTGCTCGACAGTGGCACAGGAAAATAATTTTCTTTGGTGGCAAAAGCCATGGTACCTTTTTGGCTGGGCTTGTATAGGCCCTAGGACCGATAGCCTAGTACCTACCTATGAACCTATGGGTATTTCTCCATAATATAAAAACATGATCCACATGCCCTTTTGCAACACACACACACAGACACACGCAGACACATCCAGGACACACACAGACACATCCAGGACACAGACTTTCTTTTCAGCTCTAGAATGGATTATAGAAGGCCCTAGGGGTGGTGATTTATTTAATATAACTAAAACAAGAGACACCTATTGGATTGCTGATTTACAAGCGGATAAAAATCCTGGTCTCAATGTGATGGCTCCTTTAAAACCAGTACTGAAGAACAGGAACCTTAGGAGGCGATTTGATAAGCTGAAAGTGCATTAAATAAGCAGGAACTGCATACTTTGATTTTAACGATCTGATGAAGGGTTTCCGAAAGCACTTATCCATCTTATTTTACTCTTATAATACAGTTTTAACAATTTCCTCCTTTCATGGTGGTCTGCAGCTTTACTTTGAATTTTATGCATGGTGTTTAAGACTGCAACCTTCAGCGAGTGAATACTTTTTCTATCTAGAAAATGTGGAATACTACACCTCCACCATACTAAGTGATTCAACTAAGAAGCTCACAGCACAGTTAAGATGTTGATACTAATTATATTGAAGAACTGATATAATTTACTGTTTACCATAGATTTTAAAGTTTTTAAAAGGCCAAGAAGACTCGGTAGCTGATTTATGTAATGACTCTGGGCATGAGGAATCAATCCCTTTAATCAGCTGATCATTCACATTCTATGTCTTATTTGGAGAAGCATTTCATTCCAAATGAAAGATCTTCTAAAGTGGGCAACTAAGCAGCTAACAACTTTCCTCCCCCCAAGAAGTGATATGCAGAGTTGATGGGGATTGGTGCGCCTAAACCATCAGCTATTCCCTTTTATATCACCCTATCATTTCAAGATATATACAGCGATCTGCACTTTGTCTGATTCACAGCAACCTGCTCCAGAATTAATCAGTTATAAGGAAAATGTGGAACAGATGTTTTGTTAATCCATTCCAAAATATTCCTAAATCTATTCCATCAATCACTGTCCTTGTGTAAAGAAACAAGGCACACAACAACATTGCCAAATAAATAAAATTGACAGAAAAACTTGTAGACGCAGACACTGGTAGTTCCAGCAATAAGGATAAACTCAAGACAAGACCTGTACATTCACTGTTTTTAGTGCTGCATTCCAAGTTCCTTGTAGCTTTGCATCTTAAACCCAGCTACCATATCGTTTTCAATCGTCCAGTTTAGTCTGTAATGTTTATTTTATGAAGACCATTCAAAAAATATGAAGCAAAAATCTGGACATTCTGGGCAGCTGACAGGTATTTTACAGTCAGAAAACAACATTCTCAAAGAATTAAATCATCAGTAACTAGATTAGCAGCTAGAAAGTCATACAAGGGTAGCCAAAATAAGATACATAGACAAACGTGTGGATTCTAACAAAACATGCACAAACAAGCATGTGTGCAGCATGTATACATTGTGACAAAACATGCACAGACAAGCATGTGTGCAGCATGTATAAATTTTGACAAGAAATGGAAGATCAGTCACTTTGCTTACTGATACACCAAAAGACAAACAATGCATCTCTGAAGGACAAACTAGTACTGCCAAAGAAGTCTGGATGTCAAGATCTCACTTCGGACTTTTGACAATTACATCAGATAAATATTTAACATGATGAGTGAAGCAGCTGTGACAATTAGTGCTGCTGTATCATTTCTCATACAAGAGAACTCTGTTGCCTGAAAGGGCTTTTTCTGTACATCTACATGAATAAAACACCAACTATCCATCATTATTTACTGCTCTTTATTAATAAGGAAAGTAACAGATAAAAGCAATCACATTTGCTTTTTTTCTCCTATTTGACTATGTTGTCCTTTATCAAATTAACTATCCCAAGCTTGTTGATGTCACTAGATGTTGTCCGGGTTGCTGTCAGAATACAGATCTGCTTATTTTACATCCAATAATTCATACACACACACAAAAATAGTGATGCCTTTTTATAGAAGTATATGCATGTTTTTGTATAGGGATGGTCTACATAGGAAAAACATGGTGCAAACAGAAATTTGGGTGTGCAGCTGGTACGCTGTGTGTGCGCTGTCAAATTTTAGTAAGTAGCAAGATATTGTATCACTCTTAGGAGATCTGCTCTTCTATTTTCTTAGATGCCTAGGCGTAACTGCAATAAAACAGACAGATTTCAACAATAAAGTACTATGGTTGTAACAAAATGATTACTTATCTTAGATTTCCAACAGGGTCACTGGAATAAAAGAGAATCATGTTTCCACACTTACTGACTAAACCAAATGCAGAGGAATAACACACCTGCTTATAAGTGAACAGAAGAACAGAACCACTTACAAGTGAGCTAATAGCTAGTCAGCAGTTCACTCTAAAAACGGCTTATCCAGAATAATACAGTTAAAAATGAAATAACAGTAAGGCACCACCACCAGCAAATACAGAAATTCTTTAAAATGTTAAGAGCATATTTGTTCTTCTTTCGGCTTTTCCCGATTAGGGGTCGCCACAATGAAACTCCGGTCCGCTAATGATTGGCAGTAGATTTTTTTATAGGTGCCGAGGTACCAGCTTGATGCCCAACCTTCAACGAAGGCACGCCCATTCCACGCATGTCTTTCGAACACCACTCTACCGCACGGAGGACATGCAAACTCCACACAGAAGGCACTTAAGAGCATATTTAAACTTACAAAAAAAAAACTCCATCTCCTCTCTGTGCCAGACACCCACCATCTGGACAGTGTTAATCGCCAGCAGTTATCACCCTCTAACACGCAGGAGTGAAACAACAGTAAGTGTGAAACTGCCTGATGAGCTGCAAATTGTTTTGCCATCTCAATCAAGGCATTTTCAAAGAGTACTAGCATCAATACAGGTCTGTTCCTAACTTTTAATTCCTAATCAGAGCCCTTGACTCAAATTTGTCACTGGCTTGAACCAAACAAACAGCTAAGGCCACCTCAACTTTTTCTTGCAACACAAATATCACTAAGAGAACTTACTCTATGGAAGCAGAGTATAGGACCTCCTAGGGTATGGAAGGTAACACTTTACATTTAAGTGCTAATTGCTTTTATGCAGCAGTCAAACAATATGTAACAGAATTCTTGGTAAATAGTCTCTTAAAAAAACACAATTTTAACAGAAAACTGAAAGATCTGGCTACAGATATTAAATTTATTTTTCAATGCACGTGGCTTACGAGAGAAATCTACAAAGTACAGTGTTCTGTATTTCTGCATATCACAGTAGTAGTAGTACTAGTAGTATTACAGGCATTTACCTCTAGCTTTCATGTGAAGAGGAGAAACAGAAACACTTAAATTAGAATTACTGTAAACCCAGGAAAATGTACCATCTGTTCACTAGAAGAAAGTCCTAGAGACAACATACTTAAGTTGCTGGCACAATAAAGCAAAACTCTATGAAGCGGATAGGTTGCATAATTCATATCACAAACAAAATGTTGTGGTACAAACATTATGGGGCATTTCTGGTTATCATGAAAGAAGGGGTAGATTTTAACAGCAGTCTGTAAAATACGAGTGAAATAATGTAGCAAAATGAGAAAATACCAGGCTGTGTTTGAAGGACTGAATACAATGTAGGCCAGAGAAAAGAACATACAACTTCAGCTGATGCTCCACACATTCAGTGCAGCTAACAGCATGACAGGAAGGCTTGTCCTGCAGTTCATCTATTCTTCAGAAATAGTGCTAGAGAGAAAATTTGATAAATGTTTAAAAAGCAAAAACAAAACAAGTGTACTCAATAGAATTTGCATGCTGTTGAACAGGAATACCAAAACAAAAGCTGCCCACAGAGGGTACTGCTTGGTGCTTCTGAAATCGTCCTGTTGGCAAGAAATAAGGACTAAATGAAAATAATTTTGAATTTAAGCTATACCCATGTGCAAATTGCAATATTCTGGCTCTGAAGCACTGGAGTATAAAGGCAATGAATTGAAAACTAAGTCTATGCATAACAGTCTAGCCACCAAGTGGCATCATCAGGTAGAAACTGTTGACACAAGTACACATTTTTTTTTTTTCATATTGAAGCACATAATTCTTCCAATATTTTTTGGTCACTTGGTTTGTGAGAGATTTAACATGACAACATGAATTTATAGTGTAAAACCAAAGGCTGCATTTGTATACAGACATCATAGATAATATATAATGATCAAAATCCTTCATGAATGAGGACTATTTATTTACTGGCTTAAGTAGTTTACCTGGAAAATATCAAACATAAACAAAACCTAATGAAGCAGATGGAAAGTTTAGAAATCACTAAGCAGTGATCAGAGCTGATAGACTAAGTGAATAGCATGCTGTTTAAAGAAACATCAAGATTGGCGTTTGTTTTGATTCACAAGACCTAAATACAGATGACTAAAACAGTGTGTTTTATTTAACTGCATAGAGCAGTAGTAGTCATCTCAGGCTTGCTTTTTCAGTGCTATATGGAAGCCAAGAATTTCAGAAGACACAGCTACATGAAGTTCCAAACAATGTACATTTAATATGTCACTTGGGAGATACAGGTTTCTTATACTTCTGTGTCCTAGTACATCAGTAGCAGATACAAAAAAAAAAAAAACGGCAGGTGCTAAGGACAAAAGACGAGTAGGCATTACAGAGTTTGTAGGAGTGATGCAGTATCCTGAAACACAGCTGAGGTGGATCTGTGTTGGAACAAAATTAATGAGCTCCAAACATAACTGCTAATTACAAAACATTTGCATCAGGTACTAAAACAAACCTAGATAGTTGTGCAAATAGACAACTAAAATAAGCATTTATGTAAGGAGATTAAGTCGTTGTGCACCTCCAAACCCCTTACTTAAATATTTGCATTCTGGTTGCAACTCAAACAGTGATGCTTAAGCATTTAAAAAAAATGCTCTTTCTCTGCCAACAGATTAGCTCGCAGGAGAAGCAACAATACTTCCCCAAGTATAAAGCCACTCCTGCAAAAAGAAGCAACAACACAAACAGTAAGCACCTAAAACAAGCTGCAAAATGAGCAGATCCTTGTCAGGCAAGTCAAGATAAACTATCCAGTAGCTACGTACTTACCATAATGCTGGATCTTTACATCCCTGCCATCAGGTACGACTTGTGGGTCCTTGAGCCACTTGCCAATTCTGAGCTGGCAAAATAAGTTCTTCAGCCTTAAGCTCCATCAATTTTTTTCTATCTATAACACACATTTAGGTAAAATGTTCTCAGACAGAGCTTGCTGTCCAGTGATACAGAAAAACATCTTATAAACCCTAGAAAGAGAAGACATCCCTCCATCCACCCCCTTCCTGTCAGACTCAAGAGGATGAAAAGGAGTCAACATTATGTCAAGCAGATAACTTCAATATGCTAGTCACCCCATCTGTCTGATCTGACTTGTAGGTTAGAATCGCCAACTACTTGTCTCTTGGGTGGCATGACATGAGACCCTTGTAGACAGTGGCTGCAAAGGAAGCCCTTGGTCCTGAAATCATGTCCAGCTTATATTGTTTATCAATGGTACTCCATGTAGACCATGTAGCAGCTGCACACATTTCATCAACAAAACAATTCCTGAAGACAGAAGATTTAGCTAATGACCTCTTGGAGTGAGCTTTGGGTCTATACAGTAATGGATGACTGCTGGAAAGAGTACATAAATATTAAACAATTGAAAAAACATCTGGACAAAGTAATTTTGGAAACCTTTGATCCCAGTGTATTTGCAGCAAAGGAATCAAACAATTGGGAATGTTTTCAAATGTATTAGTTCAGTGCAGGTAACACCATAACTGTTAATTATACTAAAATATGAAGCAAGTACTCTCCCTTGCTGAAATGATTGGGAAAGAAGACTGGAAGATGAATGGACGGATTTAAAACCAGATTTGGATGCCTCCTTGAGAAGATTGGAAGAATTAATGCATAACGAGACTATCTTTGTGAAAAATTAAAAAAAAAGGTGGTGAGGAGGAGACATGCATGCAACTCGTATTTTACAGACTGAGGTTATAGCCACAAAGAATAATATCTTCTAAGGTAAGAATTTCAAAGTAATGGAAGATGCTGCTTCAAATGGTGATTTTGTGAAGGCATCTAGCACAAATCTGAGGTCTCATGGAGGCACTGGTTCTCTGAATGGAGGGACAGAAACCATGTTCCTTTGATGGAGGCCTTTTATAAGACCTATGAGAAATTGCAGATTTCCCTAATTGGACCTTGATAGTGGAGTACCTGGAACCTGAAAAAAAAAAAGTTGTGAACGGAAGAGAAGCACTTGTGGAATAGATGCACTGAAGGGGTCTATTTCCTGAGCAGATACTCAAGCCGAGACAGGTCTCCATTTACTCTTACATACTTTACAGGTAGATTCATTGGATTCATTCTGGGATGTGGAAAGAATTCATACCACTTCTTTAGGCAAAGAAGGGTTTCAGGCCATTATCAGAGCTGGAGACACCATGCAGTTAACTTGGAGGTTTAGAGGATCCAGGTGAGACAACCCCGGGGGGGGGGGGGTGACAAAGAAGATCTTCTCCGAGAAAAAAACACCAGTGACCTCTCTGATATGAGGTCTCAGTAGGGGGAGAATATTTGCCTGGCCTGGTAGTGGACAATGAGGATCACTGTGGCTTTGCCTCTGGCTACCATGTGTATGAATCTGGACAGCAGGAGAAGAGCCAGGAATGCATAAAGAACTGTCCACTGTCTGACTAGGGGGTCACTTAAGGATTGCTTTTGATTGGATTGATTATTGAAATTGCTACACCCAGTGACTACAGTGTCTTGCGTACAGACACACACACAGTCATAAAATACCAGGATTTGCAGGCAGAAATGAAGGCAATGTGGAAGAAAGATACCCAGACAGTTTGAGCAATGGGTCTTATAAAAATGAATTTACAAATCATACTTGGGTATGTTAACAATACATGTAACCCTGTATGAACTGCAGAAGGAATCATTACTGGGCACACTGTGGGTACTGTGAAGAGCACTTCTAGCTGACAAAGATTGAAACAATACTAATTTCATGAACTTTGATACTTTGACTTAGGAATGAGGTGCAGTCCTGTCATGGTATTAGAAACCCAAAAGATTTGGGGAAATTAAAAAAGGGAGGAACCTTGCTAAGTGAACTATTAGAATAGGAACAGGAGCCCTAGATCCTTTAGGACTAGAGTACATTCTGTATGGAAAGAAAGACTAGAAACTTTCTCTAGGGAGAGATATGGTGAAAGCTATTGCGTCAGGTGGCATCTGATGAACTCCAGCAGCAGCTTGGCTGTAGCTATGATTTTTCGTAGTTGACAGACATGCCCAAGGCAGGCAGAGCTGAAGCAGGTAGTCTCTGGCTCAGACAAGGGATACTTCTGATATGTCAGCTAGGAGCTACTTGTCTAGTTGAGGCTGCTTTGGATAAGAGTGCTCTCCTTTAAGTTTGCTACTACCACAGCCACAAACACAGTAAACACTTGGGAGGTTATGGTGAGACTGAAGAGCAGGACTCTGAAATGGAAGTGAAGGGCTCCCATATGGGACAGCAGAAACCTTCTGGACTCACCCTATTTTAATGAGAAGGTAAGAGTCTTGAAGGTCGATTGAGCACAAAACATTTTGTCTACAATTAGGGCAAAACTGCTTTCACTAGGACCATGCTGGAGCAGGTCTTTTTGAAGTATTGCTAAGGTTGTCTTAGGGTTTGCTTCAGAACCTAACAAAACCTGGAAAATAGCCTGATGTTGCCTGATCCTGACAGGCTTCTTGGAAGACTCTTTTTGTAGGAGAGAGGAATTCTTTTCTGGCCACTTCCTACTGGTGAGATGATAAATCTGGGAGCACTTGCTTTGGTAAAAGGAGGACAGCAGACAAACTGTAAATAGCCTCTACAGATTACCCCCTCACCCAAGAATAGGATAGTAGAGGAATAAACAAATCCAGACTAATTGCAGAGGGGAGTAGGTAGACAGCCTTTCTTTAACAGGCAGTTTAACTGACCTTGGAGACCATCCCAACATCCCTGGTTCTACAGACCTCTACAACCTCTGGGTCTGCATCTATTAAATAAGCTGCCTCTCCAGTGGCCACTCCTGTCAGAGGAGGACTCAAAGGGTTGGTGCTTGGATTTTATAAACCTTAGTTACTTAGATCCATTTTGGTTCCTACAATAAGATTAATGCAGGGTCTCAAATTTAATGCCTATGGCAAGCAGCTGTTCTCCATCTTGTTTGCACTTCTGCACTCTAACAGATGGACAAAACAAGGCAATCAATCATAAGGACCATTGGTACAGAACAATTTTGAATCCATTTGCAACACCCAGACATAATACCTCACTGCTCTTCATATGCCCACCGTGCCTGCTGATCCATCAGCAACATTATGCATGAGCCACATGAAGAGATTTGTGGTATTAAACACTGGCTCAAGGTCTCCTCTTGTTGCTTCCCAGAGTCCGGGCTAGATGGCCTTTTCACACTGGCAAAGGTCTGCTCTGAAAATCAATTCATGTATATGGCACAGTTGAAAGACCATAATGCAAAGGTACCTGAAGCATATGCCAGCTTCTTCATCCTGTCTGTTGCCCTAGACTCTCTGTTTGGTTGACGGCCAATAGCTGCATCCGCTCTGCTAGACTTTTTTGGTTAATGCTGCCAAAATAACAATTGACCAAGGGATTCTTGGACCAAAACTGCAGTCTTTGGTGGGGTGTAGGGGGGGGGGGGCTGTAGAATTTTATCTGACTTCTTGAAATGTTTATGGAAGAGGCAGGTGTGAAGGCTGTCAGCCGAGCCAGATAGAATTTTGTAGATAATTCTATGTCATTGTAAATATTAATATAATCCACTGGTGTGCTCTTACAAATGTAAGAGAACTAAATGTAAGAAAACTATTAAATATTCCGACCTTCAAAAATGTAACCACAGTGCACCCTGCTGGAAGAAAGCTGATAAGTGAGGCATTTTGTGACTGTTTGATCTCAAGATGTCTGGACTAAAATTCTTTCCATTGTCTTAGGACAAGAGTTAATTACTAAGTGCCCTTTATTGCTGTGGTTTCCTGACAGGTGCAAAATTACAAACAAATGTTAAATTTTGAGTTCTTTGAGCCTAGGAAAATTCAGCAGAGGTGTCAAAAATTATGAAATGTGAAATGACTCAGCAGTAATGTGTATATCAATTTAAGACCGTCTCAAAGAGAAAGATTTGAGCATTTTGTATCTTGATCTAGATCTAAAAACTCATCAGGCACTTGCTTGTTCTGCATGTAATTAGTTATTTAGAACTTAGCATTTCTCTTAGAGTTAGATAGAAATATAGCCAGATTTGCCTAGCTGTTTTCTATATATTTATGTCAGACTATCCTACAATATTGTTTTAAAAAGTTTTCTGTGATCTCTGAACTCTTGATTAGCACTGTGTTGAATTGATGGGATTTGTCTTGTGTTTTTATTATTTATTATTACATATTTTAAACCTTTCAACTGTGGCTGTTTTGTGTAGAGAATTTAAGCTCTTAAGAGTACATTGAATGTATTTAGTGACACTGTCCAAGCCACTCCAACAGTCTTGCTGTTCAGCACACTTACTATTTGGATAACAGTAATATTACACAGTAGAATTGGTCACTCTTTGGGAAGGGCCTTGTAGTAGCTGATATTAGTGGTTTGTGGCAGTGAATTCTACCTTATAGTTTGGAGAGAAGGGGGCATAGCTGGAGAATCTGTGCCAGCCTTCCCCAGGAGTGTCTGTGTGTTTGTAAATAACTCATATCTCAAAGTGTGTGTGTGTCAGCTACTTGGGCAGGGGCACGAAGCACTAGTTGGACAGAGGGAGCTGGATGTTTTAGCTTGACCACTAAGCTGAGGTCTGGACCCTATAGCTGTGCCAGTGGGGAGTCTCATTGGGGATCTGGAGAGAAAGGAGAAACCAGCCCCAGACTGACTGTGATCTGTGTGTGTTCTTAAGGGGAAATTGTACTTTACTTGTGTGTGCACTTCCTTCCCAATGTGCACGCCCCTCACTGGTGCTAGTGGTGAGGATTGAGGTTCCTTGATTACTGGGCCAGTGAAAGGGCATCACACCAGGCTCCAGTCATACTCTTCCTGGTGGCCAGCTGGATCAGACGGCCTGTCAGATGATCCAACCTAGTACAGGAGGTCAATCAGTGTGCCTAAAACAGAACATGCTCACCCTGAGAGGGCAGATCTGTGGACCAATTTCACCTCTGGCACAATATCTTAGTAAAATTTAGCTCTTCTGGTGGAGAATGAGGGGATCCCTCTTAATCCTCCAAATTAGCATCCAAATTGACCAACTAATCCAAGGAGTCAGTGTGCCTCCTCTTGCACATTCTCTTCTTTGGAGCCTCAGGTGATGGGGAGTCTGACTTATTAGAAGACTGGTCCTGAGGTTAGGCAGTACATTTGACAGCATCAACTCGCTATGATTCTGGGAAGTTTAACATGGTTTTGACAGAGATGGAAGAGTGCCTTAGGGGAAGCTGCCGCTAATGGAGCCACAATAGCAACATTTTTATTTAGGGGGGGGGACTAGATCCTCCAAATAACTTTAAAGGCTGAGACCACATCTGCCCGATTCTAAAAATGCCCACTGAGTGCTGGCATTGTCTCCTTGGTAAAACAGACAGGCAGGTTTAAAGTAATCTCTGAACCTGACAGAGCAGATGGACCTAAAAAAGGATCAGTACAGTCTCTTTTAAGGTTGACTTGAACAAAGCATCATATGTGATGGGTCCAAAGACACTGCTGAAGTGTCGATGATGAGACTGGTCCAAAGATCTACTTGAATCTAATGGCTATGGGGTTGAGTGAATCAGGTCTGAAGCCTTGCTGAAGTTAGGTGGAACTCAGTGTGAAGTCACAGGATCGGGGGGCATAAGTCTATAACACAAATCAAACAGTCCACTTAATGCTAAGGGCACAGATCTACAGCTACTCCAACAAATAAGAAAAGCTAGAGGGAGGGATAGATTTGGCGCACAGCACACACCCCTTCCCTAGGACAAACTTCCTCTCCATTAAACAGTGCAAAAGGGTCTGGACAACTGTATGGAAATTCATAAATACACCCTGCTATGTCTGTTACGTCCTTCCTTTAAAAGGGGAGTAAGACGTAATGGTGGGTACTAGCAAGGCTGAAAAATCACTTATTGCCTAAGTTGCCTTAACTCCTATGATGCAATACAACAGAAAAGCACTGCTGAGAGATGCTTGATGTAATATCAGAAAGAACTGTCCAAAAAAGAAGAGAAGATATTGAATGCAAGTACTCAAAAAAGAGAAGTCCAGTAAAGAAACCAGACAGATTAAAAACACAAAAGAGTTGATGCATGAGTGGCTTAGGCATGAATTTAAACCACAAGATGAAAGGTTAGCAGCTTTTTCCAAGATGGCTGCACACAAACAGTTTAATTTCAGCTCTCCCAGTGTGACAAAGAAGCTGATGCCAGAGAGAGGACAGTAAGTCTGTCTGTTTTAGTACAATTCTGTTACCAGTTAATAAGTACACCACTTGGATTCCAGAAAATAAGTACACCACCTGGATTCCAGCAAAGAAAAACTTGGAGAACCTAAAAAAATCAACTAGAAAAGGTGAAGAGAAAACACTGACTGTGAAGATTCCTACAGCTGTTCAGCAAAATGCAATTCAAGCTCCAGCTTTAGTAAAAGTGATGTCTTCCACTAATTTAGAGGAAAAACATGTTTAATGTACTCAGAGCAGATTAAAACAAACACTGAATGAGTATATAAACTCAAACAACAAAATGTTGGAAAAAATATAAGAAGCTTTAAACAGCTATTCAGATGAACTGATAAAGCTGCAAGAGTCAGAGGTGAAAATGAAGAAAAGGCTGGCTAAGTATGACTGCTCAAGAAGAGTCATTTCAAATAATGGTACAGTTAAATAACACAGCACACAGAGAAAACCCGAGATTTTCTACTGGACCAGAGAAACACACTATTAATTTTATGAAAGAACAAATAAGAAACTGGACTGGTATCCCACAACAGAATTTGTAAACTGAAAGGGCATATCATGTGTACCTTCAAAACCTGGCTATAAGAAAGCAGCCAAGACATGTATTAGTAAAGATGCAATCATGCAAGCAAAAAGCACTGAGCCTGACAAAACTGTGGCAGAAGGGCAACATTTTAAAGATTGAAGACAGAATATTTGAGGAAAATAATTATTCTCTGTACACCAGGCAGGGGAGAAGCAAATTTATCCCAGCAATCAGGGAAGGTTTAGAGGCAGATGTGAGATTCACACTGCTGTATCTAACGGTCTTCAGAATATTTTTTCTTGGAGGATTAAAGTCGTTTTTCGATGCAGAAGCTAAAAAGGAAATACAAATGTTTGTCCATCAAAAAGTGAGCCATTAAACAGAAGGAGACTTTGCTTCCCATTTTTCTGATAATAAAGCAGACTGTCAGTGAAAACTTTTCCAGTGTTCAACTATAAAGCATCAATCACATTTGTGAAATATAGTTCTACAAAAAAAAGAGGCTGACAAAGTTTGGGTTTTTGTTGACTTTGTTTAAACTTGTTGGGGGGACTAACAGGCATATACCCCCACTTCATGTCATTGACATTTGTAAAGACATTAAGAGGAAAAAGAAAAAAAACGAAAGCAACTAAATAAAACAAATTTTGTTCTTAATCACATTGGTGTAAAGGATTTCAAGATATAAAGTGCATGTTACATAGTTACATGTTTTCATGTTGTGTGTGATGAAGATACTAAAGTAAATGAGCACTTTGTTCTTTTTTTAATTTTGAGAAATGTAGGCATTCAAATGTAAAAAGAGAAGAAAGACTGGACAAGCATGTCTGAGTTAATTAGCTATAATCTTTTGCTACTAGAGCGGTGGATGCAGTGTAAGACTGCATGGAATATAACAGAATATGAGAGTTAAAATAGACTCTTTTACATAGGTAATGAGAGACAACAATGTCATGAATAGTTTTCTTTTACTTTTATGGAAACAAGCTGACCAAAGGTGAAAGCAATAAAGTTGAGACGTCTGGACACTGTTACTAAGAGAAATGTACAATAAAAAGGAACACAGAGAAGCAGCTCAGCAAAAAATAAAGTTTGAAATTATTGGAAGTGAATAACAGGTAGCAGCTTTTCTGGTAACTAAATACTTTAATTTACTAGAACAATATATAATTTAGTTTTATTTAAAAATAGTGCACTTTTTCTTAAGGCTAAAAGCTAATATTTTCTCTACCCAGATAAGCTGGTGTACACATCTATGACGGGAATAAAGATAAGACAAGATCAGTGATTAGTTTAAGTAGGAATACAGGCTGTAACACATACACTTTAGCGCGGATAACCTTTAGGTTTGTTAATGCCCGTGTATGAAGCCATCAATTTGGGACGATGGTTCCTACCAGGATGGTTAAACTTCAGTATCTGAAGATGTACATAGTTTTGCGCATTTGTTTTAAGTTAATAGGTTCTGGAGGTGATTTTTTTTGAGGGTTTTCATTAAAACAAAAAATTCTTGTAAAATGTGCCATAGGTTCAAATGGAGATGACAAGAAACAATTGTCTAATGGATCAACCTGCCAAGCATTAATGGGTGCATGTAGCACAAAAGCTGGAAGCTGATATTATATACAATAGCTTTTTTAAATGTTATTTGGGAATAACAACCTTCTTATCACAATGGTTACACTAAACAAATTAATTTTGGAACATGAATGGCCTCACAGGTACAGACAAAATGGTAACAGTACTAAATTATATTAAGAAATGCAGAGTGTTAACAGCAATGCTAAAGGAGACTCATTTTGAAAGAAGTGAGGATGTAAATTTGATAAACAAAGGTTTTTGGGATGAATATTCAGCAGAATATCAGGGACAATGGAAAAGGGGAGCACTTATACTAATTTCTAGAGGAGCTCCAACAGTGCTAGAATAGAAAAAAAAAACATAGTAAAGGTAGATTCATAGTAGGAAGGGACTACCAGCAAAACACCAGGATTATGATGGCATGTACTTGTACTCCACCTAAAACTGCTATTTTGGAGATTAAGAACATTTTAAGAGAAATAATCAGCTTTCAGCAGGGAATATTACTTATAGATGGGGGGCTGGAACTTGTGTGGCAACAGGCAGGATGAAACTGGAAGACCTAGTAGGGAAATATAACAAAGAAGGGTGGATTTCTGCAGATATTTATGAAAATATTTGGTATAGAAGACATGAATTCACTAGTAGGAGCTCAGATAATTGACATTTTTCTTCAAGGTATAATCAATAGGCTAGACTAAACAGCAATTATATTTCAATGGAACATATACATTTAAATGAAAGCTTCAACATACATCCACAAACTATTTCTGAACACGTGCCCACAAAAACTATGATAAAAATGCAGGGTAATGAAGTACAAATCAGACACTGGTACTTCCCCATCTATTTGTGAAAAAGAGAGGAATTTAAGGAATGGGTAGTGGAAATTATCTGAGTTATTAGGGAAGAAGGAATGTCTTCATAAGTTAGAGCTAGTGAGTGGGATAAAATGAAAGTGGAGTTTAAATATAGGCTAGAAATAAAAGAAAGTGTTATGGTTAGTTAAGAAGTAACAAGAATTATTTAAAGGGGCTGACAAAGGTTAAAGTTTTGTAGAATAAGGGGGATCTCACTGAACATGAACAGGTGCAATTGCAGAGTGCTAAATAGAAAATAAGGGAGTATCTAGATAATATGCATGAGTTTAGAAGATTGTTATTAAGCAACTGTTTTGATAATTCTAGAGCACAAAAACTTTTTGCACAATGACTCGGGCAACTGAAAGTAGAAAGGGTTGTTGCCAAATTTAGGGAGTCTATAAGAAGAAAAATAACCACAGATCCTGTAGAGGAACATTAACAGATATTTCAAAAATTTCATGAAAATTTGTATAAAGCAGAGGAATGTGGAAATAAAGAAAAAGCACAAATAGAAATAATTATGGGAGACTTACATAACCCAAGGTTAGAGGCAGATTTGGCTCAACAATTAATAGTTAAGACAGGAGGAGATGAGATAAAATGATGACATATAATCAGTCTGCAGGAAAGTCTCCAGGAATAAATGGTATTCCCTTGGACATTTAGAAACTAGGAGGGAAGAAGGTTAAAGATCTGGAAGACTTTGTTTAACAGTATTTTAAAAGGAGCAAAAGTACCAACATCCTGGAAGAAAGCTGTGGTGGTTGTAATACCCAAAGAGGGTAAAGGCCCTTCAAGCTCAGATTTATATGGGTCCATTTCAATTTTAAATCATGATTATACAGTATTAATGTCTATAATAACTAAAAGAATGGCAAAGACGCTGCCAAAATTGATAGATATGGATCAATGTGATTTTCTGGAGGGGGGAGCAAACATTGGACAGCATTAATAGAACAATGATCACAGGGAGGCAAAATAGTGGGACTGTCACAATATTCATTACTTGAAATGCAGTTAGTTTAGCCCTTTGGATTTTCATTTTCTATTAAATGTTTTTTTTTTTTAGCAGCCACCAGAATTAAACTTAACAAGGC
Organism: Protopterus annectens; assembly: GCF_019279795.1. Taxonomy (NCBI): domain Eukaryota; kingdom Metazoa; phylum Chordata; order Ceratodontiformes; family Protopteridae; genus Protopterus; species Protopterus annectens. Next base: position 1,309,132,933 of record NC_056735.1, on the reverse strand, counting down.
CTTACCAAGCCTAGGCAATTCCCATCCTGTATGCCAGTGCAAAAAATAATAATTTCCTTAGTTACCCATTTGTTCAGCAAATACTTCTGACAAAGTAAAAAATTAAAAAAAGAAAAAAATCCAGTGGAAATCTAAAAAACAGTTTAATGAAACAAACCACAGACACTGGCACCTCTGCTAAAAAGCCTTCAAGGAGTATAGTAGTACAAATCAAGCAGCAGAATATATAATATTAGAAACAAGTTAAATCACTTAATTAAACAATTACATAAAACCTCCAGTTGCACTCTACATTCCAATCCAAAAGCATTAAAGTGCTATACTTCAAAATAAAAATAGATTCTTTAAAGTTTTTGTTTAATCTCTACATTGCCTTCATATTTAAAAAACACCTTTTGTAAAATGGTACCTTGTAAACCACCTGGGTCACTATTATGGTACAATTTGAAATCCAATGCAATGAGACTCTCAAGTCTAAAATTTTCTAATATCCCTAACATGCTCCTGCAACTTAAAACTACAAACCTCTTTTACTCTTCCCTGCACAAAATAAATTGCATGGGCATTTTAGTGCATAAATAATGCCGTCCATATTGCAACCATTATAGCCCATTAGGTTTAAACACTACCTCATTAATCTTATAAAAATAATTTACAATGAACCTACAGCTGGAACAGTTGCCAAATGGGAAAGAAGCAGTAAAGAAGGATCCTTCAACAGTTAATTAACTGGTAATTGAAAATTACTATGCACCAACATATCTTTTATACTTCTGCCACATTTCTATGAAATAAGAGGAAACCTTTGCAAAACAATACACAAATCTCTAAGATGTATATAAAAACCCACAATAATACCCAACTAGGGAAACCAATTCACTGAATACACTATATGTAGTTACAAAATATATTTTATATTTTCTTCTGATCGCCACTAGCATCTAATAACACTTCGTCATTACTAATACAAAACATTCTATTACCATGAAGCTTCTTATCAAGATGTTGATTTCCCCTACCTACTCTACGCAGGGATTTCTAAACCATATTTTTATCATAACCCCTAGTCAAAAACATACAAGTTCTCTAAGTTTCCCTCCGAAAATCTGAATCATTACTGCATAATCTTATATAGCTGTAAAAATTTTCCACAGGGCAGAATAGATAGTGGATGAGGGACAGTCCTCCAACATCAAATTGTCTATGCACTGAAGTCCTGATTTTACCATTAGCACAACCTTCCAATTTAACATCCAAATATACATTATTCAAACACTGAAGGCCATCACAACTCAAACCAAATCTGTTATTTTCTAAATATTACACAAAATTAGAAACAAAATCATAACCACCTTGACAAATAAAAAGAAATAGTAAATATATCTAAAATAGTGTATCACATATTTATTTAAAAAAATCATGCTTATATAAAATGTTCTAATTCAAATAGGTCAGCATACATGGGAGCAAAAGGTGCACCCATTGCTGTACCTTGCAACTTTTGGTATACAACATTGTTAAAAAAAATTTAACTAAGCAAAAATGCAATAATTCTATAATTTAACTAGTACAAAGGACCATCTCCCCCCAAAAATGAGAGAGAGAGAGCCTCAATATCAAAAAACATGTTTTATGTTGTTGTTGTTTGTCTTTCGGCTTTTCCAGGTTAGGGGTCGCCACAGTGGAACTCCAATCTGCTAATGACTGGCAGTAGATTTTTATGGGTGCGGAGGTGCCAGCCCGACGCCCAAACTTCAACGAAGGCACACCCATTTACGCATGTCTTTTAAAAGCCACGGGGAGGACATGCCGACTCCACATAGAAGCCACTCCAGCCAAGAATTGAACGGGAGACCCTCTTGCTGTGAGGCAACAATGCTACCGCTTGTACCGCTTAAAAAATATTAGCGTATAAACTTTTCACACTAAATGTCATCCAAAAGATATCTTCCGTCCACTTTAAATCAGACATTTTATTCAAAAATCAGAAGTATCCCTAGTGTAAGATGGAAGCCTAGTAATGAAAAGGAATAAATATTTAGGAAGTAGTACTCCAAAATTATGCAAAAAATATTTACAAGCTGATACAAGTGGACGTCTTTGAGGACTACAGCAATTCTTATGAATCTTTGGCAAACAAAAAATAGCCACAATACATCCTTCACTATTATTTTTTTTCCATACATCTTCTTTAGAAAAATAATCTAAACCCTTTATTTAGTAGCACACTATATTTTACTAATGCTTCCATATATATATTTCCATATGAACTATTTCATAAACACCATCATTAAGCTGTTCACGACACATCTGTAAATCCTGTATATAATGCATAGCTACAATTTTATTTCCCTCGTCAAAAGGTTTGATTATCAGATCATGCTGTTTACATAACACCTGTACAGCATTCTGTTCAGCTTTAGTTAAATTATATTGTATAGGAGTTCTTTTTTTCACAAGCTCTTTATATGCCAAATCTACTGCACATTTTAACATAGCTGAAAAATGTTGAATTTCTGACAGAGCACTATGCAGGGAATTTTTGACGGAGCACCATGTAGGGAATTTTTAAAGTCTGTCAACTCATTACATTCCCAAAACATGTGTTCCCAGTTATCTCTCTTCTGCATCACATCTCAAACAGTAATCACTTAGCTGAGGAACAATTCTTTACAGTTTGCTTGGGTATAAAAATACCTATATAAACAATTTCAAGCAAAAATCCGGAATCAAGACTTGTTTGCATATTTGGGAGCCATACACATTTCCTTCCACTGTTTCATTCTGAACTACTTACCCAATCACTTTTCTATCCTCCTCTAATTGACTCCCATTGTTGTCATGCAATAATTTTATATGCCCTACTAATAGGTTCATAGGTGTGTACTACGCTAATGGCCCTGGAGCCTTTACAAGCCCAGCCCATAGGATTACCCTGGCATCGTGACACCCGACCTTAGTTCCCAGTGCCTCTGTCAAGTAAAGCCATTGGAGTGATCCCTGGGGTGAATTTTCTATTTCCTATCCACTCATCAAGATTTCTCTTGAAGATGGCCAGTGAGGTGCTCTGCTTGACATGTATGGGAAGTTTATTCCATAGCATGGGCAGTCTCTGGGTTATGAACCTGTCACTCCAGCATGTTCTGTTGATTGTGGTAATGAGGATGAGGTCTCTGGAGCATGTGGTGTGGAGGAATTGGAATTTCTTTAGATGCAGAATTTCTAACAGAGCTGGGTCAGACATGGCTTTGTAAGTCAAGCAAAGATCACCTCTAAGTAGGCGATTGGAGACCGAGAATAGTTGGAGTTTTTTTGAGTCTGTCCATATAGGACAAATATTTAAGGTCTAGGATCCTCTTTGTGAGGTACTTTTGCGGCCTCTCCAGTTGTTGCAGGTGTTTAGTGAGGTACATGCCAAATGGGGCATTGTACTCAATGACTGGCCTAATGAGGGAAGGGTACAGGGAGACAATAACCTCTTTCTTCCTGGACACAAAACCCTTAGTAATGAGATGTGCTACATAGGACTTTTTTGATCACCACATTGCCACTGTGGTCAGAGAGAGGTCGCTGTCAACCTGTGATCGCAGATCTCTTGCAATGCCTTCTGTGTTCACTGGACTGCCATCAATGTGGTAATTCATGGGAACCGGATTTTTCCCAAAGGGGATGACAACACATTTTTTGGCACTGAGCTTAAAGCCATGGTTCTGACACCAGTCATTAGTTTCAGTGAGGCCTTTCTGCAGGATGTCAGCATCTCTTGGGAAGTTAATAATAGCTCCCAGCTTGCAATCATCTGCGAATTTTGTCAGCCAGAGTCTCTTTGTGTTGGCCTGGACTTCAGAGAAGTAGAGACCAAACAGGAGAGGACCCAGGACCGAACCCTGTGGGACGGACCCAGGACCGAACCTTGTGGGACTCCACTCCTGACTGGTCAGCAGTCTCACTTGGGAGTCAACTACTTTTACACTGTAGGTTCTACCTGTGAGCTAGTTTGCAACCCACTTAGTGATATAGGGGTTGATGCCTAGCTTAGTAAGTTTTTCTATGACTCGTGAGTGGGGAATTGTATCAAAGGCCTTAGCCAGATCAAGGTAGGCTGTATGAGCCACCTTGCCTTCATCCACACCTCTGGTGACTGACTCAAAGAAGTTGACCAAGTTTAGCAGGTATGATCTACCCTTCAGAAATCCAAACTGTATGGGATCCAGAGTTTGGAGATTCCCTGTATCCTTGTTTATCAGGTCCATGATGATGCATTCCATAGCTTTGCATACCAGACTCATCAGGGTAATGGGGCGATAGTTCCCAGGGTCTGTAGTCACTCCTCCTTTGTTGAGAGGGATGACTGCAGCAGTGCACCATTCGGCAGGGACAAAGCCTGAGGTGAGGCTGTGAGTGAACAGGGCACACAGGTGAGGTGCCAGTTCACTCTGTAGTTCATGTAGAACACAGCCAGGGATATTGTCAAGTCCCTTAGAAGCTGTATTCTTGGCCTTGGACAGTGCTGTTTTAACCTGTGCAGCAGTAATACAGGGTGCCTGGTCCTTGGGGGGGGGGGTAAAGTTGGCATTGAATCTGTCGGCCAGTATATTGGCAATATCTGTTGGCTCAGTATAGGAGGTACCATTGTGCAGTAGCTCAGAGCAAATCTGGGTATTCCTGTGGAGATTCTTTACATAACTATAGAAGGCCTTGTGGTTGTCTTTACTATCTGCTGTAATTCGGTTTTCATAGCTAGCTTTAAAGGATTTGATGAGGGATCTCAACTTTTTGTTGAGGCTGATAAGGGAGTTTTTCTAATCTTGGGACTTCACCTTATTCCACATCAGTTTCCTCCTTCTGTTGTAGAGTTTGTTTATGGCAGAGGACCACCAGATTGGCTTCCATTTTTTGGAGGACAGCGTCTTGATTCTATTGGGTATGGCGAGATCCATGCATTTGGGTACGTGTTCGTACAATGCATTGGTTTATGATTCAGCAGTCATGCAACTAATATCCATTTACCTGGGTGCCGTGAAGTTAGCCACCTCTGTTTTTAGAAGCCCAGTTAGCTTTGGAGAAGTTTTTCATGGTGGTTGCCTTTGCGGGGGGGGGGGGGGGGGATTTCCAAGGTGATTAGTTTCTGGTTGGCTCTAACCAAGGAGGAGTTGACTATTGGTGTAGAGCAATGATCGCCCATGTTAGTAATGACCAGGTCAAGGATGTTGCTACCTCTACTGGGGATAAGAACGAGCTGGTCCAGGGCACTGGAATTAATGAATTCCAGGAAACATTGAGCAAGTGAATTGGTACACGAGTAGTTTTCTCAGTTAATGGAGGAGTAGTTGAAGTCACCCAGTATGAGTGTGTTAGGTTGGACCCTAATATTCTCCAGCGTGCTTGAGAACATGGAGTGCGAGTCTTGGGACATGGTTGGGGACCTATAGCAGGCTACGACTTTAACCACTGTCTTACCCAATATTCACTGCAACTGAAGTATCTCAGTTATGTTGGGCTACCAGTCTAGAGGTGTGCACATCCTTTATGAATATGGAAACACCACCGCCTTTGGAGCTTCGGTCCAAGTTCTGGGGCCGAAAGGTGTGGAATGAGTTATTGCCTGGTAGTGCAGGAGTGCTTTCTGTTGCCTTGAACCAGGTCTCTGTTATGGCACAAATGTCGATGTTCTCCATTTTAAGAAGTGCTTTGAGCAAGTGCATTTTGAGATTTAGACTTCGAGCGCTGAGCAGCAGGACCCTCAGATTGCATTTGTTTGTAGCTGTTATGGTGGTAATTTGGTCTTTGGAGCACCACCTAAAAAAGGCACTACAGGGGTGGCAAGAGCCTTGGCCAGTATCCAGAAGCCTAGGGGTGACAGATGCAGGCCATCTCTGGCAAAGCATCAAGGTCCGTCAATCATCCCAGGCAGACAGATACTGGATCCCCTTAGAATGACACCAGAAACTTGGCCAATTGTTGAAATCAATCATTTTCTGCTTATACTGTGGTATCATTCTGGGGTGATGGTAGGATGCTGCTCAGGGGTAGGGTCATACCCGCCTGGGCTACATAATCCGAGAGCTCTTCCATGTCTCTTTTCATGTACTCCACGGAGGTACGTCTCAGGTCATTCACACCCACATGTACAATGACAGTCATATTTGTACCCGTTGTTGAGGGACCAGAGTGTGTGCATTATGTGGCAGATCCTGGCACCTGACAGGCAGCTGACTGTTTCTTTCTCCTTATTCAACCTAGTGAGTGGGACATCAGTGTGCCTCACTATCAAGTCACCTATGACTCTAGTGTGTTGAGCATGCTGTCTTGCCTTAGGCACTTTGAGTGGCACACTGTTTAGGAGAGTTACTAGTCTCGTGATTACTGTTGTGTTGTGGTGGTAGAGTGCGTTTTTGTCTTGGAGGTCTCTACTGTTTGGGTAAATTTGTATAGAGAGCCTCCACGAAGGTGGGTGTGTGGTTTGTGTTTTTATGTGAAGGCAGTGCTGGTGTGCGTTCTGGAGGTCTATTTGTTCCTTGTGGTGTGGTGCAAGTGTTGACCTCCTCTTGACCAGCTATTCTGGTCTCAGCTGGAGAGTTCGTGGTTTCCAATTTGGATATGTAAGTGCATCTCTTGCAAGGCTGAGTGTTGGGATATAAGAGGAGAGGGTTGTCAGTGTACGTGAGGCAGTTGCTATATTGCCTCAGGATGCCCAAATTCACCAGGTTAACAGGAGAAATCACAGGAAAGTACAGTTGTGTACACTTACCATAAATGTAAATGCTGGACTGTATTCACTGTTTCAGTCATCACACTTGGGTTATCTGCCTGCAGGTAGCCTTCAGTTGGCCCGAATACCAGAGTCTTAGTATTTCTGCATCAGATGCTGTCACTTCTTCCATGACGTCAGGTCGTCAGGGGTATAAAACAGGCAGCAGACACCATTACATCAGTTTTTTTTGCCCCCAAATGTCAGGAACCCCCCAAATAGGGAGCTAGTATATGGTGGGGAACACCACCAGAAAAATTAAATACCAATGCCATTAGGAATGGCCATAGTGAGGAGAGCTAGAAAGATAGAGAAAACCAGGGGGCTGGAAGGAGGGAAACCAGGACTGCAATAGTGAATACATTTATGGTAAGTTCACACAACTGTACTATGTTCTTCGTATTTCAGTGTTGCAGTCATCACACTTGGGTTGATTCCCAAAGCTGAGGAAGGGTGAAGGCAGTCAAGAAGTGTTAGGGCTGGCTAGCAGGCCTTGTAAGACTGCTGTAGCAAATCCAGCCCTGGATTTAGAAAAGATAGATAAGTGGTAATGCTTGGTGAAGGTGTGTACAGAACTCCAGGTAGCAGCTTCCAGGATGTCCCTGGTAAGGACTCCCTGAGAAATGCTGTGGAGGTGGAAGTAGCCCTAGTGGAATATGGTCTGATCCCCTGTGGGGTAGGTTTACCATAGTGCTTGTAGCAGAAATGGATGCAGTGGGCTATCCATTTGGAAATGGTTTGTTTTGAAATGGCCTTACCCTCTGCCCCGTAGCAAAGTTAACTAGCAGCTTGTCAGATTTTCTAAAAGGCTTAGTCCTGTCAAGGTAGAACCTGAGCTGTCTGTGCAGGTCCAAGGAGTGCAGGATCCTTTCCCCTTTATTTTGAGTTGGCAAATGGATGGATTTGTTTAGAGCCACACTGGACACCACCTTAAGCATAAAGGACGGGTTAGTCCTGATATAGACCCTGTCAGCATGGAAAATAATGAAGGGTTCTACAGCCATTAGTGCCTGTAACTCAGACACTCTTCTTGCTGAAGTTATGGCTAGAAGCAAGGCTGTTTTCCAAGAGAGGAATTTTAACTCTGCTGAGGCAGCAGGTTCAAAAGGGGGGAAGCATGGGCTTTTCCAGTACAAGGTTAAGGTCCCAGGCAGGGGTGGTCTTAAGTTGTTAGCCCCTCTCAGCAACTGCTCGATAAGAGGGTGAGAAAATAGAGGTGGCTTGGTATTATAATGAACTGAAATGGCAGACGCATGAATCTTAATGGAGGAGAAGGATAGGCCTCTGTGGAGTAGCTCTGCTAGATAACCCAGGATTAGAGGCAAGGAGGGCACTTCTGTGTCCTTCTCTTGAGACTGATCCCAAGAACAATATCTTTTCCACTTTTCAGCATAGGATTTCCTAGTACTAGGCCTTCTGACATCCAGCACCTGTTTGCTGAGGGCTGCTGGCAGGGTATTCAAGGGATAAGCCAGGCTGCAAGGTTTAGGGTTTGCAATCGAGGATGCAAAATCTGTCCCTCCTGCTGAGATACCAGGGTAGGAGTCTGGTGAAGGTGCCAGGGTGGCACTGTTGTCAAGCTGTGTAAGAGTGGGTACCAGTGCTGGTGTGGCCAGTGTGGGGCAATAAGAATTGCCCTTGGCCTGTTCTGTTTTATCTTGAGTAATACTCTAGAGAGAAGGGGCAGAGGGGAGAAGTACAAAAATAGAGAGGTTTTCCTATTGAAAGGATAGGGCATCCACCTTCCAGGCTCTGCTGTGAGGGTTTCTGGTGCAGCATTTGTTCAACTGGTGGTTCTTGGGGAAGGCACAGAGGCCCACCTCCGGTGTCACACACCTCTGGATCAGAGGGTGTTTGGCTCCAATTTCCACTCGTGTGGGTCTAGGAGATTTCTGCTCAAGTCATCGGCCAATAAATTTTGCTTGCCTGGCAGGAACTGAGCTTGTAGATGCACTTGGTTGCTCAAGGCTGTGTTCCACAGGACCATGGCTAACCTGCAGAGTGGGTAAGAATGGCCCCCCCCACTTGTTTATGTACTACATAACTGTGGTGGTGTCTGTTTTTATAAGCAGTTGTCCTGGAAGGATTAGGTATTTGAAGGCTGTCAGAGCATTCTGTACAGCTAGCATCTCTTTTTGGTTGATGTGCATGAGAATCTGGCTTCGGCTCCAGTGGCCCCGAATGCATTTTCCTGCCATGTGAGCCCCCCATGCATAGTCTGATGAGTCTGTTGTCAGGGTCTGGGCAGTGAGGGATTGAGTGAAAAACTATCTCTTGTTGTGGTTGCATGCTTCTGCCCACCGGAGGAACTCTGCTCTTAGACAAGGTATGATAGGAATGACTGTTTCCAGGTCCTGAGAATGTTGGCACCAAAGACATTTTAAGTACCACTGAAGTTTCCTCATATGCAGTCTTGCATATGGAATTAGCAGAATACATGAGGCCATGAACCATAGGGCTTGCAGTATTTTTCTTGCAGATAGCTGGGTTCTGGTGGCCATTTGTTTGAAGTAATTTGTCAGATAGACCTGTTTGTCTGAAGTGAGAAATGCCATCTGGGAAGTTGTGTCCAAGCTTGCTCCCAGGAATACAATCTTTTGACTGGGCACCAGTTGTGTTTTCATTGGTGGTGTACCCCAATGAAGTGAGAAGGCTTTTTACAAATGCCAGGTGCTGAAGTAGCAATTCCTGACTATCCACCTGAATCAGGCAGTTGTCAAAGTATGGGAAAATTTGGATATTTCTCTGCCTGCAGTATGCAATGGCTGGAACCAGGCACTTTGTGAATACTCTGGGCGCAGTAGATAAGCCAAAGGAAAGTGCAGAGAACTGATAGCAAATAGAGCCTGCCCTGAAACGTAGATATTTTCTGCATGACTCCCTTATGGGGATGTGCAGATAAGCTTCTTTTAAGTCCAGCGTGATTAGCCAGGCATCCTTGGCTAGCATAGGGAGAAGCTGTTGCAAGGTAAGCATCTTGAATTTTGGGATCAACAGAAAGGTGTTGAGAATAGAAAGATCCAGGTTTGGGTGCCAAGAGCCCTCTTTTCTGGACACCAGGAAAAGTCTGGTGTAGAAATCCTGACCGCTTTGTTCTGCTGGAACAGGTTGAATAGCTCTGATATTGAGCAAGGACAGTACTTGCTTTTGAGCCTCTGCCCACTGGTTTGGAGGAAGGTCTGGAAATCCGCTTGGGGTTGGCAGTGAATGGAAGTAGAATTTGAGCCCCTGGGATACAATGTTTAGGACCCATCGCTCCTGAGTAATTGACATCCAGTTTTTTTGCAGGAAGGGCAAGTTTTCCTCCTAGGGGCACAATTTGGGAAAGATAACTGAACAGTCATTGTGCACTTTTTCCACAAGGGGGTGGCTTAACGCTCCCTATTTTTGAGGTGGGGGCACTCCACTGTTTAGATCTCTGCATACCCTGAGACTGTACTCTGGGTGGCCTTTTTCCCCTGGGTCTGGTTTGGGAAGGCCTGGCAGGGGCTGGAAAGGATCAGTTTTTTGAAGGTCAATGCCTACTGAATCTAGGTGGTTGTACTTGTAAGAATTCTTTGACAGTTTGCATAGATTTAGCTTTTTCTTCCATCTTTTTAAGAACTTCTGCTTTGGTGCCAAACAAAAGGTCCTGATTTAAAGGAGTGTCTAGTAATTTGGATTTGACAAGATCTGTCAAGGATTGTTCCCTTAGCCAAGCATGTCTTCTCAGTACAGACCCAGTGACTGCAGCCCTGCAAGATGCTTCTAGGGCATCAAAGCCACACTGCAAAAGTATGCTTACTAACTTGGTTTGCAGAATGCATTAGCTCTTGTAAATCTTTATTTTCTGTACAGTCTGGCAATAAAATTATTTTTGTTTAATTAGTTTCATAATATGCTGCTGGTACTTCAACATGTGAAACTGGCAATTCAATGTCCTGATGGCAAGAGTTGCAGAGGTATATGCCTTCTTACCCCATCTGTATAAATCTCTGGAATCCCTGTCCAAAGGGGTAGGATGTTTGGCTGTAGTAGCCTTAGTACCTTTAGGTCCCCGGGAAATGGTCTCTGGATCAGCAGTGGAATTCTTGAACAGAAATTTGTGGGAATCAGGTACTCTGTAGTACCCATCAGGTTTCCTAGGGGCCAGGGGGTAATGTATCTGGAGTTAGACTAGATTCCATAAAAACATTAACAACAACATCCAGGACAGGGGGTATAGCCAGAGGCCTGTGCTGAGGCAACTCTGGAAATTCTCTTGAGTCTTTTCTTGGACAGACGGTAGTCTTGGCATTCCCAGTGGAAATGCTCTCTTAAGGTATGCAAAGTTTCACCAAAAGAAAAATCATCTGGACGGGAGGCAGAGAGAATGGATTCCTCTGCATCTGAGTCCGCATAGGCTGATAAAGGCATGTCCTGATAATCAGAACGGTCAGAGCCATTGGACTCCTGGTCAGTAGAATCAGAAGGAACTCCATTCTTTGTCTCTTAGCAGGAGAAGGCTGCCTTCCCATAATTAGAGTAATAAAGGTCTTCAGCCATTCTAAGCATTTGTTTTTGTGGCATGGGAGCTTGAGCATGCACTTTGGTCGTCTGTTTTCTAGGCATAGTGTGTACTCTGGACCTAAGAAACTCAGCAGGTTTTGCTAAAAACAAAGCTGTCTGTTTGATTCGAACATCGGCAGGACAGAATACACCCTCAGAAGCCGGTGCCTGCACAGCGGCTCCGGACCTATTCAAGGTAGAGACATCCACAGATTCCATAGTCGAAGAAGCATCTCGCGACATACTGGACTCCGAATGGGTCTCAGCAGAGGCTTGCAAATCCATAGAAGTGGGCATCAGGGGCTGCAAAAGGTGCCTCACTGAGTACCGGCAGACTGGCGACTAGCTTAATGGAAGCATCGTTGGCAGTTTTGGGCCTATGTGGTCTCTGCCTTTATCTTTATGTTTTTTCGGAAGATTGGTAGTCTGATGGCTTATCGAAGCCAATTTGCAATACGGAGAACGAGAGCAAAAGAATTTAGCAACAAAGACAGCCCAACAATGAATGGTTTGGGCGTTAAGGCACAAGACCGACAGCAAGGGACGTCATTGTTTGAGCCTAAACAAGTGATGGATTAAAAATGAAAATCTCTGTGAGGTATTTGCTTTCCATACACAAGACAATTGTTAACTTTTTCTGACAACGGTTATAGAAGGGGACTGCAACCTGTGGCTCTTCCACCACTCTGCAGTGGCTCCCTGTAGTTTTGAAAAATAATGGCCACTCTACTGCACAACACACACACACACACACACACACACACACACACACACACACACACACACACACACACACACACACACACACACACAGAGCGAACGAGTGATGGACTTTAAATATTGTTCTTATAATCTTAGAAACTTGCTAGAATAACATGATTTCTGTTGCCAGGCATTCCACACACAGAGCGATCAAGCAATCCCCTGGCAGCAGCAGCATCTGCTGAAAGGTTTCCATAACTCTCAAAGTCTTACCGCAAGAAATCTGGACAGAGCCACATATAAAGGGGAACAAAAATAGGGATGGACTTTAAATATTGCTCTTATAAACTTGCTAGAATAACAAGGTTTCTGTTAACATGAATTTTCCACACACACACCGCTCAACTGTGCAGATTTTCACATAATGTCCCAGCTTTTGCCTCATATTTTCCCTCTGTTTCTCATAAAATGTGTTTTTTCTGGCAAACTATCGAGAGCTGAAGTCAGAAAAAATGGAAAGGCACTTAGTTTCAGACTTCATACCCTTCAGAAAATCCATGCTAATACTGCAAAATCTGTTAGTTTATCAACTTTCTAAGTTTGTAAGAGCAATATTTAAAAAGTATCCCTATTTTTGGGCCTTTGTGCCCTACTGTTTATGGCTTTCTCCAGACTTCTTATTCTAAGAAGTCAAGCGATATGACACACCCACACACACACCCACACCCACAATCAAGCAATCTACAACAAAGGAACAAAAATAGAGGCAGATTTTAAATATTGCTCTTATAAACTTAGTTCTTTTATATTTAGTATAATAACTGTAAATAAAACTTTATATGCCGTGTTATCTTCATTTTAGGGGTCAAATAGGTTTTGTGGCTCACAATGAATTTTATTTGGTGGGAGAGGGGGCCAAAATGGCTCTTTTGATAGTGAAGGTTGCAGACCCCTGAGTTAGAGCAAGAAAAAAGGATCCCCAAAGTGGGAACTTAGCTTTAGAAGACTTCAGGATTACAAACTCGAAAATGAAAATTTCAGGTAACAGCCGACCGGCACTTGCGAATTGCTTCTGCTTCAGGCTCCTCCTCAGCAAGAAAGACTGATGTAATGGTGTTGGCTGCCTGTTTTATACCCCTGATGACCTGACATCATGAAAGAAGCAGCAGCATCCGACGCAGAAATACTAAAACACTGGTATTCGGGCTGACTGAGGTCGACCTGCAGGCAGATAAACCCAAGTGTGATGGCTGCAACAGTGAAACACAAAGAACATCTGACCTTTAGACATGCCTGGAGGGGTGGGCATTTATAATAAGTAGTGGAGCTGTTTCCTTATAGAACGTTTAGTGTTGTAGCACTTTTGTGTGCTACAATAATTGCTACAAGAGGTCTGGTAAAGTGCAAGACTAATAAGCTAGTAAAAGTGCAGGAGAGGAGAAAACTAGCAAATCTATGCGAAAAATTGAAGAACAAACTTTGGCACCACTCAAAAGCTTACAAACAATCCTGGATACAGCAAATGTGTATCTGGACTAGACTAATTACAGGAAAGGTGGGAAGCAAGCCCAAACACAGGCTTTTAAACCAGAAAGCTGAAAGAGATGTAGTTTATTGGCTGTTTGGACAGTTTTTCCAATTTCTGGGCCAGAAACCACTCCTCTTGTGGCTACTAGTGCTTACCACTCTCACTGATGAGCTAGAATGCTTCCATCCAACACAGAAAGGCTTGGGGGGCTCAGAAGCTTACAAATGGTCCTAGATATAGAAAATCTGTATCTGGATTAGACTAGTTACAGGAAAGGCAAGAAACAAGCTTAGAATTTTTTTTAAGTGAAGTGGGAAGAAGACAATTCAAGGTTAAGAAATTAAGTGGGTTGGTCTTCTCAAATGTTCTCGCTGTATTAGATAGAATGAGCTAATGATACTAGACTGGGAGGAGTGTCCCAAATCAAATTTACAGTAGGGGAGGGAAACTGCAAAGCCACCAAGGATAAGAACAAGATACCAATATGGAAGTAGGGGTGGGAAACTAAATCAGTTACTCCTTGGCAGGAAATCAGAAAAAACAGACAGATGCAGACTGTTGTAGACAACAAAGGATAGAAACAATACAGCAAATATATAAATAATAAAGCAAATATATAACTACAGCACAGTGCAAACTGTGTTGCAAAAAGTGTACTCATCAGTTTGGAATATCAGATGGGAATAGATTCCAACTCTGCACACAGCCAGGAGAATTTAGATCTATCAGCTCTGCACAAATTCACAGACATTTTTTCTAGATTCTACCAAAAACTCTATTAGTGCTGATCTTTCACTTCAGATCCCCCATTCCTTTCTCTTTGCTTATACTCAGATATCAGTTCTTGACAAAAAAGGCAATCTAGCATGCAGTCCACATGAATTCATGGCTAGTTTTCAGCAATCTCTAGCATGCAGTCCAAATGAATTTGTGGCCTGTTCCCATTCTATTATCTGTCCATCTCTGATTTTCTCCCAATACCTTGGTTCCTTTGCCATTTTTTCCCAGTAAACTCCAGCTCCTTCTTGCCTATTCACTGTACCCGTAATTGCAGTCATCCCTGTCAGCCAAATCTCCTTTCTCATGTTCGCTTAGTTTTTAGAAAATTTTCTGCTACTTCAGAAATATAATATTCTATATAGCTGTTATTCTCATTAAGGAGCTGCATCCAAAAAAATTCTCTATATATATTTCTTGAACCACTCCCACTTCATCATGATCCATTTCCACTCAGAGTTGCAGCTTTCTGCTTGTGTTATATATATATATATATATATATATATATGAGCCTAAACTGTGTAGTTCTAAAAATATCCCTTCAAATCAGCTAATCCTAAACCACTTTGACCATTGCCTTCTTCCCCTCCCAGATAAAATTATTCAACTCTATTACTGTTCACAATTTCTCCAAATGTCTGACCTGTAAATAAAACATAAGGGACTAAAAACATTTTCACTGATTGTATCTTGCTATCCACATTCATAACAGCTTCCAGTTACTCAATTTTTATAGTATCTGTAGTCTCTTCCCATATATCTTGAACTGCCATAAGAGAATAATTGTTAACCCATACTCCTAAATATTTCATTTTATCATGTCCCCAAAAATATGGGCATTACTGAACAAATTAATGTGTTGGTACATAGTTTACAGCTATTGCCTTTGTTTTATCTTCATTAATTTTATATCCCAAAAAGACATGAAACTGTCTCAGAATGTTCCACAACACTAAAATATCATTTTCTGGTTTATCAGATATAAAATACGATCTGCATTACCATACCAATTATATACTTGGATTTCTGAGTCCCTTATTTTCTTTGCTAACTGTTCTAAATACAATGCAAATAAAACAGGGAAAGAGGACTCCCCTGCCTGTATCCTCTGTTCAGCCACAACTTATCACAGAGGAACGCTCCCACTTTATTTTTTGTCTCTAATCCCTCATATATCCTCCTAATTAACATTATTATTGTATCAAAGAATGCAAAGCCTTCCATTACCCTACTCATAAAATCCCAGCTTACTCTATTGAATGCTTTTTCTGCATTTTCAGAAGTTTTCTTTTGATATAAATCAACCTATTTTTGTGGTTAGTACAGCTAAAGGCTAAATTTCATATCAATGTAATATAATGTAGAGTAGTGGTACAGTCTTGCAAATTAAAATTAAAATGTGTATATTTTTAAAAAGGAATATGGCTACATCATGTGGTAGTAAACCATCCTTCAGAAAAAGGTTTGACTATACACCTCAATTAAGCTAGACTACATCTACACACTGTCTTGTTTATTCATATTATCTGCCTTTGTGTAACACTAGTGATAGACAATAATAAAAAAGACTTTATTTTCATCTTAGGATCAAACTTACAGCACCTAATTAAATTTGTAATATCATATTGGCCTTTTGTTTCAAGTAAAAAAAAAAAAAAAAAATCATGAAAAAGGCCTTGAAAACTAGATCACCACTTTTATTCAGCATGCAAGTACAATGGCAATATTCCTGCCTCAATCTTTAGGATCTTGCGGGACACTCCTATAAGTTAATATGGTTTAATTACTCTACCATTACTCTAAATGCTAAAGTGTTTACATACCTTGATGGAAATGGATGCCATTCCTAAGTCAGTGAATAGCGAATGTTTGTGAATTTACAAACAGGCAAAACAAACCAGCTGTAACCATAAACACCAAGGAGTCCCAAATGAATTCAAGCAAATGCAATTTAATTGAACTGAGCGCTTTCATCTAGTATAACACAGACTTCATCAGAGTTAATACAACAGGTGAAACAAGCTCCATATATACCATACAGTTAGTCACATGACAAAACATCACCATAAAATAAATTATTAAAACAGGATTTAAATACCCCCCCCCAAAAAAAAAAAAACATTTAAATAACAATAATCCCTAAAAAAAATACAAAAAATCCCTATCACATATAAAAACTTTAAAACTTTACTTTATATTAAACTAAGATTTCAATTTTAAAATACTAGAAATTGACACCTGGTCATTAAGTCCAAGAAACTTACAAGCATCCAACTTGAGTGGCCAAAATAGTTCTTTGGCCTCTAATAAATCTTCCCACGGACCACCCCTTGGGTTAGCCACCACACAGTCAAGAACAAAAAACTGGAAGCTGTGATCAGGATTAGCAACAATGTGTTTTGCAACAGAATTATTCAAATTATTTTGCCTTATACTTAAGCTATCTTCGTAGATCTGTTCCCTAACTTTCCTTTTGGTTTTACCTATGTAGAAACAAAAACATTTTAAAAACATTTAATAAGATAAATTACCCCTAAAGTGTTACAATTACGAGGGAACATACTTCTAATAGTATTCCCATTAACAATTATCCTATCCCCCACTAACATATACTTACATTGCCCACAACTACCACAACTTGTTGTAACTGGTTTTCTAGAAGACTTCATTTTCCAAAAGTTGTTACAACTCTCTAAAAGATTTTTCAAAGTGTTCCCCTTCTTATACACCACTAATGGTCTTTCGCCTATTTTATCTACTACCCCATTAAAACATGAAAAAACTCCCCAATTCTTATCTAATATACTTCTGATATTGGTGTCTTATGCATAGTACTGTACCACCAAACTTGGGGGATACTGTTTATCACCCATTTTCTTACTGTTAAAAATCTCTTTAGTGCTCAAAACCTGGGATTTAACTAAAGGGCAGATAAATCCATTCTTCATTTCCTGTTCAATACCAGATCTTACCCTTGCCACTAAATTATTAGGGTAACCCCTATTTTCAGACAGACATTTTTTCCAAAGTCTCATATTCATCCCAGAACATGTCATCATTGGATACCATCCTTGCCACCCTTATAAATTGTCCCCTTACGATCCCTTTTTTTTGGTAGTAAGGGTGACAATTATTGAAATGTAATAATCCGTTACTGTAACTAGGCTTCCTGTAAATAGTAGTTTCCAATGCTTTCTTATCATGATCCTTAAAGACCCTTGCATCCAAGGTAACTTATAGTGTTACTATCATAGTTGTACGTAAATTTTAGGAATGACGGAGTGGATCTGAAGTATTCAGTAAAAGGTAGGATGTTATTGATGTCATCTTCCCAAATGATAAAAATATCATCCAGGTATCTGGAATACATTTTCCATGGAAGGGTGGGAAATTTGTCAAAAATTGTTTTGCCCATTGTATTAAAACTATATTTGCAGATACGAGGGGTGCAAGATGCCCCCCATTGCCACCCTCTTGAGATGATGAAAGTATTGCCCATCTATAAATACAAAATTATCCTGCAAAACAACCTCCATCAGAGAATTTAGCGCAGAAATCTTATCATCCTCAAACTGTTTAGTGTCAGTAAGAAAATCATTAAACCAAGTAAGCCCCACCTCATGTGGTATGACATTATATAACTCCATTACATCAATAGTTAAAAATGTCACATCAGAAAATGGAACATCCCTAATCTTTAGTAAAAAATCCCAAGAGTCTTTGCATAGATAATTTACATTCATAACAATGTCCTTGAGTTTGTGATCAATAAATTTTGAAAGGGGGTGGGTCTTTGAACAGCTGGCATGTACTATAGGCCTCATAAGTGGATTCCTCACATCTTTGTGCATCTTTGGAATGCCAAAGATGGACGGCACCAATGGGTGCTTCACTTGCAAAAAATCATATAAAACACCATCAATTTGGCCCTGATAAAACAAATCTTTAAGCAAATAGCCCATTTTTTATAAGCCAGGTGAATAAAAGTTAACGATGTTTCTCATAAAAGTCACTTTCAAACAAACGATTAAGGTAATCAACATTGTGCATTACCACCCTACCCCCTTTATCAGGCTTCATTGTTCGGACATTCCTGTCCCTAACCAACCTATGCAAAAGTTCAGACTCTGTTTGATTTAAGTTATAAACAGTTTTAAAATTTTTACTTAATGCCCTAAAAATCTTGTTTGACCAATTTTTCAAACAGTATCAGCAGTAATGGGAGCACTGGGTTAAACACACTACTTCTCCTTAGAGTGTCAACCCCTTCATTAGTACTATTGCGTTCAAATTTAAGTCTAAAATTCAATTTCCTAAGAAATAGGTTTAAGTCAACCAACAAGTGTTCAATTTTAGCATAGTTCTTAGGCACAAAAGAAAAACAATTAGAAAGTAAATCAGCATAGTTCCCACCATAGGTGTTGTAAAATCATATAAGTAAAAGTCACCTTGTACACATTGGAACAAATCCTAGATAAATCTGTCCCTTCAAACACATTGTCTAAAAATGTCTCGTTCAGCATCTCTTCTGTTGGTAGTCCTTGTTCGACCTCCATTGGTTGCCATAATTCTGTTGTTGAGGCCGCCAAACTCTTTGCACCCCTTCCCCCCTGCAAGTTCTTGTTCCGTAGTCTCTCGGATCGCCTCAACGCTCCATTTTTTTAATGAGCTTCTACTTCTTCATCACACTCTCCTTCCCCACCTGAAGAAGTAGGCCAATCAACATCATTGTGTTCGTAGTTGCTACGCAACAAAGGAGGTTTGGGATAAGCAAACCCTTGAGCATAAGCTTCCTTATCTCATTTAAGTTTATTATTTTTTCTTTTTTGTATCTCACATAACTCTTTGTCAATCTCCACAAAAATACATTTATAACGATCAACCCATTGTTCAAACAGCAAGTCCCACTTAATGATATCATTCAGTTTGTTAGCCTCACTAAATCAGTACAACTATTTCCTTTTGGTTGTTTTTGATTAATAGCTCCAAAAGTTCCAGACCTGCTCTGTCAAACTGTCTTATCAGTTCCAAATGGAAAGGGGAACAATCTATCAGGCCGTTGGAGGTATCTACCAGGCCGTTGGGATACCTCCACCATCTCAATCCTTTTGGAACAATTTTACATTTTATGCACTCCTTGAGGTAGGAGTTCTCTAGCTGTAACTTACGGCATTTAGTTAACACTGTTTGAAGTTTAGACATAGCTTGTTGTAAACTCAACCTTTCGTCGTTTTCTCGCTCAATGTTGAAAAAATGGAATGAACTGTTGAATTTGACTTAAAGCTTAAACAATTTGTAGATGTTAAAATAGTTGTCAGTATTCATTTTAGTATTCTAAAAATATTCCTTACTGAGCTTTGTTCTCATTTTCATGCTGCATCACTGCACGTTCATCCATTCTTTATACACTCTTTCTTGTTCCAAATCTTTTATATATCACTCCTCCCCAAGTTTTATATTTTCACGAGTTGTCAGTTTACCTCTTTCAAATGTTGCTTTTGCATATTTTTCGAGACCAAATGACATTCCTATATCATCTGAGGAAGCTTTAACAAAATTGCAGCTGCTCTTTCAGGTGTTTATCTGATGAGTTAGAGAGTTTTAGGATATCTCATCTACTTTTTGCAGATGACCTCTCACTTGATGATTTTCTTGAAGTCGGACTGAATCCATGACCTAGGTTGTTGAGTAAACAGTTTAGCGTATTGACACAAAAACAGTAATGGTGACAAGGAATCACCCTGGAATATTACACACTGGCTTTTTACACCCTAGACAGCAATTTGTCCTTTTCTGTGAATAAACTGCAAAATGGTTTGCCATTTCTTCATAGTAACCGCAATAAAATTTACCCATGTGTGATGGATCCTATACATCTGTAAGCATTCTATAATCCAGGAGTGAGGAATGCTATCAAATGATTATTTTGTAATCTATCCATGCCATATTGATATGCCTCTTTTTTACAGGTCTCCATTATGGCTTTAACAAAAGACAAATCATTTGGTCCATATAAACCCATTTTATTTCCCTTCTCTTCTATGGTCATGATTGACTGTATACTCTTATATGTATCAATTCCCATGTACAACTCATATGTTGTTGGGAGACAGGTTATTGGGCAATAGTTCTTAGGGTGACCTGTAGGTTCACTTTTAAGTACCAGTATGGCTTTCACCATTTTTAGCTAGTCTGGTGTCATTTTGGGATGTTCATACAAGTAGTTTTTACTCAAATCTAAATCACAGTGCAAAGATGACAATACCTATAACTAAAAGTTAGGTACAGCATCTGGAGTTAGCATTTTACAATTAGGTGCTTTTCTTAACTTTATCTCTGTCTCAGGAGGAGTTGCATCATTCCATCTATACCTTCAATTCAGAGTCTCTTAATCATTCTTTTGCTTCTTTTATCTACTCAGCCTGCATACTGTGCTCAGCAGGGTTCTCACAGATATTTCCCCAGAATGCATTTATTTCCTCTATTCTTTGTGGGATCGCAACTATTGTCGTTTTCTTTCCTAGCTCGCTGTAAAATATATTTTGGTCATTCCTAAACTGTTTTGTATATATATTTATTTATATTTCTCAGTGCATCTCCCAAGTTTTTCAGCATGCACATAGATTTGTTAATTTATTGTTGTTAGAGACAGTATAATTCAAATCCTGATCTGTTTTGTTGTTGCATTTTTGTTTTAGCCTATTCACTTTTCTAAAACAATAAAATAAAATAATTAGATTGATTTCTTTTTCTGTATTCTTCCAATAATGATCCATTTGCCCCTTTTCTGTATTCCTCCAATAACGATCCATTTGCCCCTTTATGTTCCTTTACTAATTTATGCTTTCTTGGTAATACAATAATGTATTGCATTAATTTCTGTTATATTGTGCAGATCTCTCTTTATAGGCCTATTTTTTTGACAACCCATGTGTTCTAGTCCAGTATCCCAGGCCTTGCCTCATCAACTTCTGATGCTACAGGCGCATAGCTGCCCTCCATTAACACAGACTAGAAAAATGCCATCTTAAACATGACAGTTTCCATCACTGTTGGTGTCCAGCAGTAGTTCATATAGTTATCGCCATGGTGAACACTACTCACCTTCTCCTCCAACCATAGCTCCTGTATGACTGAGGTCTTGAAATAATTAATTCAGATTCGGTGTGCTTGTTCTAAACTTAGAATAAATAGAATAGTGTCTTCATAGAGGTATAGGCAAAGCTCATTTCACTTGAAGAGCTTCTAACCAGGCATTCGGAAGAAGCCCTCACTCCCTTGATTTTAATCAGCTACAAGGCATAACAAAAGTCTCCATTTCTTTTAAGACAGTGATCATCTTTACCACCCTAACTTTTATATCTTTCACAAAGAGTAATGAAGTGGGACAGGTGTGTGCAATATGGGTACCATATATATCCAAGATCAGAGAATGAAGTCCATGGCAAAATATTTCTGTGGAAAACCTGAAATAATACTCTAGCAGGATAAAGTTATTTTGATGAAGTGCCGACATCTAAACAACCTAAAATCTCAGTCCTCAGTACTAAAGGTGAGTATTCAAATAATTTCAGCAGTATAAAAATGGCTTTAGTGTATAAAGCACTATGTATTAAATATCCTAAATTCTGTTGTACTCAAATTATAATGATGGATTGACCTCCTACCATATCTTTATTCACCTTGTAGAAACCATATATTTATGCAACAACAAGGTGCAATACATTTTTGGCAATGGCTGCATATATCAAGTGATGAGCACAAGCTTCTCTATGTCATTATCCAATGTACTGGAGCTACCCAGTTAAAATAATTTGATCAGTAAATTCAGAAGAGATGATGATTAAGAGACGATTCAGAAAAAGAACACACTGCAAATAAGTCAAGGTACACATTTACTGAAAATTGGTTATTAAAATCATAAGCTATGCAAAACAACTTTCATACAGAATGGTGATGAAAAGATCTTAGTAAGGCATTATAAACAAACAAAGCAATTTTTACATAGGAATGTTATGTACAATGCTTTGGGACATACCCATTGCTGATCTCTTGATATAACCTTAATACATGCAACAGTGAGAAAATACTCAAGTGCAGCACTAACACAAAGTGAACACACTTCTTGCACAAATGCCAATATAAGAAAACAATTTAAGGATTTTAATTTCATAGACTCATAGATTCACAGATTGTTACAAGGGTAATGACTTGGGGGAGGGGATGCTTTCTAAGCCTAGCTAAGTTTTCCCAAAATAGTAATGAGGTCCTGTATCCAAGACATTAAGGGCCAGGCATTTATAAGTTACCTCTGCCCATAAGGGACATGGGTGCCAGGCCCAGTGTACATTTCTTACTCCCCATCCACTGGTCAAGGTTGCACTTAAAGTGGGTAATAGACTAACTCCACTTAAAGTGGGTAATAGACTAACTCCGTTTCAGATAGATGGGGAAGCCTGTCCCACAGAAGGGACAATCTCTGCGACACAAATCTCTCTCTCCAGCATGTTCTGTTTAAGTGACAGACAAAATTCAAGTCCTCAGACCTTACTTTTCTGGTACTGCTTGACTTATGAGTATGCAAGAGATTCATAAGTGTTTGTGGATGCTTTGTAAGCCAGGCATAGATCACCCCTGAGCAATCTATAGAAGACCGAGTAGAGGGAAAGGACTTTAAGGCACTCTGCATAAGGCAGGATTGTTATGTCTTGTATTCTTTTTGTAAGGGACCTCTGAGGTAACACTAGTTGCTGTATATGTCTGGTCAGGTAAATACCAAAGGGAACAAGCATTTTATTCTAGGATTGGTCTGATAATGGCAGAGTACAGTGGAATAATGACCTCTTTGGACCCAAGTGCCTTGCACTTACTTATAAGTTAGGCAACATAAAAAGGATTTCTTCACCACTGTGGCCATGTGGTGGTCAAAGGTAAGGCTGTCTACATGTGTACCCAGATCCCTGACCACTGGGGTCAACTCTTAGGGGCATATTATCAACATGGTTTATTAGCGGAGATGGATAATAATTACACATTTCTTAGCACCAAGTTTAAGACCATGGCTTCAGCACCATTCGTTAGTCAGACAGTCGAGTTAGCTATCAAAGGCAAGTTTCCAAAAGAAAGCCACAAACTTACATTTACACAATGACCAATGCATTAATGTGTATCCGAGGGCCACCCCAAGAGAAAATTACTGCATTAAGCAACAAATTTACACAGAAGTTAAAGTGATTTGCCGATGATTTATAACTCCATGTTCACAATGGCATTTAATGCACAGCCACAGTATTTCTTACCCATCATCAAATGTTTTCGTCTTCTTTAAGAAAGACTGTTTTAAAAATCTGTATTTTCCTTACACTGATGCCACTGACTAAAAAGTAAATTATAACCTCGGACACATCAGGGTACAAAAATGTGTTTTGCATCCATAGACTTTACTGGACAAACCATTACATATACATGAAGGTGCTCCATTAAAGTCTATGGATGCACTGCATGCATGTTAACCTGCGGTGACATCAGCATAGACTACAGTAAATGTATTTCATCAGTAGTTTAATAAAAAGTTTATAAATCTTTTTTATTAAAAAACAGCCCAAAAAAAGGATGGATAAACTGGAAAATACATCACAGCAGTTGATTCATCAAATGCTATGATGTATACAAATGTAACATGTTTAAGATGGGGAAAAATAAAATGTGTCATGTATCATGAGTGAATTTTAGGAACGGCATATGAAGATGATTACAGAAGACAAGTCATGGCTTACAGAGCACAACCATTGTAATAAAATCCTGTAGAGCTTCTCGTTCCACCTACTCTAGGCATGCAACAGGCTAAGAATGGATAATTTATGTACAACTGAAACACTGCTTGGTCTCCAACTGAGACCTACCCACATGGAATTTTTTTTGCAAGTGTTTTTGTAGGGAGCAAGCCCAAATCCCCGTTCCCCCGAACCTCCAAACTTGCACAAACTCCATGATTGCATAATAGTAGGAAAAGGAGAAAATCCCCAGTAAAGTGCATAGCAGTCCTACACATTGATCCTGCGGAGACCTAAACTCAAGCCTTTTATCTATGGTAAAAGGTAATTTCTGCCAAATGCATTTGGATGGATAGTACCTAGGTCATTCAAAATCTGTATGGAAGCCCTTAGGCAACCCAGACTCTGCACTATTCCCACTCACACAGTAATGCAGGCTGCCACCTTCTATATGAGAAGTATTAAAATTTATCCTTGAATATTGTCAAATCCAGCTGGCACATACATCACCTTAACCCTCAGCTCAACTTCCTTATCTTCACCAAATCAAATGTCCTCAAAAAAGTCCTCTGTCTATACCAAAGATGGTCCTCATGTGTCCTTGCTTAGCAGTTTGTCAATTCAGATATTCCATCTCACTATTTAGATACACCACTCTTCTATAAACCTTATACTGCCTAAATTATCTCCATAACCCCCAGAATTACAATTAGATGTAGCATTCTAAATGAATGCTTCAGCAGTACCACACGGATGACTAGATGACCGTTTCACAAACTTTCATTCTTCCAATGCATACACACACATACACACACACACACACACACACACACACACACACACACACACACACACACACACACACACACACACACACACACACACGCGCGCGCACATGCACCAAAGATCAGGTAGGGAATTAAGCAACAGTGGCAAATCAATATGGTCTCTACACTTCAATAAATATTTAAACAATGAACTATTAAATCCATGAAATATTTTCTATTCCTTCGCCCACTCAGTGACAGTGTTCATCAATGATACATTTTTCAAAAAAAGTATTCTCCTTTTAAACGTAGCTGTATTTTTAACCCTTACTAAAATATGCACTATTACTTCCTGCTCATTTTGGCTACTTTCCTGTCATAGTCCTCACTACAGTTACTTATACAGGCACTAATAACCCCTCAAATTTTCTTCCTCTGATCTCCATAGGTACAGCACTACAACTACACTTTACCTGGACTTCCTCCTCAAAGTGCAGTAGCTTGAGTGCTTTGACATTAAATCCATATTAATTTTCTGCGAAGACCTCAGACAACACTTGACAGTGAGAATAATATCCATCCCTGGGATTCAGTAAACTCCATGTAAGCTCCACGCAAAGCCTGCATGGAGTTTACCTGACCACATGGTGGTGCATGGTGAGTGGCAGTGTGCACCATCACACAATGGATATTCATGCAGCACAGTACGTCTAAACTAGGTTTCATTGCTGGCAACAGTGTTGCTGGCCAGGAAACAAACAGTGCAAGTGACATGGATAGCAACAGTGTTGAAAGCAGAGCACGTATGATCCATAGTTTTGTACGGAATGCCACAATGATCACCAGGGCTTCACTGATAGCTCTCAATCTGTTAGTTCAACACATCTGCACAAAGGCCAACTTAATGCGGGGACAATTAACAAGAAAAAACTCTGTACCCATGAACTACCACATAAGCGGTAGTCTACTTAACACCAAAAGTGTGATAAGAGACCTTGGGACACAGGTGGACAGTAGTCTCTCCTTTGATAATCACATCGCCACAGTAGTTAGGAAATCCTTCTACGTGACACACCTCATCACAAAAGGTTTCTTATCCAGGAAAAATGAGGTCATTGTTCCCCTCTACTCGGCACTCATTTAGACCCATTATAGAGTACAACTCCCCTTTTGGTATGTACCTCACAAGACATCTACAACAACTGGAAAGGCCACAGAAATACCTCACAAAGAGGATTACTGGCCTCAGATGCCCTACGCAGACCATCTCAAAAAACTCAGCTTTACTCTGTTGCATATCGCCTACTCAGAGGCGATCTCTGCCTAACATACAAAGCTATGTCAAACCCAGAGCTGTTGGACATGCTCCACGTAAAGAAATCCCAATCCCTCAGAGCTACATGCACTAGGGACCTAAACCTCGTCACCACAATAAACTGAACATGCTGGAGGGATAGATTCCCGTCTCAGAGACTTCCCATACTCTAGAACAAACTACCTATCTATATCAAACAAACCTCCTCATTAGCACTGGTCAAGAAAAATTTTGATGATTAGATAGGAGATAGGAAATTCATCCCGGGGATCACTTCTGTGGCTCTGCTTGACAGGGGCACAGGAAAATCATTTTCTTGGGTGGCAAAAGCCAGGGTACCATTTGGCTAGGCTTATATAGGCCCTAGGGCCAATAGCCTAGTACCTACCTATGAACCTATAAATAGGGACATGTTTGACACATATGACATAGAAATTTGGTAGAATGAGACTCAAACATAACTCTCAACCTCTTAGAACAAGACATCTGGACAAAGCTATAAATAATGGTGGAACGAAGGCCCAAAAATAGGGAGAGATTTTACTATTGCTCTTATAAACTTAGCAAGCTGATAGAATAATAGGCTTTACAGTAGCATGAATTCACTGAAGAGCATGAAGGCTGAAACTCAGATGTCTGTCATTATTTTCAGACTTCAATCCGCAATGACATGCCAATAAATTGCCAAAAAATCAAATGAGGAAAAGGTCAAAAATATGAGAAAAACTGGACATTCTGCAAAAATCAGGACAGCTGAGAGGTCTGAACTGAAATGTATGTAATACTGAGTCACATTAATCCTGACATCATCCCAGTGGTACGGCAGACAGCCATAAATTTGATAAGAAACACATCTGGACATCCTGGGAATATTTGGACAGTTGAAAGGTATGTATGCGAAGCATATGGCCCAAACACAGTACAAGACAGTATATCTACAGTGCAGAGTATTGTAATATCCCATTCCTGGCACTCTGTACTGAAGCTGTGCTAATGATCAGTAAAGGTACATGGATTGCCATGTAAAATGAGCACTCAGGGGAAGTGTGTGTGCACTGAATAGAGACACACAGATGAATCACAGGAATGAACAAAAGGAAAGAGGACAGGTGAAACAACCTAATATACAGCAGATGAAGGCATGTCAATGGAAGATAGTTGTACACCGGTCACATATCTACAACTGTACAGTGAAATGTGTTTCATGTGACTGTCACACAAGGTGAGATAACAATGGGGAGGATGCCTGTGTGAGATAAGCATCTTTACATGAACAATGCAGAGGACATCTATCAAGGATCTGACATACAACTGGGTAAGGTGCATATTGTGAAGCTGTGCAAACTAATATGCCTAAACAGGACTGTAATATCGGCAGAGGTCTCTAGGAAGTGGGGCACAGGTAAAGGCTCATAGAAAATACCAACCACAATCATGGACAATATCAGAATACCACCACCAGTAATTCCATGCCTCTGACATAACATATGTGATTTAGAGTGATAAAAGATGATTCTGCACAAACACATTTCAACAACTATTATGATATAGCTACACTCTAGGACAGTAACTACACACACTGTCCTGGCACTCACTGTAACATCTGCTGGAGGTGTTAGGAGGGACACAGCTATACCTGTATACAACATTATGATCAATACAGGCCATATATATATATATATATATATATATATATATATATATATATATATATATATAGCACAATCCACACTGTCGCAAATGATATCCATGCCATTAATGTTGTCAAACACCTACGTATGTACTGTGTGCATCAGCAGAACAGGTAGCACACATGTATCTGGTATAACAACTTGAGTGGTGTTTGCACTGTGAAGCCCCTGCACTGGCCCAGTAATCAAGGAGCCTCAATCCTCACCACCAACACCAGTGAGGGATGTGTACCTTGGTAGGATGACAAGTACGCACAAAGTAAAGTACAATTTCCCTTAAAAGCACACTGATATCACAGTCAGTCTGGGGCTGGTTTATGCCTCTTTCTCCAGATCCCCAATAACACTCCCCACTGGCATAGTTATACGGTTAAGATCTCAGCAGAGTGGTCAAGCTAAATCCTCCAGCACCCTCCCTGCCCAACTAGCTGACACACACACACACACTTCGAAATATGATTTATATACAAACACACAGACACTACTGTGGTAGGCTGGCACAGGTTTACTAGCTATGCCCCCTTCTGCCCAGATTATAAGGTAGTTATCACTGCCACCAACCACCCTTTATCAGCTACTATAAGGCCCTTACAAAGTGTGACCAATTCTACTGTGTAATGTTACTATTATCCAAATGGTAACTGTGACCAAGACTTGCAAGGCTATTTTAAGAGTGGCCTGTACAGTGTCATCAAATACATATGCAAGTACTCTAAGAGCTTAAATATCTCTAAACAAACCAGCCACAATTAAAAGGTTTAAATATATTTAATAATAAATAATAAAAGAACAAGACAATACTCAATAACTCAATAAGTGACTATATAGTTCAGAATCACAGGAAATATTTTAAAACAACATTGCAGGACAGTCTCATATAAATACAGAAAACTTCTAAACTAATCTTACTATATTCCTATCTATCTCTAGAGACACTACTGTAATCTAGTACTTACTATTAGCAAGGCAGTGCTGATGAGAGGAAGTTTCTAGGTCCAAAGACAAATACAAAATGCACAGACTTTCTCTCTAAGAGAGTTCTTAAATTAATATCACAACATTACTGCTGGGTCTTCTGGATGACATCACTATTTGTCACCTGCCTTCAGTTCCCAGGCTAAACAGATGCCAACAGAATTTAACATTTCTCTGAGAAAAATACTTCTCTCTCAGAAATCCAGCTGCTGGGAAGTCACAGAGCAATAAAAACACTCTACATTTGAAACATATTAATTATTTATGTTTCAAGACAATAGAAAGCACTTCGAGCTGTAGACATCCTGTCTTCTTGCTGTATTAACTAACGTTATAGCACAAAACTCTTTACTTTTCAACTTATATGTTACTTCTGTATGTTCCAACTTTTACCATTAAAACACATCTGCACAGGTATATAGTTTATACACATTTCTACTCTTTTCCAGCAGAGTACACTGTGGTTACATTTTTGAAGCTCAGTCCATAACATACAGTTCAACCCACACTTCTGCACCAGTAGTTTAATATCCAAATAACACACAGCTCTCTTATATTTGTAAGACAAGCCTATGGCTTACATTATTATTAAAAAAATGACATATGATTATTTACAAAAATTCCAGACAGCCAGGCTGGCAGTGTCACTTTCTATATCAGTCATATTAATATTTTCAAGTGACATATAATTATTTACAATTTTAGCTAGCTGGGCTCGCAGCATTTTGGTTTGTCACATGCACCATCAGTCATGTATATTCCACAAAAAGAATACCGAAGTATGGCCAATAACCTGTGTGACAGTTCACTGCGTCAAAGGTGGTACATTTCAGATACACATCCAGATACACATCTCTGGAAGATGTGTAGGGAGGTACATAAAGAAGAGGGCATTGTACACAGTTATTGGTGTGATGAAGGCTCTGAACTATGACGGCATTATAGCCTCTGATGTGGATGTCCTTCACATACTCAGTACTTGTGTTACATACAAGGGAGTACTTAGTACTGTGAACACATGCTGGTGGCTGTACCACTTGCCCTCTATCCCAGGACACAGGTCACATACCTATTGGTCTGATTATAGGGCGTGATGCCCACATTATACTTGGGTTGTGCGTTTGTTTTCCTTACTTAACAAATCTCATGTTTTGTCATTGCATGTGTTGTCATGGTTGTGGCAGCAATTTCTGGTATGTCTTGATATTGTCTGTATTATACCGATATCACAGTTGGAATCAATGATTGCCCACAATCTGTAGTCCTTCAGACAGCTATTTGGACTCAGGATATGTATGTATGTTATCTGTGATGTCCATCACTTAAATAATGGACAGGAAAGGGACTGATGTATAGGCCTGATCACTAGACCTGAGATAGAGGTCACTTCACACATTTCAACATAGTGAGATGTATGCGATACACTGGTAAACCAGTTTGGTGATGCAGCAGTTTATGGTCACATATGACAGTGCTGATTGAATACCTCAGTGTGGATTTATGTCAAATGCCTTTACCTGGTCAAGTTCCACAAGATGAAACTGCTGTTATCATGCATGTCCTCAATGACCTCTGAGGACATCTATGATATGTAATGGACATTAACAATTCACACAGGTCTCTTGCACACAGCTGGAATATTACTAGCGTCCATTTAGAAAAGGTCCATGATGACATGTTGGCCTACCTCACAGATGAGGAGAGTCAGGATGTCTCTATACCAGTTACCCATCAGGTACTGGCCCCTCAGCTTGGATGGATACATGTTGATGTACAACCTTTTACATAAACAGTCTATGCAGAGAGTGTGTGTGATTCCTTGTGATATAAGACAGTGCATACTGCCTATCGTGATCTGGCCTAGGGTTTTGACAACTCCCCATGCAGGTATCATTGAGAAACCCTCTTAGCTGGTTTTAAGCCTTATGTCACTAGATGGGTAACAAGTTGGCTCACAGACAGAATGCATACTGTGAATGTTGAGAATCATTTAATCCTTTAACTTGGTATTGGGATTCAAGACAAAACTGCCGATGGAGAGAGAAAGGCATCAGAAAACTGCATCATTAAAACTGAACTTCTAAAACTTAAAACAATTTTACACCCTCAAAACAATTAAGAAATAAAATGTGTCGGCAAATGTAGGACAATTTAATGTACTAAAACTGATGATGATCCCACTTGATTTACTTACTATTTGGCAAAACAGAAGGTTGACTGGTCCAGAGACCCTTTTCCACTGTGACCCAACTCAGAGGTAATAAACAGTGCAAAACATTTAAGTTATGCACTTCACATACGATAAAGTTTTAGGTTTACATAACTGTAAAACTTTAGAAAGCTCCTACATAGTTGTTACACATTTCTAATAAAAACAGAAAGTTTGGATTAGGTTTTATCAGTTTACATGGATTGCAATACAGTTTGGTTACATGAAGCTGCTTCTTAAAGGAGAAATACAAATGGAAGCAAGTAAAAAAATAAAGATCTTAGGCCGAAGATAATACAAGAGTAAGTAAAACAGTTGGCAGACTAAGCTTTTTTTAAATGAGCTCTCTTTAAAAGGCTAAAAATTATATTATCCCAAAAGCATTTACAAACAACTTCCTTGAACAGGTACTCAGAAAGGGGCTTAAGTACTTGCTTCAATTGCTTGTGAGAAGGCTGTTCTACTAATGATTGTTTTAAATAGGGGGACATGAGTGACACTAAGTTCTCCTGCAAATTCCTTAGGGAGTGGGAATGCTTCCAGTTTAGGAGTTTTATTGTCAGAGCACTCAGAAGGCATAATTTAGAATTTTATATAGTAAGGTACATAGGAGATAACTGGACCTTTCAGAAATATGAAGCCAATTTAGAAGGGTGCAGTGATGCATCTGGGTGTCAGCATGGCAAATCTAGCAATTTTATTCTCAGTGACTTGTAGTCATTTAGTGTTATAAGTAGAGAGTAGCAGGCAGTAGATGTGATATCACATAGCAGAATTTTTGTTGAGAGAGGACTTTTATTAATGACATTATTATTGTGGGTTACAATGTTGAGAGTCAAGGATTAGTTTCAGTAGTTCGTTGGTTAGAGCTACAGTTAAGAAACATTTGTACTCCGTTACAAAAGAAATATGGTTATCAAAGATAGCAAAGACAGGAAGGTGAGAGAGTGTGAAGAGTATAAGTGTTTTTTTTTTGTAAATTTGGAGTTCATTTTGTTCAGACCATTGACACAGATCAGCGAAGACGTGCTGGAGCCAACGATTGCAGGTCTGCAGGATATCATCTTACCTGGAATAATAAAATATCTGTATAGAGGGTAAAGTTAAGTTCAGGTAAGTCATCAGAAATACCATTAGTGTATAAAGAAAACAAGAATGAGCTTAGAGCAGAATCTTGGGGTACACTTGTTTTTAGTGATCTATTAGTGGACTCATGGTTGTTTGTATACACTTGAAAGGTCCTGCTGCCAAGGTAGCTGTTGAATCAGGCAATGACATTTTCTCCCAAGTTGAATTTTTGCAGCTTAGCAAGCAGAATTTTGTGGTCAAAAGTTTGAGGCATTTGTCCTGTCCACAAAAATATCAGCTATAAGGAGGCCATCAGTTAGGTTACTACAGATCATGTCAAATGCTGAGTACAGCTACGGTTGTGCTAAAACCGATTCTGAAGCCATGCCATCTATCAAATAGAATCCCACAGCTACTAAATTGTTTAGGCAGCTGTTTACAAAGAACTTTTACAGAAGCCAGAGCAGAAATGGGCTTATAGTCTATGAGTTTTGGGCCAGGGTACATTAGGAAGAGGAATATGATGACATGTTTCAGGGTTGGAGGAACAATTTCTATGGTAAGTGAGACTATAAATGTAAGTTAGGTGTTTGGCTATTTTTTTCTGCTACCATTTAAGGAATTTTAGGGTTGACTGCAGTGAAGGTAGAGGCAGAGGGTTTCATTTTCTTTAATAATCTTTTAGTTTCCTTCTCAGAAGATGGCTGCATACTCCACAAGAATGTACATATCAGCTGAGGGTTACTTTCAGTAGTTTGTTGGTTAGAGCTAGGGTTAAAATATGTTAGTGATGGTTTCAGTAGAAGAAATTTGGTTTCTGTAACTCTCTTCTGGATTAGTGCTACACAGGCAATGTCTTGTTAGATGTATTTCTTTCCAAAAGGTTTTCTCAAGGATACAAATACAGCCACAGAGGTCCAAGAAAGCCTGAAAATATGACAGGTACTGAACCCTGGAACAATGGTGGTTGTGTCTTTCGGCTTTTCCTGGTTAGGGGTCGCCACAGCGGAACTCCAGTCCGCTAATGACTGGCAGTAGATTTTTACGTGCCGAGTTGCCAGTTCTGACGCACTACCTTCAACGAAGATATGCCCATTCATGCATGTCTCCACACAGAAGATGGTCTAGCTGAGAATACTGTTATCAATACATTGGAATTGTGTTTCAGTTATTGTACAAGTCTCAATGTGTTAAAGAACCATAAAGACTTCAAGGTGTACTTCTTTATTCAAGGGAAATGGTCTCTTGAACATCTAACCATCTGGTCCTCTTAGCAATCTCTAGCCTTTTAATTGGAAATTG
This sequence comes from Protopterus annectens, assembly GCF_019279795.1. Classification (NCBI taxonomy): domain Eukaryota; kingdom Metazoa; phylum Chordata; order Ceratodontiformes; family Protopteridae; genus Protopterus; species Protopterus annectens. The sequence goes on along the minus strand of NC_056735.1, from coordinate 1,309,099,548 downwards.
CTGGATCAGAGTGTAAGCAGTCAAATTGGTCTGTGTAAAATGATGTCACAACTTACTTATCCATAATTCTAGCACCTTGCATCAAATACCACATTACGCTAACCTGCTACTGCAGGTCCCCTGTTATGACTCCTGCTGAGCATGGAATGTACATAAGCCAGATTGAAACATGAGCATGGAATGTACATAAGCCATATTGAAACATTAATAATAATAATAACATTAATAATAATAATATTTATTTTTATTATTGTTATTATTATTATTATTATTATTATTAATAATAATAATAATAACAATTTCTGCAAAATGTTGCTCATAGGTAGCCATGGGTGACTTGACTACCCATCCATCAAATGGCAGACAATAAAACATGCAAAGGAATTTTAGTTTTCTAAATATCAACTTCCTAGACCAAGTGGGTCTTCCACCCTGCTAAAAAAGGTACAATTCTTTGTATCCTTGCCCTTACCAATACTGCCTGCATCCCTCTGAGCATCTCTACTTGTTTGGTAAAGTCTGATTATCTGGTTACCTTAATTCTTACTAACAGTGGCACAGACCTTAAGAACATAATTATATTTAAGGACTTACAGAATTGGATTTACAGATCATTTATCTTGAGAAACCATAAACAGGACAAACTAAAAGGCATCAGTATGAATAATAATGTACGTGCCCCTGAATTTTACTCCTCTCAAACAGATGTACTGAAGCAATGTTCCCATTCTTTGTAGATAAAAGGTCAAAAACAAACCCATTTGACTGAATTCTGGTAACAAGAAAATGCTAAATATTTATAAAAAATCTCTTGCTCCAGCATAAAATGAGATTAAACATGGTTAGCAGGAGCCTTAAGTATACCACTAAAAATCACGGGGCTTGCTTTGAACTTGAGATTTCCACAGAGCTTGCCATGGTTACCAAAGATAAATCACAAAGCTCCTTTAGTTGTACAGGGAAACTGTAACATAATACCCTGAACTGCTCAGAGCAGTAGCTTCAGGATCAGATTATCACGGACATATTTTGCTTAAAATTTTCCTTCTAGTAACCCTGACAAACCCTCTAAACAACCTTCCACCCCAATCACCCTAGAACATATCTTACCTGCACAGTCTAAAACTACACACAAGCATCATGGGGTCATGATACCATGAGTCAACAGAGGTTGTTAAGTGTAAAATATAGCTCCTTCTCAACCTACACTATCTTGATTAAATTAAATTTGGCTTGGTTTTGTGATGGGCAGATGATGCTTGCTCAACCTAGTTAATTTCACTGAAAAGACTGCCAAGGCCCTAAATGAGGGTTAGTCCATCTACACTGCTTATATCAATCTAGCAAGACAGTGGACACAATCCCCATGAAGGTATAAACTAAAGAACCAACCCAGACATCAACTCCACTGTTACATGTTGGATATCTAAATGGTTAACTAGTACACCACATCCAGTTAGGAATGGTAGCACCTCTCGTACACAAAAAAAAAAAAAAAAAAAAGAGTCACAAGTGATGACCCCCCAAGGACTCAACCCTAGGACGCCAATTTTAATGGAAATTTTACATACAAGAAGAAACACACTAACACGATAAAGTAACTATTTACACAAGTGCTTATTATATACATTACCAAGAGTCAATAAACAGCCAAACAGCACAAGCTGCTTATAGACCATGGATTAATATTTATCTATTAACATGTTCAGTTTTAACCAGTAATTATATTCTGTGGTTAGCTTTTAACCAGTAATTATATTCTGTGCTTAGCTTATAATCTTACTACAAGACATCTGACACACAACAGTGTCAGTATTTATTTCCAATTATTTGTAGCCATTTTCCTGGCTATTTCCAATAAGTTTCCAAGAAGTGGGAATTGAGACCATTATAAAATCAAGGAATTCAAGCATTAACCACCATCAAATGTTTAGTCAATTTATCAGACAACAATGCTTTCAGGAAACATTATTTTCCCCCAAAAGGAATGCAGACCTATCGATTTAAATTGCGTGTTGCCAACATGCTTCAAGGATTTATACTGCCAACAAACAATACCTTCCCTTTTTACATATAATTTAAATTATATGTGGAATGATAAATGATCTATGTAAAAATTTCCAAGAAAATAATCTCCATAATAGAGAGTTTTTTTTAAGGATATCAAAATAGTTTTAACCTACTTCAGTAAAAGTTCAACAAAACTGAACAGCATAACCCCAATATTTATCTTTGGTACAAACATGTTACTGCATATATTTTGGAAAATATGATCTACTGGACCATTTGTTTTGAGATCATTTAGAAAAATCAATAATAGATTTTTTTAAATCATAGCTGACATTAAAATCAAGTTCAGAAAATAAAATGTGTCTTTTGATCTGTACTGTATGCTAGTTTTCCCATATCCAAATCATATTTACCCATTAAATTGTCTGCATTTTAGAGACCAAATCTATATTTTTAAGCTTAACATTGTTATTAAATTCAGACTATCTATACATGCTAATATAAAATGCCATAAGGAATACGGCAAACACTATGCTTTTATCTCAGGACATTTACATATACATTTCTTAATTATTTTAATAAGTTGTTTTACACAAGTTGAATCTGTGGGAGTATGTTAAAAAAATCAATGGCAGTTTAGTCAACAGGCACTTTAGTTAAAATGTCTTGCCAAAAGTACTTTCACCAGTTGAGGGGAATTCCTTTTTCTCCACTGTTTAACAAAACAGTACATACGTTTAAGTTCAAGGAAGTAGGGGGTGTCCCCTACATGGGATGCAGGGGAGCTTGCCCCCCCCCCCACAAAAAAGACAGGTTTTGCTATTGGGGAAAGAGGTGTTTATCTAGTAACAGGATTCCGAATTTGCTGGATTACTGGCATTTTTACATACTTATTTTTAATAACCATACCAATATTGTTTAAGATTCTGTATGTTGTACAGTGATTTTATTTATCTACAAAACTACTGTTTTAATAAAGCTATAGGTTTCTAGGTCACAAACTCCTATTTCCAACACGGTTCTATTCTATTACATGACACTACAAGCTATTCAGGGTTTGTTAGTGTTCCATAAGAACTTCAAAACAAATACTACACTGTTCTACGTGACCTTTACAGTGAACTAAAACGGTCTGTAAAATGCATAGCATTTTGCATAAAAAAAGTCATTTTGATTATAATCAAGGTTTCTCCAAAGAAGAGAAAAAACTTTACACTACTTTGTTTTAATAGTGTCTAAAATTAATTTATTGCTAGTTTTTTTTTTTACAAATGCATGCAGAGAGTAAACTCCTAAATCTCTTTACAACTCCCTTTCAAATTCACTATTATAGGTTCATAGGTGTGTACTAGGCTAATGGCCCTGGGGCATTTATAAGCCCAGCCCATAGAACTGCCTTGGCATGGTGCCACCCATCATTAGATTTCAACAAATAACTCCAAAAATTACACTTCAGATCTGACATCAGTTGAAAGTAATTTGCTTGTGTGTGTGTGTGTGTGTGTGTGTGTGTGTGTGTGTGTGTGTGTGTGTGTGTGTGTGTGTGTGTGTGTGTATATATATATATATATATATTTTTTTTTATTTTATTTATTTATTTATTTTACATTTGTTGACCGGGATAGTCCAAATGGATGCATGTCCATTTTCAGCGGAGGCCCGGGGAGAAAAGCTCCAAGGGTAAGCAGATACAGCATTACATAATACCAGCATTACATATTACAAACAGATTATTTACAGAGATTACATAAGTAAGCAAATTAAACAAGTTCCACAGGTTAAAGTTAGTCCTGAGCACAAGTCAGAATTAAATTAAATTACACAGTAAACTGGTTAACAGATTTTTACACATTCATGTTAGCCAGGCTTGATACATTGACATAGCCAGTTAAGTGACAAATGTTGTTTGAGTCTAGTTTTAAATTGACCCAAGGTGGAAAGTAAGGTAATATCAGCTGGAAGAGAGTTCCAGGATCTACTTACAGAGTTTGCAAAGAGAGAGAATCACCGGCTGTGTTATTAATTTTGCTAGTCTGAATTAGTAGTTTGTTAGAGGATCGAAGCGGTCTAGGATTGTTAGAGGGGGTGATAATATTTTTAAGTGCAGGAGTATTGTCTGGATTATAGAGGATTTTATAGGCCATAATCAGTTGGTTATACTGGATTAGGCTAGGTAGTTCAAGCCAACCAAGCTGATTTAGATTGATGCAATGATGTGTCCTAAAAGGCAGCCCAGTGGCAAACCTGGCAATGTGGTTGTAGCAAATTGAGAGTTTGTTAAGGACAGTCTTGTTCAAATTCGAGAGTAGAGGGATGCATACAGAAGGGTTGAAAGAAGGTGAGAGCGAGCTATGGCAATTTTAGCTGGAGGGGTTAGGAAGGCTTTTATTCTGTAAAGTGACCCTAGTTTTTATTGATGGTTTTGATAGTTTGGTTAACTTGTAGGTCAAATTTGAGATTATTGTCTATGATGACACCTAATAGTTTTGTAGATGGGTCAGGGGAGATTATTGTGCCATCATTTGATTTTATGGTAAAGGTGAAAGCGGTAGACCTACGTGTTGGTGAAAATAACAGCATTTTAGTTTTTGGCATTTAGGATCAGACGATGTTCAGAAAGCCAGTTTTCTATTGTATTAAAGGTGGTCTGGGTAGCTGACCATAACTCTACTGGAGATGTGGCTGAGCAAATCAGAGTAGAGTCATCAGCATATTGGATACAGCTGACTTTTGGGATGACAGTATAAAGGGCGTTAATGAAGATGGAGAACAGCAAGGGCCCTAGTATAGAGCCTTGTGGTACTCCAAGGGTGTTAGGTAGAAGGTTAGAGAGTTTGTTCTGCCAGAGGACAGCCTGCTGTCGACCATTCAGGTAGGATTGAAATCACTGGAGGGCTCCAGTATCTAGACAGAATGTTTGCAGGGTGTGGATTAAAAGTTGGTGATCAACCATATCGAATGCCTTGGAAAGATCCAAAAAGAGGGCTGAGGATATATAATTATTGTTGCGATTATGGTTTATGGTGTTAGTAAAGGCTAGGAGGGCTGAAGTAGTGCTGTAATGAGGACGGAAGCCATGCTGAGTGTCTGCCATAAGGCGATTTTGGATTAGGTGGTGCATGAATTGTCTATGAATACATTTTTCCACAATCTTTGCAAGTGGAGAGAGTATAGCTATTGGCCTATAATTGGAGAATTCAGTAGAGCTGCCTCCTTTGTGAAGTGGGATTACATAGGATATTTTCCAGATGGTGGGAATTTTAGCTTCTACTGTGGTTCGATTGATTAGTATTGAGACGGGGTAAGCAATAGCATCAGCTGATTTTTGTAGGTACTCGGCAGGGAGTTGATCAGCAGAAAGTGTAGTGGGTTTTAATTTTTGATCAAGGTACGGATAAGTGAAGTGGCGACTGGTTGGAAGCTGAACACAAGTAGGTTTCTAGGGGTGCTACTTTCAGGACCAGGGGAGCTAGGAGGTAGTTGGCTAGCTAGGGCTTGAATTGTCTCAGTAAAGAATTGGTTAAAACTATCAGAAACATCTTCAGGGGTTTTATCAATAGTAGCAGCAGGGATTGGGGTTGAAGTTTGTCCAGGATGTAGTAGATTATTTAAACCTGCCCAAAACTTCTGAGGGTTATTTTGATTTACTGTCTGTAAATTACAGTAGTATTGTTTTTGTCTTGTAAAATTGATTTTTTGGTTTTGTTCCTGGATTGCCTGTATTTAATGTGATCTTGAGGGTCTTTAGAAGAACGCCATAAAACCCATGCTTTGTTTCTAAGGGTAATTTTGAGTTTAGACTCTATAAAAAGCCATGGTGCAGTTTTTGCCTTGGTTCTCTTTGAACGAACAGGTGCATGCAAATCAAGGATCTCAAGGAATTTGTTGTTAAAGTATGCTACTGCTTCCTCTAAGGGGAGGTGTTTTAGAATAGACCAATTACATGAGTTTAGTTATTGTTATATATACATATACACACACACATATATATATATATATATATATATATATATATATATATATATATATATATATATATACACACACACACACATACACGCACATATATATATATATATATATATATATATATATATATATATATATATATATATATATATATATATATATATATATATATATATATATATATATATATATTATATATATATATATATATATAATAGAGAGTGAAGCTATGTAAGTAAACTTACCATAACAGTAAATGTTTGGATGATCACTTCTGCAGTAGCCCGAGCTATATGGGTTACATCCTGCATTGGACAGCAACCAGGCAGCTTTCAAAACTTACAGGCATCTTTCATGCATTCAAAACGTTAAGCAGCTCAAGCCGCCCTAAAAAGACAGGTTTGGGTGCCAAGCCCTTCAGGGCTTTCCTGCTACTGAAGAGAGTTCTCCCAGCTAAAACCTGGCTCCCCCTGGCTTGTTTTGCGTACCATATCAATGTGATATTGTCCATAACAAACTGTAATGGTCGTAGGGAAAAGAAGATTCACAGAAATGAGTACCTTGATAATGGCAAGCAACTCTTACAGTCTGTGTTTGTAGTCCGAGATAACATGCACTTTTATTCCCCTTCACACTGCTACCCAAAGTCCAAGGTATCTCTGGTGACTGACTGCTTTGGAGCAGGAAAACAGACCCATGTTGTGATACTTGACATCCCCACCAAGTGATTTCTCTTCTCAAAAATGCCAGAACTGGAATCTGGAAAGATTATGGGTGTTGGTGCAGGGACCAAAGAGATTTCAGATACCATAGTATCTTTATCATGTGGAGTCTTGCCAGAGATATCGTGAGAATCATAAATGCCAAGAAACCCAGAATCCTGATGTATTCCCTCGCAGAGTCAAAATGGAAACCGCCCTGGAAAAGATCTAAATATAGATCTATTTTTTCCTGCTGTAGAAAAGCTCTTTGTACTGAAGTGGACAGGAGGTATCTCAGGAACACAATCCTATGGGATGGAGTTAGAAAAGACGTTCTCTTGGAATCCCAGCCTGTATTGGAAATATCCCACCCAAGTGATGAATTTCTGACACTTTGGAAAAGAAAGACTATACAAAGATAAGCAAGTTGTTTAAATATGAAAAAAATGTGGATACCCTGTAGCCTGTAGTGTTTTATAACTGGAGATAGACACTTTGTGAGCATTCATGGAGCAGTGGATAACCCAAAGGGAAGACAGAGAACTAATAATGTGATGCAGACACACAAAACCTTAGGGAATATCTCAAATCCGGATGAACAGGAATAAGTTGATAAGCTTCTTTCAAATGTAAGGTTGCCAAAAAAGTCAAGTGGATGTGGAGTAATTCCCTGGAAAGGGGGATTTCTTCCCACTGCCATCTGTAATCCTGCTGAATCAGTCTTGGTGCACATTTGTTGAGAAAGACAGAAATGGAGATTCAGTCTTTCTGGAAGGGGATTTCCAGGGTGAGGGAGGAACAAGCTTGACTGACGGTTTGGGTACAATGGAAGGTGATGAATTACATTCAATATTGCCTCAACATAATAATTTCTGAAAATAACTGAATTCTGGAAGTATATTGACTATACGGTGGTGGTGCTGCAGTAGCGTTGTCGCCTCACAGTATGACATTGCCCTGTTCGATTCTCAGCTAGAGCGTCTTCTGTGTAGAGACGTGAGTGAATGGGAGTATCTTCGTTGAAGGTTGTGCGTCAGAGCTGGCAACTCGGCACGTAAAACTCTACTGCCAATCATTAGCGGACCAGAGTTCCGCTGTGGCGACCCCTAACCGGGAAAAGCCGAAAGGCACAACAACAACTGACTATTTATTGTTAATTTTTATACAACTAGCAAAAGTTTTAATAGCCATAACAAATAATTAAGGAGATAAAGGAGAACCTTGTCTTGTGTCCTAGCCGGAGTTTACTGATGGAGAAATGTTCATAGGTTCATAGATTAGTACTAAGCTAACTGCCCTTGCGAGCCATTTTAAGCCTAGCCAATTATCCCTTGTGAGACTCAAACCCTGCACCTTGTGTTTGTAAGGCAAACACCTTACCATTAGACCACCCTCCCAACATAGATTAGTACTAAACTAACTGCCCTTGCGAGCCATTTTAAGCTTAGCCAATTATCTCTTGTGAGACTCAAACCCTGCACCTTGTGTTTGTAAGGCAAACACCTTAACCATTAGGCCACCCTCCCAACCCCTAACTTATAGGAATGAATTTTGATAAAGATGATTTATATAAAGTTACTTGAATACATGCATAATTTCTAATAACGTAGTTAACGAAGACCAATTTATTAAAGCAAAGGCATTATCAAGAATCAGGCAAATTCTGGATAGTTCTCTTTTACTAATGTTATACAGTTAAATTATTCTTTAGATGTTAGCACATAGTTTCCGATTTAATATAAAGCCAGTTTGGCAGTACAATTTTTTAAGACTATTGGCAAAGACTAACAAATTCTATAATCAACATTTAATAACAATAAAACAATACAATAAATGTCTAGAGCATACAGCTAGATATTCATCCTGTTTTAATAAAATAAAAACACAAATCCTATACATTTACATGAGGAGTTATGTTAAACATTGTTTTATTTTTGTGAATATTTTTAGTAAAAGAAATAAAACACTTTGGGTTAATAACATATAATTTCAGGAATGATGCATTCATTACTTGATGCTTTGTTTCATTCTGACTTTTAATTTGCTCCTCTATTTCTTTTATAGAAATAGTTTTTCTGTATAGTCCTATTTAAAAAGGCATCCATTACTTTTTTGTTTTCTGTATTACAATTCCATGTATTCATTCAGTGTTTTTTAAAAAAATTTAGAAATGTCTCTCACATCTGTGTATTTCCTGTTACTTCATAGTGGTAGTGTGTGTGTGTGTATATATATATATATATATATATATATATATATATATATATATATATATATATATATATATATATATATATATATATATATATATATATATATATATATATATATATATATATATATATATATATATGGGTCTACTTCATAAGATCGACAGACCATTTGATCGACAGCTCATTAGGTCGACAACCAGTATTCAAGGCATTTAACAGGGGTTTGCCCCCCTCCGCAATGTTGTGTGACCCTGGAGTTGTTATATATAGTCAGGGGGGTGTGGGGGGCACCTATTTTCATTTAAAATTTGTAGTTTTTCTTGTATTTTCATAATTGTGTGCATACTGCTTTACGTCTACAATGATTATTTGGATTTTATTTTCACATTTTACAGCACAACAATGCATAAACACTAATAGACGTCTGCTAAACAAAGCAATACTGTCTCACAATGAAAATAGACTTGGCATTAAAACTTCTCTGCCCTTGAAACTCACATTCATTGAAACAGCACTGAAACCCACACCACAACCAAAGAAAATGCATCTGGCCCAGTGGTGGATAAAGATTACCTTTGGGCTGTTTTCAAATCACTGGCCTCTTGCTGTTTTCAAATCACTGGCCTCTCGCACACAAAACAAGAAACATAAATGTGTTCTTTTCTTTGATACACCTTCCCGAGTTCATCAAGTTATATTCCTTATATAATACAGCACATTAGCTGGACAAAGCGCATTTTAAATTTATTGTTTGAACATTTTTCCAGTAGGCTGTACTGTAGGCAATGAAACAAAATGCATGAACCAATGACAAACTGCCCAATTCAGAACATTTTCATCATAACAGTCTACTTCCACACCCACACTATAAATACAATGACAGTAGTGTAAGACATAGGCATCTTGCACAGCTTTTCGCACTTATTTTCAATTTCATTTTTTGGGGGGGGGGAGGTGGGACAAAAGGTCAAAAACCAGGCACACATTTTAAACATTGCTTGTATAATTTTGGAAAGTTGCTAGAATAAAATGTTACCACCATGCATTTCACTGGCAGGTCTTGAACCCAGGACCCTATGCATTACAGTCAAAGCAACATACCACTATGCCAAATCAGCAGTTTCCTGAAAAATAGGAAGAAACTTACTGGCTATCATTTAGTGAATTCAGTTCTCGCTTCTCACCATAGCTCTCAACCTCTTGGCACAAAAAATATTAACAAACAAAGCCAATAATGGGGGAATACAAATTCTGTTCTCACTTCTCACCATAACTCTCAACTCTTAGCACAAACAATCTGGACAAAGCTCACAAGTGGTGGTGGCTAGGGACTTTAGGCTCTTTTTACATGGGCAGACTAAAAGAATGTTAATTAATGTACATTTTGTGAAATAAAAAATCTAGAACTCTTAATTATTGCCATTATTTATTGAGCATAATTTGCCACTTTTCCTCCAAAAGTCATCGGTTTTAGGAGGGATTAAGAGGGACAGACCTACAATTTCAGTCAAAATCAGGGAGTCAGCCTAGTAGTCTCTAATCCGTTTAGAAAAAACACATAGACCTGCTTAACTTCCAAGTTCGAGATCCTATAAATGTACAAAACCAGTTCACTAACCAACTTGGGTAGCCAATAGCCAGGTGCACAATTTACCATGTTTACAAATAACAAAACATCTACACTGTGTATTGACAATGTTAACCACCCCGTAGAAAATACACAAAACTAAATTTAATTTTAGCATATTTCAACCACCCGTGTATCAATTGTATACAGATTTACACAAGGCTAACTGACATGGATTCCCTGAATTCTGGTCCACAAAAACTTTGCAGCATCCTTCGTCCATAAGTAGCGAGAAAATAAAATACATCAGTTTTGAATAACACATGAAATTACAATACAGGGCTTATTTGACACGGCAGTTGTTCGCAGTTGACTGACCCATTTAAAGTCCTAACATACCACTAGAACTCTTAACCTCAGCAGATTCCTGTACCATTCTGTATACAATAATTATAGCGTACATCTCTCATCAATACTTAGATCGCATTTGCAGTAAGCTTTTTATAATGGACCTAATGACACCTTCAGTACCACAATAATCCTTTACATTTGTGCTGTCCAAAACAATACTGAAACTTTTTTTTTCTCTCTCAGCACAGCTCTCAGCCTAATTGACTCAAACCAAAGAAACTGAAAACTTCCATTCGATACAAAAAATTAATCACGGTCCTCGAGCACACAGCCTTTAAGGGATTAGAATGGAAACAAAACCTCCTTATGATAAGTCATCACACAGAGACACACACACACACACACACACACACACACACACACACACACACACACACACACACACACACGCACACGCACACTTACTTGAGTCCCCAACGATTCACTTGAGTGCCGGCCCGATAAATAAATCCAAACGGTGCTGCTAATTAAATCCAAACAAGTGCTGCTAATAAAATAAATATAAATGATTCCCCCAACGATGACACAAGTGCTGCTAACATTTCCCGGCCCGCTCTTGATAAATACATCCACAACGAGCAAACGAGTGCTGCCTGCAAGTATTTGCAGCCTGAAATGATAACGTGAGCTGAAGGAGCTCAATTCTGACTGGCTGATAGCCCTGATGGAGCTGATTTCATCGCACACACGATGACATCAGCTCCAACATTGCGATATTTGAAATAAAGAAACCAAAAGAAAAAAAAATCAGAAATGAAGGGGTGCCACTCAGGAATCGTGTCACCCCTTCATTTGGACCCCAAAACTCGGTAAAAACAGAGTAATTCGATATGGTTGAGAGGTATGGACTGCACAACACCGGCATCCTGAAATACAGACTCTCCACTCCAGGTAAGTAACCGCTTGGCCATCCTCACAAAAACAGTAAAACCAAAGGAAAGCAAACCCACCCCTGCCCCCATACCCCCTAACTAAATATATAATTTCTGCGATTGCACTACCGTGGGGGTAGGGGTCAAAGAGGATGGCCAAGCACTTACCTGGAGTTGAACGTCGATGTTCTGGGACATTGGTGTTGTGGAGTAGTTGGCCTTTTCGTCTCGGCGTTTTGGAAATCAGATAAGTGAGTGTTCAGGTTTCTGAAGGGGAACTATATAGATATATATATATATATATATATATATATATATACACACATATATATATATAATCTGTACAGATCCCAGACTACACTTTCCACCGAAGCAGAAATCACTGAGCATACAAGTGCTGGTCCCCAAAGCAGCACTTTCGTGTAAGTATGCTCGTTGTGCCAGTCGTACTACGGTGCGGATAAGGGAAAATTCCCTTTTCCCCACTGTAGTGTGACCTTGGAGTGAGAATATTAAAGTAGGGTGGTGTGGGGGGGGTTTAATGTTTCTTTTTTTTTTTTTTTTTAAACATACTTCACACCTTGGAGTGAAAATATTAAAGTAGGGAGGTGTGTGTGTGTGTGGGGGGGGGTTAATGTTTCTTTTTTTTTTTTTTTTAAACATACTTCACCGCAAACTCTGAGAATCTACCCCTCAACCAATTTTCTCCCAACTCTCTCCTGCTGCTCCTTACTTATAAAACTTTGTTCTGGAATCTCCTCATCCTTCTAAATACTTCCTTCCCACAGTGATTTGCTGGGGGGGTACACAAAAAAAAAAATTTATGGCATATCTTTTTTTTTTTTCCCTACTGTCTTATATCACATATGCTTATTTACTTTGTACCACATGTTTTGTATGACCAGTATCGTTAATTGAAGTTTAATGTCTTGAAACTGAATTATTAATGTGCTGTATATTTTATGTGGAGCTTTTCTCCCCGGGCCTCTACTGAAAATGGACATATATCCAGTTAGGCTATCCCGGTCAACAAATGTAAAATAAATAAAATAAAATAGCGCTTTTTTGGTGAAAGCGCTTTTGGTAAAGTATGTTCGGTAATTATGGATTTGGACTTTTGTCCTAGTTCCATATATGAGAGAGAGGGATGGAGATATAGATAGATATGCATAGATATAGATGTATGTAGGATCATAGGAAGTTACCAGACTATTCTCCCTGAGGCCCTTACAAGCCTAGCTAAAAATTTAGCCCATGTTCCAACAAGTCAGCACCCTATGCCACTGTCCATCAGGGACACAAGTGGAATCCCAGGTGTGTATTTTTCGTTCCCCATCCAGTTATCGAGGCTGCGCTTAAAAATGGTTAAATGAGGTACTCTGCTTTACGTGGAGGAGGAGTCTGTTCCACAAAAGGGGCTGTCTTTGGGACACAAATCTGTGCCGCCAACAAGTCCTATTGATGTAGCAGACCAGGTTGAGGTCATGCGTACAGGTTACGAGTGGAGCTCGACTTGTGGATATGCAGCAGTCCCATCAGGGTGGATTCTGAGATTGCTTTGTACAACAGAAAGAGGTTACCTCTGTGGAGTCTGTAGAAGACTGAGTAAAGGGGCAGGGCTTTTAGCCTGTGTGGGGTAGATGTTGAAGGTCCTGGATTCTCTGGGTGAGGAACCCCTGTGGTCTCTCCAGCTGCTGCATGTGCTTTGTGAGGTACATGCTGAAAGGGGAACTGTACTCATTAAATGGGTCTTATAAGGGATATTATGGCCACCTTGTCCTTGGATGAGATGCCCTTACTATTCAGGTGGGCCATGATAGAAAGCTTTCCATAAAACGGTGGCAATATGGTGGTCAAAAGTCAGTTTGCTATCAACCTGGGTGCCCAAGTCCTCATGACTGGCTGATGTTATAACTTGTGGGGATGTCACTCTCCCTGATAGGGATGATGATGCATTTTTTGGCATTCAGTTTGAGGCCATGTTTCTGGCACCAGCCATTCATTTGGGTGAGATCCTCTTGGAGGATGTCCACATCACTAGGGCAATCAATGACAGCACCCGGCTACCACTTGTTACAAGTCTACTACTTGAGGTGGCTTCCCCTAATTTGACTAGGTGGGTTCTATCAGTGAGCCAGTTTTCTACTGATCTGGGACATATGGATTGATGCCTAGCTGAGAGAGTTTTATCTATTATACCCAAGTGGGGAATAGTATTGAAGGCTTTGGCCAGGTCAATGTAGGTGGTGTGCACTGTCATCCCCTCGTCTATGGCCTTGGTGACTGTCTCAAAGAAGTCGACCAATTTTAACAGGCGTGACCTCCCCTTGACAAAACTGTGTGGGATTAAGTGTCTGGAGGTTGCCAATATCCTTGTTAATGAGGTCCATAATAATCCCCTACATGGCCTTGCAGATAAAGCTAGTTAGGCTGATGGGTCTATAACTTCTTGAATCGGTGGACACGCCACCTTTGTGCAAAGGCATGACAGTAGCTGTCCCCCACTTGCCTGGGATGAAGCCGGTACTCAGGTTTTGGTTGAATAGGGTGCCTAATGGTGCTGCAAGTTACTGCCAGAGTTCATGTAGGAAGCAGCCTGGGATATTATTGGGTCCCATGGAGACTGTATTTTTTGCCTTAGACAGGGCAGTGATGACTTGCTCCCTAGAGGGAGGGGGGTGAAGTTTTCACTGAACATGTCTGCCAGCAGGTTGGCTATATCTACAGTACTTGTGTATGTGGTGTCCTTGACCACCAGTTCTGAGCAGATCTGGGTGCTTCCCTTGAGATTGCAGACGTATGTAAAGAAGGCCTTATGATTGTCTTTAGCAAATGTGGCCAGTTTGGATTCAAAGTTTGCTTTGGAGGATTTCACTAGTGCTCTTATTTGCTTGTTCAGGACAATTAGAGATTGCTTCCAATTAGGCACCTGCTCCTTCTTGGTCCTGGACAGCAATTTTTTACTTTTATTATAGAGATCATTTATTTAGATGTTCACCGGACAGGTTTACTCTTCCTTGAGGAGGATAATTTCATCCTGTCTGGTATTCCTAGTTCCATGCAGCTATATAAATGCTCATATAGTACTTTGGTGTAGGTTTGGACATATGCATCAGTTCTTACAGAGGAGGAGAGGGCTGTGAAGCTGTTTATACCTTCCCTCAGGAGGTTGTAATCAGCTTTGAAGAAGTTGTTGGTTTGATCCTAGCTGGGGGGATGGCGACTTCGAAAGTGACTGCTTTGTGGTCGGATCTTACCAGGGATGATGACACTGTAGGGATGCTGTACTAGTTACTCATGTTGGTTAATACCAAGTCCAAGGTATTTTCACCTCTTGTGGGGGTGTCAACCAACTGGTCCAAGGCATCTGCATTGACAAAAATCAGGAAATCTCTGGCCATCTGTATTTTGACATGAGTATTTCTTCCAATCTATGGTTGGATAATTGTAGTCGCCCAGATCAGGGTAAAGGGTTCAATCTTGATAGATTCGAAGAAGTCCAGACAGGTGGAGTGGGCATATTCAGTCAAAGTTAGAGGCCTATAGCTAGCTATGATTTGAACGGGGGTCTTGTCAGTTGTTACCAGCCTAGAGGTGTGCATGTCTTTTAAACGTATTGCAACTCCACCTCCTTTTGTTTTGCTGCCCACGGTTTGAGGTCTGAATGAAGTGGATGAGTAACCTGGTATGGCCAGGGAGCTCTCCACAGCTTTAAACCAGGTTTCATTGACTGCACAAATGTCAGTTCTTTCCAGGGTTAAGAATGTTTGCAATGAGTGCAATTTCATGTTCAGAGTCCTAGCGTTTAGCAGCATGACCTTTAATTTAAGTTTTGATGAAAATGTTCAGGTTGGTAGTTCTGACTTCATGGCATCGCCTAAAAAAGGCACTAAGAGGAAGGCAAGAGCCTTTGCCAGGAGCCTGAAGCCCAAGGGAGACAGATGCAGGCTATCTCTGGCAAAGCATTGTGGTTTGTCAATCATGTCATCCCAGGCTGTCAGGTACTGGATCCCCTTAGAATGACACTAGAAACTAAGTCAATTGTTAATGTCAATAATTTTCTGTTTGCATTGAGATATCATTCTGGGTGGCAGTATAATGCTGCTTAAGGCTAGGAACATACCTGCCTGGGGCACATATTCAGCAAGTTCGATCGTGTCTCTCTTCATATAGTCCAGGGTAGTACGTCTCAAGTCATTCACTCCAACATCAACTATGACAGGGTTGAGAGACTTGAGTGCACTGGTGATTTAGTGGATTCTGGCACTGGTGATTTAGTGGATTCTGGAACCCGACAAACAACTAACTGTGACTTTCTCCTTATCCAGCCTGTTGTGGGGCACATCTGTGTGTCTCACAAAGGAGTCTCCAATGACTAATATGTTAGGTTTATCTTTAGGCCTTAGTGGCTGTGAGACACAGGTGTGTGGACCATGTGTGGTGTGGTGGGCAATGGAGTTTGCGTCCGTTTATGCCTCGGAGATCTCTTTTGTTTGGGTATGCTTTTGTTGAGGACCTCCACATATGTGGGATGTGTTGTGTGGGTGGTGTTTGAGGTGTGGCATTAGTGTTGCCAACCCTCTCAGTGCCAGATATACTCATTTTGTGGGAGAGAGCAATGACACTAAGTGCTTGATGTAATTGCATCTCTCACAAATTCTGTTCCTAGGTGGTAGCAGCAGGGGATTGTCAGTGTATGAGGCAGTTGCTACAGTGTCTCAGGATGTCCATATAAACCAAACAGGCAAGAGAAAATGTAGAGGAAATTGTCCATCCACATTTGTCAGAAAATGAAAGAGCTATGAGGGTAAAGGGAGGAATGTCTAAGAAGGTTGGCAACATGAACATCACACTTCAAACACCACCCACACCTACACAACACACCCCCACATATGCGGAGGTGCTCAACAAAATCATACCCAAAACAAGAGAGACCTCTGAGGAAGTATATATATATATATATATATATATATATATATATATATATATATATATATATATACACATACACACACACACACACACACACACACATACATACACCATATATATATATATATATATATATATATATATATACATATATATATATATATATATATACATACACACACACACACACATATATATATATATATATATATAAAATTAAAACATATACACACATGGATCTTTTCCATCCAATGTAATCACATGATGGTTTAATATACCAACACAAACACACGCATGCACTACTATGCTATTTGCCAATTAAATATTTTGACAAAACATGTTTTGAGACTAGTCAAAAGCATAGGTCCGTGACTGCTAGATTAGACATGTACTTTGTTGACTAGAACAGTGTTTTGACAGATTCATTATGGTCATAGTTGTACTAAAGAAGAATTATGGAGACAGATTGAAAAGTGCCCCCTCCCCCTTTAAAATAAAGCATTTTAGCCTTTATTATTTTGTGCATATGTTGGTGATATTAGCTGTTTACACTTGCTTCTGACCCATTACAAAGTGTCCCCAGGTTTCATCAACAATTGTGTACGCTTTGCGCAAAGCTTTCATGATGTTTATCTATTAGCACAATGAGCAGCAACACTAAATTGCATATGCATGTTGCTCATCATGCTTAAATAAATGCAAGTATGCTTTTGTGGCCAGCAACAGTGTTAGTAGCCATGAAAACGTGCTTTGCAGAACGAGCACACAGAGTAAACAAACAGGCGTGACTATAATCAAACTTGTCACGTGTGCTCGCATGGACAGCAGCAAAACTAATAAAGGGCAACTACAATGAAAGCAGTAACAGGCAGGGAAAGTGTACTGAGGGCAATGTGCACAGAAATCAAAGATATGAACACAGAAGTAAGTCAAAGGGGAGGGTAAATGTTCTAATTGCTCTAAGATAATGTATTTAAATATTCCTATGTCTCAAAGGCAAGTTTGTAATCTAAAATTATGCAATACTTCCTAAGCACATATTGATAAATAAAAACAAACATGATCACATATGATGTGAGAGTTACACAAAGTAACATCGACACAGAGGGGAGTAAATGAGATGCAAATGGATTAACATGCTGAGTTGAGATGACAGCAAGTACCAAGGGTGCCCACAGGCAGGTGCAAGGGGGTACACTTGCATCTCCCTGGATCAAAGCCAATTCCAGCAATAGGCCCACTGGTTGGCTGGCAAATTTTCTTTTAAATTTAAAAATAATTTTTTTTTTCTTTAAGAATGCCCTTCGAGTCCAGTCACACACTTGTTGCATCTGTGTAACAGATCGTGTACGTCTTCATCTCCCATACACCCATAGATTTGAATTCCAGAAGACATTTCGACTGCGGACGATACGTGTGTGTGTTTATGTGTTTAAGAGGTGTGTGTGTGTGTGTGTCCACATGCGCATATATTAACCTGTCTAACTTTATACAAACTACCTTTTTCTAAAGCTCACTGCAACAGTTTAGAAAACAGGTATATGTAAAATAAAGCAGCAGCAGACTGCTACTATATGTAACTTTATTAAGAGGGAGGTGTGGGGGGGGGGGGGTTCATGCCTCACAGTTGTCCAGATTTTTGCATCATACTTTCAGTTTATCATAAAATTGTGTTTTGCTGGCAAATCACTATGTACTGAAGTCAGAAAATAATGGCAGACATTTGAGATTTAGACTTCATTACCTTCAGAAAATGCATACTAATGCAAAACTTGTTCTATCAACTTTTTAAATAGGCAGGGGGATGTATGTGCGTCATACCTCTCAAATGTATAGATTTTCACAAAATGTCCAGATTTTTGCCTTATATTTTTGGTCTGTTCCTCAAAAATTTTGTTGCTCTTTTTTTTTTTTTTTTTTTTTTTTTGGGAAGTCATTGGGATGAGCTAAGGATTAAAGTTACTAAATAATGAGATGCATTTGAGTTTCAGACTTCATATCCTTCAGAAAATACATTCCAACACAAATCCTGTTGTAGCAACTTTCTAAATAAGAGCAATATTTAAAACGTGTCCTTAGTTTTGGTCTTTTGTTCCCCCCCCCCCCCAATTATGATAGGCTTTGTCCTGATTTCTTGGGGTTAAGAGACTGAGAGGTATGGTGTGCGTGTGTGTGTGTGTGTGTGTGTGTGTGTGTGTGTGTGTGTGTGTGTGTGTGTGTGTGTGGGTCTAGATTACATCGTCGAACTCACAGGTGTTCGAACAATAACCAGGAAGTTCAAAACCCAAAATGTACGAACACACAGAACAGCGATTTTTTTTTCCTCAGGGGGAGGGAAAAAAAAAAAAAAAAAAAAACACACGTACACCATCCCAATGTGGGGGGCTGTGCCCCCCCACACACCCCCTACTTAAATATACCAACTCCGAGATCACACCACAGTGGAGAAAATAGCAAAGCCACGAAAACAGCCCACCGATTTTTCCCCCCTCCGGGGGGGGGGGGGTAAAAAAAAAATTGGTATTCCGCGGCTTCGCTATTTCACATTTCGAACAGTTGGGTTCGATATTACAATGGTCAGACTGAGTTCAACGTTGTAATACAGACCGTGTGTGTCTGTGGTAGCAAACTCCTCAGCTGTCCAGGTTTTTGCAGAATGTCCAGATTTTTGCCCCATATTTTTGTCTGTTCCTCCTAAAAAGGATTGAATTATAATGACAGACATTGGAGTTTTAGACATCATATCCTTTAGAAAAATGCATACTAACACAAATCCTGTTATTCTAGCAATTTTCTAAGTTGATGAGAGCAATGTTTATAATCTGTCCCCATTTCTTTTAGGCTTTGTCTAGATTTCTTGAACTAGGAGGTTGATGTGTGTGCGTGTGTGCGTGTGTGTGAATGTGAGAGAGTGAGAAAGTGATGCCCTAGTAAGAGTTAGCAGGTGGAATTTATTTTCAAGGAATTGTGAGCTTCAAGGGAAAATAAGTTTACTGCTGCTCATGCCAAGTCTGCTTAAGATGTGCAACTGTTTTGTTTAGCCAATTATATCACTATTGTGGTATAGAATTTTAAAGCAGTGTTAGCACAACATGTAGTATACTTGTGTCTTGATGCAGAAGGCTGTAGGTTCTACTCCTGCAGCATGCAAATTTGTATTTTAAGGGGTGGGGTGCTGCAGTCCTGAGTATGTCCTCCTTTGATTGAGATGCCCATTAACAATGAACCTGTTTTTCTGTTTGCCATCCATTCCCTATAGCAATATACAAGCTTGCCATTTTTTTAATGCAACATAGGCAGTTTATTCTTCAAGGGCAGCAGGCACTGAATTTGTAGATGTAACACTGAAATATAAAGTTGTTTTCTATCAGCAACCCTTTCACTAGTTTCAGTTCTCTTTAATGTGGAATTATTCAGATGAGGTTTACTTCTGCAAAGATTGTGCATATTGACTGATACTGGTGGATTGTAATGAAAAGTTTGAGTGGCCTTTTATCGTTGAAATTTGACTGATACTGGTGGATTCTAATGATAGAAGTTTCAGTGGCCTTTTATAGTTGAACTTTTCGGACTCAGCTTTGTCATTATTAGTTCATATATTTTGTTTCATTGCTTACTGGAAAAATGTTTAAAACTATAAATTTAAAACACTATAACTAGTGGTGCTGTATTACACAAGGGATATAATTTAATTATATATTATAATTTAATACAATCAGGAATGTGAATCAAAAAACTTTTGCATGGTCCTATAAATGTGTGTAAGGGGACTACGATTTCAAAAGAGCCCAAAGGTAAACTTAACCCACCACTTGTTAGATGCATTTTCTTTGAATGTGGGTTTCAATGATGTTTCAGTGAATGAGAGTTTCAAAGGCAGACCAGTTTTAATCCAAAGTCTGTTTTCATATAAAACTGTATTGCTTTGTTTAACAAATGTCTATCAGTGTTTGTGCTACAAAATTTGAAATAAAAGTTGTAATTAAATCCAAATATCTGTAATCATTGTAGAAGTAAAGCATAAAACAGTATGCACACAGAGTTTTGAACAGTGTTTATGGTAACTGGGGAGAAATGGCCAAGTAATGGGATGCTGGAATGGCTGCGTGGGGGGGGGGGTCTGAGTTTGCACCGCCCTGAAAAACATCCTGCGGGCCAAATATCCTGCGAGTTTGCCTGACAAGTACAGTACATACATTAGAGGACAGTTGCATAGCCTGTATTTTCTTAATGTAACATGTTGGAAAATAACAATGGCTCATAAGCCATAATCTACTTCTGGAAGACTCTAACCTATGCCATCAATGTTACCACTGAGCTGTGTATTAACTGCATATGCCACAGAAATAGGCATAACACATGAATGAGAAGGATCACCCTTTTAAGGGAATTATGACACTCATATTCTAACAGGTATGGATCCCATATATAAGCCTTACAAATGTGGGAGCAGAATGTGCCATATGTAATAACCTTGCCTAAGGCATTCCTGCCTGACACAGTTGTTGTCAGACAGATAAGGACAGATGCAAACGCCACACTATGATGAGATTTAATCTTTTTAATTTTTCATTTCGTCGGGCATTCTTGCGGTCATTGAGACTGCATTCTTGTTATCATTTCAGTACTTCTGTCTGTGTTGCATCAAACAGTAAAGATCTGCTCTTACAGTTGGGGAAACGTGGCATTGTGAAGGGTACTTTCCCAGAAGAAAGTGCATATGACCAGTTACCGATTCTTCTGCAATCTGCTCCACAGACCGTGTATTGTGGATTCGACCTCACAAGTGATAGCTTACATGTAGGCAACCTGCTGTCTCATTGCACTGCTACATTTCCAAAGGGCTGGACATAATGTCATTGCTTTAATTGGTGGTGCAACAGCTCAGATTGGCGACCCCAGTGGGAAAACTAAAGAACGTGAAGCACTAGCTCAAGACATGATCAGCACAAATGTAAAAGGACTTCGAGATAGCCTACAGAGAGTTTTCACAAACCATAATTTGTATTATAGCAGCGGACAAAAACTGGGAACTATAAATATACTGAACAATTTGTCTTGGTATAAACAGAGAAATGTAGTGGAATTTGTGTCCACTGCTGGGAAACACTTCCAAATGGGAACAATGCTTAGTCGACACAGCATCCAGTCGAGGCTGAAGAGTCCTGAGGGTATGAGTTTAACAAAATTTACTTACCAAATGTTTCAGTCTTATGATTTTTATTACTTGAATCAACACTATGATTGTAGAATACAGCTTGGAGGGACGGACCAGCTGGGTAACCTGATGTCCAGCCACAATCTAATTTCCAAGTAAAAATATTGTTCCTAAAAACTAAAACTCGCTGTTACCCTCACCCTCCAACTTCGGGAGCTCCTCAGAGTATAGTTAAAGTTAACCACCAAAGACTTTATAACCTACAAAGGTGATCATCGTTGGACTGCCTGGACCCAAAACAACCACAGCACTGTTTGTAGCGTGTTCTCCCTCAAAACAGGAGTCAGCGTGTGGGTAGAACTATCGACGGGTCTCCACCTATTGTTATTTTGTGATTAAGTAAGAACTATCTACTTGCTTCAACCTAGTTTGTTGTATTTTAATGCCCAAAGTACCCATGGCGTAACACAGTAGCAGCCTACTGCCATCCATAGACACCCTTTACTCCCTCCCTGATTTAATAATTTCTAGCTGCCTCCATTTTACAAAATAGTGCATCACTGTACGATTTTCACCACTAGGTGGCAGCAATTACCCATTTATAGATAACAGTACCCCATATACCAGCCTATTTAGTTGTACCCCTAAGCCCTTGTAGTACTATATATTGCATATTTGGTTTTCCCCTCCCTAGACTGCTGTGTATTACCCCACCCAGAGAATCTCACTTACCTAGCATATAGCTGTTGAACTTTTCCATTTCCAAAGGGTCAACTCACTGATAGTTTCTCGTGGGACTCTCACTCCTCTCAGCTCTTCGTGGGACTCTCACTCCTCTCAGCTCTTCCCGCTCTGTTCGCCCGTTGGGCTCACTCCACTCCCCTACCCTGCCCCCAATTCCCACCCGCCTCCAGTGGTCATACCTTTATACTGCTAATAGTCACACCCCTACTTCTACAACCTATCACCTTCCCTCAATTGCCATATCCACTCCCACTCTCATACCACACCCTACTACATACATACATACCTACCCTCTACTAATCCCTGACATATCATGCAAGGCATACTTCCACCACTACTACTACTAACTCTCACTACTCTAGCCTACACCACATCCATACATGCTATCATACCATTAAACACTACCTTCCACATAGCACATACCTACACACACATACAAACATTATAATCTGCCCCACACTATTTAATAGTAGCCCATTATATTATATTCACAAACCACACACCACATTATCTCCCCATAGAATAATAGCAGCTAAACATCATACAGACCTAGCTCACGCCATCAAACAAGTTATTCCTCAAAAGATGGCTACTAATCTCAGGAGACATGCATCCAAACCCAGGTCCAAGCTATGAAATTCTCTCCCACAAACAGGAAACAGACCTACTTATTATTAACCTAAACTCAAAAAGTATATCCAACAAACTACAGGACTTGCACACATTCATAGCCCACTACTCACCAGATATACTAACCATTACTGAAACATGGCTAAAGGTCCACCACCCCAAAATGAAGAAATTCTCCCCCCTGGTTATAACATTCTAAGGCAAGACAGAGATACCAAAAAGGGTGGCGGACTTGCAAGCTTATTTAAAAAACACACAATCTCCAACCCCTTAAAACTCCACTTCCCATTTTTGGCAATTCTGAAACATTAGGCTCCATTATCTCAATTCCGAAACATTAGGCTCCATTATCTCCCTCAAAAACAAAAAAATGAATCAATACCCTCTGCAGTTATGTTCCTCCAGGAAATAACTCACCTATTGTACAGGATATGTTGCAATGGGCTACAATCAACCTGCCCCAAGAAACCATCCTGCTAGGAGACCAAAACCTAGACTGGCTAGCCTGCAATGCCAACAATCCTGCAAACCATATAAACTTATTTGGATTCTCACAATTAATCCAACAACCCACCAGGGTTGACAAAAGATCCAATAAACTCTCCATTCTCGATTGGATTTTGGTTAACCTCCCCAAAGAAAATTATCATGTGGGCTGCCTACCTGGTATACTGAGTGACCATTGCCCCACTTTCCTACTTCATAGACAAGTAAACATACCCAAACCTATACTATATAAGGAGACCAGAAATGAGCACAAGATAAATCCACAAATCCTTAACAGTATGCTACAACAAAGTAACTGGCACTATCTACATTCCCTACCATTAGACCAGGCAGTTGAATATTTCAAGAATACTTTTATGAAAGTGCTAAACATGCTAGCTCCCATCAGGAAACATAGAACTAAGGTTAACTATGCCCCTTGGCTAAATAGGACAACAAAAGTACTATTAAAAGCCAGAGATAATGCCTGGAAGAACTGGAGAAAGAATAACACCAACCAAGATAAACAAATATATCAACAACTTCGGAACCAGGCCAAAAAACAAATAAAAATGGACAAATAAAACTACTTCCTAGGGATCCAAAACAAACAATCCAAAAACCCCAAAAAGTTCTAGCAGGCTTTAAATTCTCTTCTAAAACCCGTCCAAACTACAACCCCAGCTCCCAATACCAACAATGACAGCATAGCTTCCCAATTTAACCATCACTTCACACACTCTATTCTATCATTATCTACCCAGCTATCCAACAATAACCCCATACTCACCCTAACTATAGATCACAATAATATACCCCCTTTATCCTCTCTCCCACACCAACCTTCACAGTAAAAAATTACTCTTGAAACTAAAACCCATCACTCTCGCAGCAGATGGCCTACCCACTACTTTCCTAAAATTAGCCACAGAATCCCTAGCCTACCCCATCTCACTTCTTATAAACTGCTCCATACAGGAAGCCTACATTCCACAACTGTGGAAAGTGTCATAAATAATACCCCTACACAAAGGAGGTAACTCCTGTGAACTATCAAACTACCGCCCCATTGCTATCCTATCCCCCCTTTCTAAACTCCTGGAGAGATGCATTCACACCCAGGTGATGCACTTCTTAACCTTACATAATCTCTTCTCCCTCAAACAGCATGGCTTCCGCCCAAACCATAGTACAACTACTGCTCTTCTCTCCTTTACCAACCATATTAATCAACTTAGAAACAACAACTTTGTATCAGCCATTTTCTTAGATCTATCTAAGGCATTTGACATGATCTCCCATAACCTATAACTTATAAACACTCTAACCGCCATCTCCTTTGCCCCCTCTGCTACTTCCTAGTTCAAAAACTCTCTCTCTGATAGAAAATAGTCAGTAAAATGGCAAGGCATACTATCACCACTACTACCAACTACTGTAGGCATTCCACAAGGATCAATACTTGGTCCTTTACTATTTACCATTTTCACCAACAAACTACATACCTCCACCCTGCAGTACGCAGATGACTCAACCCTAATCTGTTCAGCCCCAACCATAACCACTCTTCAGAAACTTACCCAAGAATCATTCTGCTCCATAGAAAAATGGATTACTGATATCCACCTTATTCTAAACCCCAAGAGCAGCAAATTACTTCTATTCACCCCCAACAAATCCAAAACCACACCGCTTTCTTTCACCATCACCTCCAACAACGGCACATCAATCTCTCCCTCCCCCCATACTAAGCTACTCTGTGCTGAAATAGATCAGGATCTTAACTTCAATGTCCACATCTCTCAAATCATTAAAAAGGTTCATAAAAAATTAGGAACTTTATACAAACACAAACAGTTCCTATCAGACCAAGCACAAATCACCCTAAACCCAAACCCACCTCTTGTCTACCCTACTATATGCATCACCAATCCTAATTCACATCAGGAAAACAGACCTAGACAAACTAGAATCATGTTACAATAAGATTGCAAAATTTGCCAATAACTCCACTTTTAGAAGTCATCACTGTCTTGCCTTAAAACAACTACAATGGTTAGAACTCCCTCAGCTAATTAGGTATCACCAACTAGTGCTCACCTTCAATATACTAAAGAATCCCAACAAAACGCCAGCCCTAAACTAACTACTAAACCAATACTCAGCAAACTATCCTCCACGCTCATCAAACAAGACCCTGCTCTGTATATCCAAAGCCAACAACACTGCATGGAAAGCCCTCTGCTCTTACACCATGGCTAAGGAATGTAATAAGCTCCCCCAAAATATATCCTCAGCAACATCTATCTCACTGTTCAAAAAATCACTCAAGCCACACCTCTGGAATTCATGGCTCTGTCCTTGCATTACATAAATGCTTTCCTAATCTCCTCCACTTCTTCTATTCTCCTTTCTATCACTGCTCACTATGCCCAATACTCAGTACTTCAGAAACTCCTAGAACAGGACTACTTAACAGGACTACTTTTAGCTACTATATTGCCTTCTGTGATGTCACTTTGATTGCATCAGACAATGAGTGTATCTCTTGTTTTCTTTTCCTTCCCAAATAACCGACATCCAGGGTCCTCTTTGTGTAATGTAAACCTGCCTGGAAAGATCTATTGATTGTATATATAACACTGTATAAAATTGTTGTTGTGGAGCTTTTCTCCCCGGGCCTCCGCTGTAAATGGACCTAGTTCCAGTCGGACTTTCCCAGTAAACAAATGCAAAATAAAATAAAATAAAAATAAATTTACTCCACAGAGTTGTGTATTGTCTGCATCTGCCATAGGAGATAGCAATGGATATTGTCACAAACAACTGAAATTAATGTGTGAATTATGACAGGATGCCTGATAATGTCATATCAGCATGTCTGACTGCAATTAATTGACTATGCTCATGTGCACACAACTGTGATCAGTCCTATAATCAATGGTCTTTCGTCAAGGAAGTTTCTCTGTATTTTGCACATTCCACCCAATAACTGGAGCACACTCTTGTGCAATGCTCTACTCAATGCATGTGCCACAAATGCATTCTCATCAGGACATTGGCATAGCAAGTTTTCTACTGCCATAAAATCCAAAAATATGTTCACGTGTGTTCATGCAACATGTGAAGGGACAATACTGATGTGATTTTATGGTTGCTGTGTGACATCAGTACATTCACACAAAATCATTCCCTATTCTATAACTGAGCATCAACCTGTACAACTCCTGCAACTAACAATATGGGCAATAGTGGATCTGTCATCACAGTTGTTGAACTCCACTTATGTGAAGTCATTCTGTGAAGATGTGAAGTCATTCTGTGAAGATGTACTTTATTGCCCATAATTTTTAATCTGATAAAATGGATGGAGGAGGCCTTTGCCACTTTATATGAACACATTAGAACTGGGGGAGGATGTCATTCCTGCATAATAGGTTTTGAACTCTTAACTAAGTATTGAGAAAAACAGAATAGTCGGATCAATGAATAAGCCATGAATAAGTGCATTGCCAATTATGATATGCTTGGGTATGGGAAAGCATTACATCATGTTAATAAATCATGGAATGAGAGTCCCTGTTAATAACTTTAAAATAACCTTGCTGTATGTCAGACAACATTGTCTGATGCTAAGTATACCCAAACACACCTATGGCCTCCTGCTGTTGTCACTGTGACAGTAAAACAACAATGTCCTCAGTCCGACAGAGGCGCCTAACTAAAACTAATCAAATGACAGCATCAGCATCAATACAATGTTTCAAAATAAAAATTAGAATAAACTATTGTAAGAGAAAACATCTACACACGAACACAGCACGTAAGATTGAAGACCCTGTTAATAGCATGTACACTGAGTGCAAGCAGCGATGTCGGGATTTGAACTCAAGCTACAGAAGATTTTTTGAAACAAGCACCATTCGAGATTTAATTTACAACTGTGACACTGCACATTTCTATGGATGACACCACCGTGTATTGCATTGATGTTTCCTCTAAAAAGTGATCTCATAGCATAAGTACACTGTATAGATATACATTATATACGTGTTTGAAGCCTGTATATACATTATGTACGTGTTTGAAGCCTGCTCTGTACAGTAAGAGGAACACACACACAGTCACAGAAGACACTCAGTCCCGTATTCAAACTCCCTACCTATCTACTGACACAATCTACATGCAGGTGTATAATAGACATATGGCACAGAAGAAGTCTGACTTCATGTGAGCCAGACTGCATCTTCGAAGGGCTAACATCAGGTGTGTCCTGCAAAGGATTTGTGTGCGCAAAACTTTTTTATTTTTTTCAAAAATCTTTGTTTACGATTTGTGTAAAATGCAAACATAGTAAAGACATTTCTCAAAAAAATGATAAAAACTATTTTAAGTGTTATTGTCAAGAGCAAGTCAACACATAATTATACACTAACAAAAATAACTATATACTTGCTATAAACCAGATTAAGTAAAATTTAAAAGATGGATTATAAGAATTGAGTAGACAGCAGAGTAAAGTGTTTAAGGCCCCAAAATGAAAGGGCTAGTACGATGAGAAAGGGTAATGTTATACATTGAAAGTGTAGTTAACATCCATCCCTAAAACAAAATGTGAAGATAACAGACATCAATGTTTAATGATATCAAATAGGTTTGTTCAATATTCAGTAAAATGTGGATGTAGTTTTTAGTTGTACATTATGAATTTGTGAGCTGTTACTTGTTTAACTGCTAACTGCTTAAAGCCTTTCTAGGAGATTGCCGATCAGTCTTTCCAGTTCAGGGTGATGTAGAATTTAATTAGGGTAAAAATTGGGACTAGTATGCGTACTTGTAGTTTTAAGCATGGTGTGGGAATATGTAGCATAGTGAAGTCCCAGGACAGGGTAGCGTTCTAGTAACCCTTTTTTTTTTTTTGCAGTTTGAATTTTAGGGAGCACCAGAGTTTACAAGCACATTTACAGCTCCAAAAGATATGAATGAGATGTGCCTTTTGATGTTCACAGAGTGGACAAAAAGGGGAGGTTACGGGGTTGAATTTATTAATATTAGCTGGTATATAGATTATTTAGTATCATTAGCTGTGTTTACTAGAGGATAAATTTAGCTGATATTTGAATAGATCAATCCGGTCAGTTGAGATTGTCAAATCAAGATCAGACCAATAGTTACAGAAGAGTATCTCATTTTGATATCTGAGAGAGAGTATAACTTTGAACATATTGGAGATCTTTTTTTTGTTCATTGAGACTATGTTCCAGAGTTTTACAGCCATGTAGGATTCTAAATTTTGTCAATACAAACATGTGCAAGACACACCTGCATCAATTTACATTCACACAACCATACATTCATGAGGTTCTCACTGTTGTATTCAAATTCCCTACCTATCTTCTCACACAATGCAAGTTTATTATATGCATGCACCACAGGAGACATCTGACTTTAGGTGTGTGCGTGCATTTTTGAAAGGATTACCTCATCAATATGTTGCAGACAGTATGTGTTTGTGGAGAGAGGAAAAAAGCGATGTGGGATTCATCTGACCATGTAAATGCTTCGTCCAAGTGGCAGTCAAAGGAGCACGGCCAAGTGGCAGTCAAAGGAGCACAGCAGTTAAATTAATATCAGTCTCACACACAATTTGCCAGCTGTGAGATTAGAACCCCACCCATCTAGTTACGCAATCTGCAGGAAGCAGTACTTAACACAAGTACCACCAGTGTCAGAGTGCACTTTATAGAGGATGACATCATCACTGTGATGCAGAGACGATAGTGTTGGGAGAAGGGTCTGATAATGATGTGGACTTGCCTCCCAGTGTAAAAGCTTCTCCAGATTGCTAGTTGAGTGAGGCCAGCAATACACAGTGTCATACTTACCCGACTATACACAACCCCCCACACAAACAAACAAACAAACAAACAATGTGACTGCTGTGAGGTTAGAACCACCTACCTATCATGTAACACAATGTAGAGGACACAGTAATTAACGCAAGAAAAGAAGTCTGACTTCTACAGTGTGAGAGTGCAGTGGACATAGGATTAAGTTTTCATTCTGTGTCAAGGAAGATATAGTGCTGTTAAAGTTCTTGGGCAAAGCTACATTTGTTGATATGTAGGAGTACGTGCAATCTTCTGATCAACAACAGATGCATACTGCCAACTTAGGTCAGCTATGCTGTCAATATATATTGCAGAACTGAAACTGACCTGTACCTATTTTACATGATGTTGTGTGGATGAGAAGAACACACTTGTGGAACAAAATATGGACAATTTACAATTCATGGCTCATCAGGTTAGGATGATGGTATGTAAACATTAATTAATACCATTAGGAATGACATCTGCTCATGCATAGGCAATGTGCACTGTCAATACAAAACATTCCTAAATGTTCCAATCCAGTAGGGCTAAGTAATGCTGAAGTATGTGTGCCAAGGCTCTATGTGGCTGCATATCATTTGTAAGTGTAAATGCTGCAGTGCAGACATAACTGTGCAGAATGAAGTGTTCAGTCATCCACACAGTTCACTTTGAGTACAAGTCATTTCCATGTAATAAAGTTACAACATCCAGTAACAGTACTTGTAATTGTTTAAAATCTCTTCTTAAAGCGCAGTGCTGACAAACTCATGGACACAGATGTTGGCAAACTATTAGCACGCACATGTTTCTAATTTGAGGTGTTGAACTTGGAATGTGAAGTAGCAGTGTTCAAGGGTGCTCCATGCCAACTTTCGCGCAAATACGGAGTGTAGAGAAAAAGGGTATGATTGTTTAAAAATGCAGAACAGATCTGTTTTATGTTAATGTTTCATGATGTCAACATTTGTCATGGCAGTACTCTCTGCATATTGTACTTGACCTTTGACATGTTAGGGCCAAAGCTTTATTTAAAAATGTATTGTTTTGATTGCCTTCCCCATTTGTGCAGCTTTCAGCGGTGAACCGTGTTTGCTCACCGCTTAAGGAAAAAAAGTGAAAACTTTAATTTGGTCAGCCTTCTATAGCACAAACAGGCTTAGTGGCGATACGAGGCCATCAGCACTCTGGACAGTACTGAGTGGAGACAATCCATTCATCACCTTACTTTCCCTGTGACAAAAGGTGCAAGTGCAGTTAGCTAAATAAAAAGCAAAGGAACTCTGATCATGACTCTAACACTACATAGAATCGACTATCCTAAATATGCTCATTGCCCAAATTGTGTCGGTAATGCCTACCAAAATAAATCTTTATACCTACAATATATACCAGCCATGCTTCAATGAAAATCACAAGTTAATTGGGTCTAGGATTTGTTAAACATGGCAAGGATTGTATTTTGAAATGATTATTATTATTATGGCTCAAGTACATATCCTAACCACGTGTGTAGGGCAGGATGTCTTGTGAAGTGTGGACATTATGCTTCCTCACAATAAGGACAGTAGCCAAATGATACAAAATGAACATTTCATCCATCAGCCTCCTAAATATGTTACAGTATAAAGTGATGAGACCGAACATAATGAGGGACACAGAGATGAAGACACACACAAGAGTTTGTGGTCTGGCACATTGATGAACATCTTTATATTGCATCTGTATTAGGCTTTTCCTCATTCAGAACATGTCCTGCTCTGCACCATTAAGTGACAGACACAGGGATAGAGAAGGTGGAGGAGTAACAATAACCAATACATCCACATAAACCTTCTTGAAAAAGATGTAAGAAATTGGAAACACAGTGGTTATATAAGGATGGTGGTTTGTTGATAACAGATGCAGCACACACTTACACAGGTTAATATTAATAAGGAGAAAAAACTGCATTGCTGTATAACATGCCAGGATTCAAACCTTTGGCAGTAGAAATAAAACTTTACAGACAGATTGATTATCTCAGCTAACCACAGCAGAGCTCATGCTTTACTAGCGTTCAATCACATATTGTAAGAGACGATAAAAGCATTAGGTAGGCAGCAGTATTCATTACACTATATCAGTTATAGCGTCCCTTACACTTTACGTGATATCCTACAGCCTGACATATGGCAGCACAACTGTGTCACAGCTTATTACCCCAAGTCTGTTTTACTATAGCTCAGTGGATGTACTGATCTTTGCACTACGCCAACCATGCCAATATGGTCTAAGGCAAAAACTCACACTTTTATAATAACACATGAAATGTTGCTAGACCTCATGCAAGTGCTGAGGACTACAACTGATAAATCAGAAGAGGGTTTAGTCCGATACATAGACAACACACACACATGAAAAACTGACAGGCAGGAAGTGTTGCAGCTACTGCTAGATTGAGTTTATAGAGGCGAATACCTCAACACACCACACAGGAAATAAAGTAAAAATCACAGCTGAAGGACAGTAATGATAAAGGTATTAGCCTTCAGCAAAGTAATGACAATATGAAAATGCCACAAGATGAACTTTACATCCATCAGCCTAATGAATAGTCAATAGCAAAAAAGGGTGAAGATAAAGACAGATGGACAGAGACATCAGTGCGGAGAGAAAGGTGGATCTCGGATGACTAGAGAATAAGCATATTTGTACCAGTGTACAAGAACAAATGGGACATTCATAACTGTGGGCAGTACAGAGGCATCAAACTCCTCTTATATTGCATGAAAGTTCTGGAGAGGGTGACTGATGAGAAGTTCAGATTCAAATCAGGATGCAGCGCAACTGACCTGATGTTTGCAGTGAGACAGATAGCTCAGAACAAGCTAGAGATGAAGAAAGAGTCCATCTGGGCATTCCTAGACTTGAAGAAAGCATAGCTATCCATGTCTTCACAACATTAATGTAGAACTGTAGGCAGAATTTGCTGAATTTGGACCATCACTACAAGGATAGGTGACAACAAAATATAGTGTTATACAACCAACTGTACCAAATCAAATGTGTCAAAAAGACACAAAGGTGAAGTGTTGACCTATGTATAGGTCTTTTCTCTTGTGGGACAGGTGCCCTTTTTTTTTTTTTTTTTTAAACTTTCAAATAGAGAGGAATGTTGGGGAAAGGGCTTAGGAATGTGAGGGTCAGGAAGGTAGAGTATGGGAGGAAGCAGATGCAGACATACAAATGGACGCAAGTCTGGGGAACACCATGATTGGTGATAGGGGACAGAGATGGCGCACTCACATCAAACATGACAACCGTGAAAACTGTAAACCCTGTTTGTGCTCTGCCAAGAAGCATGTAAATTGAAAAGCTAAAATAATTATATATTAAAAAAAGGACAACATGACCATTCATCAACAATTATACTATTACCACAACACAAGCAACATGTTTACATCTGCTTCAAACATTGCAGGCAGCATGTGGGCTGCACATTTTAAGCATGTCATGTAGTGTCAATGGTTCAGGAAGAGGACATACAGAAAATGAGAGGTGGACACGCTCAGCAAACTACATACAATTAGTCAGGACACAGCGTATGCCACTAAGGAGGACACACCGTATGCCACTAAGAAGTACTTCTTAATGTGATAAGATTCTGAGAGTTTATACAGCATGTGTGGCAGATCTATTCACAGTACTCATGTTAATCTTCTTCTGTTAAAATACTTCACAAGTTGTCATACTGTAACAACATCCACTACTACTATTATTATTAATAGACAACAGGTGATTAGAAAATACCACCTCTTCAACCTCACATCACAAGAGCTACAGGTAAGATATAGAACACATACTTTAGCATATACACTTGACATACAACATACTATTATTCTACAGTTATTCTATATCCGGTTTAAAAAAATATCTAACCTGCATCATCTCTCCTGTTTCTTTAAACTCGCCCAGTGCTACAGTGATAATTAGGCGAGATGTAGAATTTCCTTACTTACTGCCGCTCAGACTGCTTATCATAAAGCACCTCTGCCACTGTAAAATGTGCTAATGATGGTATTTCAAATTTCTCAGTCTGTACCTTGGGAAGTGGACTCTTGTTCACAGCCAACACTGCCACGTAACGCTGCCAGTTCAAAGTTCATTTTGCCAAAATGCATGCAAAGAATGAACACAATAAAAACAATTTAAATTCTAACAGCCAACCTGCGAGAATAATGAAAATACAAGACTGTGAGATCATTACATTGTATGTCTTACAACCAAATCATATCTCAGGAAATATGCATCAACTCTCCCAAACAGCACACTGTCTGGATTTGAACCCTCAACTCAGTGCAAGAACAGCACACACAGTTGTATTTCTTATCTCTGTCACCAACACAGGCTTAGAGGAGGAATCTGAACATGCATATTCCATAGAGATTTGACTTAGCAGACCATCAAAGCACAGGTCCACCAGAAGTATCAGATATTTTCCTTTTTCTCATTTGCACAAACATGTCTAGATGAATGTGATAGTCACAACATATTTAGGCTAATAATAGCCTGCACTATATTTAGAAAGTTTGGCAAAACTGCAGCTCTTTCTTCTCTATTTTCAGAGCATCTTCCTTTTCTCTCAACTATAATGCAATGCTGTGCGTTTCATTGCATCTCAGTTTTTATTTGTAATACAGCTGATTAGCATTGCCGAACAATTTTTAATCAGAGATAGAGAATGTGCTATTATTAAAAGATATCAGCGTTAAGGCTGTTCTCATCACTCTCTCAATATGCTTCCACACTTTTTCTTAAGTTTATTCTCAATGACACAACCACTGCAGAGAGAAAGACTCGAGTACTGCTTGTTGCTGTACTCAAAGTAATCAATGGCAGCCTACAAATTGCCATTGTTCCTTCCTGCAGTCCTAGGGCTTATGCATGCAATTGTGTAGCTCATTACACAATGTTTATTTCCCCTACAACACGTGAGAATTTTTGTATTCAAGAATTCTAATGATTTAACAACCTCAACTACATCTTCACAGTGCTCAGAGGGTTGAATCTACACTACATACAGGTAATCGTGTAACTAGGGAACTTAAAGGAGGGGACTGTTTTGATCCCGACAGACCGTTCTGGTACTTACTAGGAGACAAATTTTCTACAAATTACAGCAATTTTTTTCCAAAGGTCTGGCCTCTTCATAAACTGTTTATATTTTCATATTTGGAATGTATTTCAATATGCAATAGAATTTTTTTTCTATATGCATTTTTTCATTCACTGTTGGCACTGTCCAGGTATGTCAATTCTTGCTCTGCTTTCAAAATTTTGCAATAAATGTATGATAAGATCACAGTATTATGTTACCATTTACTCTTGGAATTTCACAAGTTAGTACAAACAAGTGTACTGTGTTTATTATCAACTTCAAAGAGATAATACATGTGTAGCTAACAGAGGTGCTGGGCTTCTCCTACATGTCAGGGCGAACCCCACAACAGTTAAGAGACCAATGATAATCAAATGGCATTTCTACTTTTAATTCTAGCCTACTTACTGATAATACTTCCATCCAGTGGTCAGTTACACGACTGCTGACCTCATTATTGAATGTTAATAGAATGAATGGATATAATGCTAATGTATTACACAATTTATTTTGGGGAGCTCCCTTGTGTGTAGTCCTAAATAAATGTGTTCAATTGTTTTGTGTTGATGATGGCTGCACAGATTTTATTTTAGGAGAATCATTTCTATGTGCCACAAATGTGTTTTGTCTTTATTCGGTTTCATGTCAAATAGGATTATGGCACCCAGACCACCTGTTTGACGCAAGCCACCACTCAGGGATGCACTGAAGAAGGTCATCATTCAAGCCTTATGCTGCAATGGATCACTCCTGCTTGAGAGAGGCAGGGTCCATTTGTATGCCAGAAAAAGCATATGGCAGTAGGGGGTCATTGACAAACACAGTGGGCAGACATGCCACAAATTATAATCATGCCACTGATAGGATTACATCAGCTCCCCGAGAAGGCAACTGCATGAGAAGAGATGGCTACAGGGGGTGGTCCTGCTACCAAGCCACCGATCACTGAAACTGAAGTGTTCCTGTCCACAGTCAGAGATCCTAACACCTCAGAAGAGGATCCACAAAGACTCCTTGATGTTAGTGTTGATATGGATGACAGTCAACTGTGTCCCAAGAACAACTTCCAGCTATGTTACACAAGACAGACAATACTTGTATACCTCTGATACATCTGGACACATCGAGATTTATTGTTTAGAAGACTTACAGTCCAAAAGAGATTGGGGGGATTTGGGCAATTTAATACTCTGCTCATCTGCCCCTTAAGAAATATTTCAGAATCAGTCAGTCTCTTGTCCTTGTGTCATTTGCATTGTGATGCTTATCAGCCTTCTTTCCACGGACTTCCTCATTTCCAGGGACATGAGAATTACCATCTGAAAGATAAGGTAAGAACAAACCTTATTTACTTAGTAATACCAGTTAGGTAGATGTAGGTCTGAGAAGAAAGTAATTATTGCATTCCTTTAGCATCTGAAATGGTTTAACACAAGTTTTTAGAACACTGGTTGGAACATTTCTCATCCTTATTTCTCTCATTCTTGCATTTGTTGCTTATTATCACGTGATCCTGACAGTGGCAGGGTAGAACTCATACCACCTGATGTCAGAGTATCGGTAGGCTCTGATGATGATGGCAATAGAGAGGCACAGCTGGAAGGTGCAGAGGTTCAGTCAGACACTGAAGCTGTGCCTCACACATTCCCTGGTCTAATTTCAGACAGAGTCAGTATGCCTATGCATACCCATTCCACTGTGCCCTCAGATATAGGGAGCAGTATGATTATTCCAGTTACAGAGCTGGTCGAGTCCACTCATAACCACTGTGATGGCGTGGCACCACACCGGAGGTTTGATAGAAGTGCTTGGGGGAGAGGTCTACTGTCCACCCTCCTCCTGATGCTGTTGTGTAATTACGTACCACCAGACATATGTATAGGGCTGTTATGAAGGCACAAGCACGTTCCACCAGGACCTCAGAAGAGATAGTGCAAGTCTTCAACATGGCACTTTCTGAAGTGCGTGACTTCAACATGGCACTTTCTGAAGTGCATGACTGCCTCAATCAAGTGGATGATTCCTTGGATAGGGGATGACTGACACACTGGATTGGGCAGCATCTGTGATGGACAGAACCGCAACATCCCCTGATGTTACTCGATGTGGTTGTGCCAGATCCCGCTCCAACAGTGGCAATACTTCCACTGCTCAGTCAGTGACGGAGGTGTCCCATCAAGGTAGGCCACGGGGTCATGATCCTGGAAGTCGTCAAAGACAGCTCACATTCAGACATCACTCACATTAAGGTAGCACTCTCACTTTGAACTGGGAACATAAAAGTGGCAGTGCAACTCCTGGCAGAGTCAGTTCTCGTGGTCAGGAGTAACAACACTGAACTGACAACTCTACCATGCGTAGCTGACACCTGTAAAACATGCCAAAATATTCTACCAGCACAGAGCTTGATTGTAGACAGACACACTTCACAAAAAATGCCCATACTGACTCACACACACATGCAAGTTAATTAAACCTAAATGTTGGCTGCAATACATCTCCTGTTACTGGCCCTGAGAAATGTTCCAATTCAATGAACATATGTATTTTTTAATTGCATACACTCACTACTTTGGTGTCAGCATGTCGAAGGGTCAGTTGCTAGCGTCCTCTCCTGTTCAGCTGGTGAATCAGGGCATCTTGAGGCAATGTTACAATTGCCTCATGTACACAGACAACCCACTCCTTCTCCCACAAAACACAAATACATGTGAGAGATGCAACTATATAGCCAAACTGGAGGCTGAGCTCTCTCAACTCAGGACTGGCAAGACCAGACAGGAGGAGAAGGAAACCACGCACACCACAAACCCAGTTTCACATAGAACTATCACAACTGCAAAACAAACACATAAACACACAAAGACATACTCGGAGGCACTGATCAAAAATCTACCAAAACTACAGAGGCCTCCAAAGCAGACACCCAAGCAACTGCCACCTCAAGACATAAGACATGCAACACATAGTTCTCAAAGTCAGTGTGCTAAACAGTCACAGCCCTTAAGGCCAAACACAATGCCAGACACACTTGTTATAGGTGACTCCATATATAGGTGACTCCATAGTCAGACACACTGACGTCCCACTCACCAGACTGAACAAGGAAAAGATCACAGTAAGCTGCCTGTCAGGCGCTAGAATCCGCCACATAACACAAGCACTCAGGTCACTCCACAGCAAGTGCAAGTATGACTCAGTCATTGTCCATGCTGGTGTGAACGACCTGAGACGTACCTCCCTGGACTACATGAAAAGAGACATGGAGGAGCTCTCAGATTATGTAGCCCAGGCCGGTATGACCCTGACCCTGAGCAGTATCCTACCCTCACCAAGAATGATGCCACAATACAGAGACAAAATGATCAGCTTTAATAATTGGCTTAATTACTGGTGTCATTCTAAGGGGATCCAATGTCTGTCTGCCTGGGATGACATGCTTGACAAGCCACGCTGCTTCGCAAGGGACGGCTTGCACCTGTCACCCCTGGGCTTCCGGATATTGGCAAAGGCTCTTGCCACCCCCATAGTGCCTTTTTTAGGCAAGGCTCAAATGATAAACCTACCGCCCTAGAAAACAAAAATGGAGAAAAACTAAGGGTAATACTGCTCACTGCCAGAAGTCTAAACCTCAAGATGCACGCCCTCAAAGCCTTCCTCAGTATGGAGAACATCGATGTCTGTGCTGTGGCTGAAACCTGGTTCAAGGCTCCTGAGAGCACCCCAGCACTATCAGGTTATACCTCATATCATGCTCGGCCCCAAAATCCGGACTGAACCACAAAAGGAGGGGGAGTATCCATATTCATAAAGGATACCCACACCTCCAGGTTAGTGGCAACGCACGAAGCATCGGAGACCATCCAGGTGCAATTAACCATAGGTAAAACTGCCCTACAGTTTGTAACATGCTACAGACCACCTTCTCAAACTCAGGAAACCCACTCAGCCTTCCTGAAGACACTGGAGAGTATGAATGTCTCTCCAAACACCATCATATTGGGTGACTTCAACTACCCAAACATAGACTGGGAACATTACTCAAGCCCCAACACCCTAGCCCAAAGGTTCCTGGAGTTCATAAACTCAAATGCTATGGAACAACTAGTCACCATTCCCACAAGAGGAGAAAATATACTAGACCTGATCATCACAAACATGGGGACAAAATGCTCCACACCAGAAGTATATCCCTCATTGGTGAGATCAGACCATAAATTAATCTCACTGGAGATCCACATCCCGCCCCCACCCCCAGCAAAAAAGACCACAGTGAAGAACTTCTCAAAAGCAAACTTCACACTTCTTAAGACTGGAGTGGTATACTTCAAGGCCCCCGAGCCAATGGAAACCACAACCCACGCTGCTGAAACCCTTACAAATGCCTTCTACGAGCACCTCCAGG
The DNA here is from genome assembly GCF_019279795.1 of Protopterus annectens. NCBI lineage: Eukaryota > Metazoa > Chordata > Ceratodontiformes > Protopteridae > Protopterus > Protopterus annectens. The sequence goes on along the minus strand of NC_056735.1, from coordinate 1,309,060,437 downwards.
AATGTATGGATCAAGCAATCCCTAATAAAATCAAGACCCTTTCCACCAAAGGCAGGCGCCCGGTCTGGTGGACCCCAGCCATAAACAAACTCTACAACAAGAGGAGAAAGCTACTACATGACAGAGCAAAATCCCTAAGGGAAGGCATCTCTGATCAATACTAGCAAAAAACTACGATCACTCATAAAATCATCCAAGGCCAACTTTGAGAGAAAAATCGCTAATGACACAAAAGACAACCATAAGGCCTTCTTTAGCTATGTTAGAAACCTGGGTGAAAACTCCCAGATATGCTCAGAATTAGTCCAAAATGATAAAAAATCACTGAACCCACAGACATTGCCAACATACTGGCAGACAGGTTCAGTGCAAATTTCTCCCCTCCCTCCCCCCCAAAAGGAGAAATATCTATCCCACCAGAGTCTAGCCTCCCAAACATCTCAGATGCCCAGGTGAGAGCTGCTCTCTCTAAAGCAAAAAACACAGCATCAATGGGACCGGACGGTGTCACCGGCTGTGTGCTACACGAACTCAACGAGGAACTAAACCCACACATAAGGCTGCTGTTTAATCTTAGCCTTACTACAGGATACGTACCCAAAGAATGGCGTACGGCAACTGTGGTCCCACTCCACAAAGGCGGTGCTTCTATGGACCCTGGAAATTACCGCCCCATAAGCTTGACGAGCCTGGTCTGCAAAGCTATGGAGAGGATCATAATGGAACTCATAAATAAAGACATTGGGGACCTACAGACACTGGATCCTACCCAATTTGGCTTTGTCAAGGGCAGATCCTGCCTCTTGAACTTGGTCGACTTTTTCGAAACGGTCACTAAGGCCATTGAGGAGGGTAAGGCAGTTCACACAGCCTACCTTGACCTAGCAAAAGCGTTCGACACAATACCCCACTCAGGCATCATAGAAAAGCTCACCAGCTTAGATGTAAACCCATATCTCACAAGATGGGTTGCAAACTGGCTCAAGGACAGAACACACAGGGTTAGAGTTGCTGGTGCCATGTCAGACTCTAAGCCGGTCACGAGCGGTGTCCCACAGGGCTCAGTCCTGGGCCCCCTCTTGTTCAACATTTATTTTTCTGAAGTGCAGGCAAACATAGGGGGATTGTGGCTGACAAAATTTGCAGATGACTGCAAACTGGGCACCATAATTGACACTCCATCAGACACAGACATCCTCCAGAGAGGTCTCATAGAAATGGATAACTGGTGCCAGAGCCATGGCCTTAAGCTAAATGCCAAAAAATGTATAGTCATACCCTTTGGGAAAAACAAGGTAACCCCTAATTACCACATAGGTGGTAATCCATTAAACACGGAAGAAGTTATCAGGGACCTGGGGACCCAAGTTGACAGTAACCTCTCTTTTCACACTCACATTGCCAAAGTGGTTAGGAAGACCTTCTACATTGCCCACCTGATCATGAAGGGATTCACATCCAGATCAGGAGAGGTCATAGTACCCCTGTACTCTTCACTTATCAGACCAATGATTGAGTACAACGCCCCATTCGGAATGTACCTTACCCGACACCTGCAGCAGTTGGAAAGACCCCAAAAGTTCCTCACCAAAAGGATAAAGGGGCTCAAACATATGTCATACGATGCCCGACTGAAGAAACTCCAGCTCTATTCAGTCGCATACCATCTGCTCAGAGGTGATCTGTGCCTGACATACAAGGCCATGTCCAACCCGGAATTAATGGACATGCTCCACCTCAAAAAATCCAAATCCACCAGAGCCACGAGAGCAAGAGACTTAAACCTCAACACGGATATAAATAGGACGTGCTGGAGGGACAGATTCATCACCCAGAGACTCCCTACACTATGGAACAGAATCCCAGTCCATGTGAGGCAGAGCCCCTCACTGACTCTGTTCAAGAGAAATCTTGACGAGTGGATGGGAGATCGTAGGTTTACCCCGGGAATCATCTCTGTATCACTGCTGGACAGAGGCACAGCAAACTAATGGGTATAGTATTCTCATCCTAAGGGGTGGTGAAAGCCACACACACACTGGCTAGGCTTATAAATGCCCTAGGGCAGATAGCATAGTATGAACCTATGAACCTATAAGCCTTGGCCTTCTTGCTCCACCGTCAGCCTTGGCCCTTCTTGCTCCACACCCACCCTTTGGAAAAGAGGACTGTGCCATGCCCTTTGTTTATTTTGCTTTCATTTAGGGCTGCATACATATCTGATGCACAGAATGAACAGCTAAGTTAGTCCTTTTCACAATGCTGATTTTATGCATATGTATTACGTAAGAAAATATGGGGTGTTTTTGTGCATGTTCAAACAACAGTTAGCATTGTAAGTTATGCATTCAAATCAGTGATAATGAGTCCTACAATTAATTGTTTAACTTGTGAAACTGTTGATATAAAATTGTCCTGTTGACTAATTTATTGACAGTGGGCAAGTGACCAGTTTGATGCAGATTACTGTGTAAAATGTGCAGCTGTATATTTTACACATCACACACAGAAGCTAGTAATGCCATTGCTGGACACCTCACACAGGTTCTGCTTGACTACATTTATGACTAACAGTATGTAGGCATATCAGTTACTTTTACCTTCTTACACATTTGTTCGTATACTACAGGTTCCACACTTAACCTTGACATTACTGCATGTGCAAATCATTTGGGGCTGTCTTTCTCTGATGCTATCAGTACACAGCCATTACCTGGGGAAGCAAAGTTTGTGGATGTTGGCTAGCATTAGTTTTCCTTTTTGTATGTGCTTAGGTTATGTGTATTCTTTAGTTGGCGAGTGTGTGCTATCCTTTGCCTCTTAGCCAGGGTGAGGGCACACTTTGCATGCCTTCATCTGCCAGCTCCCTTTACAGCTGGAGGTTCTCCCTCAGAATCTGTCTGTAGGTGCTGGCACTGCCTGTGGTCCAGGAATGTGTGGTCCTCTCCTTGATGCAGCTGTTTCCTCAAGAGGATAGTTTGTGCAACGTGGCACAGGTCAAGTATTTCTGCTCAGGTGCCTGGGATATACTGCAAGGCACCCCCTGATGTGTCAAGACACTGGAACCATGACTTCAACATGCCAAACACATGCTTAATGATGTTCTAGCTTAAGCATGGGCATCAATGAATGATTCTTCAGTGGGAGTGTGTGCATTTCTGATGGTTGTTATGAGCCATGGTTCCAGTGCATAACCTGCATCTCCTATTAGACAGCCTTATTGAACTTCACCCCAGCAAACCCTGCATTAAACTGAAAGGTGACGTGTGTGAGTCATAGTACCTGCTTGGGTTGCCAGCACACACTGAGGACAATCCCTTGGGCATTAAAGACAACTTGGCAGTTGACGGAGTAGAACCCCTTCCTGTTGATGTATGTCCTTCCCTGTTCACCAGATGGGGCTTTTATTTCTGTGTGCGCGCAGTCACAAAATTCATGCATTACTCTTGCTCTCTCCTCTAGGGTGCAGGGAAAACAGATGTTCTAGCATATCATTAAGACATCATACCTCATACCATACTTTTCGGCCCAAAAACTTGGACCGAATCACAAAAGGAGGGGGAGTATCAATATTTGTCAAAGATAGCCACACCTCCAGGTTGGTGGCACAGCATGAAGCATCAGAGACTATCCATGTGCAACTAACAGTGGGTAAAACTGCCTTCCGGTTTATAGCCTGCTACAGACCACCCTCCCAAACCCAGGAACCCCACTCGGCCTTCCTGAGAACACTGGAAAATATGAAGGTCTCTCCAAACACCATTATATTGGGCGACTTCAACTACCCAAACATAGACTGGGAGCATTACTCTAGCTCCAGCACCCTAGCCCAAAGGTTCCTAGAATTTATAAACTCAAATGCTATGGAACAACTTGTTACCACTCCCACAAGAAGGGAAAACATACTGGACCTGATCATCACCAACATGGGGACTCTATGCTCCAGACCAGAAGTGTATCCCTTACTGGTAAGATCAGACCATAAACTAATCTCACTTTATATTCACATAACGACCCCACCCCCTGCTCAGAAAACCACAGTGAAAAACTTCTAAAGCAAATTTCGCACTCCTCAAAACCGAGGTGGAATCCTTCAAAGCCCCCGGGCCTGTGGAAAATACGGCCCAGACCGCAGAATCCTTTATAAACGCATTCTATGAACACCTTCAGGAATGCATGGATCATGCAATCCCAAATAAAACCAAGACCCAATCCTCCAAAGGCAGACGTCCTGTCTGGTGGATCCCAGCCATAAACAAACTATACAATAGAAGGAGGAAGCTACTACATGATAGGGCAAAATCCCAAAAAGGGAAGGCATCTCTGATCAGTATTAGCAAAAAATTACAGGCACTCATAAAATCGTCTAACGCCAGCTTCGAGAGAAAAATTGCACAGGACACTAAGGATAATCACAAGGCTTTCTTTAGTTATGTTAGGAACCTGGGTGGGAATTCCCAGATATGCTCAGAATTAGTCCAAAATGACAAAAAATACACCAAACCCACAGACATTGCCAACATCCAAGCTGACAGGTTCAGCGCAAACTCCCCCCCCTTCCCACCAAAAGGGCAAATATCTATCCCAGCAGAGTGCTGCCCCCCCTGACATCTCAGATGCTCAGGTAAGAGCCGCCCTCTCCAAAGCAAAAAACACATCATCAATGGGACCAGACGGTGTCCCGGGCTGCGTCCTACATGAACTCCAAGAGCAGCTAAACCCAAACATAAAACTACTGTTCAATCTCAGCCTTACTACAGGATATGCAGGAGTGGCATACAGCAACAGTGGTCCCTCTCCACAAAGGTGGTGTCTCAACGGATCCTGGAAACTATACAAGCCTGACTAGCTTGGTCTGCAAAGCTATGGAAAGGATCATCATGGACCTCATAAATAAAGATATTGGGGACCTACAGACACTGGGATCCGACCGAGTTCGGCTTTAAGGGCAGATCCTGCCTCTTAAACCTGGTTGATTTCTTTGAAACAGTCACCAAGGCCATTGACGAGGGGAAGGTGGTCCACACAGCCTACCTGGACCTCGCAAAAGCCTTCGATACAATACCCCACTTGGGCATTATAGATAAGCTCACCAGCTTAAATATAAACCCCTATGTCACTAGATGGGTTGCAAACTGGCTCAAGGACAGAACCCACATGGTTAGAATTGCTGGAGCCATGTCAGACTCCAGACCAGTTACAAGTGGCGTCCCACAAGGCTCAGTCCTGGGACCTCTCTTGTTCGGTATATATTTCTCGGAGGTACAGGCCAACACGGAAGGACTGTGGCTGACCAAGTTCGCAGATGACTGCAAACTGGGTGCCATAATCGACTCTCCAGCCAACACAAGCATCCTCCAAAAGGGCCTCATAGAAACAGACAACTGGTGCCAGAGCCATGGCCTCAAGCTAAACGCCAAAAAGTGTATATTTATCCCCTTTGGCAAAAACAAAGTGCCCACAAATTACCACATAGGTGGTAATCCATTAAGTACAGAAATAATTAGGGACCTGGGGACCCAAGTTGATAGCAATCTCTCATTTGACAACCACGTGGCCAAAGTGGTTAGAAAAACATTTTATACAGCCCACCTAATCATGAAGGGATTCACATCTAGATCAGGGGAGGTCATTGTGCCTCTTTACTCATCCCTCATCAGGCCCATAATGGAGTACAATGCCCCTTTTGGGATGTACCTTACCAGACACCTGCAGCAACTGGAAAGACCCCAAAAGTACCTCACCAAGAGGAACAAAGGGCTCAAACAGATGAAATATGCTGCCCGGTTAAAGAAACTCCAGCTCTACTCAGTGGCATACCGCCTGCTCAGAGGCGATCTGTGCCTGACGTATAAAGCCATGTCCAACCCGGAATTAATGGACATGCTGCACCTCAGAAAATCCAAATCCCATCGAGCTATGCGCTGAAATAAATAGGATATGCTGGAGGGACAGATTCATAACCCAGAGGCTCCCTTCACTCTGGAATAAAATCCCAGTCCAGGTTAGGCAGAGTCCCTCAATGACTCTCTTCAAGAGGAATCTTGAGGAGTGGATGGGAGATCGTAGGTTTACCTCGGGTATCACTTCTGTGTCACTGTTAGACAGAGGCACAATATACTAACCTCGAAAAAGGGCATAGCAAAATTAATTTAAAATGGGTGGCGAAAGCCAAACACACTCTGGCTAGGCTTATAAATGCCCTAGGGCAGATAGCCTAGTATGAACCTATGAACATTGGTGCAATATTCTGGAGGCCAAGGCCTGCGACACCCCCTACTACATCTTCTGTGGGTCTCTGGAATGTACCAGCTATAGCCAATATTCTTAATGCTACACATACTTAATTTCTACTCTTGTACATTCTTCACGATTTCCCCTGTGTCTGTGGTTGAAACGGCAGAGGTTGCAAAGTTCCCGGAGGGCTTGTCTATCCACCCTGCATCACTCTAATATTTTGATATCATGCAGTCCATGACATGTTAAATGAGGTATGAATACCCTTCTCTTTGGCAGCATATATTTGAGCCTTTTGAACATACATATGTAAGACTGCAGAAGCAGCGTCTAACATAGCTTTTTTTCTTAGTGTGATAGTGTAGCTCCAGAACCTATTTGAATATAGGCACTAAGTGTACATTGATTACTTTATAGCTTCCTCAATGGCTTTGCGATCTTGACTGGTTAATTAGCATCTACAGTTGCTTGTTAAACTTGAATTAATGTACTCTGCTGTTTGCTTTTGTTAAGGAATACAAAATAGCACTCCACAGAGGGAGTATCACAGTGCACACACGATAGAGTGAGGTGTAGCCATTCCTGAATCTGGCCCTCTGCTTGCTTTGTTTTTTTAACCATCCTTTTGCAATGGATTGGTATTCAAGGAGTTCCTTTAAACCACTGACTTTGGAAGTTGGCAGTCAGACATCAACTGAAGAGTTGAAATGTAAAAGAATGTCAACATTTAAGGATAGCCTAACAGACACCATGTTGGATTGTAACATTTGGACTTTTGGATGACAACACCTCAACTAAAAGGCCGAAAGTTTACTTGACTGAAAACTGTCAAAGTTACAATTAGCAGGAATAATTCACGGACTGAAAGTTGTCAAATTAGAAAATATACACTAAAAGTACCATAAACATTTCTGAAGGAGTAAACCCCTGCACCCCAACACACCCCTTACAAAAACGTACTAAATCCATGGTCATGAAACCAGAGAGGAAAAGAAAAAAAGTGGACCACTGTGGGTGCACAAACAGGAACTGTGCTGGCAATTCTGCAGGGATTTGTCACAGTTTCAATAATCAACCAAATAAAGAAAACCCATTTTAATCCAGTCATTCTAAAAAACCCTTTTTAATCCAGTCATCCAAGCCAATTTATGAAATTACATCTGAAGATAAAGCTGAATTCTGAAAGGTGATAAGTCTTATCATAACAGCAAAAATGTGTATGTTTTATTTGCTCAGATACACACACTTGTAACGGAGTGTACCATCTACTAGTCCTTATAACCACTAGCTTGGATGCCAAGTACTAGGTATACTATCCTGAAGGTTCAAATGATTACCTGAAATTAGGCACTGAAATTGTAGTTATTATAAAATTCAGGTCAACATTGCCATTAGACACTGATAAAATGCAACATTTTCAGCACAAGTCAATTGCAGAGTATAGACATCTGTGAAGTTACTGAGAAGCAATCAATTCTCTTCAAAGTATCAAATAAAAAAGCCATCAAGAATGTGGTGTAGTGACTTCAGGGCAAGTCAGCAAGTAGGGTCTTCATGGAGCTCAACCAATACATTCTACTTCCCATACACATATCAAGATTACTTTTAAAGGCAGATAATACCTACCAACGTTCTGATCAAAAGGGAAAGCTAATTTTATAATCTTGGAAGTCATGTATCTACCAAATATATAAAGGTACTTTGCTCTGGTGATCTCCCCCAGTGATAAAACAAAATTTGACCTGACACTGCCTTAAAGACTAGTCACAGCTCATTTTTTTTAAACAAACACCCTTACTAAATCATCACTAAAGACAGACAAACACATATTATAGGTTCATAGGTAGGTACTAGGCTATCTGCCTGAAGGCATTTATAAGCCTAGGCGGAATGTGTTGGCTTTCGCCGCCCCTTTAGATTAGTTCCCTGTGCCTCCGTCCAGCAGAGCCATTGAAGTGATCCCTGGGGTAAACTTTCTGTTTCTCATCCACTCGTCAAAGTTTCTCTTGAAAAGGGTTAGCGACGAGCTCTGCCTAATGTAGAATGGAATCTTGTTCCACAGCATGGGAAGACTCTGGGACAGGAATCTATCCCTCCAGCATGTTCTATTTATTGTTGTAGTGAGGTTTAGATCCCTGGAGCGTGTGGCTTGAGGGGATATGGTTTTCTTTAGGTGGAGCATGTCCATCAATTCTGGGTTGTACATGGCCTTGTATGTCAGGCAGAGATCACCTCTGAGTAGGCGGTATGCAACCAAGTACAGCTGGAGTTTCTTCAGTCGAGCTGCATAGGGCATCTGCTTGAGGCCAGTGATTCTCTTGGTGAGGTCCTTCTGTGGTCTTTCCAGTTGTTGCAGGTGTCTTAAGGTACATTCCAAATGAGGCATTATACTCTAGGATAGGTCTGATGAGTGATGCATAGAGGGGCCCAATGACCTCTTTCAATTTGGATGCAAACCCTTTTGCGATTAGGTGGGCCACATAGAAGGATTTTGTAACCACTTTGGCAATGTGATTATCAAAGGAGAGGTTACTATCTACTTGGGTCCCCAGATCCTTTATTATGTCTTCCGTATTTAGGGGGCTACCACCTTTGTGGTAGTTTGTGGGTACTTTGTTTTTTTCCAAAGGGGATGACTATGCACTTTTTGGCATTTAGCTTAAGGCCATGGTTTTGACACCAGGTTATCTGTCTCAGTGAGACCCTTTTGGAGGATGTCTGTGTCAGCTGGAGAGTCGATTATAGCCCCTAGTTTGCAGTCGTCTGCGAACTTGGTCAGCCATAGTCCTCCTGTGCTTGCCTGTACCTCTGAGAAGTATATGCCGAACAGGAGGTGTCCTAGGACTGAGCCCTGGGGAATGCCACTTGTAACCGATTTAGAGTCAGATCTAGCTCCCGCAACTCGTACCATGTGGGTTCTGTCCGTGAGCCAGTTGGCAACCCATCTCATGACATAGGGGTTTATGCTCAAGCTGGTGAGCTTGTCTATAATACAGAGTGGGGAATGGTGTCGAAGGCCTTTGCAAGTTCTAAGTAGGCTGTGTGGACCACCTTTCCCTCGTCTATAGCCTTGGTAACTGTCTTGAAGTCCACCAGGTATAGGAGGCATGATCTGCCCTTAAAGCCGAACTGGGAAGGGTCCAGTGTTTGGAGGTTTCCAATGTCTCTGTTAATGAGATCCATGATGATGCACTCCATAGCTTTGCAGACCAAGCTAATCAGGCTTATAGGGCGATAGTTCCCGGGGTCCATTGTGGCTCCACCTTTGTGGAGTGAAATAACTGTTGCTGTGCACCACTCTGTGGGCACATAGCCTGTGGAGAGGCTGAGTTTAAACACTGTGTTTAGGTGAAGGGTTAATTCATCTTTGAGCTCGTGTAGGACACAGCCTGGGACACCATCCGGTCCCATTGATGCTGTGTTTTTGGCTTTGGAGAGGGCCGTTTTAACTGAGTGTCTAATTTCAGGGCACTACATTCTTCTGGTACAGTTATGGGCCCTTTTGGGGGTGAGAGGGGGTGAAGTTTGCATTGAACCTTTCTGCCAGGATGTTGGCTATATCGGTCAGTTTAGTATATTTTGTGCCATTCTGCACTAACTCCGAGCAGATCTGAGAATTGTCACTTGATTCTTGACATAGCTAAAGAATGCCTTGTGGTTATCTTTGGAGTCCATGGTAATTTTTCTTTCGAAGGTAGCCTTGGATGATTTTATGAGGGAACGTAGTTTCTTGCCGATAATGATCTGTCTTCCCTTCTTGGGATTTTACTCTTTTTCTGTACTAGTTTCCTCCTTCTATTGTATAGCTTGTTTATGGCAGGGGTCCACCAGACTGCTTTCCTTTTCTTGGAGGAGTAGGTTTTGTTTGGGATAGCACAATCCATGCATTCTTGTAGGTGCCCATAGAGTGCATTAGTAAATGATTTTCCTGCTTGGACAGCATTATCCTTTAGCATGGGGGCTTTGAAACTTCCCACCTCGGTCTTAAGTAACGTGAAGTTTGCTTTTGAAAAGTTTTTCACTGTGGTTTCTTTGATCGGGAGTGGTGGCGGAATGTGGATATTCAGAGTGATTAGTTTATGGTCAGATCTAACCAGCGAGGGGTTGAACTCCAGTGTGGAACACCAGTCGACCATGTTGGTGATGACCAAGTCCAATATGTTGTCACCTCTGGTGGGGGTGCTGACCAGTTGATCCAGGGCGTTTGAATTTATAAATTCTAGGAAATGTTGGGCAATGGAGTTTGTACTTGAGTAGTTCTCCCAGTTAATGTTTGGGTAAATGAAATCACTCAATATCAGAGTGTTTGGTAGGACCTTTATGATTCCCAGTGTTTCCAGGAATGCAGAGTGGGGGTCCTGGGACATGATGGGTGATCTATAGCAAGCTATAATTTGAATAGCAGTTTTGCCCATTGTTAGTTGCACATGGATGATCTCTGAAGCAACGTGCTCTGCCACTAACCTGGAGGTGTGGGTATCCTTGATGAATATGGATACGCCCCCACCTTCTGTATTTCTGTCCGGGTTTTGTAGCCGAAATGTATGGCATGAGTTGTAGCCTGGTAGTGCTGGGGTGCTCTCTGGAGCCTTAAACCAGGTTTCTGTTACTGCACATATCGATTTTCTCCATACTGAGGAGTGCCTCAAATGCGTGCATTTTGAGGTTTAGACTTCTGGCACTGAGTAGCATTACCCTCAGTTTTTTGTTACTTGTGCTATTTATGGCGGTGGGTTTGTCTTTTGAGCCTTGCCTAAAAAAGGCAGTATGGGGTGGCAAGAGCCTTGGCCAGTATTCAAAAGCCTAAGGGTGACAGGCGCAAGCCATCTCTAGCAAAGCAGCGTGGCTTGTCGAGCATGTTATCCCAGGTTGACAGACACTGGATCCCCTTTGAATGACAACAGAAGCTTAGCCAATTGTTGAAATTGATAATTTTTTTCTCTATACCGTGGTATCATTCTTGGTGAGGGCAGAATGCTGCTCAGGGTCAGGGTCATACCAGCCTGGGCTACGTGATCAGAGAGTTCCTCCATGTCCCTTTTCATGTAGCCCAGGGAGGTACGGCTCAGGTCATTCACACCAACATGGACAATGACAGTCATATTTGTACTTGCTCTAGAGTGACCTGGGTGCTTCTGTTATGTGGCAGATCCCGGCACCCGACAGGCAGCTAACAGTAACCTTCTCCTTGTTCAACCTAATAGAAAAGAAAACCAAGCTAACATTATTTTTCATTTACACACATTAGATACGTTATATTTCTTTACAACTTCTGTAATTCTATCCAACATTACATGGATTGCTCAATTCCTGCTTTCCCTTAAACCTCATTCCACCTCTTGAGCATATGTATATGTTGTTCCCACAATTTCCGTTTGCTCCTTCCCTTTTTAAAGATCCCACTCACAGTTACTTTTCTTTTTTATGATATTCAATACTTCAAATACAGTGGACTTGGACTTCTATTTTTAGTATATTTTTTTTTTTTTGGCAGTTAGTAGAACTAAACTTAAGGCGTTTCTGTGTCTAGGTAGTTCAGTTCCTGTGTCCCAGCTCAAGATAAACATTTCTTTAGTTACAGCCATTTGCTCTCCCAATATTTCTGACGGAATACTCTGCAGGGAATTTTTAATATCTCCAAGCTTATTACACTCCTGAAAATATGTTTCCAGTTACATCCTTCTTCCCTATCTCATCTCCAACATGAGTCATTTACTGGAGGAAAAATTCTTTGAAGTATGCTTGGGCTATAGCAATACCTATGCAAATACATACAAGCAGTCTATACTCCGACATTAAATCCTATTACGGAAGCCAGTCTCTAACCTGTGGTTCAAACAACTTATTGGCCTCATCCCACTCTATTACCTTTCCCTCTCTAAATATTTACACAATACCTTAGTTCCTTTGCCATTTCTCTAGTAAATTTCTGTCCCCTCTTGCCTGTTTTCTGAATACATATTTGCAGTAATCCCTATTGGTAAAATCTCCTTTCTCTACTCCCATTTTAGCCAAAATCTGAGATTATATTCATAAAGTTGCAGAAAGTATTCTGCATGGTTGTTGCTCTCCTTAAACATCTGTATCCAAAATCCAACTCTCTCCTTTATTGAACCCCCCCCCCCCCCCCGCTTCCAGATCATCCCTTTCTACTTTAAATTGTGACGGTTTGTGTTATGTACATGAGCCTTAACTTGGCAACTCTAAAATATCCAGTCAATCAGGCAGTCCTGAACTGCATTGATCTACTGAAGTATCAGCTTATCCCACTTAACTCTTGCCCTCTTCCCCTGCCACATATATTGATTCAACTCTTTATTATTGTCCATAACTTATTCTCTAAAAACAAACATTCGCCTGCTTGTATCTTACTAACCATAAAAAAGAGCTTTTAATTTCTCAATTTTTGCAGTTATCATTTGTTTCATCTCTTCCCTCATATCCGTAACTGCAGTAACATAAGCCATTTAAACCCATACTCTTAAGCCTTTTTAATCCTTACTTCTAAATACTTCATCCTATTGTATCGCCATATATATGGGTATTGCTGAACCAATGTGTGTGTGGGGGTATACAATTTACAGCTATATAGAATTTGTTTAGTCTTCATTAATGTTATATCCCAAATAGAGTTTTGAAATATTCCACAACACTGATATGACCTTTTCTGCATTTATCAACTACAAAATAATATATGCAAATAAATCCAACTTTTCATGATTACCATACTAAAATTTCAAACCAATAATTAAGCCCCTTATTTTATTTGCCAGTGGCTCTAAATATAAAGTAAAGGAGAAAGAGGACACCCATGCCTGTTTCCACTACACAACTTAGAGATTCCTCTTCCACCAATCCTTCAAATAAACTTCCAATGAATTTTATTATGGTGTTAAGGAATGTAAATTCTTCCACTGCCCTACTCTTAAAATCCCAGCTTACCATGTCTAATGCTTTCACTGCATCAAGATCCAACAGCCACCACCAGTGGTAATTTCTCACATTCAGCTTCCTCCTGAATCATCACTGCTCTATTAATGTTATCAAATGTTTGCCTCCCCTCACAAAACCACACTGGTTCTATCAATTTTGTCAACACCTTTGCTATTATTTTGGCTAGCACAGACAAACATTAAAATCATGGTTTAAGTGAGACCTGGCTAAAGCCCCATATAAAAGATGAAGAAATTCTAATCACAGGTTATAGCATTTTTAGATGCGATAGCAATGCCTGCACCCAGTTTGTTTAACCTGTCATGCTTAAAGACTCCCTCAAACTAGTCCAACCAAACTCCACTCCCCCTGACCCCCCCAACACCAAAATATTAATCACACATCTTGAAATCAATTCCCACAAAACAATAATAATCACAGCTACCTACTTATACCCCCCCCCCCCCCCCCAGAACAACCTACCCATCATAGAAAACCTTCTCTGCTGGGCATCTACTAACTTCAACCAAAAAAAAAAAAAAAAATAGTACTAGGAGACTTCAACCTAGGCTGGATTACCTGCTCCTCAGATAACCCCTCCAACTTTATCAACCTCTACAACTTCTCTCAAACCATTAACTCTCTCACTTGCAGTGATAAACATTCCACAAAAAAAATGAATACTAGACTGGATACTAAGTTACCAAGCAGGCTGCCTCCTGGACTCGCTTACTGACCATTCCCCAACCTTTCTTCTCAGAAAATGGGTCCACACACCTATCATATACAAAAATATCCATAGCAAGAAAAAACTTCTCCCCAAATATATTTAATTCACTGCTACAGCAACGTCACTAGTCACTACTAAAATTCCTCCAGTTAGACCTCGCTGTACGATACTTTAGCAATACTTTCCTCAATATATTAACTAACCTAGATCCCATAAGAAAAGTTTGCACCAATACAAAACAACTACCATGGCTAACAAAAGACACTAAACTTCTACTTAAACAAAGGGATAAGGCCTGGTCACTTTACCAAAACTCCAAAAACAAAGAACCTCACCTCGTATTAACAGCTAACAAAATCAAGGCAAGAAACAAATCAACAATGATAAAAAAAATCATACTTCCAATCATGCCAACAAAAACACCAGAACAATCCCCCAAAATTTTGGCAAAATATTAACCATCTCCTAGCCCTTGGGAAACCCTCAACCCCCAGCTCCAGCTACCAAAAATACCTCTGTGTATATATAGAGTCACAATTCAATACTCACTTTAAATTCCCTCATAAAAATAATTTTGTCTCTCACCCTTAATAGTACCCACCTCAAATGTATTTAACCCTAACACATTTTCTATCAAGTCCACACAAACTAATTTCATAAAAAGCTCCTAACAAACTAAAACCTGCAGTCTTGCAGACGACCAATTCCACAATGAATTTCTAAAACTAGCTGCTACTTCTATCTCCTATCCTATATCTATACTAATCAACGGCTCCATCTCTGAATAATACACACCTCTCCTCTTGAAAATCTCATATCATCCCCCTACACAAAGGCAGCCCCTCTACAGACTTCTCAAACTACCAGCCCATTGCCATTCTCTCCCCCAAGCCAAAATTTTAGAAAAAATGTATTCATCAACAACTCCTTGACCATTTCCTTAATAATAACCTGTTATACAATTCTCAACATGGCTACTGACATAAGCGCAGTACTAACACTGCACTTATAAGTTTCACTAACACTGTAAACCTGCTCAAAAATGAAGACCAACTTGTCTCATCAATTTTTCTCGATATGTCCAAAGCTTTCTTTGCAGTATCCCACCAAATACTTCAAACTAGCAACATATAGCCTCAGTACAACATCCCTGACCTGGTTTCACAGCTATTAACTTGACAACAGTCTACCAACTGGGAAAACAAACTGCCCCTCCTTCTACCATGTCTGTTGGAGTCCTGCAAGATTCCATCCTCGGACCTCTCCTCTTCATCATATTTGCCACTAACCACAGTAATTACACTCAACTAGCCTCCATCATTCAATACGCTGATGACACCACTCATCTGTTCTGCCCACTCACCTCAGGAACTACAAGAAAAAAATCTCTCCAAGACATGGAAAACTACCTCACTGACCATCAACTTTTACTGAACCCAAACAAAACTAAGCTAAAAGTCTTCTGTAATAAAAAAAAAAAAGCTAATAACCAACCTTCTCTCTCCATGTACTCTTCTAATGGTACAAAAATTGAATCAGTTGATCAAACTAAACCTCTAGCTGTAACAATAGACAACTGTTTAAAATTCAACAAATGTATATCACTAACAATTTAAGTCCACATCAAACTTGGCTCACTGCATAGGGCGAAACCATACATAACCAACAATGCCAAACTATCCACAGTCAGATCCCACCTACTATCCACCTTCCTTTACTGCTCCCAAATCTTTACCAACTTGCACAATGGCCAATTTGAATAACCTAGAGACCTGCTTTAACAAAATAGCCAAGTTTGCCATAAACCAACCCCACGGATCTCATCACTGTTCCGCACTTCAACTCAACTGGATTGAACTACCCAACCAATTATCTCTCAACTAACTATTACCCACAGTATCATCCATAAACACAAAAACTGCCCTGCTCTCATTGATTTACTTCAACCTAATACAAACCTCAGATCCCTTAGATCATCCTTCAAGCTAATTCAAAAAGTAACTAAATAACATAACTACTATGGAAACTCCCCCTACTCTAATAAAATATCTAAAACCTGGAACTTACTAACCCAAAACATCCAACAGCCACAAATTCAAATTACTCCTAAAAGGATACCTCACTAATCACCGGCTATGCTCCTGCACAGCTCCAGGCTAATTACAACCACCTTATGTCTCTTTCTCTAACTAGATCTACTTTCCACACATACCACCTTACACTTTCCTATGTAACAGCAAGTTATTACTTGTCTGTTTCTCTTCTTCTAACCTTACAACTACGCAAAAAAAAAAAAAAAAAATTTGTTTATTCTTTTCATGATTTGTATACGTGCCTGCATATTGTGAACTACCCCCCTTGCACATTTTAATCAAGTATTTCTGTATTTGTGCCATGTATGTGGTACTCTTATATTTTTTCCTCTTCGGTTTTTTTTTTTTTTTTTTTTGCCAATTACCTGTTGCTTTTGTCCCTGGGTCTCTGCTGAAAACGGGCTTCTGGCCCAGTCGGATACTACCCAATAAACAAATGTAAAAAATAAATAAAGAAATAAAAAGGCAATTTTCATCTATGAAGCTAGGTCTGATGAGTCTTTACCTTCAGTGGATAATAAATACAGCCACCACAGCTTTCTTCCAAGAAGCTGGTGCTCCCCCTACTTTTAAAATACTGTTAAACAAAATCTTCCAGATCTGTATCACTTTCTTCCCTCCCAATGTCCAGAATGCCACAGGAATTCCATCAACTCCTACAGACTTCCCTGCAGATTGATTGATTATGCCTCACTGTTTTTGTCATGTCCTGTGATCTTAACTACTAGTTGTTCAGCATCATTTTCGACTAATCTTGGTGTAATTAAGTCTGCCATAAGTATTTCCATTTGTGTTCTTTATTCCTCTGCTTTATACAAATCTTCATAAAATTTCTGAAATATCTGTAATACTTCTATAGAATCTCAAGTTATTTTTATTGCCATAGGTTCCTTAAGTTTGGCAACCCCCTTTTTACATTGTTGCCCAAGTCATTGTACTCACCTCTTAGTAAAGAAACAAAATTTGACAATCTCGGAATTGTCCAACCCACATTCTTTTCTAATAAAGGAATCACTGTACCTTATATATTCTTTCATGTGGCTTGTTTCAAATGCTAATGAAATACTGTATTGCATTCAATAATGCTTCAGAAAAAAAGGTACAATGTAGAGGTAATTGAGCAGTGCAATAATCTCCCTGGAGTAACTACACATGTCCTAAACAATTAGATGGGATGCATGTGTGTTTTTCTGAGTTTTACTGAAGTAATTGCGCTATCCAATTTGAGATTGTCAACATACTTATACCCATTTCCTACTTTCTTTTTCTAGACTATTCTTCATAGATATAGAAAGTGTCTCCACTATGCAGTCCAGTGGAAATAGTCTGTATCCTCTGGTGGTAGAAGGGTAACCTCCACACACAAACATGACTTCCCATGTCATGTTGCAGGTTTTGCCCAATGAAAGCATTAAACATCAATGGATATATGTTATTACTTCTTTATGCAGAATCTTGTCAAAAGGAGTAGCAAGGTCAGGATAAGTAGTATGAATTGTCAGACATTTATTAAGCTCTACCTGAAGCTCTACTTGAAGGGCAAATATGTCTTTAGCAAATCTATTCTGTTCTTTAGAAAATGGCTGGACTATAATGCAAGCTCAAAGTCATCAAAAACAGTACATTTCCCCAATAAAAGAACTAAAAATCCCAAATTTAAAACAGTACATTTCCCCAGCAAAAGAACTAAAAAACCCAAATTTGAGTACAATGCCCAATTAGGAAAACTGAAAAAGCATCCAAAACATTATCCACCTGACAATGAACCTACAAAACAGGAAATGAAGCAGTTTAAATAAGGGGTAGGAAGTGAATAAACTAGTTGAGGTGGGGGTAGGAAGTGAATAAAGTATACATGCAGAGAATACCAGCAGACATAGCAGAGAGAAAAATACCAGCCACAATAACCCAAGATATTACTTGATCAATCCTACCATACCAACCCTTACCTTCTACCCTTACTTCTACTCCACCCACTAAATCTACACTCATTAAATTAAGCTACTAAAATACCTTCTCTAACTTAAACTTACACCCTAGTCTCAACTTATATAACACCATGCCTATCAAACTAGTAACTTTTATACAACATTATCATTAATCTCCCTATCCTACACATGCTGTCTCACCAGACCTCTTTATACAAATCACTCTCCCCCATTTTCACTCGACCATCTCATCTCCTTTACAGCACACACACACACTTCCATCTGCATATCCCCTAATCTCTACTCCCTCAACATTTTGCTCTTCACCTATAAACTGTTGACATACCAACAAACTACTACTCCAATTATTACCAGCCCCATCTTCACAAACTCAATCTTAAACTCAATAACTTATAAACCACATACTAAAACTAATACCTCTTCTCCCACATACACCACTTTATCTCTATCCTTGCCTCTGGGGAAATACACCCAAACCCTGGCCCCTCTTCATCACACAACTCTCCCTCCCAAATCAGCTGGTAGATTCCACCACTTCACTGAATGCGCAAAGCATATGTAACAAAATCCCAAACCTCCATACCTGGCTTCTCCACAACAAACTGGATATTCTTTCCATCACGGGAGACCTGGCTTAAACCTTACATAAAAGGTTCAGAACTTACTCCACCCAACTACTGTATAATCAGAAATGAGAGAACATACAAAAAAGGGGGAGGTGTCAGTCTCCTTTACTCCTCATCCCTCTGTCACCCCTTACTCCAAACCAATCCCCAAATTTGGCAAAGCTGAATTACTTCTAGCCCTCCTTCAAATAAACAAACAAAAATCTAACTGTATAGCCACCCTATATATCCCTCCCGGAGACAATATCCCAGTCCTCGAGGACATTCTCTCCTGGCTCTCAACCAATATAACAAATGAAACTATAATCCTGGGAGATGTTAATATTAATTGGGACACTATTCAATCTCCGACTAACTCCCTAAATATAAATCTATATTAACTTTACTCAACTTGTTAACTCCCCAACCAGACCCTCCAAAGACTTCACTACTGGTAGTACCCTGGACTGGATTCTAGTCTCCCATCCTCACTACATCTCTAATAGTGGCATCCTTCCAGATCCATCACCTTCCCACTTATGCCCATCATCTTCCCTCCCTCCTACAACTTTCCCACACCTACACTACTACTAGATCCCTAAAATACTTTAATCCAAGTGCATTTTGTGATGTTCTAAAAAGAACCAGCTGGAACCCACTAAAAACTTTACCCCTGGATAATGCTGTTACTTATTTCAACACAACCTGGATAAAGCTGTTACTTATTTCGACACAACCTTCTTAAATTTACTAGACTCCTTTTCTCCCTGGAGAACAAAATGCACAAAAAGTAACTCCGTCCCTTGGCTAACTAAAAATACCCTAGCCACCATGCGACAACACGACAGAACCTGGAAACGCTGCCATAAAACAGACTACTTTTTCCATCAATGAATACAAAACACTTTGCAACAAAGCAAAATAAAACCTACTTCTCTACTCTCCAAACAGAACACAATAATCTAAAAAATTCTGGGATGGAATCTCCTCCGTTCTAAACCCTGGTAAAAAAGAAAAACCCTGCCCCGACCCAAATGCCTCCGACTCTGATCTAGCTACCCAATTCAACTCATTCTTTACGGATTCCATACTGAAACTATCATCATCCTTCACTAATACCTATCTACCCCACAACAGCCTTCACATACCCCCTTCTCCTTCAGTATATCTAGCTCCCTACCTCCTCCCCTCTCCATGAACCCCAATCCCCATCTCTACCATAAAAAAAATTCTTCAAAGATTGAAACCCTGCTCTAATGCCCCTGATGAAATACCCTCCTACTTCCTAAAAATAGCCTCAGAAGCCATCGCCTTCCCTAGCTGCATCCTAATAAATTGTTCAGTTTCAGGAAGCTATGTTCCCCAGCTCTGGAAAAAGGCCTATATCATTCCACTACATAAAGGTGGCAATAATAATGACCACCTCCAACTTCCGTCCCATTGTTATCTTGTCTCCTACTTCAAAACTCCTTGAAAAATGCATCCATCTACAACTCCTACCCTATCTTACAAATTATAACCTCATTACTCCCACTCAACATGGATTTCGTCCTGGTCACAGCACCACAACAGCCCTCCTCTCCTTCCTAGAAATCATAAACAAAGCCCTAGACTCTGGTTACATCGTATCTACCCTCCTCCTAGACCTCTCTAAGGCCTTTGATAAGATCTCTCACACCCTTCTTACTAAACTCTCTAAAATAAATCTATCCCACTCCTCTATTAATTGGTTCACCAGTTACCTATCTAATAGGAAACAAGCAGTTAAGTGGAAAAAAGCTATTTCCCCATTCCAAAACAAACTCACAGGGGGTTCCCCAAGCCTCAATTCTAGACCCTCTTCTATTTAATATTTTCATTAATGACTTCTACCAGGCCATCCCTAACACTAGCCTCATCCAATAGCGGATGACTCAACAATAATCTGTTCTGCAACCTCCACTCCTGCACTAATAAAATTAACCCAAGATGCCTTCCCCTCCACAGAACAATGGATGCTTGAAAACCATCTAGCACTAAATGCTACTAAAACAAAACTTATTTTACCCCTCTAAAGGTATTAACCTAGACAAAAGCTCTTTCGCATTACCAGCAAAAATAAGACTCCTCTGGAAACAAGTCTCCACTGCCAAATTATTAGGAATCCTCATTGACAACCAACTAAAATTTGATAGCTATATCCAGGTAAACATAAAAAAAACTCACAAGGAACTAGACATGCTTTATCGCCATTACCGTTTCATCTCTCTTGCCACCCGGCTCACTCTTGCTAACACATTCCTCATCCCTTCCCTCCTGTACGGTGGCTCTATCCATCACTGCATCTCCCTGCACCAACTGAACTGGCTTGAATTGTCCAACTATCTTACCTATATGCAACTCATACAAGCACATAAACTATTTTTAAACCTTATCTCTGCCCCTCCCTGTCCTCTACCTTCACAATACATCTTCGAAACAGATGCCAATGATCTAACTTCCAAAACCTAATAGAACTACATAAACCCAGTCAACCTCCTGGCAGAAATAGTCTTTCCTTCTGCTTAGCTCACCACTGGAATTCTCTCCCACCTCCTATCCGTACCACTAACAGTCTATCTTTAAAACTCTTCTGCACTCGCACCTAATCTCAACATGGAAATGCTCTTGCTCCCATCCTACATAACATCCCTGTCTACAATTTCTCCCTATATCAAACATATCTAATAACAGCCTCCTTTAGCCTACAAACAAAGACTCCTTTAGCCTACTTCCTGAACAAACTGGCACTAATTTATACTTCCATAGATTTCTCTATAATGACATTTCTCATGCTTTTTATGCCAGCATATGCCAATTTATTGTAATTATTGTTAATATTGTGATTTTTTTATGTCTCACTAAGCATGTTCAAATTTAGAAATTCTGAAATTATTTGCTACTCTGTAATTCTACTATTTACCATTTGTATTTTTCTGGAGCTTTTCTCCCCAGGACTCCATTGAAAACGGGGTCCTCGTGGCTCAATGGACCACCCTGGTAACTGCAAATAATTAAATGTACATTTAAACATAGTTATATTTATGCAGTGTTGTACACTATTTTGTTAAATCATTATAAAAATCACAAAAGAAAAAAATTACCACAGAAGCAATGAACAAGCATAACAGAAGCTAAAGAAAATTAAGAAAAATGATAGTGGCAGCATTGTTGCTTACACATACTGTGTCTCTCAGTTTTTGGACATCTCATCAAAACAGTTTTATGAACATTTACGTCTTAAATCTCTACTACCTGGAAAACTGTCCATGTTTGTAAATTACAAAGCTATGGATATTGAAGCTACCTCATCCCTGTACATTTAGCTTAGGGATGTGACAAATTCTTACTTGCAGATGGTCTAGACAGCACTTACCTGCAGGTCTGAATAATTAAAACAAAAACTACTTTGCTTGTTTCACTGCTTGATAAAGTATAAATCATTATCTCACATTTATAAACAAGGAAGCAGCATAAAAGTTAAGTAAATAAACAGAGAAACACTTAACACATTTTTTTTCAATGTACAGTCAAAAAGAAGCACTAGGGCTGGAGCTTTAAGTGCAGAAGATTAAGCTATAACCTCACAGGCTTTGTCCTGTACCCCGGAATTCAATACCCTTAGCCTTCATTTGTTTACTGTGCAACTAATCACTCAACTCAGCAGTTATCCCAGGTCACTCTTAACAAGAGATGTGGGCCTATTGGAATACCTGGTTAACAAATTAATTTAGAAAAAAAAATAAACATAGAAAGTTGAATCAATACAGTAACAGCGTTTCATCAGAAATGGGTTCATCAAATTCCCCTCACAGCCCCCCCCCCACTAATTTTATATATATATATTTATATATATATATATATATATATATATATATATATATTTATATTATATATATCACACACACACACACACACACACACACATCAACTCAGATTGCACTACAGTGGGGAAAGGGCAAATTTACCAATCTTCACTGTACCATGATGTCAGTGCGAACAGTTCGACGAATGCCATGTTCAGTGTAAGTGCACTGAACATGCCCTTTGCTAAACTCATAGGGACCATAAAAGTTATACTTCAAGAAATTAAAAGGTACAATCTTTTGCATAAAACAGGGGTTCCCAAAGTGTGCGCTGCGGTGCCCAAACTAATAAGCTTAGCTGCAAAATAAACCGTAACAGTTTGCGGTTTATTTTGCAGCTAAGCTTATTAGTACGCGGCAAACTAAGTCTAGACCCACACTGTAGCTTTTTAGCAGAACTGGCATCAAGTATATAAGCAGTCCCCAACCACCAGGCCGCAAACCAGTAGCAGGTCGTGGAGCACTTGGAACTGGGCCGTCAGGTAAGTGAATGCCTGTATGAGAGTGTGTGTGTGTGTGTGTGTGTGTGTGTGTGTGTGTGTGTGTGTGTGTGTGTGTGAGAGAGCGAGATCGGGAGAGTGACAGCAATGTGCAAGTGAATGCAGGAATGAATGAAGTGGCAGTGTGTGTGTGTGTGTGTGTGTGTGTGTGTGTGTGTGTGTGTGTGTGTGTGTGTGTGTGTCACATGGGGAGAGAGTGAGAGTGATCACTGGCAGCAGCATCAATGAGGTCTGTGTAAGTTTAGACCATATCATTGGACACATACCTCTCACCCTCTTAGATCAAGAAATCTGGACAAAGCCAAAAATAGTGGGGGTACAAAGGCACAAATAAGGGACACTTAAGTACTGCTCTCACAAACTTAGAAAGTTGATAGAAATGCAGGTTTTGCATTAGCATGAATTTTCTGAAGGGTATGAAGTATGAAACTCAACTGTTATTATTTTCTGACTTCAACCTCAATGATTTGCCAGTGATTTGCCAGAAAACAATTTTATGAGAAAAAGAGCAAAAATATATGAGGCAAAAATCTGGACATTCTGCAAAAATCTATACAGTTGAGAGGTATGCTGGACAGAGTGAAATAATAGGGACAGATTTTAAATATTGCACTTATAAACTTAAAGTTAATAAGGTTGCCATTAGGTTTGCTTACCTCTCAACCATAGCAGATCAGTGTTATGCTGTTAAGCAGAATGTACACTTTTTTTGGTAATTGTCTTTTTATTGTACTTTTGAGCTTTTCTCCCTAGGTCTCCAAGTCCAGTCGGGCAGCCTCGTTAAACAAATGTCAAATAAATAAATAAATACATAAATGAAATATGCACTTTATGTGTGCCGGGGGGGGGGGTGCCTTGGGAAAACCTAGATTCAGCAAGGTAGCAGAGAATCGAAAAGGTTTGGGATCCACTGACATAAAACGTACATTAAACAGACTAGTCATCAAAACACAACATAAAAAGATCACAATTTCAACAAATACAGCCACATTTTACCAAGCAAAACAATGCCCTGAAAGATGGGCATGAGTTTGGGATACCTGCCATAATCAACAAATACAGCCACATTTTACCAAGCAAAACAATGCCCTGAAGGATGGGCATTATGCGTAAATAGACATTTTAAGAGTTTGGGATACCTGCCATAATCAACAAATACAAATATGACTTTAGCACAATAATGTACTCCAATATTGACAATATAAAGAAATAATGGACAGTTGTAGGTGAAGGGCTTCATTAACCCCATATGTTCTAACATTACTCTATAATGCCTACCATCTCGGGCATTGTTTGCTTAGTAAGCAGCCAAATTAGCACTTCAAATCTGACTGGACAAGCTAACCCTTCCACAAAAATCCTCCTCTGAAACACAAATTACCTTAGGTTATAACTTAGCTATCCATAGAAAATCTTCATAGAGAAAATTGCAATTATCTTGAAAAGCAAGGGAAAGCTAAGAGACAAAAATATCAAAAGCACAGTCCGCATAGAGGTTAAAGCAAAAAATAAATAAATAAATACAAACAGGATTAACAAAGTATGTTGCACCTCACTAGGAACAGTAAATGTTATCCAAAAACTTAAAAAATAAACCCTGAAGAAACACAAAGCATACATACAACTCCAGAGAGAGGAAGCCAACAAATTTAGGTGGGAGCAGAAAGTGAATAAAGAAGACATAAAAAACAAGACTGGAAACACAAAATTTTACACACACACACACACACACACACACACACACACACAGGTCCAGCACACAAATTAGCAAATGGCAACACATATCCAGCCAAACTAAGCCAAGATGTGCATTTCGTGTCAACTCCAAATATAAATACATATTAAAATAACACAAAAATCTTATCACCCCGAATTACATAATGTCAGTAACTATACTATACCATACGATCACCTAAAAACTTAAAATTAAGGGTAGAGCCTTATTGCTTACATATGTGTTTTTCAGCTTTCGGAGTGGCCATAGACTCTTGTGAAATTTAAGGTTGTACTACCCAAAAACTGTAAGTTTGTAAAGCACTATGTAGATACGAAAACAACCCCATCTTCACTCATTCACATCTGAAAGAAATGCAAAACAAGCTTAACAGATATTTTTGTAACTAAACCGCAATGCATTTAAAGTCAGAAAAATCCTTTAACAAGTAAAGCAGCTTGTCTTATCTCATATTTAAAATAATGAAAACACTACCTAAACAAAAATGTAATCAAAACAAAAGTACTTCACAACTACCTTTCCTATTCCTTTTTGGGACATAATTAGAAAGAGAAGAAACATGAAGAAATAAAATCGGGTGTGGTAGTTACAACATAAAATTCAGTCAATGAACAAGTTGCATTGGTAGTCTCTCACCCTTGATTTGCCTGTCATGTGACATTGAGAAAGTTGCTTAGCCAGACAGCACACTCCTAGGTCAGAGTCTGCAAAGGGTAACCATATATCTCTGTGCCTATCCCAGTTAAGAAACACACAAAAAAGCAAATAAATAAATGTCATATTATCACCATCATTACTGATATAGTAATGTTTCACATAATTATTTTTCTTAAAATAAAATGGAAGTTATCAACCCAACCCCATGAGCAGAACAACATGTACTCCAATTCAAAACTCCCCCCCTTACATTTTTTTTTATCAGAGACATATGTAAACAACAAATAGTATTGCCCAAAATAGTGGAGATTTAAAGAAAATCATCATCCAGGGATGTGTTATGGCATCTGATGGAAATAAAAGTGTCAGCTTTTTATTTTAATTTTCAATTAACTCTTCTAAAACATATTTTTATTTGTATTACCCGTTATGTGAATATAGTACAGTTTCCATCACTGCTTCCCCTCACAGAGTTTCTTTACAGCAACAAATTTGTTGAGTAGTGTACATCAGAGTATGTGTTGTACCTTTAAGAGCCATTCCAGTCCATGGGTACATACACATAAGTACTGAGCACGGGCAAGCTAGAGTGCCATTGTGAGTGATCAGCTGGAGTGACAGCATGTGTGTGTGTGCAATAGTAACAGGCAGTTTATGTTTTATGTTCCTATCCTCCATCCTGATGTGCTTGTGTGTAACAAATGACTTAAATGAACACCCAAGCCTCATCATCTTATTTGAATACATAAAACGAGCGACAGTGTGTCAGAATGGGATTCAAAGTAAAACTTCTTTAAAACCATGAGGCTCGCAGTTAAAACTGGAGGAATATACAGATGTGAATCATCCGATGGTCAAACATCTCACAAACAGGTCAGAAAGATAATTACATGTACTAAAACTTGTTTAAATGATTTTTAAGACAATAAATATAAAATAAAGCATTCAAAATAGCTTTTCAATTAAATAAAATGTTCAAAACTATGATATAATGATAAAAGTACTCAAAATGCTTGAAATAACTTCTGAATCACATAAAATGTATAAAAAATGGAAAAGTGCCATATTTTTTCAGTATGTGCTTTTTCATATTAACGCAAGCTAGTCGAAGTATCTAAAGTGTGCAAAGTGTTGGCAAGTGTGTGCAGTATTACAGTAAACATTTCACAGAATACGGTCATTTCAAAGCAATTGTTGTGCAGTTGAATATCTTTCAAGTACTAGTATGTGTTTGAACATAATTACAAGGGTATTTTGTTGGCATGGCAGATGGATTTTGCAGGCCTGGTCCACTTGTATTTGATAATAATGTTGCAGAAAATTGAGGAGTGCTTGAGCAAGAGTATGATACAGGCTGCTTTTTCCAGCTAGACACATGCAAAGGCATTGATTCTGCTTAATTTAGCTAGCTCTGAAATCATTGAAAGGGTGCTTTTATTCACGTGTACCCCAGATGTGTATGCAGGGGAGGGGAAGACCGCCATATTGCAGTACTGGCTAAAATGCAGGAAGACAGAGTGCTTAAAATGTAAGTTTAGAGAAATGTGCAATCCCTTAAGAGATGCAAAAAGTTAATTTTGGCAAACAATTAAAATGGAAAGGCACTTATTTTTACATAAGAGATCAAAAGCCTGCTGAAACTTTTGCAACATATATAGCTTACTTGAGAAACAAGGCAAAAATGTACAGATTTGGTGACTTAAGAGATGACTTGACAAAAGACAAGCTTACCTGTGGTATTATAGATGATGCAGTGAGAAAGATTTTGCTTTGAGACAGTGATTTAACTTCGAATAAGGCCATAGAGATTTGTCAGATATATATATGAGCTCACAGAAAAGCATACAAATACGTTTACAAATGAGAAAGTAGGCTTGTAGTGCCTCCCAGTGCTAAAGTTGATAGTATGCAGCACGAGGTTAAAATATATAGACCTAAAGGCATGGTTACTTCAGTAAAACCCAGGGCACACACAGTAAAGCAGAGGGGTGACTCAGCAAAACCTGTGACAAGCCTTATAGTTATCAGTCATAATTGTGGAGGTAATCATGAGCCCAAGCGACAGAAGTTAGCAATGCCACACATGTAAAAAATGGAATAATTTCAAAAAGGGACGCCTTCCTTTATCAAAAGTGAGCATTCAAAGAGGCAAGTTGATCAATTAGAAAGCTACGACCCTACTGTTTATGTTGATGGTGTGTCTGTGCCTAGTGAAAACAGTCAATGCAGTAGATTTGTGGGCAAAGAATGAAGTATTTTGTACTGTTCTGATTAATGGGATACCTGTAGAGCTCAAGGCTGATACTGGTTCAAAGTGCAATGTTACGCCATCATAAATGCTTGCCAAGGTAAAAGCTGGTAAGAAGCTTGTTGCTTATGGTGGAGAAGAAATTCAAACCAAAGATCAGTAGTGCTTTCATGTTATTCTGCTGGGAACAGCTATAACTTGCAATTTTACATAGTCAAGAGGCACGTGCAGCCACTGTTGGGCCCCAGAAACAGTTATTCAAAGTCCACCATGTAAGCACATGTAACCCACACAATCTATTTTTTCTGACTATGCTGATCTTTCTGAAGACAAATTAGGCAAACTCCCAGTTGTGTACTCCATTAGGTTAGACCATGAGGTAAGTCCAGTTTTCAGACCGGCATGGAAAGTTCCAGTAGCTATGCAGGGCACAGTCACAGCAGAGCTAGTTTTTCTGTCTTAGATGCAAAAAGTTAATTTTGGCAAATTTTGCTTGACAAAAAATCTTCATTGTTAACCACTTTCAGTACACCATTCGGATGCCATTTGGGAGAAATTCTCCTAGTGAAGTCTTTCAACGTGTGATGAACAAATTTTTCTGAATATCCATGTGCTACAACAGTAGATGATTTTCTTGTCAGAGGCAATGGTGAAGCTGAACATGATAAAAACCTCAAGAATGTTCTGGAACATGCTCATGAAGTAAATCTTAAAATGAATGCTCAGAAATGTAAATTTGGGCTGCAGGAAGTTACTTATGTGGATCATTTGTTTACCAGTTCAGACTTGCAACCAGATCCTTCCAAACAAGCTGCAATTCTTGCAAGCTCCAGACAATGTCACTTCCCTACAATGTTTTCAAGGCATGGTCAACTATTTGGGCAAGTTCATTCCAGATTCAAGTCAACTTTCAGCACCACTAAGAGAGCTGACATGCAAAAACAATCAGGTCCTGGTTGGAACACCAAAGAGTATTCGATGTCCTGAAACAGAAAATTGCCTGTCGACCACTTTAATATATTTTGATATTCACAGACTTGTAACTCTTTCATTCGATTCCTTAAAGTTCGGTCTTGGTGCAGTTATTCCTCAAGGGGGCAGACCAGTAGCCTATGTATCCAGAACTCTAATCCAAACCAAGATGCAGTATGCTTAAACTGAAAAAGAGCTCCTGGCAATTGTGTTTGCATTTCCGTGATTATATTTATGGCCGACCTATTCAAATTGAGACTGACCACCAACCTTTGATTACTATTTTGAAAAAGCCAATGCACACAGCTCCTTCGAGATTGCAATGCAGGATGTTGAAATTGCAAAAGTACAATTTTAACTTAGTTTACCCAAAAGGCAATCTTCTTTATCTTGTTGATACTTTAGCCAGGTTGCCCAGGAAAACCACTGAACAGCATGAAAATGAGAAACCTGATTTTGAAGCCATGGAATGAGGAATTTTTCTTCCACATGTCTTAATGAGCTTAGAACTCACACAGCTTCAGATCCAATTCTCCAGAAGCTCAACCACTTTATCAGTCGAGGATGGCCATCAAAGCAATCTTGTTTACCGCTAGATGTGCAGCAGTATTTTCCCTACAGAGACAATATTTTGATGGAAGATGGTATCTTGAAAGGTCCAAAAGTTGATTGTTCCAAAATCCTTGCAACAGTATGTTAAAATCTTGCATCGTGGCCACCCAGGAACTGATTTTACCAAACGTAGGGCGAGAGGACTATTACTTTGGCCTTCTATGTCAAAAGATATTAAGAAAGAACTTTCAGCTTGTTCTGTTTGTAATAGTACTAAACCGCATTAACAGAAAGAACCACTTCAGCTAAGACAGATTCCTGAACTACCTTGGTCGACAGTAGCTACAGATACTTTCAAATGGAATGGGCAACATTACTTGGTGTTAGCAAACTATTATTCCAACTGGTTCGAGATTGACTTACTTCCTAATGTCATGTCCAGTACTGTCATTATGAAGCTGGAGACATTTTTCTGACCATGGTAGTCCACACAAAGTAATTTCTGACAATGGTGCACAGTTTACCAATCAGCAGTTCAAAAGATTTGCAGAAAAGTGGGACTTGTTCATGTCACTAGTAATCCTGAATACCCACAGTCTAATGGCTTTGCAGAACGTGCAGTTCAAAATGCAAAACAACTGTTGGAAAAATCTAAACGAGACAATAACAATGTTTTTCTAAATTTCCTAAATCTCAGAAACATTCTTGTGGCAATCTACTTGGTTCACCTGCCCAGAGGTTAATGTCGAGACAAACCAGAACCACACTACCAATCATTACGAATTTGTTGATTCCAAGTGCTAAAAACAATAAAGCAGTAAAAACCCAACTCCTAAAGAAGCATTTGTTCCCAAAGTCCTACTATACCAGCAAGCCTCTGGATTCATTAAAAGGAGAAGAGATAGTGAGGATGCAAACATCAAAAGGATTTGACCAAATAGGACTTGTGAAACATTCATGCAAGGAACCAAGATTGTACATTACTGAGTTGCAAGGGATGGAATTCAGGTGGAATTGGAAACATTTACTACCGGTGTCCAAGCCACCGTTACATCTTGCCTGTAATGGAGACCAATTCTCAGAGTGATTTGTCTAATGCTCCTGTTCCAGAGAACATTTCATCAACTGTTCCTGACAGTATCCCTGAAAATCCTGAAGAACATTCCCCAGTGACGGTCCCTGTTGCTAAACCCATTTCTAAATTATTATATTATGAGGTCAGGTTGTATCTCAAGACCTAATCCCAAATACACAGCAACCTGGACATAATTTGCATGCTCATCCAAACGTCACTCATTTGCATGACAGATTAGTCAACCAGGGAGGATGTGGATCAGAGTGCATGTTTAACAGCCATTCCAGTCCATGGGCATGTGCATATAAGTACTGAGCACGTGCAAGCTAGAGTGCCATTTTGAGTGAGCAGCCAGAGTGAATACATGTCTGTGTGTAACAGTCAGTTGTTTCAAGTCTTATGTTCCTATCCTCCATCCTGATGTGCTTGTGTGTAATAAATGACTTGAACACCCAAGCCTCATCATCTTATCTGAATACACAAAACATGCAACAAGTAGATAGATATGCTGTTATAAACACAGTCTTCTTGCATATTGCGAGACCAGAATGAGGGGTGGTATGTGGTATCTTCATCTGTCCTGTTCGTCAGTGCTACCTTCTCTTTTTGTTAATCAGACTTTGGTGTTTTCTGCTTTTAACCAGTCAGATTTCAGAAAGTGCTAGTGACATATGATGTTATATTTGCCACAGAATGTACAGAAAGTGAACAGGTTCTTATTTATATCCTACAAAATTACTTTCCTTTTTTTTTTTTTTTTTTGTGCGCATCTTTGTTTGGGTTATGTTTGTGTGGGTATCTTTTTCCCAAAGTGCCGTTTTCTTTAATTGCTGCTACAATGTTACTCTACGATCAAGATTTTAATGACAGGGAAATGAGCAAAATCCACTTTCAAACATCATGATGTACAACAGTTCTCTCTCCAAGATAAAGCAATCAGAGTTAGTACATTTAATTAAGGGGATGTGGTCAAATAAAGGACCCCCAGCTATGGCTTACCTTATACAAAACTATTTTTTTGATCATTTTAGATACTTTATTTCATTTTTAGTACACATTTACTTTTGTCCTCAAGATAATGCCACTATGCAATTCAAGCATGTTAGAATCAAAGAAAAAAATTATATATATATATATATATATATATATATATATATATATATATCATACATATACACACATATACATACCACACACACACACACACACACACACAATGTTCTAGGCCCATGTTTTAACTCAATGTATAACCACTTGACAGCTAAATGGAAATTTAGGAAAGTGAGCAACAATTTGCACAACTGAAAAAGCAAAGCTGCATTGTGTGACATTCCACATGCAGTGCAATCTTACAGGTTACCCTCTCCTTAAACTTTACAGTATACAGCACATTAGTAGTACACACTAGTATATACACTGGGGAGGTCTCACAATATACACACCAAATTTTTAACTAGATGTGTGTACATGAACAAAATGACATTCAGTAAGAATTTGCAATAGGTCAATAGCAGCACTGTATCACAGTCTTTATTACAACAGGTAATAAAAGTCTTCCCATCTGGACAAATTCTTAATCTGCCAAATCTGGATGCTTTATGGTCACTATTAAGTAATAATCACATCCTAACAGCTGTCACATCTGGTGTTGTAGAACAAAGCCATATCTCCCTACAGAAGACATGGTAACACAGTGCCATAGTCTTGACAAGTGAAATATGTGCTCAAACTCCTGCTTTAAAAACAGACGTCTTGGCTTAAACTGTCCCTTACTGGCACTTCCACAGTCATATTATTTTGATATTAAAAAAAAAAGTCATTCTCTTTATGCCAGACTACCTTTCGTCTCAACATTGTAGCGCCTTATGTTTTTTCATTACTGATAAAAATCCTATTGACAACCACCTGGAGTAACAAGAAGCTGTGAGTTCAACAACCTCCCCACACCTTAAAATAGTCAAGGTCTTTGCTATCATTCATAGTACTCTTATTTTTGACGTGCTTTCTGTCAGTCTGACTGGAAATATGGTATTTTCTATGGCTGAAAAAGAATTCAGTAAGTCGGTAACTTTGTTTTATTCTCTCCATCAACACACGTTTAACTGGTGACACTTAGTAACATACTTTTTTGGAATATATATCTACCCTGTTTGGCTAACTCCTGCCACTGCACCCCTAGACTCTGCGTACCTTGGTGAGGGAGTGGGAGTAGTGCCTAGATTCCTACTTTGTAAAAATGCACAAAATTATTGGCTAACACTGGACCAGCACCAGAGGCGAAAATGTCAAGGATATCATGGCAAGAGTAAAATGTGCATCATAAGTACAATGACACACTGTGAAGAAGTCACTTCCAGTTTAATGTCCTCTGTGCACTCTGAGAAGCACTACTAAGATACCAAATGCCCTAGTACCGAAACAAAATCGACAGCTACTTTGACCTGGTGGGATATTCCAAGCTGGAACACTATACCACATCTCCTCTCTTTCCAACTGACAATGCCCAAGTACGATGCATGGATTCTCTCAGTCATTTGGATAAGTAGCTCATTTGGTACAATTAGATTTGAACATCAGTCCTTGGGGCTCATATACTTCATCATAAGTGTAGTATACTCATTTGGTAAATGGAATTTTTCTCTATCATCTAGCTATCCTATCAGTTCCAGAAGAATTTGTTGCTCTAAGTCATTCTTTAGTACATTGCTAGTTCTGACAAGCAGTATGAATTCAGCAAATAAGTCAGCATATTGTTCAAAAATATCACAACACAGCATAAGAAATAAACATTTTTGTCTGTATTTTTACAATCCCACATCGCTGCTTATTGCTAAACTAATGTCTTTCGGCTTTTCCAGGTTAGGGTTTCCACAGCGGAACTCTGGTCCGCTAATGATTGGCAGTGGATTTTTACGGTGCCGAGGTGCCAGCCCGACGACCAACCTTCAAAGAAAGCACACCCGGTCACCCACACACCTACCTGCATGTCTTTAAAATGTCAATCAACCGCTGGGAGGACATGCAGAAGGCGCTCCAGCCAAGAATTGAACCGGACAACCTCTTGCTGTGAAGCGACAACTCTAACCTCTACACCACCGCGGCCTAATCGCTATGGAGTCTTAAGATACTGTACTGCACAGATTTATAAATTACTTATTACATCTGTGAAAAATGTGAACTGCGTGCATTATGAAGATGTGATTACATTCCCTGCGACTTTACAAATCACTGAGTGACTAACTGTGACCTTCAGTCTGCACTTGCTCCTGCATCCTGTGAATGTGCTTTAGCATACCCAAATGTTCACAAACAGTGCTTCCCAATATATTAAGTTGCTGTGTTAACACAGCTTGCAACAAATACCCACATTCTTTTACACAAATCAATCCGATATACTAGTTTTAGTTATACCTTAATTAAGCCAGTAATAAAACTTTTGTCTCCGATAGCAAAACTTTAATTCCATCAATGAGAACACACTTTGAATAATAATGCTGCAGTTATGTTCTGGCGTCTAGCTTAAAAGACAGAAATCTTCATCTACAGACAGTCAAAAGAATTTTGCATTGTCATCACAGTTTTTTTTTTTTTTTTAACTAGCATAGAAAATGCATAGTATCAACACATACTTCGAGTTAACTGTTTCAGCTGTATTCATACACAGAATTTTCTGCCTTATCTATGACAATTAGGAAATCCTTCCAAGCTTAACTCTTCTTTCAAAATACATTTCTACCTCCTCAACTTTTTTGAAAAAAAAAAAAATATATGATTATGCTGTCCACACCTCCTACATTCTTGATGAACTTGGGCATGAATTTTTATCTTTTAAATAGCAACGTCCTTCAACAAAATGGCAGTTGCTAAGATGAACACTTATCAGGGTCAACAGACTTAATACACAAGCAGCAGCTTTCTTGCTGCCAAACAGCTGGGACATTTCATACACTGAACTGCCTTGACAGGATTATTCTGTCTAGCATCTATGTTTATTTTAAACAATCGCACACATCTAAAAGTTCAGCAAGCACCATTCTGAATATTGATTAGCTCCGTGGCTCTAGATGTATTTACAGCTTTATGTCACGTTATTTCAAATCGTAACAAAAAATGTACTTCCTATGACAGATAACTATATATCTAAACAAGAAAGTATGCATATGTCTATACTTCCATAGTTCTGTCATTTATATGTATTTGTAACCATGTTTCTAGTGAAAAATAAGTCATGTTCTTCCTTTGCTCATAATACCAAACTTGTCTAATGACAGCCAAAACTCAAGACTGCTGTTTTTGTTAAGGTTTGTGCATTAAATACCTTAACTGCATATTCTCCCAACAGGTAAAGAAAATATTAAATTCACACTTCTTTACCTACTTGTCTCAACTAATCTGAAGTAAATGTACTCAGTGCTTCTAGTTTTCTGCCAAATTACTTTGCAATACCAAAACTATTAGTGGACCAAGTAGAAAGATTGAGGGCAAAACAAAGGTTTCATTAGCTGTAGTCAAATGAAATGGAGACTACTGAAAAGGCCAGGATATTCAACTGTATTCAAATAAGTGGTGGCTGTTTATCTTCAGGTTTGCACATTTCAGCTTCTACAACTATGCTTGGGCATTGTTTACACAGTGTTTTTGCAATTTTGGTACTTTCCCTGTTTAACTTTAAAATCTAGTGGTCTTTTCTGGCTTGAAATGGTGAGCACTTCAAAATACTCTTGTCTTTATTAAATAACCTTTTTGTCATTTCATGTGTCATTTGGCCAGAATCATGCTCACCTTTCAAAGGTAATTACTACTTGAAGTCCTGTATATACCACTGCATTTATTTTTGCAGTTTTTAAAGCTAAACCCACAAAATGCTCTTCAAAGCAGGCAGTGCTAACTAGAAGACTAATTCAAATTGAACAAATTTCATGGAAAGGTAAAGTTGGGCTAAATGCTACAGTTCTCCTTGGTATGTGCTATCTTCTAGACTCATGGCTTCAGTTTCACGGTTCACCTCACAGATTTATAACCACATGATGGTCAGACATACGTCCAGGAGACAGCATACGAGCAACAAGTTTTCTGATATACCAGCAGCTAAAGAAGCAAGACGGCAACATATAATATCCCACATGAAGGATAATCTGTAATGTGTAAGAATTATATCACATTAGACTGAAGTCTCATAGCATGCTGTTTTTGTAACCTGACAAAGAAGGATCTCTCTCCTACTTCATCTTGCCTTGCTCTGGTAAGTAACCAGGGGATAATTCTTTAGATCCATCAGGAAAATACAGTGAGATTAGTTAAGTACTGTTTTTTCTGTAACTTTGTGAACCTGTCCACCTGTGTTATTTTTAATATTTCCTGTGACAAACTCTGCTATTTACTTAAATAGATATTTAGTACTTTCATGTTCTTTTATTATTCATTATTAAATATATTTAAACTTTTCACTGTGGCTGATCATTTAGAAAATATTTTAACCTTTGAGTACTTATATGTATTGGTGACACTGTGGCCTCTCCTGAAGGCCTGGCTGTTTGGTCAACATTACCATTAATTTCAATCAGTATAACTGGGTACCCTTGCAAGAGCCTTAAAGTAGCTGGATTTGGATTGTCTGTTGGCAGTGTAACTACCTTATAGTCTGGGCAAAAGGGAACATACCTAGTAAATCTGAGCCAGCCTTTCCCAGGTGTGTGTGTGGGTGTGTGAAAATCAAATCTCAAAAAAGGTTTGTGTGCGTCAGTTACTTGGAGCAGGGACACGAAGCACTGGTTCCACAGAGAAGGTGCTGGACTTGGACACGTGGCTGATGACTCAACCCTACGCCTGTGCCAGTGGGGAGTCTTGCTGGGAATCTAGAGAGAGACCGGGAGAGAGAGAACCCAGCCCCCAGACTGACCAGGTTCCCTGTGCACTCTTAAAGGAAATTGTGCTTGATGCAGAGAGCTACATCTGGAAATAATGGGTGTATCCATTTTTGTTCCAAGTGAACGTCCCTCTCCAGTGCCAGTAGGGAGGATTCGGGCTCAGAGTGGTTATGTCACATATGTCATAATATTTATCTGTATATTGGGTAAATTAAACACCCAACAATCAGTGAGAAAGTACAGTTTTGTACCTACCATAAATGTAGATGTCCGATAGGTATGCATCTGCAGTCATAACATATGGGTTGTCCTGCCTCAGGCAGCCCTTCAGTCAGCCGGATTCCAAAGTCTGGGTCTGGCCTCGGCTGATGTCGCACTTCACCCGACGTCATAGCTCCTGGGGTATAAAGGCATCAGCCATTTTCCTCAGTGTTTCTTGCCCCAGATGCCAGGTGCCCTCTAGGAAGGCTAAATTTGGATAAATGTAGAAAATTCCAAACAGTAGAAAGCAAAATATATATACATATATACATACAAACAAATACACCATAAAAGATTCCCCCAGCTAGCTAAAAGAAGGGTAAGTACCCTAGGAATACCACAGAGGGGAAGGAGGGTGGGTAATCCTGACTGCAGATGCATACCTATCGGACATCTAAATTTATGGTAGGTACAAAACTGTACTATGTCCTTCAAGGATGCATCTGCAGTCATAACATATGGGTAGAATACCATAGCCAAACTGGGGGAGGAGGCACTAAGATAATGATGGTGTAGTTAGGATCCCTTGTAAAACAGCAGTTGCAAAACCTGCTCGGGATCTGGAGTATAAAGGAAGATTATAATGCTTGGCAAATGTATGCACGGAGCTCCAAGTAGCAGCTTCTAAAATGTCTTTGGTAGCCACGAAAGCTGTAGTGGTGGCTGTAGCTCTTGTGGAGTGAGGCCTGATATTTTCAGGATTTGTCTTTCCATGAAATGAGTAGCAGAATCAAATGCAATTTCCTATCCATTTTGAGATTGTCTGTTTTGAAATTGCTTTTCCTTGCATTCCTGTTGCATATGCTACCAAAAGCTGGTCAGTTTTTCTGTTGGCCTTAGTTCTGTCCAGATAGTAGCGCAGTTGTCTGTGTACATCCAAGGTGTGTAGTAGTTTTTCCCCCCTGTTCTGTGGGTTGGGGAAGAAAGTAGGTAAATGAATAGCTTGGTTCAAGGATACCCTGGATACCACCTTAGGCATAAAAGTAGGATTGGCTCTCAAAGACACTATCCTGGTGGAAGATAAGGAAAGGCTGCACTGCCATTAATGCCTGTAACTCAGAAACCCTTCTTGCTGAAGTGATTGCTAGCAGGAAGGCAGTTTTCCAAGATAAGAACTGTAAGTCTGCTGTTGCTGCTGGTTCAAAAGGTGGGAGTGTTAATTTTTCTAGCACAAAATTGAGATCCCATGCAGGCAGAGGTGGTTTCCTTGGAGCTTTTTTTTTGATCCCTCTCAAAAATTGTCTGAGGAGAGGATGAGAGAAGACAGGAGGATCCATGTTGTACTCTGCTGAAATTGCTGATGCATGAATCTTAATGGAAGAATAGGACAGGCCACTGTGGAAGAGTTCTGCTAAGTATTCCAGGATGTGTGCTAGGTTTGCCAGTGTGACATTTTCTCCCTTTTCTGCACTCCAAATGAGGAATCTTTTTCCACTTGGCTGAATATGTTTTCCTTGTGGAGGGTCTACGAGCCTCCAGGATAATGTCCTTAACCCTCTGAGATAAATCAGGTTGGTTTTTAAGTTTGGATGCAGGGTCTTGTAGTTGTTCTGTGTTAGAAGTAAAGGACATAGAGGTAGAAGCCATGAGTGCGTCCGAGACATGCTTCTCAGTAGCGGGTACCAATGTTGCCTTGGCCAGTCTGGAGCTATCAGAATTACCTTTGGCTGTTCCTCCCTGATCTTCAGTAGAACTTTGTACATCAAAGGGAGAGGTGGGAAGGCATATACTGTCAGGGCCTTCCAGCTGAAAGAAAGGGAGTCCACCTTCCAGGCAAGTGGGTGGTATACTCTTCAGCAGAATTTCTTCAGTTGGTGGTTGAGTGGGGAGGCGAACAGGTCTATCTCTGGCATTCCCCATTTCTTTGTTATGGTTTTGAAGATATCTGGATGCAGCATCCATTCGTGAGCATCCGTGGTAGTTCTGCTTAAGCTGCCTGCTAGTGAATTCTCTTTCCCTGGTACAAATCTGGCCTGCAGTTGGATGTTGAGATTCAGGCCCAAGTTCCACAGGTCCACTGCCATCCGGCATAGAGGGTATGAATGTATGCCTCCCTGTTTGTTGATGTACCACATGACTGTGGTATTGTCCGTCCTTATCAGCAGGTGTCCTTGCTGGAGGAATGGTCTGAATGCCTCGATGGCATGCTTCACTGCCAGCATCTCCTTTAGATTTATGTGTAGATTCAACTGGTCTTGGGACCATAGGCCTTGGATGCACTTGTCTTCCATGTGTGCCCCCCAGCCTAGGTCTGAGGCGTCCGTGGTGATGGATGTGGTTTGTGGAAAGGCAATCCTCTGTTTATCTGACAGGCCTGAGCCCACCACAGGAATTCTTTTTTCAGGCATGGAATGACTGGTATCAGGGCTTCTAGACTGTGTTTGTGTTGAGACCATACATTCCTTAGGTACCATTGTAACTTTCTCATATGCAGCCTGGCATGAGGGATCAAGATTATGCAGGATGCTATGTAACCCAGGGCCTGCAGGACTTTCCTTGCAGTAAGCGGAGTTTGTCTTGTTAATGCCATGAAATAGACTGGTAGTTGCTTTTGTTTTTCCTCTGTGAGAAAAGCCATCTGAGTTATTGTGTCCAGTTCTGCACCCAAAAAAGTTATCCTTTGGGATGGCACTAGTCTTGACTTTTGTATGTTGACTGCGTATCCCAAGGCTTGCAGCAGTTGTGTGACATAGGCCAAATCCTTTATTAATTTTGTCTTGTTGTCCACTTGTATTAGGCAGTCGTCCAGGTATGGGTAGATTTGAATTCCCTGAAGTCTGCAATGAGCAATTACTGATGCCAGGCATTTCGTAAATACTCTGGGCGCACTAGATAAGCCAAAGGGCAATGCTGAGAATTGATAATGCTCTGATCCTGATAGAAATCTGAGGTGTCTTCTGCAATCTGGTCGTATAGGGACGTGCAGGTATGCCTCCTTGAGATCTAGACTCACCAGCCAAGACTCCTTGCCCAACATGGGAAGAAGTTGCTGTAGGGTCAGCATTTTGAATTTTGGAACAATGAGATATGTGTTCAGTGCGGACAAGTCGAGAATAGGCCTCCATTAATTTTCTTTTCTTGGTACAAGGAATAGTCTGGAGTAAAATCCTTGGCCTTGTTCCATAGATGGTACCTTTTCTATTGCTCTCATCCTTAGTAAGCTGATGATTTGTTTTAGAGCCTCTGATTTCTGGCTTGGTGGAAGGTTTGGCATTCCTCTCTTTTTTGGTAGAGTGTGGAAGTGAAACCTGTAGCCCTTGTCTATTGTTTGTAAAGTCCATTTGTCTCCTGTAATGCAATGCCAGTTTTTTGAAAATAAAGCTAGCTTTCCAAGGTGCTTCCAGTTGTTCCCTGGTAGGCGGAATCAGAGACAAGTCATTGTGTCTGTCCTGTGGAAGTGGTTGCAGTCGCAGCTGTGGCGGCACTTCTCTGGTTGGCAGGTTGCCACTGACGACCCCTGTAGGCACCCCTTGATTACTTCTGCCTCTTGGGTGTCTATTTCTGCCTCTCTGTGCTCTGGAGGTGTCTGGAAAGGACCAATTCTTTGAAGGCCAATTTCTGCTAAACCTCGGAGGTTGGACCTGCAAAAAATCCTTGACTGTTTGGACAGATTTTGCTTTTTCTTCCACTTTCTTTAGAACCTCCTGTGCAGGGGAGCCAAATAAACTTTGTTTCTCCATAGGGGCATCTAGGAGTTTAGACTTAACATGGTCTGGTAAGGATTGTTATTTTAACCAGGCATGCCTTCGAATAACTGCTCCAGTCATAGCTGATCTAAATGAAGCCTCCAGTGCATCATAGCCACATTTTAAGAAATGATTACTGACCTGCTGAGAGTTGTGTACCAAATCCTGAAGTGACTTACGGTCTAAAGGTTCAGGAGAGGCCAGCTTTTTATTCAGCTGATCTAACAAAAATTCCTGGTACTGTATCATGTGAAATTGACAGTTTAAAGCCCTGGCAGAAAGAGTAGCGGATGTATAAACCTTTTTACCCCATCTCTCTAATGCCCTAGATTCTCTTTCAGAGGGTAGTGGGTTTTTGGCAGAGGCAGCTGCAACACCTTTAGGGCCCTGAGAAATGGTTTCTGGGTCTGCAGCATGGGCCTTATACAAGTGGAAGTGAGAATCCGGGACCCTGTAGTATCTGTCAGGTTTGGCAGGGGCCGGGGGAAGAGAAATCAGGGGCAGTACTGGCATCATTGTATGCATCATCAACCACTGAAAGTACAGGTGGTATGGCTAAAGGCCTATGCTGTGGTAAGTGTAAAAAAGTCCTTAGCCTTTTCCTAGAATCAGAAAAATCCTGACCCTGCCATTGGAAGTGTTCCCTCATTGAGTGTAGGGTTTCCCCAAATGAAAATTCTTCTGGAGGAGAGGCTGAAGGAATGGAGTCTTCTGCATCAGAATCCTCATAAGGTGAGTATGGGCCTTCCTGATGGTCAGATAAATCTGAATCATCCGAGGAATGGTCAGAGGAGAGAGGTTCAGGGAGATCAGTCCTAGGCCTCTTTTCAGGAGGGGGTTGTGAGGCCCTGTCTGGGTGAGGTTGGGATCCCCTGATAAGAGAAATAAGGTCCTCAGCAAGGCTGAGAATCTGAGAACTAGAGGTAGGCCTGTGAGAGGAAGCTTTTGTAGGTAAGGCCTTGGAAAGTTTGGCTGCTTCAGCCCTGGAAAAGGCCTTGATAGACATAGAAGCAGGGGGCCTAGCTGTGTCCAACGGAATAGTGTCAGACAACTGCTTCTTCAGTAGGAATTTCTGTAGCCGACTCAGTCATGGCCTGTGTGGCCTCGGTTAACGGAGGCATGCTTTCGGCCGAAACAGAGACACTCTAACCGTGGTTTCAGCGAAACCACGCGTGAGTGTCGGTCCTTTTCTTGCGTTTTTAGCTAAATGTGTAGTCGGAGTCTCCGGCGGCATTTTATATGCAAAAGTGGAGCCAAAAACTCTTCTGCAAACTCCGACCGGCGTCTAAGTGTCCGTCGGTTGAAGGAAGCACAGGCTAAACAAGCTGATTGGTCTGGGCCTAAGCGAAGGCAGTAAGAGTGGAAATCCTTATTTGTTTCCCAAGTTAAACAATTATTCACTTTGTCTGACATCGGCTGAGGCAAGAAAGAGTCCCCAACGGGGTACTTAGCTTTTTTAGAAGTCTTCGGTAGTTGAAATCTCTGGATCTGACCGACCGGCACTTGCGAACAGCTTCCGCTTCAGGCACCGAGCGGCAAGAAAGACTGAGGAAAATGGCGTCGGCTGATGCCTTTATACCCCAGGAGCTATGACGTCGGGTGAAGTGCGACATCAGCCGTGGCCAGACCCAGACTTTGGAATCCGGCCGACCGAAGGACTGCCTGAGGCAGGACAACCCATATGTTATGACTGCAGATGCATCCTTGAAGGACATCCCAAATACCCATCTCCAAGCCTCCATTAACATTAATGAGATTACACATACTTCTCTCAAAATAAATGCTTACATTTGCAAAAAAACACTACCTAAATTAACCCATTGAGTAAGAACTATGGCCTTAAGCATAAAGAACAATGAAATCCTTGGTTACAGTCAAGGTGTCCCACAGGGCTCTGTACTAAGCCCTTACTTGTTTAGATTGTATCTTTCAGAACTTACTTTTCATCTGAGGTGTTCTACAGTCTATATGCTGATGTCCTGAAATTGGGTAAACTGATTAAAAAAAGTGTTCCAGATAAGGCATGTCTGCAAAATAAGTTGACCGAGTTGACCATTAGGGCACAGGAGAATAATATGTTGATAAATACATCAAAAAATAAGCATATGAGATTTGGGAGACAAACTGAAAGGTGAATATTTAATACAGCACACAGTGATTGAAACTGCAGACTCATTTAAGGACCTGGGTATATGGGTAGATTCAGCTATGAGTTTTTCTAATCATATCAATCAATTGGCTAATGATAGTCATTGTTTATTAGTTACATTAGACCCAAACTTGAGTATGGAATAGCAATATGAAAACCCTACAGGAAAACAAGCATGAATAAACTGAAAGAGTACAGCGGAAATATACTAAGGGCATCCATGGATGTGAAAATCTAAGTTATTATGAGAGACTAAAATATCTGAACTTGTACAGTGTCTCTTACAGATATTTAAGAGGAGATCTTATTCAAGTATATAGGGCATTTAGGGACAACTACCTCTGGGAATGTTTGGGGTTATCAAAAAGTACTAGATAATCGTCAGATAACCTATGTAGAAGATACTATAGGAATGAATGTACTAATTGGTTCTCTGACAGAGTAGCTGATGCTTGGAACAGACTACCTAATTACATTAAAGCAAGTACTAGTCTAGATATTTTTAAGAACAGCCTGGACATTTACTATGGCAACGACTGTTTTGGCATATTGGCAAGCTAGAAGGGCTTTTAATGCCCATGCTTGAAACATTTGTATGTATGTATGTATGTATGTATGTATGTATGTATGTATGTAATGAAGGCTCTATCAAAACGGATCCAATTCAACATAACTAAAGATTGTTGTTGTCGTTCGTCTTTCGGCTTTTTCACAGTAAGGGGTCGCCACTGCGGAACTCCGGTCCGCTAATGATGGACAGTAGATTTTTTACGAAACGTCGAAGTGCCAGCTCGACGCCCAACCTTCAACGAAGGCACGCCCATTTACGCACGCATGTCTTTCGAATGCTACCCAACCGCGGGGAGGACACACAGACTCCACACAGAAGGCACTCCTAAGCCAAGCCGAGAATCGAACGGGAGAACCACTTGCTGTGAGGTAACAACACTACTGCCGTACCACCGCGGCATCAAAATAACTAAAGATTAAGCTGCCAAAAACATAACTTCAAAACTCCTAATGCTTACTACACTAAAATGTCAAAAAATACATGCCACCTTATGAAAAAGTTATCCAAAGCCTTCAAATCATTAAAAATATAAATCAGAAACAACGCAGAAAAAAAATCACACGAATCTTGTAAAAGCCCTATTTCATGGGTAATACTCCGTTAAAAATAAGTGGAGAACAGTAATTCCAACAGAAAAAAATGGATGCATGGGACTATGTTGGGGTCCACAGCATGAAAAACAATACCACCACTAATCATAAAACCCATTCCCTAATCTTATGGGTACAAGATATCTGATGTAATCTCACATACTGTCAGTGTATAAACACCTTAACAAACAGGGTGACCAAGTAAGGGAGCCGTAAGAATTAGTGCCTCACAGCATTTAGTTCTCCAGTACCTTCTTTGTGAAGTTTGCAGGTCTTCTCCATATCAGGGTGGGTTTTCAAGTCACAAAGATCTGTTGTAAATGAACAGACGTTTCTCTTAACTGCCGGTAAGCATGCATGCATTGTCAAAGCAACCAAGTCTGCCAGTAAAAGGGTTGGTGTCCCAATGAGAATCAGCTTCTAGATCTTGCGTCCACCAAATGCCTTAAAAGCCTCTGGCCCAGCATGACTTTTACTACTGCTCGGTTTGCTAACAGCTTGTTCAGATATACCTCACAGACTTGTACAGAACGTATCACCAACCCAATGCTGGCCTGAACTGCAACGAAATTCTTTTTAGTACGCAGTTCCCATGTAGGGATTACAACCCCATCCCTATTACATGCTTTACTTGATAGAAAGGGAAGATAAAAAAACAAGCTGTATTCCTTACAAACCAGCCTTATTTGTACCACTTCTGTTCACTCTCAAAATGTCACATTTTGTAGTCAAAAGCACAGCAATACTCATTTAAAAGTACAGCTTTCCACACTATAGACACTGAATGGTAGGAGGAACAGACACCAAGGATAACCAATGCTAGCATTACAAAAGCAAACCTGGTGGTCGAATAGGGTGCCACTCAGTTAGGGGGACCTTTCAACCTATTTAAAGTATGAAACATGCTAAAGCAGATAACATAAAGGTTTATCTAAAAACAGTTCCCAAAGGGAGAAGAGCTGTGCATCTGCAAATACATTTGCAGGCTGTCTACTCCTTTCAATGCGGTGGTAAGGAGTAGAATGCTCATGAATATATTCACAGAAAGTGGCATGGATAATCAAAGTGTATCAGGGCAACAGCCCAGTGAGAACAGGAAGTATTTCTTAAATC
The DNA here is from genome assembly GCF_019279795.1 of Protopterus annectens. Taxonomy (NCBI): domain Eukaryota; kingdom Metazoa; phylum Chordata; order Ceratodontiformes; family Protopteridae; genus Protopterus; species Protopterus annectens. The sequence continues at coordinate 1,309,016,030 of NC_056735.1, read as the reverse complement.
CTGGCAAGCAATCAGATATGAGAAACATACCTCTCAATATCTTGGCACAAGAAATCTGGACAAAGGCTAAAATAATGGAGGAGAATGCTAGAATAATAGGATTTGTATTGGCATGCATTTAATTTTCTGAAGAATACGAAGTCTGAAACTCAAGTGTATGTCATTTAGCGATTTCAATCCTAAGTGATTTGCTAGGATCTCACAAATTTTATGAGGAGCAGACCAAAACATGAAGCAAATATTATGGACAGTTAAGGGGTATGGATGGGAAATTGCAGGGCAAAGGAGGTACCAAAGTCTACTAAATCAGAATTGTAGACAAATTTTGAAAAGATATCGGAGTTTCAGACTTCATATCCTTCAAAAATTGCATGACATGCAAACCTGTCAATTCTCCAAGTATGCAAAAGGAATGAATAAATAAAATCTAGCCTAGATTTTAAGCATTTGTTTCCCCAATATTTCTGGATTTGTCCAAAATTCTTGCACTTAGAAATTGAGAGATATTTTGCCATTCATCTGGGATGTACACAGGCAAGTTAGCTGTAATTATTCAGGCTTTGCAGGATTAACTTGATTTGTATGAAAATACTTTGAATACAAGTAATGACATACTTTAATGTGAGGCTACCTTTAGTGTAGAGCAATGTTAAAAGATGTTATCCCAATTAGATGTCTGAAGTATTCACAGAAGTTCTTACAATTGCTGGGTAGCACTGAAAGCCATCTGTGGTTGAAAGTAATTCACCTCTTGTTTGCTCATTTTAAACTGTCACTAATCTGGCTTTGCAAGATTTGTGTGAATCTGTGAGAAGTGAGATGGAATACTTTACTTTTGTGACCATTTTACCACAATTAGGTATCTAAGGTATACACGGTAAGGTGTCTGTAACTGATCGGTACAGAGGCCATTATGGATACAAGTGACTTACCCCTGCTGTTGCTCAATGGTGATCACTGATCTGGTGCAGCAGAAACAGTGTCAAACAATGTATCAGATTTGCTGAAAATTAGTGTAAACCTAATACTGCACATGCCTTCTCCATGTGTCTGTGTGCGTGTTTCTGTGTTTGGGGGGGTTGTAATTTATGTAAAAGTATTAAGTTGTCCATAATTTCTTTCCCTTTCAATCATAATCAGCATTGCACATTGGTGCATAGTTCTGGTTGCATTATTGGTTATGGCTTCTTTTGTGTGCAGTCTACATACCCTCCCTGTATTTATGTGGGTTTATCCATGTGCACTGGTTCCCTGAAACAGCTCAAACACATGGTGCGACTTTGGCGAACTGGAGCTCCTCCAATTTATTTGCAGGGGTGTGTTTCTGTGTGTGCATTTGTGAGTGAGTGTGTGTGTGCATGTGTTGCTATAGAACTGGCTAGTCAAAGCAGTAGTTTTTCTGGGGGCTAGGGCAAGTCTGGTCATCACTCACTTAATTTTCCTTGCAATCAAAGCTCTTAGTTGCATACAGAATGTTGTCTTAGCCTGGGTGAGGGCTGTGGATAGTGAAGTCATTATTTCATGAAGACAAACCTCAGACTTGTGCATAGAATGCCACTATAGCTTATTTAAATGCAATGTGCTCTTTAGGAGCAACAAGAAGGGACACATTATTATAACAATATCAGTTTTTTTTTTCCACACAAATTAAACATCAGACATCTATATAGTTGGTGATATTTTTAGGGTTAAGGTAAGAAAGTATACAGTTTCTGATGATATGAGCTAGTGCCATCTATACCAGGGAGAGTAGAGCCGTGCATGTATAACATGCCAGCATAGCTAGCTGCAGTTCTGTCAAGAATTTTATGTAATTTGACCACCACGTTGATTTGTACAGGTGCTCATATTAAAAATGCATCAACAGCGGGTCCTGCTGGACAGAAAAGAGGTATACACGTATGTCATATGGTATTATTATAACTGGTTAAATGTATATGTTTTAAACAGTGAATTCTTGAAGGGGAGAGGTTAATCTCAGTTTAGCTAATTTTGAAAAATAGGTTGAAAATTAAATGGGTTGGTTTATGCCATAAAGATTTTATCTTACAGGTCTAATTGCAGCCAGAGATAAAAATGTCTGGGGAAACCAGGACTAGGAACATTACTGTATTGTCCTTCTGGGTGAACCAACTGCTACCCTGGAAGGGTAGAAGTTTTTGAAATTGTTTTATAGCTTTCAGATCCTGCAATAGACCTTAGCAAAGCTCTGGGTGTGTATTGTACCAGAGTCGGGTGACCAGATGTGATGTCATTCTATAACCAGCACAAATTATTTTTTAGATATTAGTGACAGATATGATGGAACTCTAGCAGCAGCACTTTGTTCTTCAGAAACTGACAGGAAAGAGCTCTCACAGATATCTCACACACCTCATCTTGCCTTGCTGTAGTAAGTAACTTAACCAGGGAACACTAATTCTTTAGTCAGTCAGGAAAATATAGCGACCTTAATTGTTTTTCTGCATCTATGTGAATCTATCCAACTGTTATTTTTTTATATCTCCTGTGATTGAATCTTGTGTTTACTGTAACCACATATTCAGTATTCTCATAGAAAACATTTCTATACCTTTCATTGTGGCTGGTCACCACATATTCAGTATTCTCATAGAAAACATTTCTATACCTTTCATTGTGGCTGGTCTTAGGAGTACTTATCTTATTTTAGTGACACTGTGGCCGCTCCTAAAAGCCTTGCTGCATTGGTCAAACTCTACCATTTGTATTACTATTCATTTCACTCAGTATACTGGGTACCCTTGCAACAGCCTTAGACTAGCTAACTGGTAGCAGCGTAATTACCTTATAGTCTAGCAGAGGGGGCACAGCTGGTAAATCCAGGTGTGTGTGTATGTGTGTGTTTGAGAAACTCAAATATCCAAGCATGTGTGTCAGCTACTTGGAAAAGGGACACAGAACTCCAAAGTGGTCAGTGTAGAGTCTTGTTTGGGGACTAGAGAAGGAGTCCAGTCCCAGGTCTGGAGTGCATTCCCTGGCTGTTCTTAAGGGAAACTGTGCTTGGTGCAGAGACCTGCATCTGAAAATACTGTGTGTATCCATTTTTGTTCCCAGTGGATGTCCCTCACTGATGTCAGTGATGAGGATGGAGGCTCCATGATTACTGGCCCAGAGTAGGGACCATCAAATGTGTAAAATGACTGTGCCTCATTTGTGCCTTCAGTCCAACTTAACACCAGAGGGTTACAGAGAAAGATCTTTTTTGTAGGAGTTGGGAGGTAGACAGTATTCCCAGAAACAATTTATGTATCCCCGTAAGCATGTCTTCTTAATTTGTTGTGAACTGCTATTTTTGTCAGGTACAAAGTATTTCTTTCTTGAACGAAAAAAGGACTGCGCATTTTTCCTTACTCATGTCTTTGGTCAGTCCATCACTGGATCAAAAGGTTGGAAAATAACTCTAAAATGCACCTCAGAGTTATCTATAACCCCACACCTTATGTGGTTATAGCAGCCACCAGACCCCCCAGATTACTTGCTTATTTATTGCAGTTATTACAGTGCTGTCTCGGCGTCATGATTTTTGTTTAGATTGTCACTGACTAAAACAAATAATTAAACACTAAAATGCAACTCAGAGTACACAGAGCCCCACGACTGCTAGGAGGCTTAGTCAACCTCAGAGAACAGTAACTCAGCTATTTCCTACAGAATTAAAGCTGAGAAGGAAGACAAAAATCAGATAATAGGTAGAAAAACAGCTATTTTGAAGGTGTGCAATGGATACCTTTGTCTAAGGTACCATTTCTCTTTAGGGTTGCTGTCTCCAGCACCAGCCTTGAGATCCCAGCCCAATGCAAACCTCCCTGGTCATTCTTATAGACTGGTAGGGGAGCTCCAATACCAGAAACTTCCCTAAGAAAGAGAGTGAGGTTTCCTGCAATATTCTTGATGCACTCCCTATTTCTTACAGTGTAAACATAAGGCAGCCTACTACGTTAACATTATATGCTACTTGCCAAGTGTGCTACCGGGCTATAAAAAAACAACAAGGAAAGAAAAATGAACTTCAGAATAACATACTTGGGTAGGGACATTCCACAGGTCCCTTAGCTTATTTTAACAAATATTCGAATGCATCACATATGGGTGGGATGTGGGATGAAAGAATGGAGAGAGAAAGAACCATACAACAGCTGTTTGTACTGCATCCCCAGAGTCACATAACTAAGTCTTGTGAACAATCTCTATTCAAACAACCAGTGCTGAAAACTAGGTGTTCAATTTCCATTCTCATGCAGCTCACAACAGCAATGGGTGCCCCAAATGTGAGATTCCATGAAGGTACAAGTCAAGCTAAGAAGCAGTTTCTGCATAAAGGCCAGGTAACTTGCCTTGGTATGTATGAGAGTCTATTGAGCATGGTGACATTTCTCAGAAGTGCCTTTAGGTAACTTGCCTTGGTATGTATGAGAGTCTATTGAGCATGGTGACATTTCTCAGAAGTGCCTTTAAAAGATGCCAGTGCAAGGATGGGATCGAAGAGTTCAGGGAGTAATGAAGAACAGAAGTTTGGCCTGGCTGCAAAGAAGGCAAAGCATGGCAGAGATAGATGCTGTAATCCAGCAAAAGACTCTACTTTGGGTCAGAACAGAGCTGTTTAAATCCAAGCTAGAAATCTACATCTGTTTACCTGTAACTTTAAACTGATGTGGAAACATGTACAGGCAATCTGCAAAGGAATCAAGGTGTGATGGGACAGTATAAAAAAAGCACAACTGAATATGGTAGGAGTGCATAAAGGGCCTAAGAATCTTGATGTCTGTAAACAAAATAACTGAAATGCAAATGCTACTTGTGCTTATATGAAGGAGACCTACAAATACCTAACGGAATAAAAGAAGGTATGTATTATGGTAGTCCTTCATTATAAGGTGTTCAAGAAAAGCAAGGTAAAGAGAACTTGGAACAGAGTGATACACAGCAGCTTACATCAAGGAGACAGTTCAGCGAAGAAAGTGAACAGGGAGAAGCAAAGGTTGAAAGTGAAGAAATCTGAGTCAACTGGCAATCAGGATAAAAAGAGAAAAAAAGGGACAGAAAACTGGCAGTTAACAGGCATCTACAGCTTACTTGATACATATAAAAGGGAGGGGGTGCAATAAAATGTTCAAAATGCAGGAAGGTATGAGCAAAACAATGAGGTGAGGTGAATTGGGGGGGGGATACTGTACAGAACAGAAAAGAAGCTGTGCACAGAGATTAGATTAGGAAAAGGGTGACAGGAAAGTCAGTGAGGCAAAACCAGAATTAGAAATGAATTATGCGTTTTTAACCTTACATCTAAACCCCAACCTCAAGCTAAATGGCCATATGTTAAACCTAGAGAAATACCCCCTTCTCCTGAATACTGTTATCGCTGATTTTTTCCCCTTTAGACAGCAGACAATATCTGACCTAAGAACTCACCTAGACTTGCCCTATAAGTACCTGTCTATCTTACGACAAATAAGAGAATTAATACGAAAATACTTAGACCACCCATTGGTCGCGGATAATGATATCTCAACATGCATAATGCTAAGGAAACTCCTGCTCAGTGAAAAAAAAAAGACATCAAACACATACAAGGTCATCATGACTCTTAGATATCAGAGGGAACTCATTTATTTGAGATTCTGGCTAAAGATCAACCCTGATATAAATCAAGGACAAATCTTAAAGGCTATAAATATAAGCTCTAAATCTATCCCCTTCAAAAAGATGAAATACACTCAACTGAGGATTATGAACAATGCGTATTATACCCCTGAGGTCCTCAGCAAAATCTTCCCTAATCAATCCCCTAAATGTCAATATTGTTCAAACCAAACGGATGATATCCTTCATTTGTTTTGGAGTTGCAAGTGTTCCTACAAGCTATGGTGTGCTCTGAGGGTGATACTTGAAAAAACTGGATATGAAAAATCCACCCTGTCATGGGAATTCACCATCCTTCATATTCCTCCTCCCGGCCTATCTGAAAGAAAATGCAAGATTCTGATTCCTATTTTTATGCTAGTCAAATATTACATCTCCTTGAATTGGAAAAATAGACACTCCCTTTCTTGGGAAGGCTTTAAACACATGGCGATTAAGCACCTCAGAGCACACAAATTCTTGTTCCACAATATCAAGCACAAGCCAGTTAATAAGGAATTTTGGGGAATATTTTTTGATCATATACTTAAAGACTTACCTTTCATGGTTATCATCAGTATTCACCATGCTGTATTGGACTGACGCAGGAATTGTCTTGGGCAATGTATGACGTGTATATAGTTTATGATTTAGTGTTTTTATCCATTAGATGAATGTTTTAGGTTTCTTTTTCATGTGCCTTATCATAATTCAATGACTGTAATTCATAAATATGATTTTTTTTTTTTTTTTTTTTTTTTATGTAATCTTTGTAATGTAAGTTTTGCTTTCTGTTTTCTTTTTGCTGAAAATTTACAATAAAGAGAATTTCAAAAAAAAAAAGAAATTAATTACCAGGAGAGGGGAAAATGCGTCAGACTCAATGAAACAGGCTATAGAAGGGAGAGTACTAACATAGGTACAAAACAAAAAAAAAGTAAGTTCACCTTCTAATAACACCTTATTGTCTATTTTCAGAAAGAAGCAAGGACAGAGGACTTCCAAGTAGGAAGTACGTGGTAAAAATGGGAGGAAGAGGTAACAGATGGAGGGTGAACACTAGAAGAAAATATAACCAAATGAATGGCATGACACAGGAGTTAAAGTTAATATTAATATTAGGATTTTTCAGGAGGTATTTTTTTTGTTAACCATGCAGGCCCAGTGGACACAATCCATCTGCAGGTGTGACCTAGGAACAATGCTTGGCTAAGTAACTTGCTCAAGGTCACAGAGTAGACAAATGAGCTCTGAGGTAATCAGTACACGTATCATAAGAACTACAGCTCATACCCATGAACCATCTGCACTAACTGCCAGGGTGACCACAGTACTGGTACAACCAGTGCTGAGTGGTGATGCAGTAGATAAATGAAAAAAGGCAAAAATGTTGCTTCTCCACAAGAAAGAAAGAAAGAAACATTCTGCAAATTAGAACCCAATAAGCAAGGCCTCAGTGGCAAGAATGGTGAAGAACAATAAAGAAAAGACTCATGGTACCCACAGAAAATAGCCACTTTAGACAGAATGCTAAGAAAAAGAAGGGCGCCATCCACGGTAGAGAGCCCTTTCAGCACATGCTCAGACCAGAAGTTCCTGTCACTGCACTCTGATTCACTGCAATGACTTGGTCAAAGTGGATTCAGACAAGGAGCAAAGTAACCTACCCTGACTTTAGTGAGCCCTTTAAACTGCTCCCCCAGAGAAGGAACATACAAGACAAGGTGAACAGGTGGCAGCTGATATTTAATAATGCAGTCGCATACAAGGTGCACAAATATAGGGCACAATATTTTGGATAAGATAGACTTTGGTAGAGGGCTAATTCTACTCTATAAAAGGAAAAGATCTGGAACTGGTGATAAACAGCTTTCAATAGGCAAGTAGGTGTTATGTCCAATGAAAACCGGATATATTCTTGACTTTGAAAAGAGAGAGGAAATCCACATTTCACTTATAGCTGTCAGACTAGATCTGCACTATGTACAGTTCTGGTAGCTCAGTAGCCAAACAACTGCACTGACAGGGAGCAGAAAAGGATGTGAAGGGCAATGCTAGTGGCACACATTATCATTCAAGTGGGGGGGGGGTAGTACCATCTAATTTGCCAGACTAGTTCTCTATATTCTAGTCTATTTTCCAAGCAACACCCCTCTGGTTGTAGATCACTGTTTCTAAAATACCAAAGGAACTTTTCAAAACCCTCACAAATGGAACTTCGTTTTTATTACCCGCCAAGGATGTCACAATAATGTTCATAATTCTTTTCTTGAATACTCTACGTCTTCCCCACACAGAAGACAGGATAGGAGGAACATTTATCTATGTACACCAGCCCCTTATTTCCTTAGTTACCTTTTTGTAGGGTTATACAACTATCTTGTCTTTTTTCTAACTTTTGTTTGCCACCCGAATGTATATACACTAGTGGCAACTTCCACATTTTTTGTCCCACCGTAATATCATATCATAAATAATTATTTTGTTTTCCATAAGATTTTTCAGGATAAAACCAGTTTTTCGGTTGCAACCCCACTAATCCCTTTATTTCATCTTCGTTAAAAAACTTCTTCTAATTTTCTCTAACTTTTTAATTTTATTACTACCTGCATTGTACTGAATCACCAAAATTTTATTAAAATTTGTTTTTATTGGCATGTGGGTCCCTTATCAACGTTTGTATATTACTGAAGGGCATCTCTTCTGCAGTAGCTCCTAGGATTGGCTTAAACCTACTGTTCCTATGTTCAAAAATATGATCTCAAATATCTTTAGCCATTCCTTTCAGGTATCCCCTTTCTAAAAAAACATATGTAAAAGCTTATAAGCCTCCATATTAAAGCATCTCATCTTCAGATATCATAAGTGATAGCTGAATAAATTGTCCTTTAACTAACCCTTTCTTAGTACCCAGTCCTTTAACTAACCCTTTCTTAGTACCCAAGAGGTGCACTATTACAATGCAAATATGAGTTACTAAAAGTGGGCTTTCTACAAATATTTGACCTAAAGCTGTCATAGCCCCAAGATATAAAAACATCCAAATAGTTCATACCGTCTATATTTTGAGTGTAGGTAAACTTGAGAAATTCAGTGGTATCACTCAAATACAAGACAAATTGTGGAATATAATCCATGGGGCCATCCCATAAAACAAAAATGTCATCCGAATATCTAAAATAAGCTATACAGACTTGAAAAGAAAATGAAACACAAATTTCTTTTCTCAACTCCTAAGACCAAATTTGCAAATAGAGGGGCACACATTGCCCCCATTGCTACCTCTTTAATTTGCTGACTAACCTCATATATTTTGAAGGAGAAATCTTTAATACTACATCTACACAGTCCATCAAAAAATTGGTGCATTTAGCTGTTAAAGACTCCCAACTCAAAAGGCCTTCATGAAAGAGAGAGACATGCCTTGTTCCTGGGGGATGAAAGAAAACAAATCTACCACATCGGTGGTTAAAAAATGTATGCCCCCCCCCCCCCCCACACACACACACACACATACCACTTTAACCAAGCTAAAACTGTCCCAGAAGTCTTTACTAATGTGTGTGGCTCTTTGGTGTAGATTTCAATAGTCTGACTACATAAACTTCAAATGGGCAGGCATTTGAATTCCTTGCTGCCATAATAGGCCTAAAAGGAGGATTTTTGATATCCTTATGTACCTTAGGAATTCTAAAAATATAGTCAAAATTAATTGTCTTGAATTTCTAAGGAAATCATACAGTGCAAAATCAATGGTAATTTTTAAAAGACAATCCTCTAAAATAGAACAAGGTTATATTATTCTGTGCCATCCAGAATCAGGTTAAGTATTGTCATCTTGCAATAACTGATTACATCATGGTGATGCTCGATTTATCAAAAATAACCATTTCCCCTCTTATCTGGTAGCATAATTCTCAGTGATTTATTGTACCCAATATCATTCAAAGTTCTGTTTCTTCTTTACTAAGCTAGGACTTGTTGAAAAAAAAATTTAGTAGTTTGTAAATGTTCTGAATACAAGCATATGCAAATGTCTGTAACATAGGATGCAAGACTGGATTGAATACTTTTCTTGTTTATGTTTGTATTTGTAAAAGTTTTTTTTTCAGGAACATTCTTTGTGTCCTTGTATAGTATAGATAAATTTCCTGGCAACAAGGGCACAAGAACTGAGGGTTAATCATCAGATGACTACAATTAAAAACATTAAAACCTGTACAATTTATCATACCATCATCACTCACAGAAATCATGCGTTTTCTTCCCTCTCCCCTTCCTAAATTAGTTTGTTCCCTTCTCATTGCTAAAGTAAGGAATTCACTGTTGACCTGGTTGGGCTTCTAATAAAAGTTTCCCCTCTCCTGTTGAGCCAATTTCTCCGATCTCTGTAGGGGGGTATTCCAAAGGATCCATTTTTGAAATAGTGAGCCACCCCCATCTTTAAATTTTGAATTATGTTCATGACCACTGATAAATACACCATGTGTACTTTGTATATCATTACTTTCCACATTTTCAAAATTGTTGCCTCACCCCCTGGATTCCTATCTCTAGATGAATAAGGTGTAGGATAAGCCAATTTACTTTTATACTGCATTAAATACCTCTCAATCTTTTTACTGCTGTGCATCATATTAATATCACACTGTTTGTCAATATGTTTAAAAATGCACCCCTACTTTGATGCACTGTAAGTTGCAAATCATTACTCTATTTCATTAATGCACTTCTCATTATATGTAATCAAAGCTTATTAATTCGAACCCCTGCCAACCAAGCATATATCACATGATTCCCAATAAAAAGAAAAATGAATTACAATTTAAACTATTAGGAATCTTATAAAAGTGCAGCCCTGATGGAATAATTTTCTGTCTCAGACATTTCTCAAAATAGGCTAGTTCAATCTGTAGACTCAGAAGTTTCCAAAGGAAAATGGGCCGTGGTGGTGCAGAGGTTAGCATCGTCCCCTCACAGCAAGAGGTTCTTCAGTTCGATTATTGGCTGGAGTTCCTTCTGTACAGAGTCTGCATGTCCTTCCTGCGGTTGAGTGAGTTTTAAAAGACATGCAGGTAGGGGTGTGTGTGTGTGTGTGTTCCTTCTGTGAAAGTTGGGCTCTAGGATGGCAACTCGGCACCATATAAACCATGGCCAATCAGTCTACGGACCAGTGATCCACTGTGGTGACCCCTAACTGGGAAAAGCCAAAAGACACCGATAGAAAAGGATGGAAAATTGTCCCTTCCTAAGTCATTATCAGAGGGGTGGTTCATTTAAAAACACTGGCTGTTTAACCCATGTCTAAAAGATATAGGTAAAGGCAGTTTGTTGTGAGGATGAACCTCAATACCGCTCTCCTTCCCATAAACATTCTCTCCAATCATTGGCAATGTATGGCTTATAGTACCTTGTGTGGGTAGGCCTGGACCAAGATGCATTAGATTAGGGGATAAGGATTTGCCAGCCAAAAATTGGTACTCTTTTTAAAATTACATGCAGCCAAGCTTTAAAAAATGATATTTTAAAAAAAATTACAATTTTAACATTAGTTTTTCATTGCACTCTATGTAAAAAAAAAAATAACTAACTATTTGCCCCCTCCTGATTTAAATGTTTCAGATCAAACAAATTTAAATATTAGACAAAGATAACCCAAGTAAACATAAAATGCAGTTTTTAAGTGATGATTTTTATTTATTAAGGGGGAAAAAACTATCCAAACCTACATGGCCCTATGTAAAAAAGTAATTGCCCCCTTGTTAAATCATGAAGTAACATCAATAGATCACTTAAATAGAACCTGTCAGACAAAGTGAAGTAGGCCAAAAGATCTCAAAAAGGAAGACATCATGCCCCGATCTAAAGAAATTCATGCCGCAATCTAAGTTCCGCAACAGATGAGAAACAAAGTAATTGACATTTAACAGTCTGGAAAAGGTTACAAAGCCATTTCTAAAGCTTTGGGACTCCAGCGAACCACGGGGAGAGGCATTATCCACAAATGGAGAAAACATGGAACAGTGGTGAACCTTCCCAGGAGTGGCCGGCCTACAAACATTACCTCAAGACCGCAATGACGACTCATCCAAGAGGTCACAAAAGAACCCAGAACAACATCTAAAGAACTGCAGGCATCACTTGCCTCAAGTCAGTGTTCATGACTCAACCATAAGAAAGAGACTGGGCAAAAATGGCATGCATGGCAGAGTTCCAAAGCGAAAACCATTGCTGACCAAGAGCATAAAGGCTCGTCTCACCTTTGCCAAAAAAATCTTGATGATCCCAAAGACTTTTGGGAAAATATTCTGTGGACTGATGAAACACTTTTTGGGAGGTGTGCGTCCTGTTACATCTAGCATAAAAGTAACACAGCATTTCAGAAAAAGATCATGTCAACAGTCAAGCATGGTGGTGGTAGTGTGATGGTCTGGGGCTGCTTTGCTGCTTCTGGACCTGGACGACTTGCTGTGATAGATGGAACCATGAATTCTGCTCTCTACCAAAAAATCCTGAAGGAGAATGCCCGGCTATCAGTTTGTGACCTCAAGCTGAGGCATACTTGGGTTCTGCAGCAGGACAATGATCCAAAACACACCAGCAAGTCCACCTCTGAATGGCTTAAAAAACAAACAAAATTAAGGTTTTGGAGTGGCCTAATCAAAGTCCAGACTTGAATTCAATTGAGATGATGTGGCATGACCTTAAAAAGGTGGTTCATACTCGGAAACCCTCCAATATGGCTGAATTAAAAACAATTCTGCAAAGAAGAGTGGGCCAAAATTCCTCAACAGTGATGTGAAAGACTCATTGCCAGTTATCGCAAATGCTGACTGCAGTTGTTGCTGCTAAGGGCGGCAAAACCAGTTATTAGGTTTAGGGGGCAATTACTTTTTCACAGAGCCATGCAGGTTTGGATTTTTTTTTTCTTAATAAATAAAATCATCACTTAAAAAAAACTGCATTTTGTGTTTACTTGTGTTATCTTTGTCTAATATTTATAGGTTCATAGGTAGGTAACTAGGCTATCGGCCCAAGGGCCTAAGTAAGCCTAGCCAACAAGGTTCCCTGGCTTACGCCACCCAAGAAAGTTATTTTCCTAAGTGATCCCGGGGTGTATTTCCTATTTCCCATCCACGTACCAAGATTTTTCTTGAAGAGTACTAATGAGGAACATTGCTTGACATAGATGGGTAGCTTGTTCCAGATTATGGGAAGTCTCTGGGACAGGAATCTATCCCTCCAGCATGTCCTGTTTGTGGTGACAAGGTTTAGGTCCCTAGAGCATGTAGCTCGGAGGGATTGGGACTTCTTTAGGTGTAGCATGTCCAACAGCTCTGGGTTTGACATAGCTTTATATGTTAGGCAGAGATCAACTCTGAGTAGGTGATATGCTACAGAGTAAAGCTGGAGTTTTTTTGAGACGGTCAGTGTAGAGCATCTGTTTGAGACCAGTAATCCTCTTTGTGAGGTACTTTTGTGTCCTTTCCAGTTGCTGCAGATGTCATGTGAGGTACATTCTAAAAGGGGCGTTGTACTCTATAATGGGTCTAATGAGTGTCGAGTAGAGGGGAACAATGACCTCTTTTTTTCCTAGATGAGAACCCTTTTGTGATTAAGTGTGCCACATATAAGGATTTCCTGATTATCAAAAGGAGAGACTACTGTCCACCTGGGTCCCCAGGTTTCTTATCACACATTCGGAGTTAAGTAGACTGCCACCTATGTGGTAATTCATGGGTACAGAGTTTTTACCAAAGGGGATGACAATGCACTTTTTGGCATTGAGCTTGAGGCCATGGCTCCAACACCAGGCATCTGTCTCAGTGAGGCCCTTCTGTAGGATGTCCACATCATTTGGGGACTCAACTATGGCTCCTAGTTTGTAGTCATCTGCATACTTCATTAGCCAACTGCCTTCTGTGTTTGGCATCCACTTCTCTGGAGTACAGGCTAACAGGAGAGGTCCCAGGACTGAACCCTGTTGTACTCTACTTGTCACTGGTTTGAAGTCAGATTTAGACTCTGCAACTTTTACAGTGTGGGTTCTGTCAGTGAGCAAATTGGCATCCCATCTTGTGATGTATGGATTTATACGTAGTTTAGTGAGTTTAGCTAGAATTCCAGAATGGGGGATGGTGTTGAAAGCCTTGGCGAGGTCAAGATAGGCTGTGTGAACCACCTTACCCTCGTCTACGGCTTTGGTGACTGCCTCAAAAGAAATCGATCAGGTTCAGGAGGCACGATCTGCCTTTCACAAACACGAACTGGGTGGGGTCCAGAGTTTGGAGGCTACCAGTGTCTTTGTTTATGAGTTCCAGGATGATACGTTCCATGGCCTTACAGACCAGGCTTGGCAGGCTAATAGGGCGATAGTTCCCGGGATCAGTGGTGGCTCCCCCTTTGTGGAGTGGGATAACTGTTGCCATTCAGTGGGCACAAAGCCTGATGTGAAACTATGATTGAACATGGTGCCACTTCGTTCTAAAGTTCGTGTAAAACGCAGCCTGGGATGTTGTCCAGTCCCATGGATGCTGTGTTTTTGGCTTTAGAGAGTGTAGCTTTTACCTGCGTAGTTGTGACTACAGGGACTCTGCATTCTTCCTGTATAGATATGGGCCCTTTAGAGGTGAGACGGGGTAAAGTTAGCACTGAACCGATCTGCCAGGACGTTGGCAATATCAATTGGTTCTGTAATTTTCATGCCGTTGTGCTGTAACTCAGAGTAGATCTGGGTGCTGCCATTGAGATTCTTGACATAGCTATAGAATGCTTTGTGGTTGTCCCTAGAATCAGTGGTGATTTTGTTTTCATAGCTAGCTTTGGAGGATCTTATAAAGGATCTCAGCTTCTTATGGAGACTGACCAGGGAACTCCTCCACTCATAGGATTGTACTCTCTTTTGCAACAGTTTCTTTCTTCTGTTGTAGAGAGTTTGTTTATGGCAGGGGACCACCAAATTGGCTTCCTTTTTTTGGAGGATAGCGTCTTGGTTCTGTTTGGGATAGCACGATCCATGAAATCATGTAAATGCTTACAGAGTCCATCTGTGTAGAATTCAGCAGTCATAACTGTACTGTCCATTTGCATGGGTGTCATGGAGTTCGCCACTTCTGCCTTAAGAAGCATGAAGTTGGCTTTGGAGAAATTTTTTACCGTGATTTCCTTAATGGGGGGTGGGGGCGGGATGTGGATATCTAGGATGATTAGCTTATGGTCGGATCTGACCAATGAGGAGTTGACTTCAGGTTTGGAACACCAGTCACTCATGCTGGTAATGACTAGGTCTAGGATATTGTTGCCCCTGGTGGGGGTGTAGATAAGTTGATCCAGGTCATTGGAATTTATAAATTCCAGAAAGCGTGGAGCGAAGGAGTTGGTACACTAGTAGTTTTCCCAGTTAATGGTGGGGTAGTTGAAATCGCCCATTATTAGGGTGTTTGGCTGAATCCTAATATTTTCCAGTACATCAAGAAAAGAGGAGTGGGAATCCTGCGGCATGGTGGGGGATCTGTAGCAAGCTACAAGTTGGAATGCAGTTTTGCCCAGAGTTAGTTGCACTTGGATAACCTCAGATGCAACTAGCCTGGAGGTGTGGATATCCTTAATGAATATGGACACACCTCTGCCTTTGGTGTTCCGGTCCAGGTTAGGTGGCCAAAAAGTGTGGTAGGAGTTATTGCCTGGTAAAAGCAGGGGTGCTCTCTGGAGCCTTGAACCAGGTCTCAGTCACTGCACAGATATTGATATTCTCCATTTTAAGTAGTGCCTCGAGGGAGTCCATTTTGAGATTTAGACTTTGAGCATTGAGTAGCATTACCCTCAGTTTTTGCTTGCCTGTTCCTGTTACCACCTTGCCTAAAAAAGGCACTATAGGGGCAGCAAGAGCCTTAGCCAGTATCTGGAATCCCAGGGGTGATAGTTGCAGGCCCTCTCTGGCAAAGCATCGTGGTCTGTCGACCATGTCGTCCCAGGCAGACAGATACTGGATCCCCTTAGAATGACACCAGAAGTTTAGCCAATTGTTGAAGTCAATCATTTTGTCCTTGCACTGCGATATCATCCTGGGAGATGGCAGGATGCTACTCAGGGCTAGGGGTCATACCTGCGTCTGGGCTACAAGATCGGAGAGCTCTTCCGTCTCTCTTTTCATGTAGTCCAGGGAGGTACATCTCAGGTCATTCACACCAACATGGACAATGACAGAGTCATATTTGTACTTGTTGTGGAGTGACCCAAATGCATGGGTTATGTGGTGGATCCTGGCGCCAGACAGGCAGTTGACAGTAAGCTTTTCCTTGTTTAGCCTGGTGAGTGGGACATCAGTGTGCCTGACTATAGAGTCACCTATGACTAGTGTGTTGGGTACACTGTTTTGCCTTATGGGCTGTGGTTGAGTGGCACACTGAGTCTATGGGCTATGTGTCATTTGGGTTGTGTTGGGGGATGGAGGTTGCTTGCGTTTCTGCTTTGGAGGTCTCTGTTGCTTGAGCAGATTATTATTGAGAGTCTCCGCGAATGTTTTTGTATTTCTATGTTTGGATTTTGGTGGTGTAGGTTTAGTGGAACTATGTGAGGAGTGTGGTGTGGTGCAAATGTTTACTTTCTCCTCTTGACTGTCAAGTTCAGTCTTGGTTGGAGAGAGCTTTACCTCCAGTTTGGCTAGTAAGTGCATCTCTCACGGGTTGTGGTGTTGGGTGGTAGGAGACGAGGGTTGTCTGTGTACATGAGGCAATTGCTACATTGCCCCAAGTTGCCCAGATTCATCAGATAGACAGGAGCGAGCACTGGGAGCTGACCCTTGGACATGCCAGAATAAAAAACTACTTTCCTCTAGACAAGTGAGGAAAGTGAGTATGAGTGGTTTTTCTCTAAGAAAGTGAGGAAAGTAAGTACAAAAACTGTTTTCCTCTATGTAAAGAGGAAGATTGAGTGCTGTAGTAATTTGTAGCTTATTTAGTGCTCACAACAAGTTCTGAGCACGAATAAGCAAATTCAAGTGCTAAAACTAAGAATCTGTACCTGGATCTTGTGGTAGATAGGCTACCTAGTGCTCATCACGCCCACTGATAAGCTAGAATGCTTCTCTCCAACACAGAAAGGCTTGGGGGGCTCAGAAGCTTACAAACAGTCCTAGATATAGCAAATCTGTATCTGGACTAGACTAGTTATAGGAAAGATGGGGAAACTAAGTGGAAACACGGGCTTTTAAACCAGTAAGTTGAAAGTGATGGAAAAAATGTGTTTGATGAGCTGAAACATTTAAGTGCGACAAACATGCAAAAAATAAAAATCAGGAAGGGGGCAAATACTTTTTCATTGCACTGTACACATTTTTATTAGTTCAGATGTTTTGTCCTATTTGTGGAGCTGTTTAATATAATGTATACAATAATTCATGTATAGTGACAAGTAATGAAGTTTGGCTGCTGTACCTTTAAGAAGTAATTAAGGAGGTTATGGTGTGCATATAAAAGGGATAATTTGTCTTGATTAATTGGAACTTCATCAGAACTAAGACATTAGGAATGAAAGTGCTTCAATCTGGATATTATGATTTTGTGATCATACAGTTAATATAAAATATTTTTATTTGGTTATCCTGACATCTTGATATCCATTACCAACCTGAAGTAATTGCAGGCTTTACTATTTTATTTCCTCATGTAGGCCTTTTTGCCTCCTATTTGAACAATCAACTGGCAAGTTTCTGTTCCAGGACTCAATCCAAGAAGGCCTGGAAGACAGATGCCATTTCTTTGAACAGGAATGTTCCTGTATGCTTTTCCACTAGTAGCAACTACCTCCCTCCATCCTCCTTGATTTTGGTGTGCTTTTAGGCCAGGATCTGGACGGTTACATTTTGCTGTTCCTAGCATTGACCATCTAGGGCTCAGCCTCCCTCTCTCTCTACTGGCAGGAAAGCTTTGCAACACAACTTCCCTTTTATTCAGCTCAGCTCTAGCTGCTTGATAGTTTGGACATGTGGAATGCGCTCTGAAGCTTTGGAAGCTGACCAGCTGTTATATCCTTTCCTTGGCAGAATATAACCTATATTGCTAAGGTTGCTGCAGCAGTGATCTTTCAAATATCTCTTATTACACAACTGTATGTTTTAAGCATGCCACTCATCAGAAAAAAAGTATGCAGTTGATACAAGTCTGCCCGACAGGACTGCACAGTGCTAAGATACCGTTACATGCCCAAACTAATTTTGTATAAATTCTAGCTAACAGAACACATTTTGATTTAAAATACAATTTCCTTCATAATATACAAGATGAGAAAACTACCCTAAATCAACAAAATGCAGTGATACTGCCACCTTAATGGAGAATATAAATACAAGTACACAGCTACATATGCAAGTAAGTGGAAAACTGATAACTACACTACCAGTTACACACAGAATAAATGTATATTTTATACTAACATGGCAAAGGTAAGTGCAGAGTGATGATCCTTGATAAAAAGGTAATTTAGGAAGAATAAAAAGTTTTAACACACAGAAGAATAGAAGGCAGTCCATTAAATCCTAGTTTTCATTATTGTTTATGGGGAGAAATGCTCAGAGAAGTGCGAGTGAAGAAAATAATAAAGATAACACAGACTGCTTAAAGCTTGTAACCCCCCCCCCCCAAAAAAAAAAGTAGCAACAGGAAGTTATCATCCTGAATGTTTAACTTGTTTCATCCAACAACCAGGTCAAATAAACTCATCCTACAGAATATTTTCAGCCATGTCCCAATACAGAAGTAGTAGCATACATAAATGTGCAGACATAATGGACCAGATTCAAAAAACTGTCTCTCTTACTCCTATGTAAATCTGTTTTATATCTGACCCAGTAAGTACAAGAAAAACGTTTGCTTATAGTTTTGCAAGCAACACAGAACATTAAAGGATAAAAGCAATGTCAGCAACAGAGTAACATTTTAACAAAAATAAAATGAAATACAAAAATTATAATAAAAAAATGGAATTTGATAAAATATAGGGACTGCAAGAGGAGGAGGAGAGGGCCTTAGGGAAAACAGACAAGGACAAGAAAGGAGGAAGATGAAGGCTTAGGAGCATCTAAGAAAATCTATTTAGTAAGGCAAGATGAATTTATTGGTGGGGTGCCAACAGTATATAAACTCCAAGAGAAGTGAAATACAAAAAGCATATTATTGCTTATTTATACACACATTAAACAATATTACTGTTTAAAACAAAAGTTACATATTGTTGTAAGTGATGCTAGGTCCATTTACTGCTATTCTCCCGTCCACCATACTCACCATTTAAGACAGGACTCTGTTCTTGTACGCAAGCATTGCTCGTTACATTCTCTAACACTGCTATCAGTCACAAAGCAATCCATTACTAAATCATTCAATTTACCCTGCATTATGTCTTACTGTACCAAGATGTACTGTCACCTTTTTCAATGGTAATGCCATCTCTGAAAAGGAACACCCGAGATCCAAACAAATCTATATACAATTGATATTTGTTAATATGTTCATCTGTAGCTGACATGCTTTCAGAACATTACAAAATAGTTTGCATGCAAACCACACAACTTCCCCACATTCACTTCTTTCAGAGGTCTTAATACATGTTCACTTTTCCACAGATCTTAATACATGTTCACTTTTCCACAATCAGGCAACAGATTATCCAGAGGCCACAAAGGCAGCCTGCAACCAGATCCCAAAAAGGCAATCTCATTCCATAACAAACATTACGAAAGGCATGCTAAAGAACTGAAGAACAGTTCCCAGTATGTTTAATGCAGCACAGGTCACCCTAGGATTATAACTAGTTTCAGCAGTTGAGTATATTAACTTCATTAACTATTTCATTAATACACATTATATTTCATCAAAGCTTGTAACAAGCAGTTCCCAGTTTGGGTATCACAGTACCTTGTGCGTTTCATGATAAAGTATGCACACCTCCCCAAACCACAGTTTCTCTATGTCTATACTGATGCTATCTAGTCATGCAGTATGAGTTGTCATTAGTTTTCCTTATTGTGCTCCAATTTGACAATCGAACATGACATGCAACGCAAGTAAAATTTAAATGGGCTTCACAAGAAAGCAGTACTGAAAAGACTACAAGAACATGTGGCTATGCTCTGCAGAAAACAATAAGGCTATGCATTTCAAAATTATCTATCACAACAAGCCTGTCTTGCCCAAGGGAAATGTGACTGTTGATTCTATGAATTTGGGGTGTTCAAAACATTTCTGATACATAAAATATGCAGTTTTATAATGCATTTTGATATTATCTGGTTTAATTTAAAACAACACTAAAAAACTCCAAAAAGTGAAAATCATACAGTAAAAAAGCACACCACTGAATAAGCCAACACAGAGTGCTGAAGCACTCATTTAATCTTTGGTTATTAAATCCAATGTTTAGCACTTACGTTCCTTGTAACACAATACGTTCATAAAGTAACATATTCCTTGAATCTAAAGATTAGAATTGTTTAGGACATTTTGTAAACATGTTTTGTAATATTTGTATTATGTTTTGTGTTAAGGTTGAAAAGTTTTTAATGACTGGAAGTTCATAAGCATGTGATAGTTGATGTAAACTATATAAACAAGGAATTTTTGGTGATTATGTGGTTCTCCTGAAGTTCTTTATGTTACAAAAACAAAAGTACTAAATTGTGGATTTAATTAAATGAGTGGCTTCAGTACTCAGTGTTTGCTTTTTTTGTTTGTTTTAATTTAAAAAACTCTAGGTCAAGAAGCAAGACCTAAATGACTTCCTACAATGAGGCATAACTTGATAAGATGGGAAGGTGTAATAATTTAGCAAAGAAATCTAATAACAGCTTGCTAATGTCTCACTAACGCAAATGATAAAATTCAAGAGGCACATGGTGCCATTTTTGTTTTGAGACAAGTGACCCCGCTATCAGCTGTGCACTCTTAACTTGTTTTATACTGTACAAGCCCATTAAGATAATGTTCCATCTTAATTTCTTTAAAGTTCTGTACCTGGGATCATGTGAAGTGACTAAAAAGCAAATTGTATAATGCATGCATGCAAAGTATAGTCTAGAATGTAGTGTTTCTGTGACACAAAGGATTAATAGGCTCATTCTATAAACACCATTAAGCATAGCTCTCAACCAGTCAGGGAGAAATCCAGAAATAATCAGGGCGACTTTTAAAATATTAATACTATTAACTTGAGACACTATCAGAACAAGAAAATGTGAATTAATATTCATTTTTTGAAGTAAAAGAAGAGTATTACTTATCAAATATAACCTAGAACCTTTTCTACAAAGATCGCCAATTTTTAGGAGGGATTAAGAGGGACAGGGCTAAAATTTGAGTCAAAATCAGTGACAGTTGAGAGGTATGCTACCAAGTTCAGACATTTTTGTTAGCAGCCTCATTCAAGCATGTGAAGCTGTTCTTTTTTATTATTAAAGAAAATCTTGATCATACCTCTTAGCATCTTAGTGCAAGAAATAAAATGGAGGGAAAAGGCTCAAAAATAGGGACAGATTTTAAATATTGTTCTTATAAACTTAGAATATTTCTAGAGTAACCGGGTTTATCATCATACATTTTCTGGTGGTTCTGAAGTCTGAAACTCAAATTTGTCATTATTTGGTGACTTCAGTCCTCAAATCATCACAGTGATTTGCCAGAAACCACAAATTTTATGAGGAATAGACCAAAAATACTGAAGCAAAAAATCTGGGCATTCTGCATAAATCTGGATGGTTGCGAAGAACAATAAATTCTCAGTTAATTGGCACTCATGGGGATTGGTAGATGCCGCAAATTCTCAGTTAACCGGCACCCATGCGGATTGGTAGATGCCAGACACCTACAGTTTTGGGTTGCAAAATAAGCCTAATACTGTACCCTACACTATACCATAAACACTGCATTGATTTGATTTTAATATTGAAATACAGTAATTAAAAGCCTGGCAGGAATAATAATATGCTAAACTCATATTTACGCTAGAACGGCCGTGGCAGGCGGAACAGTTTTCAATGGCATGCTGAGTGGATTGGAATTTAATTAATTCACTTGTGAGAGAGAGTAAGTGAATGAATGTTTGAAAGCAGAAGAGTCATAGATTAGTACTAGGCTAACTGCCCTTGTAGGACATTTTTTTAAGCCTAGCCAATTACCCAATGTGAGAATCAAACCCTGGACCTTGTGCTTGTAAGGCAAACACCTTAACCATTATGCCAACCTCCCACCGTGTGTGAGAGACGTATGAAAGATGAACAGTGTGCATGAGAGATCGGAGAGAGAAACAGTGTGTGAATGCATGTATGAAATCAGAAGCAACTGTGTGTGACAGATCAGACAGATGTACAAAAGCTGAAGAGACTGTGTGTGTGTGTGTGTGTGTGTGTATGTATATATATATATATATATATATATATATATATATATATATATATGTGTGTGTGTGTATATATATATATATATGTGTGTGTGTGTATGTGTGTGTGTGTGTGTGTGTGTGTGTGTGTGTGTGTATGTGTCAGGGATCAGAGAGAAAATGTGCAATCTGATGCAAACTGACTAAGTGTGGAGCAAGTGTTGCCATTTTAGTGATTTGATTTGTTTGGTTTGACTTGTCTTACGGTTGGTGAGAGAGGGAATTTATTCCTAGCTTCTTTTTTAAAACTCTAAAAATGTAAGGTATGTTTCTGCAGGGGGGAAACAGAAAGTGCAACCCATGAAAATTGATTTGTTCATACTGTACTGTATTTCTTCAAATTTTTTTTTTTTTTTTTTTGCTGGTTGCTTCCGGTTAACAGAAAGTTTACTGTATATTACTGTATAACTATTCAAGGTTAAGTGCAATCTAAAATCTCATGTGTGAACAATACTGATGCACGGTAGGGTCAGACATTACAGCCTCTATCAGAAGTACGTGTGGACTAAGTATTTGTGTTCTGCATACTATGGGTTGACTACATTGTTTATTCTAAGTGAGTTTTGCTTTATCAAACATTATTATTAGTTTGTGTAGAATGATATTTTTGTACTCTGTCACAATATCAAGTATACCATGGTAATGTGTTGGTGGCACAAGGCAGCCAAATTACCAATTTTGTTATGGGTGCGTTGGTCTGATAAAAGTGAAGAATGTACAGAACAAAAAAATGTACCACGTGTTTATATCAGGTAGGAAGCCTTTAAATGGACAGGTAATGATATATACAAGCACTAAGACTGCTGCTTTACTAGCTCACTTGTCTGCTTTTAATTTCATTTTGCAGGACTGAAGTTGTTTCATTTTGATGCCCTTGTGCTAGGCAAAATGCCTTTTTTTTTCCACACCATGCCTGATGTTTGTTTGGCTGCACCCATAATGACAGAATCATAGCCGGCCTTAGGCATAGGCCAACTAGGCGGCTGTCTAGGGCGCCGCTCTAACAGGGTCACTTTTCCAGTATTTATTTGGTGTAGGTAGACCAGGATGGGGGCACCGAGTGGTGTGGTGGTGGGGGGAGTGGTGTGGTGGAGCCCTTTTGCCTAGGGCACCAGTTGACCTAAGGCCACTCCTGGACAGAATCAGTGGTAGCCAAGTAGTAAAGGGGCTCTGACCCAAGTAGATATGACAAAAATTGCAAGTGCTACCCTAAAGAATTCCCGAATCTGAGCGCACCAACTGTTTTGTGACGGACTTAAAGGAAAACACAAATACATTATGTATCTGAGGCACTTCCAGTTAAAACCTAAACTCATCTGGATTCTAGTAATAGCTCAAAGCAAGAGAAAATATGCCCTGTAGAGGGCTCCAAATCAGAGGAAGAAGTGACACTGCATCCACTTATTGCAGAAATATGAAAACATACAGGAAAGAAAAAAAAGCATGTTTACAATAATACACCACGTTATAAATTTCTGCAATTTTACAAACATGTCTCTACAACATCCTCCGTTAATATACGGTTACCAGGTAAGATAACGACAGACTTGCACTTCTTTCCTAGGAACCCACTTAGGGTGTTACTCAGTTTTTATACACGCACAGTGCATTTAATACTTATAGCATGAGGGAAGGAAGACAGCAGTCTAAAACCGACTTAACAGTCTGTTTCACGTACCGTCTCAGGGTCGTTTTCGAACACCTCTCTGGCTTCCTCCTTGCTACATTGCTCTTCCACACATTCCCTCTCCAAGTGGCCCTTCTTCGTCTCCTCAAAAACCTGATAGGCTCGTTTTTGCCTTAAAAACTGAACGGCTTGTCTGCCAGGCAGGAAAACTGTCAAATAACAGAAAGATAGCTTATATAACTAGAGTTATCACTCGAATTTAGTTTTGATTATAGCTGCTCTTAAAGGAAAACAAACGATTTCATTCTCTCACTAGGTAATGACAAACTGAGTGTGGTTTTAAAGAACGTAAAGTTAACACAAGAAGAGAAAAAAAGCAATATTACATTTTCAGATTATAGTCTTACTTACTTTGCAGGGACGAGACGGTGACCAGAACGGTTACTATGGCTAGCCGGAATGTGTTAGCACTCGGCATGGTGAGGAAGTTTTCCCTGTGCTACAGGTTTCAGGAACAAACCTTGGAGCTGTGAGTGAAGGAAAGAAGAGCTAAATCATTTGCTGTACGGGGGAAGTCTCCAGCTACTACACAGCCATCCACAATTAGGCATTTTACATATCACAACAAAGCTTAAGAGTCTGACTTACTAAGATATTACAAAAAAAACAGATAAATTTATATGTGTCATAACAGCTGCAAAAGGGATCAGACAAAAGCTACGTGCTTTTTTTCCCTTTTCTTGTTTTACGTTTCTTCATTACGTCTTGCTGTAGGTTTTCCTCGTCCTACTCAACATTTTCCTTATATTTTTCTCCTGTACGTGGTGGTAATGTTGATTTAAGCAAATCACAGTTTTATTACTGAATTTCATAACAGTAACATTACATAAAATTGAAAATATATATTCATGAAATACAATCGTGTACTAAGGTTAAATAAGGTATATAATTATCACCTCTTATAAAGGAACCATTTGATGGAAATCATTGGCTCTTCAGTGTAACACCCATCCCTGTCCCTACTTCAGTTTAAGGTTCAGTTGTACGGTTGCACCTGCAGCTTGAGCATGTTTGTGTCTGACCTACCATAGATCTGCTAGTTACAGCCAGCAGACCCGATCGAGGTACAGATACACACATATAATTTTGTTTTGAAAACAAGTCATATCCATCCTAGCTTTATTGTGTCTGCTTTACCCACAACACACACAAACAGTACCAATAGTCCGGATTTACTTCTGTAGTGTTGCTCCAGCTCCACCAGTTCATCACCTCTGCCAAGAGGCATAGTGCTGGACCTAGCTGGATGTTGGAACCTTCACCACCTAGGTGAACTAATTCTGCTTAGCAATGACAAAGGGCATCTTGCCTCCATTGAATACCGCCACCTGAGTGACCCCCACCCACCCTTCACCCCTTTACTTTACATCTAATACATCTCAATTATACAGGTTTTCGCAGAATGTCTAGATTTTAGCCTCATATTTTTGGTGTGTACCTCCTATAATTTCTTCCTTTCTCGCAAATAGTTGAGGATTGAAGTAATTAAATAATGACAAATATTTGAGTTCAAGACTCCACATCCTTCAGAAAATTCATGCTAATGCAAAACCTATTATTCTATCAACTTTCTAAGTTTGTAAGAGCAATATGTCAAATCTGTCCCTATTTGTCCCCCATCATTTTAGGCTTTGTCCAGATTTTTTTGCTCTAAGAGGTTGAGAGGTATGCGGCTCTGCCAAGTAGGGTCTTGTTTTTATAAGGGGGGGGGGGGGTGTCTGGATTTCAATTTGCAAGTGTCCATTGCCTTCTATATTTTGAAAACACCCTCTGCTAGGCATAAGATAACCTAAAATTCAAATTAAATTCACTAGTCCTCCCAATATTCACCAGTCAACCATCAAATCATCTTCCTCATCCTATGTTACCAGATTACTATTAGGTACAGTACTCTTAACTACTTAATGTTCACTCACACCCATTTGCTTCTTCCTTCACATGTGAGAGGTGCAAATACCTGCTAAAGTTGGATGCTACCCCTTCATCTAAATATATGCATAATACCCAGGAAGTTGTCCATGCCCAAACCCACCCTGCACCTGCACACAATGCACCTATAAACAAGTGTTATTATGCTGAAGTAGTTAAATCTTTTCCTGAGCAACAGAGGCCCCCAAGGCAAAAGCACGACTCTCTGCAGCATAATATAGGAGTCATCATACCAGCCCATTTGAATGCTTTGGGCATGATGGGTCAGCCATAACACAAGGAAACAATGTCCTATGGTGACTCCATAGTGATATTCACGGAAACTCCACTCACCAGGATTGGCAAAAAAAAGGGTGATGGTATGCTGCATCTCAGGAGCCAAGAATCAATGATGGCTTGGGCTGTCAAGCCCCTTCACCTGAGATACACCTAGGAGATGGTTGTTGATGTTGGTGTTTAAGAAACATACATCCCTGGATTACATGCAAGAGCTCTTAGCTTATAAATCCAACATTGGTAGACTCGAGTCGCATCATAACTCCACTAAGAATGATTTGTTTATTTATTGACATTTGTATACTAGGAAAGTCCGCCTGGGCAATAACTCACTTTCAGTGGAGGCTCAGGGAGAAAACATATTACATGAAAGCAAAATTGTAGAATATAAAAAATATAAACATTTGATATCCATTGCCATTTTTACAATATAATCTAAGGGAGTTGTAAAGGTTGTCATTTTAAAAAGTAGGATACAGTACAACAGAGAGTAACCAAAAATAGTAAGACTGCCTAGTGAGAGATAGGTTTCATTTGTTTAAATTAGCTGGAAGCAGAGGTAAGAAAAGTAGGGAAAATAAATGAATTCAAAAGAGAGAAAAAAGAGACAGTGCTTAGTTGAGAAAAGGATTATTAATACTTTTATAAAGGGTGTCAGATGAGACAGCGAAGACTGATTAGGAAAGAGAGGAATATATGTATACATATGAAGAGAAACTATGTCTATAAAGTTAATAGAGAAAGAGATGTTTACAAATTTCAAATGCGTATTGGAAGGATATGTACTATGGTAACATAGCAACTGAGTTATATTTTCATTAGTGGAATAGGAGATGGTAGGGGGTAGGGACAGTAGGTCAGAAACATGAAAATTATTATAGTTGGAGGAAGTGAGGGGAGAGGAAGACTGGAAGATAGTGGAGTGAGAGATAAAACTGTAGCAATAAGATTAAGGTGGGGTGAAAGAGAAAAATGGATTATAGAAAGGGCATAGCCTGATGTGGAGCATGAGCAGAGCCAGAACTTTGTTAAAAATGTTTAGTTTTGAATGTGTGGATGTTGGGGGATGACCTGATTGCTGTAGGAAGTGAGCTCCAGGATTGTGCTACCACATGAGAGTTTAAGGAGAGTCCTTTAGATTTTTTTTTTTTTTGGTTTGTGTATGATAAACATAATGGCATACTATTTTGGAAAATTGTACTAAGAGCTGGGCAGGCAGAAGGAATGTTTATTATTTTTTGTGCTGTGATTAATTGTCTGTTTGTAAAATGGTGAGGTAATTCTTACCAGTTTAGTTCTTTTAATGCAGTACAGTTGTGGTGTTGGCCGCAGTGGTACAGGGGTTAGAATTGTTGCCTCACAGCAAGAGGTTCTTTGGTCCTATTCTCAGCCGGAATGCCTTCTGTGCAGAGTCTGTATGTCCTCCTTGCAGTCAGGTGAGTTTTAAAGACATGCAGGAGGTGTGTGTGTGCCAGGCTGGCAACTCGACACCATGAAAACCCTACTGCCAATCAATCTGCAAACCGGTGATCTGCTGTGGTGGCCACTAATGGGAGAAGCTGAAAAGCATTGCTAATGCAGTACAGTCGTGGCTTTAATTTGCAGGAAAGAGTGCGGAGTTGTTATAACATTGTGCAAGTTTAGCTTTTATACAGGTTTGAAGGTTTTTAAGTATGGGTGCTCCATATAGAAGTGATGGTACTAGGTAAGTGTTAGCTAGGATTACTTTAATTAGTTGTGAGGAAGCTGTTTGTTCTGCAGAGTATTCCTAAATTTTTATGTGGTTTTTAATTGCATTTAGAACATGTAGGTTGAATTTTTGGCTGTCATCTATGCACCGCCGGCCTTAGCTAAACTAGAGCCCTAGGAGGAAAGGCTCCATGGCACTACCCCCCACCCCTCCCAATGCCCACGCCATCTGGTCTTACTCACACTCCAGATTACTTTTTTCTCCCTTTTTCTCACATATTGTCTTACTCTTCAGTTTTTTCCTGCAGTTATTCATTCATTCAACATGTTCTATCTAAGCAAGACTGCACTCCGATAACTTTGGAAAAAAAACAACTGCAATAAGTTGGGGGTCTGGGGACATAGATGCTCTGAGATGCATTTTAGAGTTTTTTAAACAATATTTTCACCCAACAATGCCTGAGTTAATACCATGATTAAAGAATAAAATTCAGTCTTACTCTTCAGCTTTTCTTTTTCCTGCATCTATTCAACACACCCTAACTGACCAAGATTACCCTGTAATGACTAAATTAAACTGGGGGTCTGAGGGTGGCTTGGCATCCAGAAGCCATGGGATTATAGATTTTTTGAGGCGCACTTTAGAGCTTTCTTCCCAACCTTTTGATACAATGATGGCCTGAACAAAAATCATACGTATGGAAAAGAAATGTAAACCCACTTTTTTCATTTCAAGGAAGAAATAAGTTGTAGCCAAATTTTAATGCTCACAGCTAAAAAAATACCAGTTCACAGTAAACTGAAAAGACAAATGCTTATGAGGGGACATATATGGGTTTATGTCAGTCCTTTGAAACAGCTGAATATGGAATACCAGATGTTCGAACTGTAAAGTTTGAACACTGGTAATCCCCGTATTCTTTCCCAGGGAAAGAATTCGGTGGGCTGTTTCTGTGGCCTCGCGAGTATCAGGACTGTGGTGGGAAGTTACGGGTCGGGTTCAGGTAAGTGTGAGATTGTGTGGGTGTTAGGGTTAGGGCGCGGGTGAGGTGGGTGTGTGATAGTGAAAGACTTTAGGGTTAGGGCGGGTCACGTGAGTGTGCGATAGTGACGGACGTTAGGGTTAGGGTTTAGGTTAAGGTAAGTGAATAGGTAGTAGTGCATGTACAGTTTAGTGTAGGGTTAGATGTGGGATTTTGAGTGTATGTGTGTGGATTGATGTTGTTTTGGTGTGTTTATGCTGCGTGTGTGTTTCTTGGAACAGCGATTTTTTTCCCTAGGAAAAAAAATTGCTGTTTTAAGACTTCGATGTTTTTGCAGTTCATGGTTTGAAGTTCGAACATATGGTGTTCGGACTTCAGACATTTCGATGAACTGATATAGACCCCACATATATTATGTATGGGAACACCACCTGCCTCCTACCCCCACCTCAGAATAAATAGTCACTTTGTGTATCCCCCACTGGTGTTAAATTGATATTTAAATTAAGGCAAACATGTCCACAATCATATTTCAAGCTGCTTCTGCTGCTGTCTTATTTATATAAAGCATGTCTCTTCACCCCCCACCCCCCACCCCAAAAAAGCAGCCAGAGTCTATATACCCTTCTGATGTTAGACTGTGATGAAACTGAAAAAAAAAAAACATATATGCTTTCAGAAGTATGCATGCATTTGATCGGCCGGTGAAAGCAGTGTGGCAAAACCTCAAAAAAGCGATCGTACTTGTTGCGAATCGCAAAATATCGCCCCCTCTTTGACCCATGGTAGTGCTTGTTTAGGTGGTAGAGCGGTCGGAAATGTCGAATTCGGTGATTTTTACGACACTCGACCATTTGGCATTAAGAAATTCGCTGATAAAACCTGGTGAACTGCATGATCGAGCAATTAGTGCTCAACTAAATGAATGTATTCCACTTTCAGACATATATAAACAGCTTGCTTGTGTAGTCTTCCACAAAAGATAGCCACTTATATATGCATCAGACACTTGATTGTAAGGAAAATGAAAACAAAATATATTGATTGGAATAATGTTTCCAACCTGTTACCTCTAGAGACAGTACAGAGTTCTATACAAATTATAGTGACCCTGCATTCACCTGTCTGACGTTTGGAACACACACACACACACACACACGCACACACACACACACACACACACACACACACACGCACACAAGTGCAGTGACCCTTGAGTACACCTATGAGCAGATCTGGTTCTAGGTTAGGTAGATTTCAGGGCAGAGGTAATTACTAAGCCCATGTCAAAATCCACTTGTACTACCTTGGTGTGGGGGGCCACCAACTCCCCAAAGTTCTGAAGCTGTGGGTATTCCGTGATGCGTTTATCCTTTTTTTGAGAGATGACTGTTAAACTGTGCAAATGAAAACTGAGTCAGTTACTTTCATTCACACAACCCCCATCAAGCAGTTACAGCTACTTCTATGTACAATTCATATACCTGATTGTGATGAAAGAGGATGATCCTGTAATATAGTTCACCATTGTTCCATACAAACAGTTGTCTCATATTAAGTTACTGCACATTGCTTCACATAATTATACTAGTCCTACAAAGCCAAAATAATAACCAAACAGTAGCAGGCAACTAGTTATTTTCCTCCAAAGCAGTTTTATCTACTCTGTCTGTGTATATCAATTGTCCAGTTAAGTAGCCCGTCTTCTCACAAATGCAGTCTAGTCCTACAAAGCACTATAGTGACTGTATTAACTGAGCAAATGACAAGAAAGTCAGTTACTTTCCAGCCGAACCCAAACCTCCACCAAGCAATTATGGCCACAAAGTCTTGTGGATATGCAATATTATTTCACCTCCACAGCATACCTCCTAACCTGCAAACATTGAAAATAGGAACAAAGGCCCTTGAAACTTGGGTACATTCAGCTAAAAATATGGACATTTAATTATCATAAAATGTGAATACCAAATAACACACAACTGTTTCTGCTTCCAATAGGAATGTGGAATACTACCTATAAACACACGTTCATAAAACAGAGTGACAAGAACGATGGAAAAATATAAGCACATGATCAAAGAACCAGTGTAAAATCTGTAGACTTTAGTGAACTGTATTGCAAAATTCTACCACACAAAGTAATTTCTTTTTGCTTCAGAAAAATGAGATGTAAGATGTGTGCCCTCTTTCTTTATTGATGCCACTAGTAAGTTGGTCATGTAATGTAGTTTTCTTGTACTACATACCTTCAAAACTCGCACTTGATGAGGAGATTCAGAAAATTGTATGATGGGGTAAATCAAGCCTGAAAATAGGGACATACCTCCAGAAATAGGGATATCCTATGTAGGGATAAATCAGGCCTGAAAATAGGAATGTTCTGTACTCCACACAAATCACAAAGCCAAAGAAATATTGACAAAAATAACTGGTTTATCACTGTCATTGTTATTGTAAACAAAAAACAGTATTAAAGTCTCACCTTACCATTCCTCTCGTCAGTTATCCGCACAAATCCTAAATAGGTTAAAGTATTCCAATCAAGTTCCTCCACACAAATCACAAAGCCAGAGAAATATTGTCAAAATATATCTTGTTTGTTACTGTCAGTGCTATTGTATAGAAAAAAAAACAGAAATAGTACTTATCTCACAGTGCCATAACTCTCACCAGCTATCTACACAAGCCACAAAAATAGAAAATATTGCCAAAAATATCTGGTTTAACATAAACATAAGTTGTCTGGCAGTTTGGGTGGATGACCATGATATGTTAATCAGCTGCCTCCTGTGGTACAGGATTTGATTTCATCAGTCTTTGTCTATTATGTGACCTTGAGCAAGTCACTTAACCAGACAGTACTTTGTGGTAACTGGGAATTTGGGTAAGGTTCCTTAATATTCTAGATTGCATGCCTAGTAGTTATCTGTGAACGTAACATAATAAAATTTAAAGACATGCCATATCTGTAGAAGTTAGTTGAAATAATGCATGAATTTTAAACAATAGCATATCTCTAGAGCATTTAGACATGCACTTGAGATTGATAAATGACTAACATAATAAAACAAATCATACAGTGATTGCTTGTTAGTATTCAAAAACATGCACACTGATTGGTCAGCCCAGTCAGCATGCCCATTGTAAATCATGCAAATTCCAACAGAAAAAAAGTCCAGTCAACTTTCTTCTATTAGTATATGCTATGGAACTATGCATTTCAAGTGTCCAGATTCTCACAATGTCAAAAAATTTGCCTTATATTTCAGGTTTGTCCCTCATAACATTTGTGTTTTTTCCGACACCTCATTGAGGAGTGAAGTCACTAAATAGTGGCAACGCATTTCAATTTCAAAATTTATATCCTTCAGGCAATGTACAATAGCATACGTTCTGTTATTCTAGCAACTTTCTAAGTTTATAAGAGCAACATTTACAATAGGGATCTTTGTCCCCTTTATTTAAGGCTTTGCAACATTTCTTCAGCTAAGAGAGCAGAGCAAATACAAGGAAAATCAGGTACAGTCTGCAAAAGTAAAAAAAAATACCTGATTTTCCTTGTATTTTTGCCCTGTCTCTCTCATATCTGTTGCTTGCTTTCCACAGCAATGATGTACTGTGCAAGCATGGGAACATAACTCCCACACACGTGCAGTACATCAAAAAATGTGGAAACAACATGGAGGAACACCACGGCACCATTATACAAAGTTATTTAAGAAAAGCAAGTAATTTCTTAATTAAATAATGTCATTGTATAATACCAATAACTGACTTGTGGGTGTGGATATATTGAAGATTTACCCACAGATGGCTTTGTTTAATTACTCAGGCTTCACCCTCATGATTAAACTACACCAACCATTGGTAAATCTGCAGTATACCCACACCCACTCATCTTATTGCTTAATAATAGAATGTGGTTATAGTAGATTATTTAAAATAAATGTGCTATAAAATATTTAGAACATAGCAATACTTCAGACAGTACTGGAAGATCGTACCCTAACTAATAAAATGAATACAGACTAAAAATAATTATTTGTTTTGCACAATTCGGGATCCACACAAACAAGTTGTCACATGGGTTAAAGTATTCTAATCAAGTTGCCTGACACAAATCACAAAACAAGAAAAATATTATTAGAACATATCTTGTTAATTACTGCCAGTGTTATTGTATTAAAAAACACATCTCATGGAACCATTCCTCTCATAAGCTTTCTACACTAGCCACAAAACCAGAAAATGTTTCGAAAAAGTATATGTTTGATCACTGCCAGAGTTATCTCTCAAACAGTAATAACACTCAAGGCGTCATTCTTCAGTCTCTGCAGTATGTCTCTGATTTTGTCATATTTTCTCATGTTATACATATATTTTAATTAAATTTAAACAAGAAACACTCTTGAGGTATCTTCACACCTGCATTTGAACATTGCAAGGTCTGTACTCCCATGATCTAACAACATTTAAATTTAACAGTAAAAATGGCAACAACCAGCATGAAGTAAAATCCAAGGTTTAATCGCTTAGCATAAAACGACATAAAATCAAAACAGCAACAATGATGTGTAAGCGCTTTCAGGCTAGTGCCCTTCTTCAGACAATTAACTAAAAAATCCAGCAGTTTAAATAGTAAATAACAACCAATTAAAATCAGTAATTTATCCGCCTTTTCTTTAGTGTTGGCTTAAGGGGAATGACATCATTCAGTCCTGGGAATCTATGTGGTGTTAACTCTATAATCCATCTTGCTTCCTGATACTCTGTTTCATTCACCAGGTCCCCCCTCCCCCCCAAAAAAACTCTTGTGTATGCTCTGTATTACTGAAAACCTAAAATCATGTCCTGGAAACTGATGAATGTATTGATATAAGGCATTGTGCTCATTATGTAGCCTTATTGCAGTCAAATGGTTTAATATTATATTTTTTAACATACAGTCTGTCTTCCCTACATAAAATCCTGCACATAGTCTACAGGTAGCTATATATATCACGTTCATAGTCTTATAACTAGCATATGTATGTAAATAATACACTCTATTAGTAATGTGGTGTGTGAATATAGTATCTGTATTTATGTGAGGACATGCCTTACAGGTACCACAGGGTCTAGTCCCTTTAAATCTAGATTTCACCTGAATCTTTTTGTTCCCTTCATGACATAATAAATCTTTTAAGTTCTTATTCCTTCTGAAACAAAACATTGGTTATTCCCCTATAACGTTCTTTATCTTTTCATCTGTAAGAAGAATTTTCCAATTTTTCCTCACTATATCACATACCCCATGTATATTGTTGCTGTAAGTAAACATCAGTCTTATTTTATTCTCCTGTTGTGTAGAATTGTTGTTCATAACATTTTCCTCTCGGTCACGTGTTAACCATGGCCGCATCTTGTCCTTCCTTTGACCTACTCTTTTGTGAACTATTCTCTCTACCTTCTGTTATTTATATCCTCTCTCAGTAAAATTGTGTTTTAAATTGTCCAATTCCATCTCAAACATGTCCACATCTGTGCATAATCGTGACACCCTGCCCAACTGTCCTACCACTATGTTGTCAAAGGTAAATATTGGGTGCATGCTGTCATATGCTAATAAATTGTTTTTCCAGCAATCTTTTCTATAGAGTGTAGTTTTGAAACCATCGTCATTTTGTATAACTCTTACGTCTAAAAAAATCCAACTGAATCTTGGAAGATTTCATGGAAAATCTTAAAAAAGATGTGGTGGATTCTAAGTATTCTATAAAGGCTGCAAGTTCTCGCAGTTCACCATCCCACAACAGGAAGATGTCATCCACAAAGCATTTATAAAAACAAATGTTATTAAACCAACCATGATATTTTCCTAAGATGTGATGTTGCTCCCAAAATGCCATGACTAAATTGGCATATGTATTGGCACAAGGGCTGCCCATGGCAACCCCTTGTACCTGGCGATAATGCTTGTTTTGACAAACAAAAACATTGCACTCCAAAATAAGTCTAAGCATCTCTATAATAAGTCTATTCTTGTTAGTATCAAATGTACACAAATCAGAAATTAATCTGAACAAAGCTGTTAAACCATACTCATTGCTGATCCCAGTAAAGATATTATTAACATCTAATGTTATCATTATATAAGTTTTCCTTATTTCTGTTTGCCTGATAAACTCACTTAGACTCATTAAAAAGTCACCTGTATCTTTTAAAATATGTGTAACTTGTGTTAATGCTGATCTCAGAGTGCATTCTACCCAAATTGAGATGTTTTCTGTCATGCACCCCCTGCCTGATACTATTGGCCTTAATGGGGAATTTTTTATATCTTTGTGTATTTTGGGTAGGGCCTTAAAAATGGGAATAGCAGGATTTTCTATATTCAAGAACTTATATACGTCCATGTCCATCAGTCCTTCATCTTTCTAATCTAAGCCTATCTGTCCCTGGAGGAGTGGTTTCAGCCCAGTAATTAGTAGTTTATTGGCCATTTTGGGCTAATTTCTATCTTTTTCATTTCTCTGCTGTAAAACCAGCATTTGCAGGGTGTTTGTGCTTGTATACAGCTCAGCAAGCTCCTGCCTGGCGCCGTGCAAAGTTCTACAGAAGCAGAGAGACAAAAGAGAGACTTTGGAGTGATTAAATATAATTTTTCTGCATTTTCTTGCTGCCTTTAGCTAACTCCGCCTAAAACGCAGATTTTCTAGAGTTGCTGTGATTTAAAAAGCTTGTTTCCGCTACATCATGTCTTTCGGCTTTTCCCGGTTAGGGGTCGCCACAGCGGAACACCGGTCCGCTAATGACTGGCAGTAGATTTTTACCTGCGGAGTTGCCGTCCCTGACGCAAAATCTTCAAACATGTCCCATTCACGCATGTCTCCACCCTAATATGTCAGAAGGGAAATGCTCTAGCTGAGAATTGAACAGGACAACATCTTACTGTAAGGCGACAACGCTACCGCAACACCACCACCGCAGTATATTGTACTTATTTTACTGCCTGCATTTGAACAAAGTTGTTTTTGTGTTTAAATTGCCTGTTTAACTGTTGCAAGCTACTCACTCAAGTGTGATAGCCATTTCTGTTCTTTAAAGTGTTTTTTGATTGTATCTGCTTTATTTTCTGAAAAAAAACAAAAAAAATACTTTTTCCCCACCTTTCTAAGCTAGTATAGTCCAGTTTTCAGGTTAGTGCTGAATTCAGGGCTGTGTTACAAGTTTCTGTGTTTGCCCATACCGTACTTAGGTAGAAGGAAGTTTCTCTGTTCATTGTGAGAGAGGGAGCTTTGAGCAGCTTATCTGTCACTGGAGGAGTGGTTTCAGCCCAGAAATTAGTAGTTTATTGGCCATTTTGGGCTAATTTCTATCTCTTTCATTTCCCTGCTATAAAACCCGCATTTGCAAGGTTTTTGTGCTTGTATACAGCTCAGTAAACTCCTGCCTGGTGCCCTGCAGAGTTCTACAGCAGCAGAGAGACAAAAGAGAGACTTTGGAGTGATTAAGTATCATTTTTCTGCATTTTTTGCAGCCTTTAGCTAATTCTGCCTAAAACGCCGATTTTCTAGAGTTTCTGTGATTTAAAAAGCTTGGTTCAGCTACATATTGAACTTATTTTACTGCCTGCACTTTAACAAAGTCATTTTTATGTTTAAATTACCTGTTTAACTGTTGTAGGCTACACACTCAAGTGTGATAGCCATTTCTGTGCATTTAAAGTGTTTTTTGATTGTATCTGCTTTATTTTCTGAAAAAAAAAATACTTGTTTTCCCACCTTTCTAAGCTAGTATAGTCCAGTTTTCAGGTTAGTGCTGAATTCAGGGCTGTGTTACAAGTTTCTGTGTTTGCCCATACCTTACTTGGATAGAAGGAAGTTTCTCTGTTCACTGTGAGAGAGGGAGCTTTGAGCAGCCTATCTGTCCCTGGAGGAGTGGTTTCAGCCCAGATATTAGTAGTTTATTGGCCATTTTGGGCTAATTTCTATCTCTTTCATTTCCCTGCTATAAAACTCGCATTTGACGGTTTTGCATGCCAGTTAGCTAGGGTATAACTATTCCCGGCTCTACAAAGTCTACTCTTCAATTTTTCCCTTGGAACTAGACAAACTTTCAACTTAAGCACTCAAACCATTCACTTCTCATCCCAGCACATGCTGTAAACTCATAGCAAGCACTAATAAACCTTAGCACTAGACCCCCTATACTATAGAGAAGGACAAGGCTCTCTATTCAACCTTACCAGCCAATCAGTAAAAAAGTTCATTGTACCTATCCAGGCATGTCCAACAGGCAGTTTCAGGTGTACTCTCTGGTCCACCTGGTGAATCTGGGCATTTTGAGGCAATGTTACAATTGCCTCATGTACACAGACAACCCTCTCCTCCTTCCACCAAACACTAATACATGTGAGAGATGCAATTATACAACCAAACTGGAGGCTAAGCTCTCTGAACTCAAGACTGGACCAGGCATTCAAGAGGAGAAGGGCATTACTTGCATCACACCACCAGTCTCACATAGAACTATGAAACCAGCACAGGTAAAAAACACACATAAATACATGAAAACATACTAGGAGGCTCTAAATAAAAATCTGCAAAAGCAACATAGACCTCCAAAGCAGACATCCAAGCAACCTCCACCCCCCAACACAAACCATGAAACACACACTTCACAAAACCAGTATGCTACTCAATCACAGCCCTTAAGGCAAAATAACATACCCAACACACTAGTAATAGGTGACTTTATAGTCAGGAACACTGACATCCCACTCACTAGGCTGAACAAGGAGAAGGTTACTGTTAGCTACCTGTTGGGTGCCAGGATCCGCCACATAACACAAGCACTCAGGTCACTCCAGAACAAGTACAAATATGACTCTGTCATTTTCCATGTTGGTGTGAATGACCTGAGCCGTACCTCTCTGGACTACATGAAAAGAGACATGGAGGAGCTCTCTGATCACGTAGCCCAGGCCGGTATGACCCTGACCCTGAGTAGCATCCTGCCCTCACCAAGAATAATACCATAGTATAGAGAAAAAGTTATCAATTTCAACAATTGGCTAAGCTTCTGTTGTCATTCAAAGGGGATCCAGTGTATGTCAGCCTGGAATGACATGCTCGATAAGCCACGCTGCTTCGCTAGAGATGGCTTGCACCTGTCACCCTTAGGCTTTCGAATACTGGCCAAGGCACTTGCCACCCCCATAGTGCCTTTTTTAGATAATGCTCAAAAGACAAACCCACTGCTGTAAATAGCACAAGTAACAAAAAAACTGAGGGTAATGCTACTCAATGCCAGAAGTCTAAACCTCAAAATGCACGCACTCGAGGCACTCCTCAGTATGGAGGAAATCGATATATGTGCAGTAACAGAAACCTGGTTTAAGGCTCCAGAGAGCACCCCAGCACTACCAGGCTACAACTCATACCATACATTTTGGCCACAAAACACGGACCGAAATACAAAAGGCAGGGGAGTATCCATATTTATCGAGGATACCCACACCTCCAGGTTAGTGGCACAGCACGATACTTCAGAGATCATCCACGTGCAACTAACAATGAGCAAAACTGCTATTCAAATTATAGCTTGCTGTACATCACCCACCATGTCCCAGGACCCCCACTCCGCATTCCTGGAAACATAAAGGTCCTACTAAACACCCTGATATTGGGTGATTTCAGTTATCCAAACATTAACTGGGAGAACTACTCAAGTACAAACTCCCTTGCCCAAAATTTCCTTGAATTTATAAACTCAAATGCCCTGGATCAACTGATCAACACCCCCACCAGAGGTGACAACATATTGGTCATCACCAACATGGGCGACCGGTGTTCCACACTGGAGGTCAACCCCTCGCTGGTTAAACATAACCATAAACTAATCACTTTGGATATACACATTCCACCACCACCCCCGGTGAAAGAAACCACCGTGAAAAACTTTTCAAAAGCAAACTTCACGTTAATTAAAACCGAGGTGGGAAGTTTCAAAGCCCCCATGCTAAAGGATAATGCTGTCCAAGCTGCAAAATCCTTTACTAATGCACTCTATGGGTACCTACAAGAATGCATTGATCGTGCTATCCCAAACAAAACCAAGACTCACTCCTCCAAGAAAAGGAAATCAATCTGGTGGACCCCTGTCATAAACAAGTTATACAATAGAAGGGGGAAACTAGTACAGAAAAAGAGTAAAATCCCAAGAAGAGAAGACATCCCTGATCAGTATCAGCAAGAAACTATGTTCCCTCATAAAATCATCCAAGGCTAGCTTCAAAAGAAAAATTGCCATGGACTCCAAAGATAACCACAAGGCATTCTTTAGCTATGTCAAGAATCTAAGTGGCAATTCTCAGATCTGCTCGGAGTTAGTGCAGAATGGCACAAAATACACTGTACTGACCGATATAGCCAACATCCTGACAGACAGGTTCAGTGCAAACTTCACCCCCAAAACTATACCAGAAGAATGTAGTGCCACTGAAATCACAGACACTCAGGTTAAAACAGCCCTCTCCAAAGCCAAAAACACAGCATCAGTGGGACCGGACAGTGTCCCAGGCTGCATCCTACACAAGCTCAAAGATGAACTAACCCCTCACCTAAACACACTGTTTAAACTCAGCCTCTCTACAGGCTACATGCCCACAGAGTGGCACACAGCAATGGTTATTCCTCTCCACAAAGGTGGAGCCACAACGGACCCTGGGAACTATCACCCTATAAGCCTGACTAGCTTGGTCTGCAAAGCTGTGGAGTGCATCATCATGGATCTCATTAACAGAGATATTGGGAAC
Source organism: Protopterus annectens (assembly GCF_019279795.1). NCBI lineage: Eukaryota > Metazoa > Chordata > Ceratodontiformes > Protopteridae > Protopterus > Protopterus annectens. The sequence continues at coordinate 1,308,976,597 of NC_056735.1, read as the reverse complement.
CTCCAAACACTGGACCCCACCCAGTTCGGCTTTGTTAAGGGCAGATCATGCCTCCTATACCTGATGGACTTCTTTGAGACAGTTACCAAGGTTATAGATGAGGGAAAGGTGGTCCACACAGCCTACCTAGACCTTGCAAAGGCCTTCAACACCATTCCCCACTCAGGTATTATAGACAAGCTCACCAGCCTGAACATAAACCCCTATGTCAATAGATGGGTTGCCAACTGGCTCACAGACAGTACCCACATGGTAAGAGTTGTGGGAGCTAGGTCTGACTCTAATCCGGTTGCAAGTGGCATTCCCCAGGGCTCAGTCCTAGGACCCCTCCTGTTCGGCATATACTTCTCAGAGGTACAGGCAAGCACAGGAGGACTATGGCTGACCAATTTGCAGATGACTGCAAACTAGAGGCTATAACTGACTCTCCAGCTGACACAGACATCCTCCAAAAAGGTCTCACTGAGACAGATACATGGTGCCAAAACCATGGCCTCAAACTAAATGCCAAAAAGTGCATAGTCATCCCCTTTGGGAAAAAAACAAAGTACCCACAAACTACCACATAGGTGGTAGCCCCCTAAATACGGAAGAAGTAATAAGGGATCTGGGGACCCAAGTAGATAGTAACCTCTCCTTTGATAATCATATTGCCAAAGTGGTTAGAAAATCCTTCTACATGGCCCACCTAATCACAAAAGGGTTTGCATCCAGATCGAAAGAGGTCATTGGGCCCCTCTACACATCACTCATCAGACCCATCATAGAGTACAATGTCCCATTTGGGATGTACCTTATAAGACATCTGCAACAACTGGAAAGGCCACATAAGTACCTCACCAAGAAGATCATTGGCCTCAAGCAGATGCCCTCTATGCAGCTCGACTGAAGAAACTCCAGCTGTACTCAGTTGCATATTGCCTACACAGAGATGATCTCTGTCTGACATACAAGGCCATGTCCAACCCAGAATTGATGGACATGCTCTACCTAAAGAAAACCATATCCCCTCAAGCCACATGCTCCAGGGATCTAAACCTCACCTCAACAATAAATAGGACATGCTGGAGGGATAGATTCCTGTCCCAGAAACTTCCCATGCTCTGGAACAAGATTCCAATCTACATTAGGCAGAGATCTTCGCTAACCCTCTTCAAGAGAAACCTTGACGAGGGGAGGGATATAAGCAGGGGGGCAAGCACCCTTGCACCTCCCATGTGGGGGGCTGTGCCCCCCACATACACTCCCTTCTTAAATATACTAACTCAAAGGTCGCACTACATACCCAAACATATGAAACACCACCACAAAAGCTACATTCCCCTCACACACACATACACACACACACACACACACACACACACACACACACACACACACACACACCACAGTAACAAAACACACTAACACACATTACAGCCCCTACCCAAAACCCTTAAAACCTAAATACTTACCTGAATCCATGAACACAGAGCAACACCAGAACCGTTAATTCATCATCTCCAAAATGCGAGATTTTGAATTTCGCGCTTCTGAGTGTTTGGTGTTTTAGGTTTTCCACTTTATGGGCCCGAGATTCTGAAATTCGATATTTCAGCATTTCAAGCATATAAAGTGTTTCCGTATATATATATATATATATATATATTTATATATACATATATATATATATATATATATATATATATATATATATATATATATACACATATATACATATATATGTCTGCAACACTGTTGAAACATGGTTCAATTGTAATAAATACCCACATAATACGATATCTAATCGAGAACACCTTTGCAGTATTCACTGACATAAAAGTATCATGTATGGTAAGTGTTTATATTGTAAAGTGGTTTCATGTACCTAATCTTTTACTTCAGTGAATACTCCAAAGGTGTTCTCGATTAGACCTCTTATTACTTGTAACACAGAGTGGGCTATTTACACGGGTGTCTGCCAACATGGGGCTTTTTATGTCGGCCAAACTTCAAGGGCGTTTAAGAGAAGGATTGCTGTGCATATTAGTGATATTAATTGTAAACGCCCTAGAAGTGCACTGTATAAACACAAACTAGTACATGCTGCACCTCACTTTATTTTTGTAGGATTAGATAGCATAAGGGGAACAGGACTGTCTAACTCATTTAGATATCAGTTACTACACAGAAAAGAAAAACTGTGGATAATAAACCGTGGGGCAAGGTACAAACCTGACTTAAACGAGTATTGGTAAAATGATTTGTTAAAATGATTTGCTTGTTTAATGCATTTATAATATATTTGTTTGAGGTTGCTATATTAAGTCTAAGTGGGTATGGATTCATGGCTGTGATTGATAAGGGGGACTGTTGCTTTAAGGGATTGTTATTTAAAAATGAAAAAGGTGTGTCTTGGTTACGGCACTGATGACACTGAAAGCTAAACTGGTCTGCTGCTGAACTTGTTGGTTACTGGAGCTGTTTTATATTATGGATCATTTTGAATGGTTTATCTTTATTAAAAAGAAGTTTGATATATACACTGTGGTTCGAGTGCTGGATTTCTTGTGTGGGTAATGCTCTCATAGTGGTTTGTGCACCTGGTTTTGTGTATTTATTTATACGTATATATATATATATATATATATATATATATATATATATATATATATATATATATATATATATGGGTCTAGGATACATGCTCGACTAGCATATGTCCGAATCATAAAACATTGAACACACATACACGAAAGCGCTTAACATTGAAAAGCGCTTCCGTGTATGTGTAGTTCAAAAAAAAAATCTACGTTTCTGCAGGGTGGCAAAGCCCCCTGCACCCCCCACACCCCCTCCTTTATTATTCTCACACCGAGATCGCACTACAGTGGGGAAAAGGGAATTTTCCCTTAACCACACTGTAGTCTGATCTACAAAACAGGCACACATACACAGAAGCGCTTGTCGATGTTAAGCACTTTCGTGTATGTGTGTTCGATGTTTTGTGATTCGGACATATGCTAGTCAAGCATGTGTCCGGATCCCATATATATATATATATATATATATATATATATATATATATATGTGTGTGTGTGTGTGTGTGTGTGTATTTGTGTATGATTCATTCAGCTCTAGACATACAGATGGGTAAAATGATCACAAACACATTTCCATCCTAGTAGCTATAAATAAGACCCCTTACTAATTCTTGGCCAGTTATGGAACCCCCCCCCCCCCATGTCATCTATAACCCTTGAGGCATATCTGAATAAGTTGGAGTACCTTAGTATTAAACCAAACACTATTATTCTTGTGGATTTAAATTATCCATATATTAAATGGAATTTAAACTACTAAAAAGAAATATATTCAGCTTCACTAAGGGAAACTCATTGAAACAGATTGTACTCTCCCTTGTAAGGGGATCAAATATGTTGTACCTAATCATTACAAATATAGCACCATTACACTCTCCACCTATATTACACCCTCCTTGATTAGATCTGATCTTCAGGTGGCAGTCCCCACTAGAAGAACCATGCCAAAACATCCACAGACTCTAGCACCTTCAGAAATTTCTCTAAGGCAAATTTACTCCAACTACATGATGACATGAAGAGTCTCTGGAGTCCCCTTCCCATTAAAGGTGCAACAGCAAACACTACTGCATTCTTGAAGTTCTGTTTTCCAATACCTGCACTGAGACTTCATTCCCAGTCTGTTAGAAATACATTGCCATGTTAGGAATAAACCCCTTTGGTGACACCCTACCTTAAATAAGCTCTACAAAAAATAAAAACATAACACAAAATTAAAGTAAAAAAAGTTAAAGAGCTTAGAAACAAAATCAAATATTCCAAGGCCATGTATGAATTCAGAATTGCCTCCTCTGTCAAAGACAATCACAAGACCTTTTTTAACTATATCAGAAACCTTAGAAACAACACTCAGCACTGATCTGAGTTGATACATAATGGCTCTCTCTACTCTCCTTCTAAAGACATAGCTAACCTATTAGCTGACAAATTTAGTTCAAACCTCTCCCCCATCTCTATCTAGCCTACATACACTTGACCCATTGATAAACTTTCCAGAAATAACACTGCTGAATAAGTAACTACTAGGCTCTCTCTGAGGTGAAAGAAACTTTAGACATAACTGTGTACTGGGGATCTTCCTAGCTAGTACAAAGCAATGTCTTGCTGACCCACTGCACAATAGGTTCAACCTCATCCTCTCATCTGCCTTAGTTTCAGAGGCTTGGAGAACTGTGGTGGTCATTCCTCTGCACAAGAGAGGCCCCACCTTAGCTCCTCTTTGGTATTGACACAAAAACCTCATAAGTCTTATCTGTAAGACAATAAACATGGTCTTTGGCAGCCTAAAGTCTCTTAATCCAAATTAGTTTAGTTTTGTTGAAGGAAGATCCTGCCTGCTTAACCTGGTTAATGTCTTTAAAAAAGGAGGCCCTAGTTGAGAGTTAGTCAGTACACTTAACTTACCTTGAACTAGCCAAAGCTTTTGACACCATTTTTCACTCAGGCATCATAGGTAAAATTATCAAACTAAATGTAAATTATTCTATCACCCAATGGAGAGCAAACTGGCTCACACACAGAACCCATCAAACCAAGATTGAGGGATCACTTCCTGAAAAGGCTTGTTATCAATGGTAAATAACAAAAAAAGAAAAGAAACCACACCGTTGCACAACACTGGTAATGAAAATGATTAAGCACTTTTCGTTTATTTCGATGAATAAACTTCTTCAGATCAATCAAAGCAGGAAATCTCAGTTTAAATACTCCCTAAACTAGTACTTACAAAATCAATTACCTACTTAAAGTGGTAGCATACTTACAGAGCAAATCCTGTTAAAATGCGCGACTAAACTTAAAAACTGCTTATAGGACAAAAAATTTTAAAAAGTAAACTCATGATGCACAAACATTATTGATAGTAAAATCTAACCTACTAAATAAGTAACTAAGTAGGCTATTACGATAAATAAATAAATAACTAAGAAATGGAAATAATAAATATATAAGGAAATGAATGAAGAAGTAAATAAAAAACCCCACTGATATTTATAATCTAAAGTCATAACCTAGTAACTGTGTTGGATCACTGGCTATGTGTGCCATAACACTACCAATAATCTAAAGTCATAAACTAGTAACTGTGTTGGCACACTGGCTATGTGTGCCATAACACTACCAATGTAACAAACCTTAACAATATGATAAAGAATACAAAACACAACAAGATAGTACTGTAAAAACAAAGTTACTCAACAACAATGAAGTAACCTAATCATACTACTGTGTAAAAAACTTTGCACATCCTACCTACTCATAAGTTTAAGGACACTACTTAAAGAACAATTCTCGTTCAGACCTGGTGCACTATATGCATTAAGTCTGATTTGCCAAACCAGCTCTCGCTCTTCTAATTTAATTGGAAGGGGGGCCCCCCTAAAATCTTATGTAATTTGGTCAATAATCATGAATTTGAACATATGGTTAGGATGAAGTGAATTATGCTTAGCTAAGGCGTTATCTAATTTCTGCTTCCTAATCGCATAGGTATGTTCATATATGCGCTCACATAGGCGTTGTTCTGTTTTGCCCATGTAGAAAGCCGGACAAGTGTGGCGCATAGCTAAATAAATCACTGTTCTTGAATTACAATTAGCTCTAATATTCAACTTGTATTCATGATCATGAACTTTAAATCTGTTGGATTATATAATGTATTGACAATAATTACATGCCTGGCATTTAAACATACCAGCTGTCAGTGGCTTTTGACCATTATGCCGTTCCAAAAGAGCTTTGAGATTTCTAGCCTTTCTATAAATGACCAGAGGATGATTGCCAAGTTTTTGATAAAGAGTATTGTAATTTTTAAATAAGGCCCAATTTTTACGTAGTGTCTGAACACAATCGCTACTATTCAAGCTATATGTTGTTATGAATGAGACCCCAGAGCTTGCAGATGAATGCTTATTCATATGGTCATTCTCTAAGTCTATGCTCAATGATTCAGTGTCATTCATGTGAGCGGACTCACCATTCAAGATCGGTTCATAAAAATGGCACTGGCGCTTAGATGAAACTTCCTCTATGATGGCATCTAACATTTCATCCAGATAACCTCAATGTAAAAACATATTTCTTAGGTGTCTACACATCTCTTTGGTTGGATGGAGAATCTCGAACGGCAAGTTAAGATTACTAAGAATCCTTCCCCTAATTCGGTTACTACAACCGGTTTGGTTACATTGCCAGCTCCGAATGGAGAAGTGCTTCAACCTTTGGCTCTAGCGTCAGTGAACCTACGGCCACCTAGTGCTGAGGAAAGATTAACAGCAAGTGGAGTTAATGGGTCCGATAACTCACAGTCTACCAATCATTCCAAAATTGAGTGTGGGCAGAGGAGTATTCCAGCCTTGGAACTTCCTACAGCTTCTAACCATCAGCGTGATAAGTTTCACAACAGTTGTTCGGATTCAGTTATTTGTGCAAATGATACAGGGGCGACTTGCATACCGGACATTAACTACTGGTTAACGGACAACTTTTCTTTTTCTACAGTATCAGATCAACCACTTTCAGTGAATGGAGTATACCAAGGTGAGCAGGTTAACATTTCCACTCATCTTAAAAATTTTGACAATATTTTGGTGAAGTTAAAAAAGACCCAATTAGAAATATCGTACTTTCAAGAATGTCTCAGACTTAAGATAGTTCCGAAGGGTCTTCGTCATCACCAATACCCCACTGGTCTGCACAGTTCCATATAGACCTTCTCGCTCTTTTCGACCGGCAAGATCTAGAGTTACTTAACCTAATGATTAAACATTATGCTATCCTGGTTGAAACTCTGAGTAAACAAGTGGCTGAAGTAGATGAAATAATTAAATTGGACTCAGAGTTTGTTCGTTATAAATACGAGTATAACAGGATTTTTTCAAGTATAGAGCAGTATCTTGGTAAATTGAAAAACAATAAAATCAGGAAGATTGACAGAGATCTGAAGGCATATAAAGATGAAACAGCATACCCTAAACCTTCATTAGCACAAGTTTGGCAGCCCTTAAACAGATATGCTAAACCTGTTCAATCTAACAATGGTGAACTACCCACTAATATGAATCCTGCCCAAGCAACTCGCGTTTTGGGCACTGCTGCTGACTGTTCTAACACTCTGTCGGATTCGGATTTTGTTTCACTAGACAACCATAAAAAACCTCGACATTACAATTTAAGGTCCAATGACCCTAATTTTTTAGGAACAAAGCCAAAACAACAGGTTGGCTTTTTCAATCAGAGGAACAAAAGAAACAGAGACAGTAGCGTTACATCAATCTAGTGTCGATAGTCCATTGAGAGACTGTGCTGATGTAGACATTGACTCTATACTAGGACTTGTTAACGGCCAATATGACCTTTGTTCAACAGTCGATCTAAACACTTTTGACACGTCTGTTGTTTGTAATGAAAGTTCCACTAACATTCCTGTTATACTCACGAACAATCAGGGTGATTTCAATGTCTATAATTTTTCTACTGTGATTGTTTCTCCTGAACTAGTTGAGATCTTGTCAAAAGGTTATACTTATGTACCAGCTCAGAAAGCTGACTTGGTTAAAACAATCATAGACCTAAAATTATATGTTAGAAAGCTCAACTTGAACCTGATGTTTGGGGGTTCTTATTCTCTTGACGATAACAACTTTAGGATCCCTAGCACCTATAACTCTCCACTTCACCCTCTTCTACAAATTTTTGAATTGATTTGTGAACTTGACATTCGTAAAAATTTTGAATTATTGGAACTTAATAATGAAACAACTGGACAAGAATTTATCGATTCATACAAGGACATTGATTTTAACTTATGGTTAAACAAATCTTTTCAAACGAGCAATTCAGGAAAACAGAATGATGGTGGCAAGGGTATGACTTATAAGGACAAATGTAAGTTATTTAAAACCTTGTTAACTAAATACAAATCTCTTTCCATTGAAAATTGGTATTTCGATGAATGTATTAAACAAAAGATTGTACCAAAAGGACTAAGAATAAGCAAATTTCCAAACAATGCTTATGAGGACAAACATTTTTTTCAATGTATTTGTGACATATTGAATGATTGTGGGCTAGCTATACTGAAACTCATGATTAAAAGGAATACTGAAATTATGGAAAAAAATAAAAAAGAAATAGATACTCTGTACAAAGAAATTAATACAGATTTACTATTTTCAGTCGGAGAATATAAACATGTATATTTTAGAGTTTTACATGACATTGATTTTGTTTCCAACAACAACGTTAAAAGAAAATTAAAAAAGCTAGAAAGAGATGTGCATGAATATGAAAAGGGTTTTGCCTATATGGGTGAAACAGTTGCAAAATACAAGGGTTATGGGCAGAATGGAGTATCTTATAAATATAAACAGAACGCGAATAATAGAAATTATAGACCAGGAGGAGTAGGATGGGATAGACCTCGGAACCATAGTCAACAGGAAAAAGATTTTTATAGATACGAACAAATTTCTCCTATTGATGGTGAAATAAACAACAATAGAACACAGATACCTTTAGAGATGGAGGAGCCGAGGAGATCGGAGAGGCTGAGGAATCGGCCTCAACAGCCCTCCTATGCACAGGCCACAATGATGAGCAATATACAACAGATGGGGAGAACCTACAGATAGGGGACTGTGAAATAATGTTATATAATAATTTTAGTGAGGATGATAATGTTAGTGATGACATAGATGGGAGAGGTATTTTTTTGGAACAGGTGCAGCAGGTTACTATACTTAATACTTTTAAAAATTTTAATGTTTTTAATTACACTGACTTGACCATTAGTGAAGAATTTTTCAAATTGTTTATAAAAGGTTTTACATTTGTTCCTGTTTTTAAGCCCAGTATAGAGAACATAGTATTAGATATTAGATTGTTTACACGAAAATTGAATTTTCAACATATTTATAAAGATAGGGTATCACAGGATAAAGTAGAATGTTTAACTAGACCAAGTATTTATAACCCCCCTCTGCAACACGAAATTTCAAATTTTGAAAAATGTGTTATTAGTAAAGTTCGTATTGAATATAAAAAAGGTAGTAAAGTTAAACCTAATTTAACTATGGCTGAGACAAATTTACTTAAATATTTGAGTAATAATGACAAGTTACGGTTAATGAAACCTGACAAAGGGGGAGGGGTGGTTTTAATGGACAAGTGGGACTATATAAAAAGGATGAAGGACATTTTGGACAACGGAGAACACTATAGTTTGGTCACTAAAAATTAAATTAATATTTCATATAGAAAAATTGACTTGGTCTTAGAAGACAATCTTCTAACAGGAATGATTGACATGGAACTTTATAATTTTTTAAAAGTAACTAAACCGGTGATACCAGCTATTTTTGGTATACCCAAAACCCACAAGTCCTTGGAAAATCCCCCTTTGAGACCTATAGTGTCTTCTCAAGGATCAAAAACACAAACCTTTGCCATTTATGTAGATTTTAAGGTCAAAAATTTTTTTAATAAATATGATCACATTTTAATAGACTTATGGGACTTTTTGCAAAAAATTGGGAAAAGTATTTACACAGATGAAATCCTATTTATTACCATTGATGTGAATGTTTTGTTTGCTGTTATTCCCCAAGATTTGGGTTTAGAGTGGTTCGAGAACATGTTACAGGAAATACATTTTTTAACAGATCTGGAGTTTAGAACAGTTTTAGAAAGCATGGAACTGGTTTTAAAGTATAATTACATGTATTTTGAGGGTGATTTTTATCACCAAAAAGATGGGGTTGCCATGGGTTCTGCGTGTGCTCCAGCATTTGCCAATATAGTTATGTTATTTTGGGAAAAGAAATATGTTTTTAATTCCGAATATAGTCAATATATTGGACAATATATCCGTTTCTTGGACGATATTTTTATACTTTGGTCTCGACCTTACGACAAGGTGAAGGAATTTATTTTTTATATAAATCATACAACTTCATTTTTACAATTTACTTATGAAATTGGAAGGAATGATATTCATTATTTGGATATAAAATTAAGTAAAGATTATAACAACCAATGTTATAAGTCCAATATTTTTAGAAAAGAACATTTTTCTAATGTGTACTTGCATTTTAGTAGTGACCATCCGCACCAGCTGAAAAAGAATATTGTCAAGGGACAGATGATTAGGGTAGCCAGAATGATTTCGGATGACGGGGAATTTTTGGAGGAAATCAATAATGTAGAAAATATGTTTTTAGATAGAGGCTACCCTAAGGTATTTACGAATCCTATCAAGGAATATGTAGTGGTGGGAAGAGGCAGAAAATATACTCCTCTATTGGTTAAGAAAGACATACTACCTCTTAAATATAATGATGTAAATATTGCATCCAATAACCAAAATTATGTGAACAGTTTGCACATTGGTTTGAATACACAAGACCATGCTAGAGTAGGTGTTACACCATATTTGACCCTTACATATTTTCAAGGTATAAAATGGGTGAAAAAAAGTATACATGACACATGGGAAATGTTCAAAAATATAGCTGTTAAAACTGATGTTTTCCAAAATAATATAAAGTATAGTTTTAGAAGGAATAGGAACATAAAGAATATCCTTGAGAAGGATAAAAAATTTGTAATGGTAGTACTAGAAAGCACGGGACTTTTGCATGTGGTAGATGTGCACAATGTTGTTATATTGCTGGGTTGAAGGAGGTTAGAATTGCTTGTCTACAAATTACACTTAGAGCTAAGAAATATTATAGCTGTTATTCAAAAGGGGTGGTGTATTTAGTATTCTGCAGAGCTTGCGGATGCTATTACATAGGAAAAACTGAACGCCACTTCAGATCCAGAATATATGAGCATATTAGGGACATCAACAAACATAACGACAACAATGCACTATTTAGACATGCCTTAACATGTAAACAAGCTGATTTTAAGTTTTGGGTATTAGAGGAGATTGTACACCCAGAAAGAGGGGGAGATTGGGAAACACGGCTGGAATACAGGGAGATGATTTGGCAACTTAGGCTGGATGCATCTGGTAACAAGGGACTTAATGATCACAATTCCATTAGTCCAGCATTAAAATTGTTGGCAACTGACCCTAAGAGGTATAAGTGATAAATAGAATATTATACGAATTTTATAACAGTGTATTATTTATATGATAGCAGACCTGAACTGACAACATTCCAGTTTTTTAGATTGTTTGCACATTTCATGCATTAAACTGTATTAGATCAATACAATATTTCATTTTAAATATAAGGTATTTTATGTATAGGTCATTGTATGCATAGCACATTTTATAATCAAATGTACAAGTAATAGGTTTTGTAACATTTATTAGTTGATTATCAGTATTTATAAGTATTCCTAGGTATTTATATTCATATTTATATTTATACTTGTATTTATATTCTATTTATATTTATAATTATATTTATATATGATATATATGATGTATTAACAGTATTTAACTAGCCCCACTATGAAAATGAGAAGTATGTAAAACAATCAAGGTGATTATTACATTATTCATGATGTCAATGTTGATAGACCAATGAGGAAGGATTGCTTGTTATAAAAGAATGTTAATTTTAAATGGTAACTGGATTCTGAAGAAGTCTCCGCACGGAGATGAAAGAGCTAAATCTGTTACCTTATTTATAATGTTCGTACATTTCAGTTCTTTTTTTTGTTAAACAGAGAATAAATTTTTATTTTATTTTTGCTGGTCGTTTTTGGAGTCAAACAGATATTTGGTTATTTCGGTAATTGGACAGCCTTTATTGTGTCGGAGCAGCGTTGAAATTGTTTGGTTAAAACAATCATAGACCTAAAATTATATGTTAGAAAGCTCAACTTGAACCTGATGTTTGGGGGTTCTTATTCTCTTGACGATAGCAACTTTAGGATCCCTAGCACCTATAACCCTCCACTTCACCCTCTTCTACAAATTTTTGAATTGATTTGTGAACTTGACATTCGTAAAAATTTTAACAAAATATCACATCATTCGATATCGAATGTCTATTTCAACAAAAAAGAAATGGAACTTATTGATTTGATTAAACTCCAGGATATCAGATTTTGTAAACCTGATAAGGGAGGGGGTCTTGTGGTATTTGATGAGGCTGACTATCAAGATAGGATGTTCAATCTATTGGACAGTTTCTCATATTCAACCAGTTCTCGCTCTGAAGTAAATAGAGCTTATACCAAGATTAAAGAACACATAGAGGAAATGTTTATTGAGGGTAGAATAACACAACATATTTATAACTACCTATCAACTGCATTTCCTAGATTTCCGTGTCTGTTTGGTATCCCCAAAATCCATAAGGACGTTCACAATCCACCCATGAGACCACTTGTGGATGGCCGTGGTTCTCTCACCTATCCATGTGCCAAAGTTGTTGATAAAATCTTACAGAAATATTTGGTCAACTTTCCCCAAATCTGCAAGGATTCTTGGTCATTTTTGGGAAAAATCAACAATCTAGTTTTTAACGCAAGGTACAATTTTCTTACGATTGACGTGAAAGATTTGTACACTTGCATTCCACAAGATTTAGCAGTCGACTGGGTAGAACAACTGCTTAGGTCCAATGGTAGTAGTGGGAACAAACTAGAATTGGTCCATGAACTGTTGGACTTAGTCTTGACTAACAATTTTTTTACATTTGACAACAATTTTTATTTACAGAAAACTGGAGTAGCCATGGGCTCCCCTTGTGGAGCTAGTGTCACTAATCTAGTTATGACCCAATGGGAACATGACCATGTATTCACTAATTGTCCTTTCAAAGATCAGGTGATTTTTTTACACCCGTTATTTGGACGACATTTTCATCTTATTAGATGGTGACCTACCCTTGAGTGAAGCACTAGTGGAATACTTCAATTCAACTACACAGTTTTTGAAATTCACTGCCAGTTTTCATACGAGTGCTATCCCTTACTTGGATATTTTGCTTTCCAAGGATATTAGTTCTCATAAATATTTAGCCAACATATTCAGGAAAGTTACATACTCCAACTCATTTTTGCACTATTCAAGTTGTCACCCCTTCCACCAGAAGCGGGTGATTGTCAAAGGCCAGTTAGTGAGGGCAGCCCGTATTATCACACTAGACAGTGACTTTGTGAATGAATGTAGACACCTAAGAAATATGTTTTTACATCGAGGTTATCCAGATGAAATGTTAGATGTCATCACAGAGGAAGTTTCATCTAAGCGCCAGTGCCATTTTTATGAACCGATCTTGAATGGTGAGTTTGCTCACATGAATCACACTGAATCATTGAGCATAGACTTAGAGAATGACCATATGAATAAGCATTCATCTGCAAACTCTGGGGCCTCATTCCTAACAACATATAGTTTGAATAGTAGCGATTGTGTTCAGACACTACGTAAAAATTGGGCCTTATTTAAAAATGGCAATACTCTTTACCAAAAACTTGGCAATCATCCTCTGGTCATTTATAGATAGGCTAGAAATCTCAAAGCTCTTTTGGAATGGCATAATGGTCAAAAGCCACTGACAGCTGGTATGTTTAAATGCCAGGCATGTAATTATTGTCAATACATTATAGAATCCAACAGATTTAAAGTTCATGATCATGAATACAAGTTGAATATTAGAGCTAATTGTAATTCAAGAACAGTGATTTATTTAGCTATGTGCCAAACTTGTCCGGCTTTCTACGTGGGCAAAACAGAACAATGCCTATGTGAGCGCATATATGAACATACCTATGCGATTAGGAAGCAGAAATTAGATAACACCTTAGCTAAGCATAATTCACTTCATCCTAACCATATGTTCAAATTCATGATTATTGACCAAATTACACAAGATTTTAGGGGGGGCCCCCTTCCAATTAAGTTAGAAGAGCGAGAGCTGGTTTGGCAGATCAGACTTAATGCATATAGTGCACCAGGTCTGAACGAGAATTGTTCTTTAAGTAGTGTCCTTAAACTTATGAGTCTTAGTAGGTAGGATGTGCAAAGTTTTTTACACAATAGTATGATTAGGTTACTTCATTGTTGTTGAGTAACTTTGTTTTTACAGTACTATCTTGTTGTGTTTTGTATTCTTTATCATATTGTTAAGGTTTGTTACATTGGTAGTGTTATGGCACACATAGCCAGTGTGCCAACACAGTTACTAGTTTATGACTTTAGATTATTGGTAGTTTTATGGCACACATAGCCAGTGATCCAACGCAGTTACTACGATATGACTTTAGATTATAAATATCAGTGGGGTTTTTTATTTACTTCTTCATTCATTTCCTTATATATTTATTATTTCCATTTCTTAGTTATTTATTTATTTATCATAATAGCCTACTTCATTACTTATTTAGTAGGTTAGATTTTACTATCAATAATGTTTGTGTATCATGAGTTTACTTTTTAAAATTTTTTTGTCTTGTAAGCAGTTTTTAAGTTTAGTCGTGCATTTTAACAGGATTTGCTCTGTAAGTATGCTACCGCTTTAAGTAGGTAATTGATTTTGTAAGTACTAGTTTAGGGAGTATTTAAACTCTGATTTCCTGTTTTGATTGATCTGAAGAAGTTTATTCATCGAAATAAACGAAAAGCGCGTAATCATTTTCATTACCAGTGTTGTGCAACGGTGTGGTTTATTTTCTTTTTTTTGTTATTTAGTAGTTTGTTTCTGCCCGTTCCTTTTATAAGTTTGTTATCAATGGTGCCCACCAGGGCTTTGAATTGGGGCTGCTCCTATATGAAATGTACTTCTCTGATGTCCAAGCTGATGTCAAAGTCTTTGGTTGACTAACTTCTCCGATGACTGTAAGCTTGAAGTCATCATCATCTCCCTTAGGGACTCTCAGATTCTAACAAGATATAACATGCGTAAACAAATGTTGCCTTGACCATAGTCTCAAGCAAAGTGCCAAAAAGTGTAGTATCATATCCTTCAGCAAACAGGAGCACACTTGTTCCTACCACATTAATGGTACAGCATCAAAATAGAAAGACTTGTCATAGACCTGGGCATGCTTGTTAATGACATCTCCTTTGACCACCATGTAACTATAGTTGTTAGGAAATCTTTTTGTTTGACCCATCTCTAAGGGTGTTTTCTCCTAGTCCCAGTATGTCATCATACCTCTGTACTCCTCTCTTATTAAGCCCATAACTGAATGCAATGTTCCCTTTGGCATGTTCCTGTGCAGACATATGACTCAGCTTCAAAGGCCCCAAACATTTCCTCTAGGGAAAATCTAGGACCCAAGTTCCACTATCTGTCAAAACACCTTACAGTTCTATCTCTCTTCTCTTTGTCATATATAGTCATTAGAGGTGTCATCAGCCTGGCCTGTAAGCCTTTAAAAAAACATCTCGAGTGATTTCCTTCATGTTTTCAAAAACCGGCAACACTATAAACACACGTACTAAAGACTTTGACCTTCACTGTACTATAATCTGTATATACTGGCATAATAGATCCCTCACTCAAAGCATCTTTATTTTGGAACAGACTCACACTTCAAATTAAACAAAATAGTTCCCTCGCCCTCTTGAAATGAAGCTTAAATGATTTAATGCTTAACCCAAATTCTTCATTTGCCTCATCCAACAAAACTTCGTGGATGGGGATAGCAAGAAGTGGAAATTGCATTGGCTAGGTTACAAATGATCTAGCTGATCAATTACCTAGTGGCAACCTATGAAATTTTATACATTCCAAACCTGCCAACAACACAATAGCTACTTATTACTAATTTGTAACCCAGAATGCTTTCATGCGGCAGACATGCTGATCTGATCTTGCTTTCTTGGAAAGCTTCTTCTTCCCCATAATTTACTGTGAGGACTCAGCGGATAGTCTTTATTGTCAAATCATGCTTTTGTTCACTTAGAATAGAAGTTGTGAAAAATATTGGTAAGTTTGAGAATCCTCAGTTGTAGTGTCAATGTCTGATTTGCTGTGACTCATACAGATTTGATTTTTCTACATACATGTTGCACATACTCATTTTGATGAGAGGAAATAACTGACATAACAACCTTCGAAAGTTGAATTTGAGCTTTATGTCCTCTCTCAGCACTTTACCACCTTACTTTCCTTAATTAGTCAGTCCATTGTATTTCATGCCTTGAAAAGCCACATCTAATTAGTTAATGGTAAATGGCAATGCACATCAAAAAGTTAATTGTGCCTGGTCCTGACAGCAGGACTGCTCATTTATATTTTTACACGTCTCTCATTTTATCATCAATTTCACTCTAAATTAGACAATGTGCTCATAGGTTCATAGGTGTGTACTAGGCTAATGGCCCTGGTGCCTTTACAAGCTTAGCCCATAGGATTACCCTGGCATCATGCCACCCAACCTTAGTTCCCAGTGCATCTGTCGAATAGAACCACTGGAGTGAATTTTTTATTTCCCATCTACTCATCAAGATTTCTCTTGAAGAGAGCCAGTAAGGTCCTCTGTTTGACATATATGGGAAATCTATTCCATAGCATGGGCAGTCTCTGGGTTATGAACCTATCACTCCAGCTTGTTCTGTTGATTGTGGTAATGAGGTTGAGGTCTCTGGAGCATGTGGTGTGGAGGGATTGGGATTTCTTTAGATGTAGCATTTCTAACAGAGTTGGGTCT
The DNA here is from genome assembly GCF_019279795.1 of Protopterus annectens. Taxonomy (NCBI): domain Eukaryota; kingdom Metazoa; phylum Chordata; order Ceratodontiformes; family Protopteridae; genus Protopterus; species Protopterus annectens. The sequence goes on along the minus strand of NC_056735.1, from coordinate 1,308,959,891 downwards.
GACACGGCTTTGTAAGTCAAGCAGAGATCACCTCTAAGTAGGCGATATGAGACAGAGAATAGCTGGAGTTTTTTGAGTCTGTCCATATCGGACAAGTGTTTAAGGCCTAGGATCCTATTTGTGAGGTACTTTTGCGGCCTCTCCAGTTGTTGCAGGTGTCTAGTGAGGCACATGCCAAATGGGACATTGTACTTGATAACTGACCTAATGAGGGAAGAGTAGAGGGAGACCAATGACCTCTTTCTTCCTGGATCCAAATCCCTTAGTAATGAGATGTGCCACATAGAAGGACTTTCTGACCACAGTGGCAATGTGGTGGTCAAAAGAGAGGTTGCTGTGAACCTGTGTTCCCAGATCTCTTATAACTCCTTCTGTGTTCAGTGGACTACCATTGATGTGGTAATTAATGGGAACCAGTTTTTTCCTAAAGGGGATGACGACACATTTTTTGGCATTGAGCTTAAGGCCATGGTTCTGACACCAGTCGGTCTCAGTGAGGCCTTTCTGTAGGATGTCAACATCACTTGGGGAGTTAATAATAGCTCCCAACTTGCAATCGTTTGCAAACTTTGTTAGCCAGAGTCCCTTTGTGTTGGCCTGGACTTCAGGGAACTAGATACCAAAGAGGAGAGGACCCAGGACTGAACCCTTTGCGACTCCACTCATGACAGGTCGGCATTCTGACTTGGAGTCAGCTACTTTCAAACTGTGGGTTCTCTCTGTGAGCCAGTTTGCAACCCACCTAGTGATATAGGGGTTGATGCCTAGCTTAGTGCATTTTTCTATGTTTCCTGAGTGGGGAATGGTATCAAAGGCCTTGGCCAGATCAAGGTAGGCTGTATGAACCACCTTGCCTTCATCCACAGCTCTGATGACTGACTCAAAGAAGTCAACCAGTTTGAGCAGGCATGATCTACCCTTCACAAAACCAAACTGTGTGGGATCCAGAGTTTGGAGATTCCCTATATCTTTGTTTATTAGGTCCATGATGATGTGTTCCATAGCTTTGCATATCAGACTCATCAGGCTAATGGGGCGATAGTTCTCAGAGTCTGTAGTCGCTCCTCCTTTGTGAAGAGGGATGACTATAGCAGTGTGCCATTCGGTAAGGACAAAGCCTGAGGTGAGGCTGTGATTAAACAGGGCACACAGGTGAGATGCCAGTTCACTCTGTAGTTCATGTAGAACACAGCCAGGGATATTGTCAGATCCCATAGAAGCTGTATTCTTGGCCTTGGATAGTGCTATTTTAACCTGTGCTGCAGTAATACTGGGTGCCTGGCAATGTGCTGGTATTGTGATTGGTCCTTTGGTGGGGGAGAGAGGGGTAAAGTTGACACTGAATCTGTCAGCCAGTATATTGGCAATATCTCTTGGCTCAGTATAGGAGGTACCATTGTGCAATAGCTCAGAGCAAATCTGGTTATTGCCATGGAGATCCTTTACATAACTATAGAAGGCCTTGTGGTTGTCTCTACTATCTGCTGCAATTCTATTTTCATAGCTAGCTTTAGAGGATTTGATGATGGATCTCAACTTTTTTGTTGAGACTGATAAGGGAGTTTTTCCAGTCTTGGAACTTCACCTTATTCCAAATCAGTTGCTTCCTTCTTTGGTAGAGTTTGTTTATGGCAGGGGACCACCAGATTGGCCTCCTTTTTTGGAGGAGAGCGTATTGTTTCTATTGGGTATGGCGAGAACCATGCAAGATCAATGCATTTGTGTATGTGTTCATACTGTGCATTGGTGTATGATTCGGCGGTCATGCAACTATTCTCCATTTTCATGGGTGCCATGAAGTTAGCCACCTCTGTTTTTAGGAACCCAAAGTTAGCTTTGGAGAAGTTTTTCATGGTGGCTACCTTTGCAGGGGGGTAGGAGGGATGTGGATGTCCAAGGTGATTAGTTTGTGGTCGGATATAACCAGGGAGGAGTTGACTATTGGTGTAGAGCAACGGTTGCCCATATTAGTAATGACCAGGTCAAGGATGTTGCTTCCTCTAGTTGGGGTAAGAATGAGTGGGTCCAGGGCATTGGAATTAATGAATTCCAGGAAACGTTGGCAATTGTATTGGCACATGAGTAGTTTTCCCAGTTAATGGAGGGGTAGTTGAAGTCGCCCAGTATGAGAGTGTTAGGTTGGACCCTAATATTCTCTTGGGTGTACAAAGGTCAAATTATCCTTAGAAATGTGCCCAGTAAAGTAGACAACTTGAAAAACATACTTTGTACATGCATATTTTTGCAAAGTAACAGCAATTTAGCACAGAGTGAACTGCCTAATTGTATACTGTTTTACTTAACCAATGTTTTTGTGCACCTCTTCTCAACAGTGTCCAGCTCAGCAACTTACAACATGCCTCTCTACAATCTATAGCCATTGCTTTACTTTGTTTTACTTTGCACATATTCCAAGATGTTTAACTTAGGCATTATTTTGGAGGTATGCATAACATTTAGAATTAAACAAAGACTCAGTAGGTTTGCAACCCAAAGGAGGAAAAAAATGCAGCTAAAATTTACAGTAGAGCTCTGAATCCTTATAGCCTGAATAGTGTAATGAATTCACTGAGTGTAAAAAATAAAAAAAAAGAAAGCAGCAGATACCTTGTTATGTGTGTTTTTCATTTGCAAGAAACTTTCAGATGTGATAGGTGAAATGATGTAAAGGCAAAGGAGGCAAATTCCTAAAGAAAATATAATGGGAGTTTATTCAGTCTTTTATGGTGCAAAGTGAGGTGTGCAGTGAAGGAGCTGAGCAGTACAGAAATGCCACAACATGGAAGAAACTGTCATACTTTTTAATATGTGAAAGTAATGGAAACATCCAGTACACTCTGTGAAAGTAAACAGTATGCCTAAGGTACAGTTGTCCTTTAGAAATCATATCACTGACATCTAAAAAGCCTAGCAGAGGTTAATAAAATGGAGCACTTCTTACTTTATAGAACCTTTCACGGAATATTGAAAAGCTTTTCTATATGCCTTCATTTATGTAATAGTGCTTATATACTTAAACAAGTCTAAGTTTATAAAAAATCAATAAATCTGGAAAGAGCAGTGATAGATATGTCAAAAGTTATATCAGTAATGTCTAAATCATGGCAGTTGAGAGGTTTGTATTCCTGCTATGTTACTTAGAGTACTATTTACTGGCAAAGTGGCCTCCAGGTCCTGCAACTTAAGGGATATAAAAACTCAGAAGGCAGGTTTACTGTGTGACTCCCAGTTTCTACCTTGGCTCCGTAAAACTTTCTTGCCATCTGCAGTATTCCGTAAGATGACCACAATATATTTTGTTAAGCAAATTTATTGTGTTGTAATTTCCATAAGAAAAACTTAGTAATGCTTTCATAACTAACTTAATGAGTACTATCTCATGCAAAGGTCAATGTGAAAAAAAGGAAGTCTTACTTACATTGTGCCAACTGCATATGTAGCATGCATTCATAAATAATAATAATAAATATAATAATAATGTAGTTCTAGCTTTAAGAGGGAGTAACTGTCAAGAGTGCATGTCATGTGATTATCCAGTATTCAGTAGTTTAAGTAAAGCTTCTGGTTAGGAAGTATCTTGTACCTCAGCTTCTTCATTTGAGTGCAGGAAGTAACTTCTCCTTCTATGAGTTATTGATAATGTATCACAGCCAGATCCAATAGCAAGCTGTTTGGTCTTCCAAATATTGAAAAAAAATGTGATAAAAAATATTGTTTTTCATAGTTTCGCATTTGTAACTTTAAAATGAGTCTCACTACAGTATTTTTATATATAAAATAAAATGATAACTTTTTGTTTGCTTTTCACGTCATGCTTGCAAGCAGTCATTTTGTTTTATGATATTTTGCAATGATAATAATTGAACCACTAGACTTCTTTGCTGCAGCTCTTTGTATTGGCTGAAAATGTGATTACTACAGCCAGTAACACCTCTGCAGACTTGTATGGAAATTGGCTTCATAAGTTGGGCTGTATCTCACTGTCAGTGGTATTGCAGAGAAGACAGAAAAGGTCCAATGTTAAACTTGGTCGAGTTCTTCGAAACAGTCACCAAAGCCATGGAAGAGGGGAAGGTGGTGCACACCACCTACCTTGACCTAGCCAATGCCTTTGACACTGTTCCCTACTTGGGCATAATAGATAAACTCTCCCAACTATGCATCAACCCGTATGTTATCAGATGGGTAGCTAACTGGCTCACTGATAGAACCCACTCAGTCAACATAGGGGGAAGCCACCTCTAGTAGTAGACCTATAACAAGCAGTATACCCCAAGAATCAGTCTTGGGACCTTTACTGTTTAGAATATACTTTTCTGAGGTGCAGACTAAAACCAGTGGTCTGTGGCTGACCAATTTTGCCATTGACTGCAAGCTGGGTGCTGTCTTAAATTCCCCTAGTGATGTAAACATCCTCCAAGAGGGCCTTACCCAAACTAATGACTGGTGCCAGAGCATGGCCGCAAACTGAATGCCAAGAAATGCTTCATTATCCCCTTTGGGAAAAATGTCATCCCCACTAATTATCACATTAATAACAATGTATTAAGCATGCAGTCAGTCGTGAGGGACTTGGGCCCCCAGGTTGATAGCAACCTGACTTTTGACCACAATGTTGCCTTCGTTGTATGGAAGGCTTTCTACATGGCCCACCTTATAAGTAGGGGTATTTTATCCAGGAACAAGGAGGTCATAACATCCCTGTACTCCTCCCTTATCAGACACATTATCGAGTGCAATGTGTGCCTTGCCAAGCACATGCAACAGCTGGAGAGACCACAGAGGTTCCTGACCAGGAAAATCCAGGGTCTCAAACACCTATCCTATACAGATAAACTAAAAGCCCTGTCCCTCTACTCAATCTCATACAGACTGCTTAGAGGTGACCTGTGTCTGGCATACAAGGCCATTTCAGACCCAGCCTTGATGGAGTTGCTGCATATCTATAAGACAAACTCCACTCATGCAACCTGCATGCAAGGCCTTAACCTGGTCTGTGACATTAATAGAACTTGTTGGCGAGATAGATTTGAGTCCCAAGGACTCCCGCATCTGTGGAATAGACTCCCTCTCCATGTCAAGCAGAGTACCTCTCTAGCCCTCTTTAAGAGAAACATGGACGACTGGATGCGAAACAGAAAATGCACCCCTGGGATCCCACCTGTGTCCCTGCTGGACAGGGGAATCAAGTGCTGACTTTGAGGAAACATGGCCAAAATTCTTGGCTAGGCTTATAAGGGCCTCTGGGCCGATAGCCTAGTATCAACCTATGCACCTATGTACAATGTTCCTTCATGTCCAGAGGCAAAGGAGAAGAATTAAAGATATTTAATACTTATCCTCAAGGAGCAAGAAAAATATAAGGGACTGTATTCCAGGACAATTTACATTTGAGGTAGCACACTATGTCAAGCATGTATGGAGTACCCAATTCCACAGCAGACCTTTACAATTACTTATGCAGCATAGGGATCATGGAGGCCAGCTTACTACCAATTCTAAAACTGAATGCCACATCATAATATGTTAAAAATCCAGTGTAAACTTTCAGGATAGCAAGAATGCCCATTCAAGTCAATGATCTTTTGTGGAATAGATAGAGCGCCACTTTTTATGCTAACATCGCATGGAGAAAATCAGTTTGCCTACAGTAACATTGCCCACATACAGATGTAGCTGTTCCAGTCTTACTAAAGTGTTGCTCCTACCTGGGTGACAGCCTCACATATGTGGTTGTGTTTTTAATTGTCTGCCTCTTTAGATAAAGGAGACATATGAAATCCTATTTTTAAACAGAAAGTGGACTGCATTTTAGGTGTACAGTACCACAATATGCCAGCTTTTCTGTGACAACCTTAAAGTTGCATGCATGACAGATTTACCTGTCATGCATCTGTCATACATGCAGTATTATGGTCCATATACAGGTGTCACTTTGGAGCCAACTGCATTCAGGAAACAACAAGCTAAATGCTGGGATCAGGCTCACTCAGACTACACCATCTGTATTAATAGCATTCATTATCATGACACTTTTTAATCCATTTATCTGTAAATACCATAGCATGCCTTACAAGGTTCAGAGTTTGGAGCACAGATCAGCATCTGGTTGACCTTATAAGTGGTGTAGCTACAGCAGGATGAAGGGGGCAGTTGCCTTGATTGCCTTTGATGCCCTGTGGACTGGTGAGCAGGTTGTTGCTAGCTTCCCTTAAGAAGGGTGTCTGACTGTCTTCTTTATCTTTCTGTCGTTGCCTTGCAAACTGATATAGTTTCTTTGTGCCACCTACTAAGTCACGCTCCAGAAGCTGGTAGAGTGCTTTTGATGCTTTGTTCTTTGCTATTGTAACTCCTTTCTTCAACTCTTTGTTAGCCAATCAGTATTCCTTTCTCGCCTGGTCAATCTTTTCTATCTCCCACTTTTTCAGGCACTTTTTCGTTCTTTCTTCTGATGACTTCCTGGACTTCTGCATTCTGCCACCAGCTCTCCTTATGTACCATATTTCCATACCTGGCTCAGCCACTTATCTCTTCTGTAGTCCAGACACACATGCTGTATTGAAGTGCTGCCGCTCTTCTTAAACTCCACCTATTTCCTCCTCTTCTTGGGGTGCTATAGCCCTGAGAAATTCTTTGAACTGTTGTGCTTTCTCTCCAGTCAACTTCCAAGTCTTCAGCCGGTGCCTGTTGACCTTAGAAACTTCCCTGACCATTGCTTGCAGCTGATTTTGGCAACCAGCAGTTTATGCTGTGGGTTGACATTTTCACTGGGTATGACTTTGCAATCGCTGATTCTACCCCATTGCACTTTCCTTACGAGGAGGAAGTCTACCTAAGTTGCATATTGGCCACTTTTGAATGTGATCTTGTGACTGACTCTCTTCCTGAACCATGTCTAGGCTACCATCAAGCCATTTGCCAGACAGAAATCTAGAATGGCCTCTCCTTTTTTATTCCTGTTGCCCCACCCATGTGGACCCAGGCAGTCTTCATTCAAGTCACCCATTACCAACACCGATTCATGTTGTCCTGCTTTATCTAGTAGGACCTGCAACTGCTGTCTAAATGCACTCCTTTCTCCACTATCACAATTCTGCTGTGGGGCATAGGCTGAGATTGTGAATACTGTCCTATCATTAGTCTGGAGTCTGATTTCCATGAGTCTGTCACTAATTCTAATGACATAGTAACTAGTATGAAAAAAATAAAAAAAAATTCTACCAACAAAGATGCAGCCACACTGGAAACAGAAGAACTTTATTTAAAAATCATTAAGCGCTTTCACCCTGCAACCTCAGGGCTTCATCAGAGTACCATAGTACATCAGCTATCCTGTTAAATACAGGAAATAATGTCACCTGTTCACATCAATTAACAACTCATATATCAAGTATTGCATACTGATAAAACATTCTAAAAACATACTACAAATATATTTCATGTATTAATTTATATTCTTAATTTGTAAAATTCAATATCCCATATTAAAAATAATGTTAAAACTCATAATCTACATTAAGAAAATAAATAATGATTTATACAGTAAAATTAGATCTGCCTAGCTCTTATTTTTAAAACTGAACTTAAAGATACATTTTCATTAATGCCAGGACGCACATGTAATTTCAAATCCCATCTCTACCATAGTCAGTCACCCTGTCAATGATAAAAAACAGGGACTTGTTGAAGCTAACACACTTCTTAGAATGAATAAATAATGCACTTTCTTTCTTTTTGTTTTTGATGTCCCTAACATGCTCTAGTATCCTTTCCTTCAGTTTTCTAGTGGTTTTACCCATGTAGAAAGCTGAGCAGGACTTACAAGTAACCATGTATACTACCGTCTTGGTATTCCAATTGCATTTACCAGGACATGGAATTGTACGATGATAACTATCTATTGCCAAGTATGGACCAGAATTGACATGTCTTTCTGTTTGAAGATCAATTCTATGCACAAAAGGTTGGCGTGGTGATGGGCACAGCCTGTCCCAATTACTACGCCAACCTTGTATTGGTACAATGGGCGAAAGATGTTTTACTTCAAGCTGAGGGCTTCTCTGAATACATTTTATGGTACGCAAGATTTGTGGACGATATTTGTTTATTGCGGAAGGGGACAGTTGAGAGTCTCACGCAGTTTATAGAGTTTTTATACCAGTCTACAGATTTTTTAAGATTTACTTTTAAATATTCTTTTGATGAAATTGAATTCCTTGATGTTAAAGTGAACAAAACCGATTTGACTATCCTAGTAACTAGTATTTACAGGAAATCCACAAGAAAGAATAATCTGCTCCATAGAGATAGCATGCATCTTAGGCATGTTACCCGGAATGTTGTTAAGGGGCAGGTGTACAGGGTCATGAGACTCCACAATGATGACAAACAGCTTCCCGAGGCCCTGGAGACCTTGAAAATGGATTTTATAGATAGAGGCTATAAGGAAAAGGGTATTAACAGTTGTATTACTGATGCGTTTAAGGAGAGAGGGGGCAAATGTAGGCCATACTACGATGTTATATCTAACAATGAAGCCATAGCTACAGAACAAAGGGCAGGATTGATTAGGTTTCCCCCTCACACACTCTTCTGATGTTAGTAGTATATGTGACATCGTTAAAAGGAACTGGGGCATTTTGGATACTGCAGATGAGTTAAGAAATGCCATAGATACTGTTCCACATTTTTCTTTTAAAAATAATAAATCTTTGAAAAGGCATTTGTGCTATAATGCTTCTACTTCTAACAAGGTTTTACTGTCAGAGAGGCATGGCACTTTTAAATGCAGAAATTGCACAGCCTGCAAGTTTATACATGCTAATCCTGTTTACATACACCCTATCATGCACTTTAAAATAGATACAAACTTTTATGCTGATTGCAGAACCAAGAACATTGTCTATTTCAGTTACTGCACTGTTTGTCATGCTTTTTATGTAGGCATGAGTAATAGCCAACTCAAAGACAGGGTGTGGGAACATCAGAGAGACATTAGAAACAGGAAAGACACTAATGCTCTTGCTAAGCATATTATGTGCCAGGGACAGGAACATAATTTTAAATTTCTTGTGCTAGAGATTATTCCTGAGAGTCTAAGAGGGGGAGACCTTAGGAATCGCACAGAATCTGCAGAGCAAAAATGGATTCTGTCTCTTAATGCTGATAAGACACCAGGTCTTAATGAAGTTGTCTCTCTCAAGCCTTTTTTAAAAGCTAGACCTCAAACACTAAGTATAGGACTGTCTTTTATATACTTTTTATATATTTTTATGTTTTCTATTTGTTTTATTTGGTTGCTCTCCAGTTGTGATATTTTTCTTTCAGATAATTGTTGCTTTGATTAGTGCCTTAATTGACTGATTAACTTATGCTATTTAAGTGCTTTTGTTACTAGTTGGGAACAGTCTGATGAAGCGGTGAGAGTACACTGTGAAAGTGCTAACTCTCTTTTGTATGCATTAAAGTTTTTTGTTTTACCTTCAGCTGTGTTAGTTTTGGTACTTTTTTGTTTTTTAGTAGTTTCTTGTTATTGTACCATTCTGTTTTTATTCTCAGCATACTTTTTGCATGTTTACAGAATTCTAATGTAAGACCACAATGCAAATTGTAGCTTGCTACAGATCCCCCACCATGCCCCAGGATTCCCACTCCTCATTTCTTGATACACTGGAAAATATTAGGGTACAACCTAACACCCTAATAATGGGCGATTTCAACTACCCCACCATTAACTGGGAAAGCTACTCATGTACCAACTGTTGTGCTCAACGTTTTCTGGAATTCATAAGTTCCAATGCCTTGGATCAACTTATCTACACCCCCACCAGGGGCAGCAATATCCTAGACCTGGTCATTACCAACATGGGCAACCGGTGTTCCACAGCAGAGGTCAATTCCTCGTTGGTCAGATCCGTCCACAAGCAAATCACCCTAGACATCCACATCCCACCCCCCAGTAGGGAAATCACCATAAAAAATTTCTCCAAAGCCAACTTCACGCTTCTTAAGACAGAAGTGGCAAACTTCACGACACCCATGCTGACGGACAATAGAGATACGACTGCTGAATTCTGTACAATTGCACTTTATAAGCACTTACACGAGTGCATGGATCGTGCAATCCCTAACAGAACCAAGATGCTATCCTCCAAAAAAAGGAAGCCAATCTGGTAGTCCCCTGCTATAAACAAATTCTACAACAGAAGAAAGAAACTGTTGCAAAAAGGAATAAAATCCCAAGATTGGAGGAACTCCATGGTCAGCCTCAGTAAGAAGCTGAGATCCCTCATAAAATCCTCCAAAGCTAGTTACGAAAACAAAATTGCCACTGATTCTAAAGACAACCACAAAGCATTTTATAGCTATGTCAAGAATCTCAATGGCAACACTCAGATCTGCTCTGAGTTACAGCATAATGGCACTAAATATACAGAACCAACTGATATTGCCAACATCCTGGCAAATAGGTTCAGTGCTAACTTTACCCCTTTCTCATCCCCTAAAGGGCCCATCTCTATAGCGGAAGAATAAAAAGTACCTGTAATCACGGCTGCACAGGTAAAATCCACACTCTCCAAAGCCAATAACACAGCATCCATGGGATCTGACAACATCCCAGGCTGCATTCTACATGAACTACAGAATGAATTGGCACCCCACCTAAGTACCATGTTCAATCATAGCCTTACCTCAGGCTTTGTGCCCACTGAATGGCACACAGCAATGGTTATCCCACTTCACAAAGGGGGAGCCACCACAGACCCCGGGAACTACCGCCCCATTAGCCTGATGCGTCTGGTCTGCAAGGCTATAGAGCATATCATCATGGAACTTATAAACAATGACATTGGTAATCTTCAAACTGTGGACCCTAACCAGTTCGGGTTTTTAAAAGACAGATCATGTCTCCTAAACCTGATAGACTTCTTTGAAGCGGTCACCAAAGCCGTAGATGAGGGTAAAGTGGTTCACATAGCCTATCTAGATCTCGCCAAGGCTTTCGACACCATCCCCCACTCTGGAATTATAGACAAACTCACTAAACTAGGTATAAATCCCTGTGCCACAAGATGGATTGCCAACTGGCTCACTGACAGAACCCACACTGTGAAAGTAGCAGACTCTAAATCCAGCTACAGACCAGTGACAAGTGGAGTACCACAGGGTTCAGTCCTAGGTCCTCTCCTGTTTGGTATCTACTTCTCTGAATTACAGGCTAACACAGAAGGTCTTTGGCTAGCAAAGTTCATAGATAACTGCAAACTAGGAGCCATAATCAAAACTCCTAACGATGTGGTCATCCTACAAAAGAGCCTTACTGAGACAGATGCCTGGTGTCAAAGTCATGGCTTCAAGCTCAATGCCAAAAAGTGCATTGTCATCCCTTTTGGTAAAAACTCTTTACCCATGAACTACCACATAGGCGGTAGTCTACTTAACACCGAAAGTGTGATAAGAGACCTTGGGACACAGGTGGACAGTAGTCTCTCCTTTGATAATCACATCACCACAGTAGTCAGGAAATCCTTCTACATGGCACACCTCATCACAAAAGATTTCTCATCCAGGAAAAAAGAGGTCATTGTTCCCCTCTACTCATTACTCATTAGACCCATTATAGAGTACAGCACCCCTTTTGGAATTTACCTCACAAGACATCTACAACAACTGGAAAGGCCACAGAAGTACCTCACAAAGAGGATTACCGGCCTCAAACAGATGCCCTATGCAGACCATCTCAAAAAACTCCATCTTTACTCTGTCACATATCGCCTACTCAGAGGCGATCTCTGCCTAACATTCAAAGCTATGTCAAACCCAGAGCTGTTGGACATGCTCTACGTAAAGAAATCCCAATCCCTCCGAGCTACATGCTCTAGGGACCTAACCCTTGTCACCATAATAAACAGAACATGCTGGAGGGATAGATTCCTGTCCCAGAGACTTCCCATACTCTGGAACAAACTACCTATCTATATTAAACAAAGCTCCTCATTAGCACTCTTCAAGAAAAATCTTGATGATTGGATGGGAGATAGGAAATTCACCCCGGGGATCACTTCTGTGGCTCTGCTTGACAGGGGCACGGGAAAATAATTTTCTTGGTTGGCAAAAGCCAGGGTACTGTTTGGCCAGGCTTATATAGGCCCTAGGGCCAATAGCCTAGTACCTACCTATGAACCTATGAACCTCATTGCCTTCTGTAGCCTCTGTCTCACCAGAATTCCTACAACATTTCTAGCCTGTCCTCCTCCTGAATAATAGACTCTGGATCCCAAGCCAAGTGGCTTTTCTGCACTGTCCTTCCATCTTGTCTCTTGGATAAATAAGGATGTCCAGCCTCCTGCATACCATCATGTCATCCACTTCCCAGCTCCACCCTGTCAGTGAACCTACACTGAGTGTAGCAATTCTTAGTTCATGTTTGGCAGATTGATTTATTTTATGTCCAGCTTTTGCTCAATACAGCTGTCCTGGGTAACCCAGGCTGGGCAACTGGTCACCGGAGGGTCAGTAACTTTGTAACTTACTGACCCAGGGCTGCTGGGCTTTATGGCAGGCACACACTAGCCATAAGAGGCACATATACCCCTCCCACTGTCACAATTCATCCCTGGCATAGGTTAGATCTTCAACCCACTTTTCACTGGCAAATACCCATGCCCATTTTGCAACATTAGTCAACATGACCAAATCACTTAGAGACATATTTTACAGTGCTGAGTGGCTAAACCTGCCATAGTGTGCAGTCTGTGATCCATGTTTTCCTATCTTGAGGATACTATGCACCACGGTAGATGCCTAAAGCAGTTGGTCTGTACAACTCTTCTCCCTATAGGGCACCATCTACACTCTGTATTACTGCCCATAGCTCAATTTATTGGTGAGTTTGAGATGGAAGCAGTCAGCATGTTTCAGAGGTGGGAGGAAACCCACAGAGACACAGGGAGAACATGCAAATTCCAAACAGACACTGGCAGTAGGTCATTATCGAACCTTGTACCTTGTGCATGAGAAGTGAAGACCTTAACCATTATGTCATCTGGTTCCTGAAAGGGCATATGGAAACAAAAAAAAAAGTAAAGGTAAAAGCTTTTTTCTTTTCATATGTGCCCTTTACATAGCCCTCATGTTACTCTCCCTTCAGGAAAGGCATTTCATTCAGGGCAAGACATATTAGGTCAATTCCCGCTGTGATTCCTTATTTCCATTCCTGAAAGGACACGTGCAAACAAAAAAAGCAAAGAGGTATGGCAGACTGCTGAAACTGAAGTAAGTTATGAGAGACTGCCAGTGTCAGCAGTCTGAGTGGGCAGCCAGCACAGGTATGGGACACTTCAGATGTCCTTCAGTGTCAATGAAGCCCCATGACTGGCCTTGGTAAATTAGTGGAATGGCAGTCCTTATCCTGCTTTTTCTCTTTATGTGTGCCCTCTCTGTAACCCCCGTCACTCTGCAGTTAGGCAAAGTATTTTAGCCAGGGTTAGAATGTTTTTATTTACAGTGATATGTGCCTACTGTACTATCATTCTGATAGACTGTGTGAGCTGCTGTTTTACTGGCTTAATACTACTGTGGATAGCTGTGAAAACTCTAACTGACAACAAGGTAATCTATATTATGCACAAATATATGTAGTAAAGCAATAAATCTGCCAAACATCACCAGTAACCTATTTTTATCTCTTCCCTGTGCAGGTGCTTGTACTTAGTGACAGTGATATGGATTCGAGAGCAGGGTAATGATAAGTGAGACTGTGGGTGTGTGGCCACTCCTACATTCGCTGGACTGTCAGCCATGCCTCCAGAAGTGACAAATACTGCAATTTGAGCTTCCCCACATCTAGCATGAAAGTACACTGGATTGCAAGATGAGGCATGCATTGGCGCGGACACCTGTAATTTTTGGATGAGAAGCGTTACATCTACCCTGAGCCTGACATGCTTCTGCTGTTGTTGGAGGGGATGATCTCATCAATAATCTGAGCGCTATGATTTTGAATCAAGGTAATTTTTGAAAAGATGCAGTTGTGGTGACCTCTTCATTTTGTGTTGTCTGACATCATACCTCACCAGCACTGGAGGAATGCAAACACCCACCGGACAGTGCACAGGACCAGATGGTTAAGAATAGGTTCCTGCATTGTTTAAGGCACAGGTTTGACAGATCAACAATCAACTTTAACAGGAACACTGTAGTAGATGATCACCTTTTCAGAAGTGATGCAGTTAACCTAAATGAAGATGGTATTGACCTGTTCTTGACTGATCTCTATAATGGCAGGATGGCATCAAGCCAGGTTATACTGGCAACATGCACCTAATGCCTATGGGTGGAAAACAACCTTGATCAAGTAGGGTCACTGTGGTAAGAAAAAAATTGTGAAATAACATACCAGAAACTGTTATTACGATTAGTGTTGGTTATAAAAATTATGTTATAGTTTCATATTTTTGTGAATAGGAAATGTGTCAAAATGCTGAGTAAGACCTCAGGTTAAAGATGGTATCAGTACTTACAACATGGGGAAAGAACTGCATCTGTAAGCTGTGCACATGTACAGACATCCCATTTTGTGTATGACTTAGTTTATGAAAAATTATGATTTTTTTTATCATATCTTGGTGAATAACTCTACTAGAGAACATGTTGATATGCTGAGTAAGACATCATTTTGAAGAGTATATCAATACCTGGAATGAATAATTACAACATGGTAAAACAACTTCAACTGTATGTTGCACACACATACAGTTATCCCAGTTGGTTTATGACTTAGGTTATGAAATATATGATATGTTTCATGTTTTGATGAATTACTCTGCTAAAAAAGATAGCAATATGATAAGTAATGTATCATTTTGAAGCCACCATCAAAATGTACAACTTCATGTAATTACATGAAATGTGAGTAGCACACATAGACAGATATCACAGTTTGTTTACTTGTTGAATTATGAGATTAATATATTTGCTATAATTCTGCCATTATCTGTGCAAGTAAGTAAGGGAAGGTTGTGGGTGAGTCTAATATATCTTTTTTACCTTTTTTTTATTAAATCCTTTGCTGCATTATCACTAGAGACATAGGCAAACATACATTTTTATAAAATAGAACAACAATAAAATACAACAAAGCACTTTAGCATGTTAACAGTTACAAACATTATATGTCACATAAAATATTTTATACCAGGCAAGGATGTCTTCTTTCCCCCTTTGTTATTTGCTTTATATTTAGAGCCATTGGCAAAGAATATAATGGACTAAAAAATTCAAGGATGTAATTGTTATGGTAATCAAGAAAAGTTGGCTTTATTTGCAGATGATATTATTTAGTACCTGATAAATCCAGAAAAGGCATTTCAGTGCTGTGGAACATTTTGAGACAATTTCATGTCTTTTCAGGATATAAAATTAATGAAGACAAAACAAAGTCTCTTCTCGTAAATTATGTACCCACAGATGAGTTTGTTCAGCAATATCCATATTTATGGGGATATGATAAGATGAAATATTTCGGAGTATGGGTTAAAAGGCTTCTGTTATGGCAGGTAAGGGTATGTGGGGAGAGACTAAACAAAAGAAAATACAAAAATTGAGAAACTGGAAACTGTTATTTATGGATATGGATAGTAAGATACAAGCAATGAAAATGTTTTAGTTCCTTTAGTCTTGTATATGAGTCAGGCATACTTAAACAAACCAAGGAGAAGTTGTGGACAATAATTAATAAATAATTGAAGGAATGTATCTGAGATAGAAAGAGTTAAGTGGGATAAGCTGATCCCTCCAACAGAACAAGGTGTTATGGGATTACCTGATTTGAATGGATATTTTAGAGCTATACAGTTAAGGCTCATATACATACAAGCAGAGGGTTATAATTCAAAGTGGAAGGGCATGATGATGAAGCAGTGGGAAAGTTCAAGAAACAGTGAGTGGGATTTTGGATGCAGATCATTAAAGAGAATAAAAACAGCCATATAAAATACTTTAGTCATAAAGAAGCATAAAGTATTCTAAGAACTCATTCAGTAAGAGAACTGAGAAAGGAGATTTTGCCAACAGGGATGACTATACAGGAAACTGGCAAAAGGGGTCTGGAATTTACTGGCGAAACCTATCAAAGGAACCAAGATATTAGGAGCAAATAACTCGAGCAGGAAATGAAATAGAGTGAGATGAATCCAAAAACACATTTGGATTGCAGGCAAGATACTGCTTTTCTTACCAGGGCTTGAACTCAGAATACCGGCAAAGAGAAAGGAATATCATGATTTTAAGTAAAAAAAAAAACACTGCAGTGGTAGAGTTTGTAGTTGACTTTAGAAAAGAAACAGCTGTTAAAAAATAATAATTAGTAGGGCATATAAAGTATTGCATGATACCTATCAGAATCAATCAAAGGAGTTAGAAAACATTGGGAAGAGAGACTGGAAAAGCAATTTACAAGAAAACAATGGGAATACATATGCATGGTTCCCAATTAAGTAACCAAGACCAGAAGGTTTAGAATCTTTGCTTAGAAGTGTTTACATTAGGTATTGTTATACCCCCAGACAGACTTCAAATACATTTTCCTCAGGTACATAGCAAATGTCAGAAATGTGATGGGGAAGAAAGAGGTAGCTGGGAACATATGTTTTGGGAGTGTGATGAGTTGGCAGATTTTAACAATTCCCTAAAGAGCACTCTATCAAAAATATTTGGTGAGCAAATGACTGTAAGTAAGGAAATGATTCTTTTGAGCTGGGGTACAGGATCTGAATTGCCTAGACATAGTAAGGTCTTATTAAGTTTAATTCTGTTGGCTGCCTAAAACAATTATTAGAAAAAGGAAATCAAAGTCTACACCAGCTGTATTTAGGGTACTGAATATTATAAAAGAGATAAAAGAACTGGAAGATGGCTCTTTAGAAAAGGAGAGGAACAAATTAGATAGAAGTAAATGGAAATTGTGGGAATGATATATGTATAATAATGTTCAGGAGGAGGAGTGAGGTTTATGGGAAGATGGGAATTCAGCATTTTTAATGTTGGATTGATGATAGTAGCAAAAAAAATATGTGATTTATATTGTATTTAAATGGAAAAATGTTAAAATGGTTTGCTTTATTTTCTGTTAATGTATGTTTGCCTATGTCTTAAGTGATAGTTTAAATAAAGTTGTTTAAAAAAACAACAGCAATATTTTTTTATACTCACCTTCCCTCTGGATCATCATTGTTCTGTTAATGTTGTCAAAATTTTCCATCCCCGCCAAAAAACACATTGATCTGTATCTATCAGTTTTGGCAACACCTTTGCCATTATTTTAGTTATTACAGATGCAAACACTTTATAATCATGATTTAAAATTGATATGGGCCTATATGAAGCTTATCTGATAGGTTTTTATGATCCTTAGGTATTACAACCACCACTGCTTTCTTCGCGGATGTTGGTGCTTTCCCTCCTTTTAAAATACTGGAAAACAAAACCTTTCAGATCTTTATCATTTTCTTCTCATGTAGCTTCCAAACTTTCACAGGAATATTGTCTAGTCTTCAAAATTTTCCTGCAGATTGATTATACATCACTGTTTCTATCTCATCTCCTCCTATCTTATCTGTTAATTGTTGAGCCTCATCTACCTCTAACCTTTGCATACATAATATCTCCATAAATACTTCTATTTGTGCTTTATCTTGATTTCTAAATGAATCCACAGCAACTGAAGGATGTCAGACCCACAAAAAAGTTTAA
The DNA here is from genome assembly GCF_019279795.1 of Protopterus annectens. NCBI lineage: Eukaryota > Metazoa > Chordata > Ceratodontiformes > Protopteridae > Protopterus > Protopterus annectens. Next base: position 1,308,942,140 of record NC_056735.1, on the reverse strand, counting down.
TGTAGCACTTTTCGTCGAGCACAGTGACTCAACTTCCTCAGACAAACAAATAAACAAAAACTCATGCTTAAAAACATTTAAAACCATCATGTGACAACTAGTGTTAACCTAATTAATGACTAATTACACAATTGGCAGCTCGGAAATTCTTAAACATACAGTTGTTCCTTTTAGGGTTACAATAACTTATTTTGGTAGAACAAGTACTCAGTAAGTAATATTTTGGTGCAAGGGTCCTTGTCATCCATGTCCTAAAGGCAAAGATGGGCGTCTAGCTACCTAAAACAGAAAACGCACTAGCTAGACACGTTATTAATTTTTCATCTCATAGATTTAAATTTCTAATAATAGATCAAATCACCCAAGATCCTAGAGGTGGTCCTAATATCATTAATGTTAGCATATTTAGAACTTCTCTGGCAGTTACGAGTTTACGCCCATCATTACCCTGGACTAAATGAGATGTGTTCCTTCTTACCTTATCTAAAACTAAAAAGTTTGACTATATGACCGTTTAATTTGTAAACACTAGGTTTAATAATATTGTCAACCATATAATAAAAAGTGTTGTTTTTAGGATCTTTGATGTATTATTTGATGTGATATGCTTCAGTGGTTAACATGTCTTTTAATGTAACTGTAGTATTTTATATTGTATATTTTGTATAGGTATTAACTTGTGTTTACTGACCCTTTTACGAGTCAGTGGATTGATTAGGGTGCATCCATTACCAGTCTAGCTAGAACTGCATTTTTAATTAATTTGAACGTGATTTGAGCTTTATTTATATTTATATTAATGTCCTTAAATATGGTCCCTAGTTTAGATTTGGTAAATACTATAGCTTAGGTTTTTTGCCTTTAGGACATGGATGACAAGGACCCTTGCACCAAAATATTATTTACTGAGTACTTGTTCTACCAAAATAAGTTATTGTATCCCTAAAAGGAACAACAGTATGTTTAAGAATTTTCAAGCTGCCAATTGTGTAATTAGTCATTAATTAGGTTAACACTAGTTCTCACATGATGGTTTTTAATGTTTTTAAGCATGAATCTTTGTTTGTTTGTCTGAGGAAGTTGAATCACTGTGCTTGACGAAAAGTGCTTCATTAAACTATTTTATGGGTCTGACATCCTTCGGTTGCTGTGGATTCATTTAGTGCTTGGTTTGATTTTTATTTATTTATTTTTTTGTCTTTACCACTTTATCTTGATTTGATGAAGCCGCAGTGGTACAGCAGTAGCGTTGTCGCCTCACAGCAAGAGGTTCTCCTGTTCGATTCTCGGCTGGAATGCCTTCTGTGTGGAGTCTGCATGTCCTCCCCGTGGTCGAGTGGCCTCCGAAAGACATGCATGAATGGGCGTGCCTTCGCTGAAGGTTGGGCATCGGGCTGGCAACTCGGCACCATAAAAAATCTACTGCCAATCATTAGCGGACCGGAGTTCCGCTGTGGCAACCCCTAACCCTGGAAAAGCCGAAAAGACAAAACAAAACAAACCACTTTATCTTGATTTCCACAGTCCTCTACTTTATACAAATGTTCAAAAAAATTTCTAAATATCTCTAATAGCTCTACAAGATCCCCAGTTATTTTTTCTTGTTATAGGTTCCCTAAGTTTAGCAGCAACCCTTTCTACTTTCTGTTGCCTAGCAATACTTTAACCTCTAAATAATTATTGTTACTTAACTATTTTCTTTTATTTATACCCTACTTTTAATCTCCACTTTCATTGTATCCCACTCACTAGCTAAAACTTATGCAGAAATGTCTATCTCCCCTAATACTTATCGAATAATTTCCACTATCTATTCATTAAATTCCTCTTTTTCAACAGGTGGTTGGGAAAGCACCAGTGCCTCTTTTGTAATTCATTACCCTGCATTTTTGTCTTAGTTATTATTGGTGCACAATCTGAAATACTTATTGGATGCTTGTCGAAGCTTCACTTAAATGCACATGTTCCTGCTAAATATAACTTCTGTCTAGTCTGGCCCATTTATTATACCTTGGGGAATAATATGTAAATTCTCTCTGAATTCCTGCTACTGAATTCACATCTTCCATACCAGATATTTTCATAAATTTCTTCAGAAGTCTACCTTTTTATTAACGTTTTCATTCTAGGTCCCTCAGATACAGCCTCACAGTTGCAGCTCGAGTTCCATTCCTCATGTATAAGTAATATTTCCTGCTGAGAGCTGATTATTTCTCCCATTTTCTTAAGCTCCATAATATCAGTTTCAGGTGGAATATGGATACATGCCAGGCAATTTTCTTCTGTTGCCAGTAACCCCTTCCTATTACAAATCTAACATTACTATCAATTTTTTCCTCTTCTATGTCTATTGGAGCTCCTCTAATAATTAGTGTAAGTACTCCACATTTTCTTTGCCCCAGATACTCTGCTGAATATTTCTCCTGAGATCTTTTCTTTCTCAAATACACATGTCCATTTCTTTCCAAGTGTGTCTCCTGTAGCATTGTTATTTGCATTCTGCATTTATTAATGCAATTCAATAGTATTTCCTTTTTGTCTACACCTGTGATGCAATTCATGTTCCAAAATAATATGTTTAGTGTAACCATTATGATAAAAAGTTATTATTCCCTCATATTTTATATGACAGATTTTTTTAAAATGTCTATTTCCAGCTATTGTGTCACATGCACCCACTAATGTTTGGCAGGCTGATCTTTTATACAGTTGATTCTTGTCATCTCCATTTGTACCTATATCATATTTTACAATACTTTTTGTCTTAATGTAAACCTTCAAAGCAAAAAAAAAAAAAACAAAACACCCCCATAACATATTAACTTAAAATAAATACACAAAACTATGTACATCTTCAAATAATGATGTGAAACCCTTCTGATAGGAACAATCATTCCAAACTGACAGCTGCACACACAGGCAAAACTTAAACTAAAATTAAGTTTATCCATTGGTATATGTTCTTGTCTTATCTTTATTCCCTTCCCAGATGTGTAAAACAGCTTATATTCTTTCAGAAAACATTATCCTTATGGAAAAGTGCATTATCTTTAAATAAAACTAATTTCTACATTGTTTTCAGGAAACATTAACTGTTAGCCCTAAGAGAAGTTACATTGGCTATCTTTAAATAAAACTAAATTATACACTGTAATAGTAAATACATTGAAGTATTTAGTTATTAAAAAAGCTGCTAGCTCTTATTCACATCCAATAATTGCAGACTTTATTTTTACTGAACTGCTTACTCTTGTACCTTTTAATTTTATGTTTCACTCAGTAAACAATGCCCATGCCTCTCAGTTTATTGCCTTCACCTTTAGTCAGCTTGTTTTCATAAAAACATAAATCAAAATGTAGAGCTGTCATCAGCTCCAGATTTCTCAACTGGCACTGAATATGTATTTGCTTAAAGAAAACTATTTATTACGTGGTGGTCTCTCATTTTTTAAAACCCACTTGCATTCATAAAAAACTTGTCATTAGATTAAACCAAGGATATTAATCCAGACATGCAAAAATATCAGAGCACTTTTATACCCCTTCCCCCACCCCAGCAGCTGAAGATTACAACCTATTGACTTAAACATGCTTTTGCTCAGACATTCTCTTTTTACATTGTAATACCTACATTTCTTAAATCTAAACTAGAAAGAAGAAAAAAATCACCAGTTTGAGTATCTTTATCACATACAACGAAACACTTTTCTATATCACATACAGGTTATATCATAAAATGCTTTATACAAATACTATTAAGAACAAAAATAGTTTTAATTACAGCTACTTTTTCCATCTCTCCTTCTTTTTCCCTTTAAGAGTCCTTCCAAACAGTAATGACATGAAGGGGCCTTATGCCTGTCAGCCGTCCAACAAGTTTAACAAAATCAATAAAAATCCAATTTTACATAGCCACTTCTTGTAAGCCATATTTCACAAATGTGATTGATGATTTATAGTCTCTCATTTATTTACAGTTTCAGTGTTGCTGGTCTTCTTGTTCATCTCCATCTTCCAAACTCTGGTTAAGTTCAAGGTACTCCTGATTATTCTAGTCAATTCCTGTGCTTTTTTCTGGGCCTTTGGAATGTTGAAAAAGGTTTCATTTGCAGCGTCCCTCTATGAGTTTTATTATCAGAAGAATATGAAGCAGATCCCCCTTGTGTTTGATGGCTCATCCCTTGTTGAACAAACTTTTGTAGTTCCTCCTTAGCCTGTTCTGCATCAAAAAAATAACTTTAATCCTCCAGGAAGAAAACATTCTGAAGACAGCTGTCTACAGCAGCTTGAAACTCACACCTGCCTCTTGACATTCCTGTATAGCTGGGATAAATGTGTTTCTCTTTTGCCTGGTGTACAGTGAATAATTATTTTCCACAACCACACCAGTGTCTCCAGTTTTCAATATTTTGCTCTTCTGCCACAGTTTTGTCAGGATCAACATTTTTGCTGGTATTATTTCTCAGGGCCAGGTTTGGAGCATAATACACAACGTGCCCTGTCAATTAACAAACCCTGCTGTTGAATACTCATCCAATTACTTATTTGTGCTTTCATAAAATTAATACAGTCTGTTCCTTCCAGTTTTTCTGGTACAGCAGAAAATGTCAGTTTTTTTGTGTGAGCTCTGCCATCTAACTCTATCAATTTTTGAAATAGCTCTTCTTGATCAGTCTCACACTCAGCCAGCCTTTTCTTCTTTTCAGCATCTTTTTTTTTACAGTTTTATCAGTTCATCTGAATAGCTGTTTAAAGCTTCTTCCATTTTTTCCAGCCTTTTGTTGTCTGAGTTGCTATACTCCTGCATTGTTTCCTTTATTTTAATCAACTCTGAGGACATTTGACTTATTTTTCCTCTAAAGTACTGGAAGTCATCTCCTGTACCAAAGCGGGACCATGAGCTGATTTTTGCCAGACAGCTGCAGGACTCTTCCCAGACAGCATTTTCTTTTCATCTTTTCTGCTCGATTTTCTTTCTGGTTCTCTAAATTTCTTCTTTGCTGGCATCCATGCAGTGTAGTTGCTAGCCAGTAACTGAATTTTACTCAAGCTGACAGTATCACTGACTGTTGTTTCTCAGTTTCTTTTTTCACATTGGGAGAGATTACATTATGTTGATCAGTGTGCAGCCATCTTGGATGTTATCAAAAAAAGGAAATATTAAGAGAGGACAGGAATAGTACAATTAGAGAAATGAAGAATAAGGTTAGGGTCTGGTAGATATGGATAGAGAGAGTAGGGGACATGTTACATAAAGAATTCATGTTACATGAAGAAATGCAGGCCATGAAGGAGAAACTCCTGTAGTTGGAGAAGTTGGAGGAGTCAAACACTGAAACAGAAATGTATGCCATAAATGGGATTACTAGTGGGTAAGGGAAAATAGTTGTAAGGTTTTGGCATAGAAGATAAAAGATCAGAAAATGAGTCATGGATGGTAGAGACTAAAGGTAGTGATGGAATAGGAATAAATATTGTAAGTGTTAGAGAGGTGTTCAGACATTTTTATGAACATTTATTCCAGGAGACAGAGGGTAAACATGGGGCATGTGAGAAAACGCAGGACACACTTGAGGGGAGAGAGACATGGACATGGTTAGTAAGGAAGCAAGGGTAGGTGTGGACATCTGAAGGGACATGTTTTTAAAAGAAGGTGGGCATAATTTTAGGGGGTATTTAGCAGAATTATGCTTTACAAAAAGGGAGAAATGCCCAAATAAATGTGTAAAGCTACAGTTATGCCATTATCATACAGTAAGGCTGAGATGGATAGCCCTACAAATTTTAGGTCAGTGTATAAAGTAGAATGTTGTTTCCAAGAATTTTAACATATAAATTACAAAATATATTACTAGGATTATTGGAGAAGATCAGGTAGGCTTTGTGAAAGGAAGATTATCTGCAGATCACCGGTGAATGCTCTTGGATTTCATTGGGTGATAAAGGAAGTATAAGAAATGGTCAGGAGTCCTAATAGTGTATATATGTAAAGCTTTGATGGTATAAGTTGGGAGATTATGTTTAGAATATTAAAATGGGTGGTGGATATAAAACATTGGCTTGAGGGAGTAGAGCATTGTATAAACAGCCATGGATACAATTATGGCAAATGGGACTAAGTCAGAGGAAGAAAGACTGAGCTGTACAAACAAGACAGGGCTGCCTGCTATTTTTTTGTGGTAACTGAAGTCTTGGGTCAGAAGATTAGAGTAAACTGGGAGCAGGGGGTGTAAATGAGGGAAGAACAGGGAACTTTTATTCACAGATGACACCATGTTGTTGTGAAACATGTGGAAACCCGGCTGCATGAAATACTGGATATATTTAAAAAAAATCGACCGAATCAAAACTTTGTTTTCATCCTCAGAAATTGGAGACTGGTAAGTAGTCAAGGGATAATGAGAGAGGTAGGGGTTATCATAAATTGAGGTTGGAGAGACGTATAGGGCTAAAACAGGTGAGATGAGTGAAGAAATAGCTAGATTTCTGGATATTTAGTCAAAAAGGGCATTTTCTCCGAAAGGTAGGGTAGAAGTGCTGAAATGTCTTATACTACTTCTGTTAATCTATGTGCTCAAGAGTATTAACGTTTCCATGACAAATGGTGATAGAAGACTTTCAGTATGTTTGTGATATGTTTCTTTGTAGGGTGCTGGGGTAGAATTGTTAAAGAACAGCTGAAATAGACATGATATGGGAGCTACAGTATTCCTGATTTTAGAAAGTATCCCACAGCAATAAATGTAATGTCAGGGGTTAGATATAATGACTATGAGAATCTGAAACGAGTAAGATGGGTGAAGATTGGATAAATACAGGGGAGTTTTCTGATGAGTAGAAAAGGATATAAGTAAAAGGGATGAGCTATAGATGTTTATGTTGATGTCGTTTTATGTTCAGTTCTGAACAGGGTTAGAACATTTACTGGATGGACCATTTTCAAGTAGTCTTTGGGAAAGGCAATACAAATAAACAGGATAGTATTTTTCAGTTCCAGTTACAGAGTAAATAAATTCAAGATGCAATCTTGTTTTTATAAAATTATAATTACATTAAGACAGATCAGAAACAATAAATATCTATAAAATTGTTTAGTATAAAATTCATTGGTGTTATATAACTGAATAACTATTATTAGAAGCTAATGTAAATAATATTTATACACACACACACACACACATATATATATATATATATATATATATATATATATATATGAGGAAGGGGAAGGAGGAGGTATATAAGGAAAGGAGGATTAGCATGTTAATATAGTATGGAAGGGAGTGCAGGGTGGGTAGATATTCTGAAACATAAGAGTAAGAAGAGATTAGAAGATTTACTAGAAGAAGTGAGTGATATAGGGGATCTGACAGAGGATGCAAGAGTTAGTGGTTAATAAGGTGATAGCAGTAAATTGAATAGCATGTAGCAACATCAAGTGAAATTCTCTTATTTAGTCCTATATCTGTGTATTTACAGAGAATAAACTGGAACTTAGGTGGAACACAGAACAGGAAAAAGCTGTCAGTAAATTTAATGGCATAGGTAAGGACTGAAAAGGATTACTTATGGGGAGGCACGAACATAGTGATTAAGTTGCTGAAGGAAGGAAGTCATCAAGGGTTTTACTCAATGGAATGTTTGCAGTTATAGCATATTGCTGTCAAACATCTTATGAATTTGGATTCAGTTGGAGATTATATTTGTGAAGCATTTGCAGGCAAGAACTTTTAAGTCAAGGGCGGAATTTATGGAAGGAGGAGACAGATTTCTGATTACTTAATCTGAGATGGAGAGTATTGATGAAAAACTGTGATCAGTAGAGTGAAGCTTGGTTAAAGAGGTGTTTAAGGTGAAGGTGAATGAAGAATGTGATCTTAGCCTGAGCATCTTATACAGAGTCAGCTGGTAAAAGAAATGGAATGATTGTAAATGTAGTAGTCTTTATCTTAGGGAAGTTATCAGTGGAGTGATAAGCGAGTAGTACAGTACATGGATCAGTGATCAAAGAGATGACTTTGAGAGGACTGGGAGCAGAAGGAACTCTTAGAAAGTCAAAGAGGATGTTGGCGATGTGAACAAGTTAGGGTGTGAGGAGGATCAGGGATATAAATAGCAGAGAGGCATAGTGAATGTTACTTAGATTTCAAATAAAGAGAAACTTGTAAATTGGCTACTATACAGGAGGGATACTTTGAGAGCAAAGAAAAATTGGCAGAGGAAAGGAGGCTGTCAGGGTAAGGGAGAAGATGGGTGAATGGGAGGAATCAAATTGTTGGAAAGGCGCAGGCAAATATCTGATGCAATATATTTACAGATCCTAGGGAAATATATCTGAGAAGGTAATGGGGAGACTGAGGGATCATTGGGGTATTTAGAAAGATAGGAATTTTAAGGAAGAGATATGGGTAAAATTTGTGCAGCAGCAATGTGTGCAATCAAAAGAAGGGCTAGTGGGAGATGTGTACTGGATGCTTTTGCATCACTGGTACAAAACAACTTTGAAGCTTAAGAAGGATGAATGGTGGCAGGAAGCAAGATGTTAGAAGTGTTAGGTGCAAGAGGTGGACCAGGCACACATGTCATGGTTCTGCCTTGGTCCTTGAGGTGCATGTTGGGAGGTTCCAAAACTATGGGGAAAAAGTATCTTTTTTGTTATTTCAGGTAGGGGGAAAAGAACCAATGGACAAGGGCTAAAAAGGTAGAAATGCAATTGTTGGCTGAAAGAGTTATAAGGGTGATTGTGGTAAAGTAAGAAATAGTATAGATGGAATATGTTATAGAATAAAAGTGTGGGAACTAGGCAAGGAAGATAGGAAAATGAAGTGGATTGATAGGCTGATTAGATGTCTTAAGCAGGGATGTGGATGGAAAAGAGTAGGGAGGAACATTAATACTGTAGTGGTACAGGATTGGATAGGAGAGGAGGGGACATTTACTTGGTAACTGAGACATCAGGAGCTCTTCTAGCTGTTAGCAACATGGGTTCAGTTGTATGAAAGGAAAACACATGTTCTAAATTGTACAGCAATGCCAGAAAAAATGTTTTTTAAACTATTAGGAAAAAAGCATTGTCTTTAAATACAGCTAACTTTCTCCCCTCTCTTCTCCCCCCAATGCATTTTCCGAGCATTAATAAAATGAAGTAGGGCATATACTTTATATTTCACAAATATAATTATTGCATTGTAATCTCACGTTAAGTTAATGGTTTTATTACTGTTCATCTCCATCTCCCAAATCCCGTCTCTGCTTCATTTCCAATATACGCTTGGTTCTTCTAGTCAACTCTCGTGCTCTCTTTCTTCTCTCCAGCATTTTCCGTTGAAATATTGGGAAATATTTCACAAGTAGAATCTCCTTCTGTTTCACAGTTCACTTTTTGTTGGACAAAATTTTGTATTTCTTCCTTAGCATGTATTTCATCAAAAAATATGTTATCCCTCCAGGGAAGAATACCTTGAAGACAGCTGAGTACAGCAGATTGAATCTCACACCTGCTTCCTGACATTCCCTGAATAGTGGAGTGAATTTGCTCCTCTTCTGTCTGGTGTACAATGAGTAATCATTCTCCACAAACACTCTGTGATCTCTCAACTTTAGTATTTTGTTCTTCTGTCACAGTTTTGTCAGAATCAACTCCTTCTGTGGGTATGATTGCATCTTTACTATTAAAGATTTGGAGCAAATACAAGATGTGCCCTTTCAACTAACAACTCCTGCTGTGTAATACCAGTCCATTTGCTAATGCAGTCTGCTCCTTCCAGCTACTATAGTATAGCTGAAAATCTCAGCTTTTCCCTACATGCTATATCCTCTAATTCTATTATTTTTTGAAACATCTCTTTCTGACTCATATTCAGCCAGCCTTTTCTTCATTTCAGCCTCTGATTTGTGCAGCTTTATCACTTCATCTGAATATCTGTTTAAACATTCTTCCATTTTCCAGTCTTTTGTTGTTTGTGTTGATATACTCTATCATTGTTTCATTTATTTAAACCAGGTCTGTGTGCAATTGTCTTATATCTTCCTGTAGGTTACTGGAAGTAATGTCCGGAGGTTGCATTGCTTTTTGCTGAACAGCTGCAGAACTTTCCCCAGTCAGTGCTTCTTCCTCACTTTTTGTAGCTGATTTTTTTTTTCAGGTGCTCAACACTTATTTTTTTCCAGGTATCCAGGTGGTGCACTTACTAGATAATTACTGAAATTTACCCATAAACACAAAAGTCTACTGGCCTTCTTTGTTGAGTTTCTGTTTTCACACTGGGAGAGCTAGATTTAAGCCATTATTCGATGTGCAGCCATCTTGGAAGTTCCAAGGGAGATTTATTCCTGATGTACCAGTGTGCACATATTGATAGATTAGCTGTGTACTTGGGAGTTGAAATAAAATCTTAGATGACTGACATCAAAAACAGTAGTGGGTGTGTGAGGATTCCAAGTTTTGACAGTAAATTTAAAAAAGAAAAAAAAAGATCTTTTCATTGTTGAGCTGGTTTATTTTGGAACACATTGCCATATAGAATAAGGTATGCCATCAGTTTCATGACTTTCAAGAAACAATTGGATGACTGGGTAGGTAACCAAGTTCATGATTGCACTGTTATAGGTAGCAAGCTATATGAAGGCCTAAAATAGGCTATTAAGCTTAATTTAATGAATATTGAAATATTGAGGTCAGACTGGGTACAAGACTCCCTTTCAATGGAAGCCCAGGTATACACTGAGACACAGATGAGAACAATTACAGCAAAAGGATGCAATTTTGTATACAATGTTCAAACATTAAGCAATGAAGAAAAAAGATAGTCATACAAAATGCAAAGAAATACAGAAATAGATATAGCAGCCATCATAACTGTTAAAACATGGTTGGTTGTTCAGATACAAGGGTTCAGCAAATATAAAAATAGCTGGCTTGGAATTAAGTAGGATAGTGTATAGGAGAAGAGGTATTGCATTAATATAATTATCTAGTATGCTGAAGTCATTTTCTTTAGTACAACCTAAAAGTTCTGAGTTTCTAGGTGAGGTTTACTAAGGCATCTGAAGTTAAGAGTGATGACAGTAAAACTGAAACTATGGTAACTGCAATGCCAGGAAAATATTGAGAAAATGAGTGCGATAGCCATTTTTATGCCTTGAAAGTGTTTTTATTACTGTATCTGTTTTAAGTTTTGAAAAAAAAAAAAAAAAAAAAATCCTATCTCTCTACTTGTTTCCCACCTTTCTATAATCAGTAGAGTCCAGTTTTCAGATTTTGCTGAATTCTGGGCTGTTTTGTAGTTTCTGTGTTGCCCAGACCTTACTAAGATAGAAGGAAGCTTCTCTGTTCATCAGTGAGAGTGGTGAGCTTTTAGCAGCCTATGTGTCACTGAAGAAGTGGTTTCAGCTCAGAATCTGTAGTTTTATTGGCCATTTTGGGCTATTTCTATCCTTTTCTATCTTTCTGTTTAAAGACCCATGTTTGCCCAGTTTTGCGTATTGCGCAGCGCCGTTTAACTAGGGTTAAACTATTACAGGCGCCAGAAAGTCTGCTCTTCAAGTTTTCAATTAGAACTAGCCAGTTCAGCTTTTAAGCTCTCAAATCTGTTCCTCGTAGCTCAGCACTTACCTGGAAACCATTGTAAGCAATAGATAGACCATAAATTGCTACAATTCTCTACTCTCCGTACCAATTAGGAAAAAACAGTTAGAACTTAAATAGTTAGTGCTTAAATAAATAAGTACCTATCCAGGCATGTACAAGGGTCAGCTCCCGGTGTGCTCTCCTGTCCACCTGGTGAACCTGGGTATCCTGAGGCAATGTAGCAATTGCCTCATGTACACAGACAACCCTCTCCTCCTACCACCTAACACTACAGCCTGTGAGAGATGCACCTATATTGCCAAACTGGAAGCCAAGCTCTCTCCAGCCAAGACTGGACTAGTCAGTCAAGAGGAGAAGGTAAACACTTGCACCACACCACACACAACACCTAATCTTCTAATACCTACACCCACACATAATAACACAAAACACACACTAACATTCACAGAGGTCCTTAAAACAAATCTGCCCAAACAACAGAGACCTCCAAAGGTGAAATGCAAACTATCAACACCATCTAACACAACCCAGGTGACACATAACTCACAAAACCAGTGTGCCACTCAACCTCAGCCCCTAAGGCAAAATAACATACCTAGTCACAGGTGACTCTATAGTCAGGCACACTGATGTCACACTTACCAGGCTAAACAAGGAGAAGGTTACTGTCAGTTGCCTGTTGGGTGCCAAGATCTGCCACATAACGCATGCACTCAGGTCACGCCACAACAAGTACAAATATGACTGTGTCATTGTTCATGTTGGAGTGAACGACCTGAGATGTACCTCCCTGGACTACATGAAAAGAAGAGACATGGAGGAGCTCTCGGATCTTGTAGCCCAGGCAGGTATGACCCTAGCCCTGAGTAGTATCCTGCCATCAACCAGAATGATACCGCAGTACAAGGACAAAATTATTTACTTCAACAATTGGCTATACTTCTAGTGTCATTTTAAGGGGATCCAGTATCTGTCAGCCTGGGATGACATGATCAACAGGCCACGATGCTTTGCCAGAGATGGCCTGTACCTGTTGCCCATGGGTTTCCGGATACTGTCTAAGGCTCTTGCCATCCCCATAGTGCCTTTTTTAGGCAAGGTTCAAAATTACCACCATAACTGGTACAAACAAAATCTGAGGGTAATGCTACTCAGTGCTAGAAGTCTAAAGCTCAAAATCCACTCACTCGAGACACTCCTTAAAATGGAGAACATTGACATCTGTGCAGTGACAGAGACCTGACTCAAGGCTCCAGAGAGCACCCCTGCAATACCAGGCTACAATTCATGCCACACCTTTCGGCCATCTAACCTGGACCAAAACACCAGAGGTGGAGGCATGTCCATATTCACCAAGGATATCCACACCTCCAGGCTAATTGCCCAACATAATGTATCTGAAATTCTCCAGGTGCAATTAACACTGGGCAAGACTGCAATCCAAATTGTAGCTTGCTACAGATCCCCTGCCATGCCCCAAGACTCCCACTCCACTTTTCTCAACATACTGGAAAATATCAAGGTACAACTCAACACCCTCATACTAGGAGACTTCAATTACCCCGCCATTAACTGGAAAAACTACTCATGTACCAACACATTGGCACAGCATTTTTTGGAATTCATAAATTCCAATGCCTTGGACCAACTTATCCAGACCCCCACCAGGGGCAGCAATATCCTAGACCTGGTCATTACCAACATAGGCAATTAGTGCTCCACACCAGAGGTCAGCCCCTCATTGGTCAGATCTGACCATAAGCTAATCACCCTACACATCCACATCCTGCCTCTACCACATATTAAGGAAACCACCATAAAAAACTTCTCAAAAGCCAACTTCACACTTCATAAGACAGAAGTGGCTAACTTCACCACTCCCATGCAGACGGACAGTAGCAGTATGACTACTGAATCCTACATCAATGCACTGTATGAACACATGCCATCCCAAATAGAACCAAGATGCTATCCTCCAAAAAAAAAAAAGAAGCCAATCTGGTTGTCCCCTGCCATTAACAAGCTCTGCAACAAAAGGAAGAAACTGTTGCAAAAAAGAGTAAAATCCTGATTGGAAAACTCCCTTGCCAGCCTCAGTAAGAAGCTGAGATCCCTCATAAAATCCTCCAAAGCTAGTTACGAAAACAAAATCACCACAAATTCTAAAGACAGTCTCAAGGCATTCTATAGCTATGTCAAGAATCTCAATGGCAACACTCAGATCTGCTCAGAGCTACAGCACAATGGCACTAAAGATACAGAACCAGCTGATATCGCCAACATCCTAGCAGATAGGCTCAGTGCAAATTTATCTCCCCTCTCACCCCCGAAAGGGCCCATCTCTATACTGGATGAATGCCATCCCTGTTTTCATGGCCACACAGGTGAAAAATGCACTCATCAAAGCCAAAAATACAGCATCCATGGGGACCTGACAATGTCCCAGGCTGTGTTCTGCATGAACTACAAAATGAACTGGCACCCCACCTAAGTACCATGTTCAATCATAGCCTCACTACAGGTTTTTTGCCTACTGAATGGCGCACAGCTATGGTGATCCCACTCCACAAAGGGGGATCCACCACGGACTCCGGGAACTACTGACCCATCAGCCTGACGAGTCTGATTTGCAAGGCCATGGAACATATCATCACTGAACTTATAAACAAAGACATAGGTAACCTGCAAACTCTGGACCCCACCCAGTTTGGGTTTGTGTAAGTAGATCATGTCTCCTAAACCTGAATGACTTCTTTGAAGCAGTCACCAAAGCCGTGGACGAGGGTAAGGCAGTTCACGTAGCCTACCTAGATCTTGCCAAGGCCTTCGACACCATCCCCTACTCAGGTATTATTGAAAAACTCATGAAACTGAGCATAAACCACTATGTCACGTGGTGGGTGGCCAACTGACTCACCAGCAGGACCCACACTGGGAAAGTAGCCAATTTCAAATCCATCTCCAGACCGGTGACAAGTGGAGTACCACAGAGTTCAGTCCTGGGTCCCCTCCTATTCGGCATCTACTTCTTGGAAGTCCAAGCCAACACAGAGGGCTGATGGCTAACAAAGTTCACAGATTATTGCAAACTGGGAGCCATTATTGAATCCCTTAAGGATGTGAATATTCTACAAAAGGGCCTTGCTGAAACAGATGCCTGGTGTCAAACCCACGGCCTTAAGCTCAATGCCAAAAAATGCATAGTTATCCCCTTTGCTAAAAACCCTGTGCCAATGATAGGCAGTAGTCCACTCAACATTGAAAGTGTGATATGAGACCTAGGGACACAGGTAGATAGAAGTCTCTCCTTTGACAACCACATAGCCACAGTGGTCAGGAAGTCCTTCTATGTGGCACATCTCATCACAAAAGGTTTCTCATCCAGAAAAAAAGATGTCCTTGTCCCCCTCTACTCAGCCTTCATTAGACCCATTATAGAGAACAATGCCCCATTTGGGATGTACCTCACAAGACATTTACAGCAACTGGAAAGACAGCAGAAATACCTCACAAAGAGGATCACCGGCTTTAAACAGATGCCCTATGCAGACCACCTTAAGAAACTCCAGCTCTACTCCATCGCATATATCGCCTACTCAGAGGCAATCTCTGCCTAACATACAAAGCCATGTCAAACCCAGAGCTGTTGGACATACTACACTTACAAAAATCCCAATCCCTGTGGGCCACACGCTCCAGAGACCTTAACCTTGTCACCACAATAAACAGAACCTGCTGGAGGGATAGGTTCCTGTCCCAGAGACTTCCCATACTCTGGAACAAGCTGCCCATTCATGTCAAACAGAGCACCTCATTGGC
Source organism: Protopterus annectens (assembly GCF_019279795.1). NCBI lineage: Eukaryota > Metazoa > Chordata > Ceratodontiformes > Protopteridae > Protopterus > Protopterus annectens. Next base: position 1,308,926,731 of record NC_056735.1, on the reverse strand, counting down.
CCTGTTTAAGAAAAATCTGGACAACTGGATGGGGAATAGGAAATTTACCCCAGGTATCACCTCTGTGGCTTGCTCGACAGGGGCACAGGTATAAAAATTTTGGGGTGACTACAGCTAGGGAATCTTTATGGCTAGGCTTATATAGGTCCTTGGGCCGATAGCCTAGTACCTACCTATGAATCTATAAATGAGGGGTAACCATGTTAAGTGTTGAATGGAGAAGTCTTATTTTGTAAATAAAAATGAAGGGGTATATGCATTCTCTAGTGTGAAATTATAGAAAATGTGTAGAAATGTTGGAGTCTCACATGACATGATTATCTATTAAATCACTCAGTAAAAAGATAAAGAAAAAAATATTCAGTTTCTGCTACTGTAAAGGTGGGACCAATCATCCTGCACCCAGGTGGTTAATATATATCAGACACTGGTCATTTAAGCTCATCTGTTGTGCATACCATTACACACTTTGTATCCAACACTAGACACATGGGTTTACCAGTTGTATGCCCAGCTAAGCACTCAGTTTCAGTCACTGGCATGACAACCTCTCACTCAGTTATGGACTCTGCGTCAGACACTAAGCCTATGTCCTTATCACTATATTGAATCACAACCTCTGTAATAGATACTTTGTATGTGGAGTTTTGGCAACTTAACTCCAAATTGCTTCATTTTTCAGTTTTGCACTGTCTGAAAAGGCTTCATCTCTGGGATTAGATTTCTTTTTTCCTTTACTGTCGAAAAAAGCTGATTGTGCTGCTGAACAACACCAACATCTATACAGCCTTTACTAGTATTGGAAGTAGTTTATGGACTATTTTCTCCACCCATGGAACAGCATACTTGATCATGTCCATCCAAACCATACTGTTGATGTTATGGAAGAGGTTTAAATCCCTAGGCCAAGTATTTCTGATTCCATTTGACATGCTGATGTGCAGTAGGTCCATCAGTAATGAGTCGAATGATGCATTGTATGCCAGACGCAGGTTACCACTTAGCTGTCTGTCAGATACCGAGTATAGTGACAGGACTTTGAGTTTGTCCATGTAGGGGTGTTTTGGCCTTTGTAAAGTATCTCTGTAGGTGTTCCATCTGTTGCATGTGTCTGAACAGATACATGTCAAAGGGGTGTTTTATTCAATTTTTGGCCTAATGAGGGCTGAGTAAAGGGGGGGCAATGACATCACCAGATCTAGACATAATCAGTTTGTTTATATGCTGTGCAACATAGAAGGCCTTTCTTACAACAGTGGACATACATTCATTGAAAATTAGGTCACTAACAATATAAATTCCCAAATCCTGAACAACTGGGTCAACTCTTAGGGGCATATTGTTAATGTGGTATTTCTCCATAGTAGATGAATTTCCAAAGAATAATGCATTTTTTGGTATTTAGTTTCAGTCCATGATTTCAGCACCAGTTATTTGTTTGGAACAAACCTTCCTGCAGGGTGGCTAAGTCATTTGGGGATTTAATTACAGATACATGCCAAAGGGGGTGTTTTATTCAAATTATTGACCTAATGGGGGCTGAGTAAAGGAAGGCAATGACATCCCCAGATTTGGAAGATGCTGACATTTGTGCAGTCACAGAAACCTGGTTCAAAGCTGTGGAGAGCACCCCAGCCTTACCTGGTTACTCATCCTATCATACATTCAGACCTCAAAATGTGGGCAGCAAAGCCAAAGAGGTGGAGTTTCAATATATATTAAAGACACACATACCTCCAGGCTGGTCAAACAGTATGACGCACAGGAGATACTTCAGGTGCAGTCAACCGTTGACAAAACCCCTATTCAAATTATAGCTAGATACAGACCCCCAAATTTGACTTAAGATGCCCACTCAACCTCTCTGGACCTCTTCAAATCTATCAAGATTCAACCCTTTAACCTGATCCTGGGTGACTTTAATTACCCAGCCATAGACTGGAAAAACTACTCATTCCAGAACACAAATGTTCAGAGATTCCTCAATTTTATCAATGCAAATGCCTTGGAACAGATAGTCAATACCCCCACAAGAGGTGATAATATCTTGGACTTGGTATTAACTAACATGAGTAACCACTGCAGCACCCCTACTGTATCAGTCTCCCTGGTAAGATCCGACCATAAAGCAGTCACTTTTGAAGTCACCATCTCCCTTGACATCCTCTAGCTAGGGTCAAACAAAAAAACTTCTCCAAATCTGATTACAATCTCCTGAGGGATGGAATAAACAGCTTCACAGCCCCGCCCCCCACTGTAGGAACTGGCAGTATTGTCTAAATCTACACCAAAGTACTATACGAGCATTTATATAGATGCATGGAATCAGGAATACCTGACAGGAAAAAAAAAATCATCCTCCACAAGGAAGAGTAAACCTGTCTGGTGGACATCTGCAATAAATAAACTATATAACAAAAGGAAAAAATTGCTGTCCAGGACCAAGAAAGAGCGGGTGCCCAACTGGAAGCAATCTCGCCTTAGCCTGAATAAGCAAATAAGAGCACTAGTGAAATCCTCTAAAGCCGACTTCAAGTCCAAATCGGCCACATCTGCTAAAGACAATCATAAGACCTTCTTCACATATGTCCGCAATCTCAAAGGAAGCACCCAGATCTGTTCAGAACTGGTGGTCAAGGACACCACAAAGATAGGGGTCCAGGAAAGTAAATAATGTGGGAAGAAATAGCCAGGGAATTGTTATGGCTAGGCTTGTATAGGCCCTAGGTCTGATAGCCTTGTACCAACCTATGAACCTATGAACATACACAAATGCTGTAGCTATAGCCAATCTACTGGCTGACAGATTCAGTGAAAACTTCTCCCCTCTGTCCCCCATTAGTAAATCAGGACATACCCAGTACTTGCCCCCACCCCTTATCTCTAAGGAACAGGTCATCACTGCCCTCTCAAAGGCAAAAGATACAGCCTCCATGGGACCCGATAACATCCCAGGCTGCATTCTACATGAACTCAGGCATGAACTTGCAGCACCATTAGGCACCCTATTCAATCAAAGCCTGAGTACCAGCTTTGTCCCAGCTGAGTGGAGGACAGCCACTGTCATCCTTTTATATAAAGGTGGAGCGTCCACCAATCCAGGAAATTATAGACCCATCAGCCTAACTCACCTAATCTGCAAGGCCATGGAATGGATTATCATGGACCTCATTAACAGGGAAATTGGCAACCTCCAAACAGTCGACCCCACACAGTTTGGTTTTGTCAAGGGGCGGTCATGTCTGTTAAATCTGGTCAACTTCTTTGAGACAGTCACCAAAGCCATGGATGAGGGGAAGATGGTGCACACCATCTACCTTGACCTGGCCAAAGCCTTCGACACTATTCCCCACTCAGGCATAGTAGATAAACTCTCTCAATTAGGCATCAATTCATATGTTAATCAATGGGTAACAAACTGGCTCATTGATAGAACCCACCTAATTAAAATAGGGGAAGCCACCTCAAGCAGTAGACCTGTAATGAGCGGGGTACCCTAGGGATTGGTCTTGGGGCATCTGTTATTCAGGATATACTTCTCTAAGGTGCAGGTCAAAACCAGTGGGCTATGGCTGACCAGGTTTACAGATGACTGCAAGCTGGATGCAGTCATCAATTCCCTAAGTGATGTGGACATAATACAAGAGGGTCTCACCCAAACAAATGACTGGTGCCAGAAACATGGCCTCAAGCTGAATGCCAAAAAATGCATCATCATCCCATTTGGGGAGAGTGACATCCCCACATATTATCACATTAATAACACTACCCTAAGTACACAATCAGTAGTGAGGGATTTGAGCACCCAGGTTGATAGCAACCTGAACTTTAACTACCATGTTGCTTCCATTGTATGGAAAGCTTTCTACACAGCCCACCTTATAAGTAAGGGTATCACATCCAGGGACAAAGAGGTCATAACATCCCTGCATATTTTCCTTATAAGGCCAATTATTGAGTACAATGTCCCCTTCGGAATTCAGGGAAGTAGATGTAAAACAGGACAGGTCCCAGCAATGTACCCCAGGGACCCCACAGGTGACTAGCCTCTTTATGGAGGTAGCTTCCCATATTTTGATCTGCATCCTTTTTGTGTGCCAGTTGGCAATCCAGTGGGTGACATATGGATTTTTTCCCAGTTTATTTTGTTTCTGTATTATGCCTGAGTGGGGGATTGTGTCAAAAACTTTGGCTAAGATGAGGTTTGCAGTGCACCACTTTACATTCAGACATTGCTTTGGTGAACATTTCAAAAAAGTCCACTAGGTTATGTAAGCATGAATCCAACCTGAAACGGGTCCATTGTTTGGAGGTTCTCTATGTCCTAATTGATCGGTTCCTTGATAAGGCTTTCCATGGCTTTGCATATGAGGCTAGTTAGACTTATGGATCTGTAATTTTCTAGGTCTGTGGAAGATCCACCTTTATGTAGGGGAATGACTGTAGCTGTTCTGCACTCACTTACTACAAAACCTGTATGGAGGCTGACATTGGACACCATTGCTAAGAGAGTGGCTAAATCATGCTTCATGCTGTTGATGCATTCAGGGATATTGTCAGGATACATTGATGCAGTATTTTTAGGTTTTGATAGTGCTTTTAGGGCTTGGTCTTGAGTGATAGCTAGAGGTGAGCCAGCTTCAGGTATATCTTGTGTGACAGATGAAGGGGAAATTTGTCTTTCCTTCTGTTGAATAGTTCACAGGATTTTCTCTGTGGTCTGTGTTATCACAGCCACAGTTACACTTCTTCTTTACCTCACCTCATGCCTCCACTATTCATTTAACAGTATATGTTTATTTTGAGTCAGGCCCATTTGTGCACAGGAAGAACTTCTTACAGTGCTGTTTCTGTACTTTTTTCAAGTAATTTGTGTTTAGGTATGATGTCTCTGTTGCACCTGTCTGTACATAAACATACCAGCTGTGTAACCCTCATGACCTATGCACTCACAGCCATTAAAGTTATGGCACTGCTTCCAGTCCAAAATACAAGCACAGTAGTGATCTGTATTGCCTATGTCAGACTGGGTTTGTGTGGCATGGTAGGTATTCCTATGGTATACTATCCCATTAGACTCTTAAAGCTTGAGTTAGCCTCTGTTTCTTATAATACCATTTCAGTTAGCACACACTGCAATTCTCAGACTGTTAGTGTGAATGTTGTATTGTTCTTTTCTGCATTTTTTTCACTGTTTTAACCAAAAATCAACTATTTGCATTATTAACTTGGTCTGGGATCTCAGTCTTCTAGTTTCCATCATAGTAATGAGAGAACTATGAACTGCTGCAGGATCTGAGTCTCATTTATTATATTTCTATTACATATTTACTGTTTGCATTTTACTTGGTCTGACAACCTTAATCTTTTAGTATCACTCACAATAGTGAGAGAATTATGAATTGCTGCAGGATCTGAGCCCAGTTATTATATTCCTACTGAAGTTTTACTGTTGTGTTTTACTTATTCTTGTAGTATCACTCACAGTAGTGAAAGAATATTGAATTGCTACAGGATCTGGGCTTTATATATACATTTATACTGCATTTTTACTGTTTACTATTTGGATTCCTCTATAACTCATCTCCTATAACCTGTGCTGAGCTGTGCAGTAGTGGTTTGCAGTGCCCCATATAGACGCAGGCACCTAGAGTTGTAATTTAAAACAAATTACATATAAAACTTCCTCTGCTATTTTCTCAAGTATCTAGCTGAGTGTAGAGCAGATAGTTTGCCTGCTGAGAAGCATTACCACAAGAATGTTGCTTTAAATCAATTCTAGACCTCTTCCCCCAGCCTAACAATTCCAAATGTAGTTAGTTACAAATCCCTTTTGCACTGCCCTTCATAAATTACAAAAAAGAAGATCCACAGCCATGTATGAGCATTTTCCTACTGACTCTGTAGCCAGACTGGTGAAAATGGGCATCCTGAGACAATGTAGTAATTGCTTCATATTTACTGGCAACCAACGTATTTTAAGCAGGCTGATTCAGTATTTAAGAGATATAACTACACTATATCTTTGGAGGCAAAGCTCCCACATACAGACACTGATATCTCCAAACAGCTAGCCTGTAATACACATACTACACCTACTATGAATCCTACTCATAAATTCACATATGGTGCAGCTGTTAAATGCAATCTATCCAAACATCAAAGGCCTCCCACACACTGTCCTTAGTAACCTTCCAACAATCTACAAATAAAACACTCTCTGGACACTTACAACCACATCTCACAATGTCTCAACCTCTAGGCCCTTAAGGCAAACTACCACACAACCCAGTATACTGGGCATTGGAAATATTATTTGAGTCACACTGGTGCCCCACTCACCAGGCTGAGCAAAGAGACAGTCACGGTCAATTGCTAACCAGAACAAGGATCCACCAGATCTGACAGATCACACATGCACTAGGAACATTGAACCATGAGTACCAGTATGACTCTGTCATAGTCCATGTGAGTTTTAATGACTTAAGATATATCTCAATGGACTATATGAAGGAAGACATAAGCAAGTTTTCAGATTATGTGTGCAAGGCAGCATTCTGCCTTCTCCAAGGATGATATCATAATATAAACAGAAGACAACTGACTTTTAACAATTGACTTAGTTAAACTGGTGTCATTCTAAGGGAGTCCAATATTTGTCACCTTAGGAGGACATGATCGACAGACAACGCTGCTTTGTCAGGGATGGTCTTCACCTGTCCCCATTAGGCTTTTGGATATTGGCCAAAACATTATTCACCCCTGTAGTGGCTTTTTCAGGCAATGTCAGTCTGATAACCCTTCTAACAATGTGTATTCTATTCAAGATAAACTAAAGGAGTTACTGCTCAGTGCTAAGAGTCTTAATAAAAAGCTCCACTCCTGGAAGTGATCCTCACTCTGGAGAGTGTTGGCATCTGTGCAGTTACCACAACATGGTTAAAGCTGCAACAAGCATCCTGGCAGTGCAAGCCTATAATGTTGTTGTTGTTGTTGTTGATGTTGTGTCTTTCGGCTTTTCCCGGTTAGGGGTCGCCACAGCGGATCTCCGGTCCGCTAATGATTGGCAGTTGATGATTTTTACATGCTGAGTTGCCAGCCCTAACACACAACCTTCAACGAAGGTATACCCATTCACGCATGTCTCCACGCAGAAGATGCTCTATCTGAGAGTTGAACCGGTCAGCATCTTACTGTGAGGCGACAACGCTACCACAGCACCACCACCACAGATCAGTGCAAGCCTATAATGCCTTTCACATATTTAGACCAGCTACTACAAATGAAGGGACATGAGGTGGAGGTGTATCAAGCTACATAAAAAATACTCACACCTCAAGATTGGTCAAACAATATGACATGCTTGAGCTACTGCATGTCCAACTAACCTTAGGTAAAGTTTCATACCATATCCTTGCAAGCGATAGATCCCAGTCTATAACCCAGGATAACCATACAATGTACTTGGATGTACTGGAGTCACTCACCATTCAGCCCAATACCATACTCATGAATGATTTCAACTGTCCCACTGTAAACTGGGATACATTCACAACCACTACCATGCAGGCTCAAAGATTCCTGGATTTTGTCAATACAAACACCCTGGAACAGCTAGGGGTGCATATAACCTGGATCTGTTTCTCACAAATATGAGGGAATGTTGCACACCCCCTAGTGTAGTATCGTCAATGGTCAGCGGTCACCCTTGAAGTAACTATAAAGCCCAAACTCCCAGTAAACCCCAGAATCTTTAAGAACTTTATCAAGGCTAACTACCTCCTATGTTATGACATAGCTATAGTCTAAGCCCTCCAAACTCAGAGAAAACTGTGGCCTATGCAGAAGTGTTTACGGAACCCCTGTACAAGCATGCAAATAGCTGCATAGAAACGGCAGTAGCAAAATGAAATAAAATTGGGACAAATTATAAAAACAAACCCCCCTTGGTGGACACCCAGTATAAACAGGTTGTACAACAAAATAAAGAAAATCCTGTCCAAAACTAGGAAGAACTATGCCCAACAGACAAAAAACTCACTCATCAGTCTCAACAAGCAACTCAGGGAACTAATCAAATCCACCAAAACCAACTTTGAGAGAAAAATACTCTCCCAGGCTAAGGATAACCATAAGGCATTTTTCAGTTATGTACACAGCCTTAAGGTGAACACACTGCAATGTGCTGAACTGATGGAACACCTATACTGAACTAGAGGATATAGCAAATTTACTCACCAATAAATCTAACTCCAATCTCACCCCCATTACCCCCAGTCACTAAAGAACAGGTCCTCACTGCACTCTCCAAAGCTAAAAACAATGCATTCAGTGTGTCCTGATAACATCCCAGGATGGCTCCTAAAAAGCTTGAAACACCACCTGTCAGGTCCACTACAATTTCTATTCAATCACAGCCTCCAGACAGGCTGCATCTCTAGGGAATGGAGAACTGAAATGGTCATATCTCTACACAAAGGGGGACCTTCAACAGACCAAGGGAACTACAACCCATAAGTTTGACTAGTCTTATATGCAAGGCCATGTAAAAAATTATCATGCGCCTGATAAACAAAGACATAGGAAATCTTCAAAGATTAGACCCATCTCCGTTCAGTTTTGTCAAGGGTAGGTCATGCATACAATACCTGTTGGACTTCTTCAAGGAGATCACTAAAGCCATGTATGGGGGCAAACTGATGTATACTGCCTACTTCAACCTGCCAAGGGTTTTGACAAAATACCTCACTCGGGTATGGTAAACAAACTCACACATTTAGGTATAAATCCCTATGTCATCTAACAGATCTCCAAATGTCTCACAGTTAGGACACATGAAGTTAGGGAGGGGGAATCCACCTCCACCAAGAGGCCTGTTACTAGTGGTGTCCCACAGAGCTTGATACTGGCACCTCTGCTATTCAAAATATACTTCTGTGAAGTCAAGGCAAATGTAGAGGGCCTTTGACTGATAGCTGCAAGTTGGGTGCAATCACTGAATCTCCAAAAGATGTAGATATCTTCCAGAAGGATTTGACACAGAAAAAAATAACTGGTGCCAAAGCCATGGCCTAAAACTCAATGCAAAAAAATGCATAATTATATCCATTGGGAAGACAACCACCCCTGCAAATTATAACTTTGATAACACTCCCCAAGATTAGAACTTGTAGTAAGATATTTAGAAACTCAGGTTGACAGTAACATGCACTTTGACCACCATTTCTCCATAGTGGTCAGAAAATTCTTCTAAGTGAAAAAACTTATAAGTAAGGGCATGGTATACAGAACTAAGGGGATCATAGTCCCACTATGGTCTGCCCTAAGTAGACCAATAATCAAGTGCAATGCACCCTTTGGCATGTACCTGACCATGCATTTGCAAAAGCTGGAGTGGCCACAGAGGCTCATCACTAAAAGAATACTAGGTGTAAATAACATGTCCTATATGGACTACCTCAAAGCCCTGTTCCAGTACTTGGTCTCCCATAGACTAAGGAGGGAAGAGCCATGCCTAACCTACAAGGCATTCTCTGATCCAGCTCTGATGGATCTGCTACACATTCACACAGCAAACAGCACTAGAATTACCTGATCTAAGGAGCTAAACCTCATCTGTGACCTGATATGACAAACAAAACATGTTGGAGGGACAGGTATGTACCCTTTTTCTGGCACAGACTCCCCAGTCATGTGAGGTAGATCTCTTTCTAAGCCTATTCAAATATAATTTGGACCAATGGATAGAAAATCACAAATTCACTCCTAGCTTGTTGCTTGTTTCTCTTATGGACAGGGCCAGCTTGTAGATGCCTAAGGCTCAGGCATATACCAAAGCCATTCTAGCCTGTGGGCATTGGTAAATGAGAAAATTGGGACATGAATGGCTAGGCTTAAAAAGGCTTTAGTATCTTAGTAACGTCCTGTGATCCCATGATGCTATGAGCATCCTCAGTATTACCATATTCGAAGTACTGGCACTCCAAAAACTGTAATAAAAACACTTCTTTATTTAAACATAAACTTCAAACATGAATTAAGCGCTTTCATCTAAAATACTTAGACTTCCTCAGAACTAAGTCACCTCTTGTCCATTAACTTTATATACTACATACATTTCCAATTATTTAATTAATTAATTAAATGTTAAGGTTATACATTGTTTTAAAGTGCCAGTGTGCCTTTTGTTAAAGTGCTTTTTTATAAAAGTTAACTTTTAAAATTCATTAAAACATTACATGTTGAGCTGTACTGTCCACATATAATCATTTACATTTCCCCTTATATTTAAAAAAATGCAATTCTATACACCAGTGTTGGTCCTTATGAATTAAAACACTACTGCCCTCATATTTCATACTACCCCATATTTGCAAGAATGGGTTTTATAGAAATATGATCGTTTAGTCCAGGCGGGGTGGATGCATCTAATTTCACTTGCCATCTGGTTTCCAACTCCCCTAATTTCGTTTTAATATTTCCCCCCCTAGGATTCACTTTGGCTATATCCACAATACCAAAGTGGAACATGTTACAGTCCTTACTTTCTTCCAAGTGCCTCCATAAAGCATTTTTAGTGTCCTTTTTCTTGATACAATAGTAATGATCATAAATTCTCTCCCTCAAAGTTCTATCTGTCTTCCCTATATAATAACTAGGACACTTGGAGCATTTGGCAAGATACACTAGGTGGGAAGTTCTACAATTACCCTTCCTGAATTTTATCAAAGTCCCTAGTCTATCTTCAAGTTTCGTACTAGTTGCTGGAAAGATGTACCTACACTGTTTACATGTCCCACATCTAGTTGTTCCTTTCCTATCCTCTGAATCTATCTTATTATCTGTTTTCTTTTCCAACTCCAATTTCAAATTACCCCCATTCCTTGACACAAATCTAGGTGTGGGTCCCACTATACCCCCTATCTTCTTATCCATTTTTAATATGTTCCAGTATTTGAAAATTATTTCCTTTACGTTATTAGTCCAAGGTGTATATTGGAATATACATGCTCTAGTATAATCCAAGGGTGCATCAACCTTTAGTTTTTCAGAGTTGCTTACTTTAATTAGGGGTCCTTTCCCCAACAATGGTATGTATTTTCTGCCCCATTCGTTCATCACATACCTTGTTGTGTCTTCAACCATCCATTTGGGATATCCCCTTTGTATGAACATGTTCTCTATCCCCTGTAACTCAATAACCAGGTCTTCATACTCAGATGTCATCCTGGCAGCTCTAATACATTGCCCCTTGATTATACTTTTTTCTGTGTAATAGGATGTGAACTAGTGTATTCCAAGTATCCATTGCTGAAACTTTCTTTCCTATATATTTTAGATTTCAATTTCCCATTCTCCACCATAATTAGTGTGTCTAAATAGGGCATAGAATGTGAATCCACACTGAACGTAAATTTAAGGTCATTGTTCCTAGAGTTTAGGTAGGCTATAAATTCTTCCAACTCATCCCTATCACCTTTCCAAATCAGAAAAATGTCATCCAAAAACCTGTAGTAACATGTTATCTTATTATACCATTCAGTGGTGAATATATTTTCTACTTCCCATTCATACAGGTATATGTTAGCAAAAATGGGGGCACAAGCGGCCCCCATTGCTACCCCTTTTGTTTGCACATAATATTCACCTTCAAACATTATATAATTGTATTTGAGTATCAGTTCCATAAATTCCACAGTTAGTTGTATTTTGTCCCATGTAAAATTACTTAGTTTCCGCATGCAATTTTCTAACTTAACCAACCCTTCCTCCTGTGGAATATTCGAAAATAAATCTATTACATCAATGGTTACTAGTAAAGCCCCTGGTGATAGCATGTCATTATTTAGCCTACCCAAAAAATCCCAGGAGTCTATGATAATATGCTTTATAGATTTATACAAATTCATAAGGACCAACACTGGTGTACAGAATTGCATTTTTTTAAATATAAGGGGAAATGTAAATGATTATATGTGGACAGTACAGCTCAACATGTAATGTTTTAATGAATTTTAAAAGTTAATTTTTATAAAAAAGCACTTTAACAAAAGGCACACTGGCACTTTAAAACAATGTACAATCTTAACATTTAATTAATTAATTAAATAATTGGAAATGTATGTAGTATATAAAGTTAATGGACAAGAGGTGACTTAGTTCTGAGGAAGTCTAAGTATTTTAGATGAAAGCGCTTAACTCATGTTTGAAGTTTATGTTTAAATAAAGAAGTGTTTTTATTACAGTTTTTGGAGTGCCAGTACTTCGAATCTGAGCCTAAGGGAACAGATTTTGGTATCTTTTTATCGAGTGGACTGTTACCTTTGACATTTCATTTATATAGTATTACCATATACAACAGTACTGAGGTGAACTCTTGCTCATCCATTCTGTTAACATTTATAGCAGCCACATGCAGTGGCCAAGTTAGAACTGCTGGTTCACGTGACATTTTAAAACACCAGTTTCAATTAGTTTAATAATTTGTGAAACATTGCTTGAAAGACCCGTATATCCTTACATGCTGTTTAGTCATCAATTCTAATATTACAGATCCTTCAGTCCAGTGTCACACAACACTTAATCAAGTGCATGGGGTTCAGCAGTGGACATTACTTATCAAATGATGGTGATCAGATACATTCCAATATACTGTTACTACAATGCCAGAAAATTCCAAAATCCTGTGCTTCTCTGGTTAGCAGAATAATGCTGCATAACCATAAGTTTAGTGTGCATAAGAATATTACACATATGGCCAACTAGATGATGCATATTAATGTTGATGTTTACCTTCTGAGTGTGCTAAAATCCCTTGATCCAAACACACATCTGAGGTATGTTGTGTAATACTGTAAGCCCTTACATTTCATGCAGTTGTAAGCTGCTGTTATATAGTACTCTGTGGCAAAGATATATTTTTGGTTAACACTGATTTGTTATGCATGTCACATACTTGTAATCCATAAATATCATTGCTCTGTTCTGCCATGTGAGCACGTGTCATTCTGGTGGTACTCTGCAGCTAGCAGTGGTTTGTTAGACTTTCTTCTATTTGATGATAAATGGTTCCCTTATATGAGGTCAGCAGATGTGTGGGATGAGCCTCATGTCCCCAGTCTTCTCTCTGTTGCACTATATCACAGCACAATGAAAGCAGTGTCATGGCACTGTACTATATAAGTGTAAATGTTAAAAGTGTTTCTTTCCTTGCTGCTTCATGCTTTCTCGATCAGTAGTTTATTTTTGGATCATGCATTCTTCATGTCTGCTGATTACGATGAAGATGCAGAGTGCTTTTTGTATAACTTCAGACAATTATGAATCATGGCCAAGTATTCCAGGTAAGAAAAAGGTAATAAAACACGATAGTAGTAATAATAATATTCTGCCGCGGTGGTGCAGCGGTTAGCATTGTCGCCTCACAGCAAAAGGTTCTCCCGTTCGATTCTTGGCTGGAGCACCTTCTGTGTGGAGTCTGCATGTCCTCCCTGCGGTGGAGTGAGGTTTAAAGACATGCAGGTAGGTGCGTGCGTGAATGGGTGTTCCTTCCTTGAAGGTTGGGCATTGGGCTGGCAACTCGGCACCGTAAAAATCCACTGCCAATCATGAGCGGACTGGAATTCCGCTGTGGCGACCCCTAACCGGGAAACGCCAAAAGACATTACTAGTAGTAATAATAATAATACCCGTTTGTTAACTAAATAGGCCCATTGGACACACAGTCCCTATTCAGGCTCACCTCAGGAGCAAAGTCTTGTTAATTGACTTGCTCAAGGTCACATAGTAGGCAAATAAGGGCTGAGAGAACCAAACCCTGTACCATAGGAACTACAACTCACAGCCCTTACCTACTTCACCCATTTATAAAAACAAAATATTTAAAAATTCAACTAAATTTTTTTTAATTCTAACTAAAATAACATTTTCTGTAATATTCCATAACCATAAACTCTGAAAAACATATATGTAGGTTAGGAAATATTTAACAGCATGGAAACTGCTTATATCAGCTTTGAAATAAATAAACTAATATTGGAATTAATAGAAACAAAAAGATTTGTTCTTAGATGTTTCACATAACAACTATAAGCCCCATGTGTATGTTGGTAATTTAGAAATTTCTCCAAGGCTAGCTTATTCAGGCCTCCCAGTCTATGTCCTTGAGATCAAGCAACTCTAATTGGGGTAAACACTGCATCAGTTAAAAAAAAAAATAGAAAATATTAGTCATTAAGGTTTCACGGCTGTGTTAATTAGTAGCCCCAGGCATAAACAAATGTAAAGCAACATTCTATACTGGTTTCATTCTAAGAAATTTACTAGTGGATAAACTAACTCACAGAAAAATAAAATAAAATACATGTACATCATAAAAATGCATTAAAAACTCAATATGGCTTCACAAATTTTAGCTATTTAACTTCAAGAAATGGAAGATTGGTTCTTTTTCTATAAAGGAATGAAAACATCATACCCTTGTACACTGAGCAAATAAACTTTTCCATTTGTTTGCCTCCTTTACGTGTACATTGCAAAAGGTATATTTAGTATCAGTGTGCTGAGCTCAGAGAAATTCTGCAAAACATTATATTAAAAAGTCTGTCATAGAATGTCAGAATACATAAATTCCTCCAATTCCTTTTTATTAGGGTTATATCAAAACCATAGACATTAAAAGAGCAACTTGTGGATTATGGTCACAACCAGATGGACACTCAGTTTTATCTATAGTACAAGCCATAAAAAAGAAGGGGAAGAATACATAAATTCCAAGGAGTAAGCCTCTCAGCTTTATGCCAAACAGCACATCCGAAATGAATATACCATCTTAGGCAGAAACAGACATAGCAGTTTTACATACAGATAGGAATTTATTTTATGTCGCTTTGAATATACCAATAAAATCAAATTAGTAAATGACTCAGACAGAAACAGAAATAGAAGTTTTACATACATATTTGCAATTGTTTATGTTGCTATGAATATACCAAGTAAATCAAACTAGTAAACGACTTAGGTAGAAACAGACATAGCAGTTTTACATACATATTTGCAATTGTTTATGTTGCTACGAATATATAAAGTAAATCAAACTAGTAAAGGACTCAGGCAGAAACAGACATAGCAGTTTTGCATACATAATTGCCTTTGCATGTAAGAGAGGAAGAGTGCAGAAGGTGGAGGTATGCTTGCCTCTTTTCTACAGCATGATACATATATATATATATATATATATATATATGTATATAGATATATAGATATATACAGTAGATATATATAGATATATGTAGATAGATATAGAGACACACACACACACACACATGTATGGATTCACTCCACTATGTCAGTTGCCCAGTAACTTAATTCTATGTCCAGTTTTATGTATATTTATTTATCTATATATATCTCACTCTCTCTCTCTTTATATACATATAATATGTATGTATAGAAACTACTTTTGTTGAACGGTGCTTTGGTCGACATCTGTTAAGTTAACACAATTTGTTCAACTAAACAGATGGTTCACACTTGTTGACAAAAGTAGCAGATCAGATGATTCTTGGGACTGGGGAATTTGCCCTTTCCTTGAGAAATGTGTGATCTCACCGTTAGAATATATAATTAGCAGAGGGTGTGGGGGTTGCAGTCCCCCACATGGGTGGAGCAGGAGAGCCTGCCCCTCCTGCAAAAAATTATTTATTTAACATTTGTTGACCAGGAAAGTCTGACTAGGACAGAGCCTATTTTCAGTGGAGGCATGCTGCATATGCATGCCTTCGGAATGTGGAGGAAACCAGAGTACTCAGAGGAAACCCAGGCAACTGCAAGGAGGACATGCAGATTCCACACAGAAATCACCCCAGCTGAGAATCGAACTAGAGAACCTCTTGCTGTGAGACAACAATGTTAACTGATGCACCACTGCCCCATCCACAAATTATGTTTCCTTTTGGCTTTTGATGAATACTTTTTGCATGCTCCAAGATTGATAATTTGGTGTTGCCATCATTATGCACGTCGATATTAGTGCCATTCCAAATATATATATATATATATATATATATATATATATATATATATATATATATATATATATATATACACACACACACACACACACACACACATATATTTAGATATATACATATGCATACACACACACACACACACATACACACACTGACTGTTTAGTGCAGTTTATGTTTAAGATATGATTTCTATAATGGAGCAGGTAAGGAAATCTGCATTACTTGCACTGTTCTGTGATCTTATACATGGTATGTTTAGGTTTTTTTGGGAATGTGGAATTATAACAAGTTTGCTTAATGGCACAGGTAAGAACGTTTCCCCTTCTGATTACTGTTGTGGAATCTCATAGGATATACATGTATATATATATATATATATATATATATATATATATATATATATATATATATATATATATATATATACAGAGAGAGAGTGTTGCAAGGAGCTGGAGGTGCAGACTCTTGTCTCTCTGCAAAAGCAATTTTTTTTTTGTTAAATTTGCTGAGCCAGGAATGTGATGAAAAAAGGTTTGGATTTTGAGTAATGGTCATAATGTTTTTATATATATGTTTATGTAGATCTATCTGTATAGCTATAGATATAATTATACATAGATGGATCCACTTAGATCGAGTAGTCCATACATTGACCTGTATAATGTTGACTGCAAAAGTTTGACAAACTGAACCATGACACATTAACATGCATGCATGGAGAAAGAACCTCGGCACTTGCAAAACATACCATCTTTTTTTTGCAGTGTGCCAAGCCCCCCTGCACTCCCCCATGTGGGGGGCACTGCAACCTCCACACCTCATGCTAATTATATATACTAACTCCAAAACTGTACAATCCCAGGGGAAAGGGAATATTCCCCTACCCAGTGATTGTCAATCTTACACATCTGTCGACCATCTGCATATATCAACCACATGCGGTTGATTAAACAGATGTCAGCAAACGAGCAGTTAGACCAATAGCAGGATACCCATGTATGTATGTATGTATGTATGTATGTATATATATATATATGTCTATACTCCCATAGCATTGCTAAACATTGGAATACCTTACCCTGCCAAATAACTCAAACTGACTGTATAAAAACCTTCAAATCAGCACTAAAATCACATTGGGCTGGATTCATGAAAGCTTGCACGGAGTCTTAGAGTAGAGTAAGACTCCATGCAGCCATCATGTCCGACGAGCGATCCAGGAACAGCCTGTAGGGGCATGCAAGAGAGCTCCTAAAATGGCTCTTACACGGACAGGGCTGGGATATGCAAATGACCTCAACTGCAGGCAAAAGGCATGCAAATGAGGTAGATTTGCGATTCAGGAAACCCAAACCTGTCCGAGTAAGAGCGGTGTTATTTGCAGAAATGTACTCAGTTGACAACTGAGTACAGTTCTGCAAATAGCAAAACAGAGCCGTGACAGCTCCAAATAAAGGTTGCATCCAGTGCAGGAAGCATGCCAATGGCCAAATATATGGCCATTGGAAATGTGTCCTGATGCAATATGAAAATAAAAATAATTTTTTTCTCTGATTTCCGATGTTTAAGCATAGCGCAGCGCCGTGCAAATGGGCTGTGCTCTAAAACCTAGAACACTAAAAATTAAAACCCACAAATGTGGATATTATTTAAAATGTTAATGTACAATGCAAGGGAATGGCAGGCTGAAGACAACATGGCCACCAAGTAGAGGTTGCTAAGGGGGGAAGCTCAGTCTAAGAGATGTAACCAAGCATTAGTAGGCAATCCTATGTAAATGAGGGTTAGGATAGTGAATTACAAGTTTACATAGCAAATGAGCACAGTCAGTGGAGTGTAGGAGTAGGATAAGGGAAGTAACAGAGTAGAAGATAGGTGACATCACGAGGGGGGTATATTTGAAAGAAGTGAAGCTCATTGGAGAAGAGTGGCATGTGTCTGCTGACATTTACACATCATGGAAAGAGGTGTGTCAGCAGGTAGGCTAGGGAAAGGCAAGAAATGGAAGGTGTATGCCGTGGATAACACCAAAGTTTCTTGCTGAGTGTGCATGCGTGTGTGTGTGCGCCTGTAAACCCGAGTAAGACAGAGTGCGCATGTGTAAGTGTGAGTGCGCATGTTTAAGACGGAGTAAGCATGTATAAGGCTGTTTAAAGAGTTGTAAGTGCGTTTGCGCTGGTGTGCATGTGTTTTAACCTGAATAAGCAAGTTTTAGTCCGTGTAAGCATGTGTGCGCACGTGTTAGCTTCTGTGCGTGTGTTTGCTCTTGTGTGCGCAGCGCTCCCCCCCTGAGGAAACAGAAAGGAAAAAGGAAGCACAACAAATAGTAGGAAGCTACCAGGGAGTACTAGCAGAGCTAGCAGGTGAAAACAATCAGAATCAGGCAATTACACAGGCAGTACACTAGCCCAGCCCAGCCTAGCACTTAAAACTCTGCAAACAACAGTCCATTATGTTTCTGAGACAAAGAAATGTTAGGGGCTGCCATTGCTGTTATAAGGCGACATATGCAACATGCTGAGGGTGGTTACAATGGAAATGCTGCTGGACAACCCACAGTGAGGAGACGGAGAAGAGTGTACAGGCCCAGGGTAACCTACCAGGGGCTGCATGAGCTGGATATAGTGGAGCGCTATAGAGTGGACAGAGACCTACTGCAGAAAATTGTTGAGCTGTGCAGGCCACGCCTCACACACAGAACCAACAGAGGGGAACCCATCCCAGTGGAAACCAAGGTATGTGTTGGCCTAAGAATATTAGCAACAGGTACATTCCAGAGACCAACTGGTGATATGATGGGGATATCACAGGCGTCAGCATCTAGGGTACTGCACCAGTTCCTGGATGCCATGTCAGCACATGTCGGTGATCATGTATATTTCCCCAATTCCCGTGAGGTATTGGCCAGCAATATGCGTCTCTTCCAGCAAATAGCAGAATACCCTGAAGTAGTGGGTGCAATAGACTGCACGTACATATGCATCAAAGCACCATCCGGTGAGCAGGGTAGGGTCTACTTCAACCGCAAGGGCTTCCCCTCCATCAACTGCCAGGTCATATGTGATGCCCAGGGCATAATAATGAATGTGTGTGCAGGCTGCCCTGGAAGCTACCATGATTCCCATATCTGGCATCTGACACAGCTGTACCAGACATTTGCCAATGGGGAATCCCACATGGTCATCTAGTGGGGGATGTTGGCTATGCACTGGAGCCATGGCTGACGACACCCATCAGAAATGCACAAACACCTGAACAGGAATGCCATAATGAGGCACACGCACAAACACGTAATGTAATAGAGCGTGTGTTTGGGCTGCTCAAGTCACGGTTCCGGTGCCTGGACACATCTGGTGGAGACTTGCAGTGCTCACCAACTACATGTACCCAAATTGTCATGGTATGTGCTATGCTACATAATATGATCCTGCGAAAACAGCTGCAGCAGGACCAGCATAGGCCTGGGCCAAACAGCCCCCCACCATTGCCAAGGCCATCACAGGCAGAGCGTGACTCGGAGGAGGAACAACCTGAGCCTGCCCCAGTAGGCAGAAGGAGGCATGCCCAGTATGCTTTGGCCTTGGCAAAGAGGCAATGCATAGCACATACACTGGCTCAGTAGGAACCCTGGAAATGATACCTCTCTCTGACCCGCACATATAGTAAAAGGGATGCCTAAGTTGACACTACCTGCTTTCAAACATGTACAGGGAGTGTAGTATGTGCATCCGACATAGGCAGCCCTGCAGCACCACCTAAGGCATGATTGCCATGTGTTAAGCAATATAAAGCAGTGCTAAACAGCATTTACCACCATGTAGTATATGCAAACAAAATCGCAAACACCAACTAGCACAACTTGCTCAATGTTGAGTAATATTGGGCAACGTTGGTGAATATTGAGCAATGTCAGACAAGCCTGGTCTAAGTAGGGCATAGCTGAACAAAAGCCAACATGCTCATATTTATTTAACTGGCCCTTAAGCAGTCTGGTCTGCTCAGTATGAAAATATAAAGCAGTGATGGGCCTCGAACCCAGGATACTGTGCACTATAGTCAAAGTACTGAACCACTAAACCATGACAGTATTGCAGTGGTCAGCCTGTATGAAGGAATGTTGATAAGTCTATGCAAAGTATCTCATGGAAACCCTGCAGGCACAGCATAATCCCTGTCGAGTTATGACACAAAGGTGAGTCCTGCAGTAAGAACAGAACCTGACTTCCAACACACACAGTATAAATGTTAATATTGGTCATGTTCACACACATAAACAAATGTAGTGGACCTCAGATAGCAACATACTGAAAGGTCACACTAGACATGCTCACACAGTTGAATAAATGAGACAAATGTCAGGCAATAAAACACGGAAAGCCTGAACTGGGCATGCTCACAGACTTAGGCCATGTCTGAGTATAGCCGTGGGCCATGCATATCTGGCAGTTGCATGTGTTAACCCAGGAACCTGTCACTATCCAGCAATCCACCCTGTGCACACAGTTATATGAAAACAAACACATTTATAATTTAGTGGAACCCTGTCATAATCAAATATGTTCTGCAGATACCGAAGTTGTTCATAGAAACTGGTAAAGCAAAGACGATAAAGACCTGCAAACAGTATCAGCAATAAACATTGTGCATCCTGAACATTAGCATAGGTTCAGAGGTTGATACTAGGCTATCTGCCCTAGGGCATGTACAAGCCTAGCCAGAGTGTGTTTGGCATTTGCAACCCTGTCAGATTACTACACTGTGTGTGTGAATAGTAGGTCACACAAGATAGCCCATGTACGTTTAGGCTAGTGTGCCTCTGTCTAGCAGGGACACAGAAGATATCCCAGGGGTAAACATACGATCACCCATACAGTCATCAAGATGTCTCCTGTAGGGGGTCAGTGGGTGGCTCTGCCTATGTGAACCTGGGATTACAATCTGGAGTGAGTGGAAGCTCTGGGATAAGAATCTGTCCCTCCAGCGTGTCCTATTAGCATCTGTGCTGAGGTATACGTCCCTGGAGTGCGTAGCTCCAAGAGAGTTGGATATCCTGAGGTGGAGCATGTCCAGTAAATCTGGGTTGGGTATATCTGTAAACAACAGGCACACATCATATCTGAGTAGGTGGTAAGCGACTGAGTAGAGCTGGAGTTACTGCATCCAAACTGTGCAGGGCATCTGTGTGAGTCCCTAGATCTGCTTGGTGAGGAACTTCTGTGGCCAGTACAGTTGCTGCAGGTGTCGGGTAAGGTACACCCCAAATGTGGCATTGTAACCAAGCATGGTTGTGATGAGTATAGGGGCACAATGACCTCACTCGATCTAGATGTGAAACCATATGGGATAAGGTGTCCCACATAGAAGGTGTGTCCAACCACTTTGGCAATGTGAATGTCAAAGACGACAGTATGAACAAGTCATGTTCCCAAACCCCTAACAACTCCTATCATATGTAATGGAGTACTACCTATGTGGTAATGTGTGGGCATGTTGTTATTCCCAAAGGGGATGACTATGCAACTAATGGCATTTAGCTGTAGGGCATGGCTCAGGCACCAGTCATCCATCTCTATGAGACCCTGTTTGAGTATGCATGTGGCAGCTGGAGAGTTGATCATGGCACCCAGTTTGCAGTCAAGTGCAAACATGTTCAGCCATATTCCCCCTGTGGTAGCCTGTACGTCAGACAAATATATACTGAACAAGAGAGGTCCACGTGTAACTGGTGTATAGTCAGACATGGCACCTGCAAGTCTGACCATGTGGGTGCTATCCCTGATCCAGGTAGCAATCCATCGTGTGAGATATGTGTCCATATCGACGCTGGTGAGACTATGCATAATGGCCCAGTGGGTTATTGTGTTGAAGAGCTTTGCAAGGTTCAGGTAGGCTGTGTGGACAACTGTCCCTATGTTGATGAACCTGTTAACCGTTTAAAGAATACAAACAGGTTCAACAGGCAAGATCTGCCCACAACAACGCTGAAATGTGTAGGACACAGTGTCTGTAGGTTCCCGATGTCTATGTGTATGAATCCCATGACAATACGCTCCATAGCTTTGCAGAACAGGCTAGTTAGGCTTATAGGGCAATATTGTCTGTGGTCCATTGTGGCACCAACTCTGTGGAGTGGGACCACTATCGCTGTACGCCATTCCTTGGGTACATATCCTGTAGTAACTCTGATACTGAACAGTGATGTAATGTGAGGGTTACGTCTGTCATGAAGCTTGTGTAAGATGCAGGCCGGGACACCGTCTGGTCCCATTGATACTGTGATGTACGCTTTGGGGAGGGCAGCACTCACCTGTTACTGTGTGATGATAGGGAGGTTATACTCTGTTGGGATGGATAGTTGCTCCTTAGGGGGGATAGGGGGGAGACATCTGCACTGAACCTGTTTGCTAGGATGTTGGCAATGCCAGTGGGTTCAGGGTACGTTTAGTCAGTATGCAGTAACTCACAGCATATCAGTGAGTGTCCACCTAGGTTCCTGACATAACTGAAGAAGGCCATGTGATAGTCCTACGTGTCTGGTGCAATTGTCTGGTAGAAGCGGCCCTTAGAAAAGTTCATGAGTGATCGTAGCTATCTGCTAGTACAGATCACAGATGCCTTCCCAGTCTGGGATTGTGCTCTATCATGTAGTAGCATCCTACTGACATTATACAGCTTATTAATGGCTGGGGTCTACCAGACAGGTACCCTGCTATTGGACTAGTGAGTCCTGTTGTTATTTGGGATAGCACAATCCATGCAGTCCACTAGGTGTCCATAGAATGTGCATGTAAAGGATTCAGCAGTGTGAGCCGTATTTGCCACTGTCTTAGGGTCTCTGAAGGATACCACCTTGCTTTGGTGAAGTGAGACGTTGGCTCATGAGAAGTTCACCAAGATTACCCAGGATGGGTGTGTGGAGGGTATATGTATGTCCAGTGAGATACATGTATGTTCTGACCTTACCAATGAGGGGTATATCGCTGGTGTGGAACATAGAGTCCCTATGTTGGTGATGATCAGGTCCAATATGCATTCCCCCTTGTGGCTGTGCTGACTGTTTGTGCCATAGCATATGAGTGTACAAATTGTAGTGACTGTTGGGTGAGGGTGTTGGGGCTTGAATAGTATCCCCAGTCAATATTTGTGTATATGAAGTCACCCAATATAATGGTGTTTGTGGAGACCTTCATATTCTCCATAGTTCCCATGAAAGCCGAGTGTGGTTCCTGAGTTTGGGAGGGTGGTCTGTAGCAGGCAACAAACTGAAAGGCAGTTTTTCACAATGGTAGTTGTATATGTATGGTCTGTGATGCTTTGTGCAGTGCTACTAACCCGGTGGTGTGTGTATCTGTGATGTATATGGATACTCCCCCTAGTTGTGTTGTCTGTTCCTAGTCTTGTTGTCAGAAAGCATGGTATGAAACATAACCTGGTAGTGCTGGTGTGCATAAGTGAGCCTGAAGCAGGCATCTGTTAGTGCACAGATATCACTATCCTCCATACTGAGGAGAGTCCTGAGTGGCCGCAATATGAGGGTAACACATCTGGTGTTGAACAGCATTACCCTTAGTTTCATTTAACCTATAATGTCTATGGAGGTGGGTTTGTCTTTTGAGCTCTGCTTAAAAAAGGCGCTATGGTGGTAGCAAGAGCCTTAGCCAGCATTCAAAAGTCCAAGGGTGACAGGTGCAAGCTGTCCATAGTGAAGCTACGTGGCATGTTGAGCTTGTCACCACAGGCTGTCAGACACTGCATCCCCTATGAATGAAACAAATTTGTTAGGTAACTGTTAAACATGATATGTTTGTCTGTATACTGTGAGATCATAATTGGTGGGTGTAAGATGCTAGACAAGGTCAGGGTCATACTGGCCTGAGCTACATGATCAGAGTGTTCCTCCATGTATCATGTCATGTGGTCCAGGGAGTAACATCTGAGGTTTTACACACCAACATGGACAATGATGGTGCCAGTCCTGTACTTGCTTTGGAGTGACCTGACTGCCTGTGTTATGTGGCAGATCCTGGCACCTGACAGACAGCCCAAAGTGACTATTCCCTTGTTAGGGCTGGTGAGTGGTACGGCAGTGTGTCTGACCATAAGTGTCGCCTATTACAAGTGTATTAGGTGTGTTGTTTAGCCCGAAGGGCAGTGACTGTGTGGCACACTGACATTGTGAACTATGTGATATGTGGATATTGTAGTGGGGTAGCAGTTGTGTGTGTGTCTGCTTTGGAGGTCTCTGCTGCTTAGGCATCCGAGTATGTCTATGTGTGATAATGTGGTTTGAGTGCTGTTGCTAGAGGATATGTGAGACTGATATGTGGTGTGTGTGGTTACTTTCACCACCTGATAGACTGTGCCAGTCATGGGTCGAGAGAATTCAGCACCCTGTATGTCTCTATAGGTGCATCTCACACATATAGCTGAGTTTGTCAGGAGGAGGAGGAGAGGGTTGTCTGTGTACATGAGGCAGATGTGACATTGTGTCAATATCACAATATTCACCAGCTGGACTGGAGAGTACACACAAAACCGACCCCTGGACATGCCAGGATATTATGGTGACATACTCTGTAGCCTGATCACACAGGATCAGTAGGGTTTTAAGTGTGTAAAAGAGTATAACAGGGATTAGTGCTCATGTTCGTTGGTGTTTTGTAAAGAGTAGCTGAGAAGGAGTCCAGACTGAATCATGACACCTCCTTCAGCTATGTCATAAATAGCAATGTACACCCATATATGTCCTGAGTCAGGGCCAACTGTACCTGACTGACAATGCCAACATCCTGACAGACAGGCCCATATGTACATACCCACCTCCCACTGACAATAGGCCATATCATCATACCAGGAGATATCACATGTAGAATGGATGAGCAGCTACCCCCACTGCCAAAAGCATGGCAGCAAGTGGAATACATTGATTCCCAATATGTGTCATGCACAAACTACAGAACAAACAGATCCTGCACCTGAACAGTCAGCTGAGCCTCACCCCCTACACAGGATGTGGAACCATTGAATGTGTCACAGCAACATATGGCACTCCCCACAAGTGTTGGTGCACAACACACCATGGGAAGTCAAGTCCAGTACACCTATGAAGTCTGACCTGCAAGGTCATGGAGTCCATCATGGTTGCAGTCATAAATAGAGCTATTGGAAGCTGACATACACACAACCCTACCAACTGTGGTATGTTCATGTGCGGATCATGGTTCCCAAACAAGCTAGACTGTTTGCAAGGCAGCCGCCAAGGACATACATCAATGAACACATCTACACATGTCTCACATAGACTTTGAATAACCCTTTATCAACATCCCAGACACATGTAGTATCCACAAAACCAACAAGCTGTGCATAAATATGTGTTGACATATGACGGAATGTCAATGTGTCCATAGATAGATCACACAAGGTAAGGATTATGAGGTCTTGTTCAAGCTGTTGACACCTGCTGACCCACATGGACCATTCCTGGAATGGCATAAAACAAAGTGTACACACATCACCATGTCCAGTCTGATGATGTCACCATCCTATAAATACAGCAGGTGAAGGGAAACCAGTCAGTAAAGCAAATAGTGCACAGTGTTAATGCGTCTCTCTCTAGTATCATAACATAGTTAGGTAAGGGTTTCAATCCTGCAAACAGTGAGTCTGTGTGTGGATGGAGGTGTGTGTATGTGTGTAGTTTCCTTTGAGAGGTGTTCCCTTTTTGGAGACTGAGAAAACTCACTAAAAGAGGTGCATTCCTCTTTGGAAAGTCTGATGATGTCACCATCCTACAAATACAGCGGCAGAAGGGAAACCAGCCAGTAAAGCAAATAGCACGCCATGTTAATGCATCTCTCTCTAGTATCATAACATACTTAGGTAGGGGTTTGAATCCTGCAAACGCTGACTGTGTGTGGGGAGTGTGTGTATGTGTGCAATTGTCTTTGAATGGAGTGCCCTTTTTGGAGACTGGGAAAACACCTAAAAGAGGTACATTCCTCTTTGGAAAGACTGATGATGTCACCATCCTACAAATACAGATGAAGAAGGGAAACCAGCCAGTAAAGCAAATAGCGTGCCATGTTACTGCGTCTCTCTCTAGTATCATAACATAGTTAGGTAGGGGTTTGAATCCTGCAAGCACTCACAGTGAGTGTGTGCGTGTGTGTGGGGGGGTGTATGTATGCAGTTTCCTTTGGGGGGGGTGTTGGAGACTGGGAAAACACACTAAAAGAGGTGCATTCCTCTTCGGAAAGACTGATGATGTCACCATCCTACAAATACAGAAAGAGAAGGGAAACCAGCCAGAAAAGTAAATAGCACGCCATGTTAAATATATCTATATTTCTATATATCTATATATGTATATATCTATATATCTATACACACACACACACACACACACACACACACACATATATACATGTATATATATACACATACATCTAAACATCCATTGCTGTACATATAGCTGCACATATACTGCCCACCTTTCATGGTGGGGATGTCAATTATGCAACAGTTGTGAGACATACGGTTATGTAATACTATTGCACAATGTTGTGCAGAATGCATTCTGTTGTCCTCAGGCCATATAGCTGTAGCAGGCCTCACTGCCTGTAGCTCAGTCCCACAGCGTTTAATCACCACATGACGTATACCGGCACTGCTTGCTTTCTGCAATGCCACACACTACAACCTACATACATATGTGCACATAGCAGCCTTCAACGACATACATATGTCCAGCCTTCACTAACAGTTGCAGTACGCCCCTTGCCCTATGCAAATGTGCATGTACATATAGATACGGACTGCTGCCACATATGGATGATTCACAGTATGTAGGGTACCCTTCAGACACATCTTTTGGATGTCAGCAAATGCATATTTGTTACATACCTTACCTTTGTATTCCTCACCTCCATCTGTTGTAGGTGTTGTATTTTTTTTTTTTTTGGTTTTGGTTTCCTCTGTGTGTTGCTGTTTGTTTTCAGTGTCTGTCTCCTACTGCCTGTTTGTATCCATCTGTCTGTCTGTCTGTCTCTGTCTGTATCTCTCGCTTGTGCTTTCTCTCTCTCTCCCAGTTGGTGCAAAGATATTATTGCATGTGTGGACAGCAGATACAGGCTGCTTTTCTAGGTATCTGCACATGTGCATGTGATGGCCTCTGCACCAATTGGTGCCCACCATTTAGTAATTGCATGCAGCCTGCTGTGTGGTAATTGCAGTTCTCACTGTGATTTCAGGACACTGCTATAAAATGATAGGTTAGGTAGGCCCCTTTCAGTTTTGCAAGGTGCGGACCATGCTTGTTTGCTGTGGACACTGTTGTCTCAGTCAGAAGGTTGGTATATGTCTCATATCTGGATTCTGAGCATATGTATTACTACACCATTTCTGATGTGCAAACAGTGTCTACTCTCACTTATTGACATTTATCATTAAGTGGGATTCCCCAACTTTCTGCCTACTGCTACTACATTTCACAGGGAGTCTGAAGGGCACAGCTAACATTTGTTTGCAAATCAGGGATATCCCTGTAAACCAGTCACATTTGGGAGGTCTGGCCTCTGACCTATTCAAATATGCCAGTGTTTATCCTGCTCTGATACTGTGTGGGGTTTGTAAGGTGCTACTGTAACATTATTCCCTACTAGCATGGCTGGTTCTCTTTTCACAGTCATGTCATTCAATTCCACAACACTTGCTGATTAAGGGCCACAGAACATGATTTGTGTTATGCCATTCCTATTTTCTCTTTACATTTACTCATTGTAATGCATGATATATTTCTTTCAGCATCAAGTTATTGTATATCTGCTGTGGTGTAGTGGTACTTCATGCAGACTGGTGAGCCCAAGGTCTAGGGTTCAAGACTGACAGGTGTATTTTATTTTGCTGCTGAGCAATACAAGGGCCCTGTCATACAGAGTGACTAAGGCACTTTTAAGCAGTTGTAAGTGGGTTTGCGCGGGTTTACACGACACTTAGCGATGCTTAGCTAAGCGCACACAAGCTCACACTTGCGCACCCCTGCTAACTACTGCTTAAAAGTGCTTACTCCCGCTAACCCCCGCGCTAATTTCTTTGAAAGAAAAGAAAATGGGGAGATAGGAAAGTGGTGAAAAAGGGGGCACAAAGACGGAAAGACAGTAGGTAAACCAGCTGGGATGTGCAGGAAGGGTATAGGGAAGGCCCATAGCTGCCCATTTCTGTACCAGCAACAGCTGTGCATATGTTCATAATTTGGTGTGAAATTTGCAACCTTCCACCCCTGAGAGAGGGATGAGGACAACAGAGTATGTTGTAGTGCCAGTTATAATTATCAGTTTACATGTCCGGCGGACATGTGTGCGAAATGGGCAGCTATGTATGGGGTGTAATTTTTTTGTGGGAACAGATTGCCCTTTTTTATTACTTTTTTTCAGGTGAGAGTGGAATGTGAGGTAGGGGATGTAGGTATATTTGGGGAGGTAGGTTGGGGAGGTAAACAGACAAGACAAACAAGATGCACACAGGGGCAGAATTTGACACATGGGGTGGGTGAACACAATTGACGGGGAAGTTTGTTTGGAAATCGCAAGCCTATGAGCCCACAGATGGTAACAGCGGAACTGAGATCCCCACCCATGGGCAGTCACCACTGCACCTTCACAGCCCCGAGGGTGGCTGTGCTGGGGGCTGCATAGGATGGGCAGGCTCACCCACGAGACGCTCTACTCTCGCCTCAAGCTGGCATAGGGGGATCAGCGACTGAACACTGGATCTCCCTACGCACCACAACCCGGACCCTTCGAAGGGTGACAGGTGGCCCTTCTCCTCTCACGGTTGTATGGGGGGGATGAGCCCCATCCCCTGCAGTGCTTCCACCCAAAGGTGGCACAGAACCAGTGGAGGAGGGGAGCCCGGGCTGTGCACCAGACCTGCTGGTGCCAGGTGCACTCGCCGGCTGAGGAGGGACAGGTGGGTCCGCTGGGACCGGCCCTCCCATACCTTCTGTGATTAGGTGTGTTTAATTACAACATAAGCAAAACAGCATTCCAGATTAGTTGTAACAGCATGCACTAATATTCCCATTAACCCAACACACCAAGGGTACAACAGTTGAAAAGCAAGCATAACACATGCATATATTGAACCACAGTGGTTATTCCAACAGCATGCAGGGATGTTTGGTAGCAACAGGCCACCATGATTGTGGTGTTCAAACAGGGCACATGCATCATCGTGAATGTAAATTTTTATAGTACAATAGGACATATGTCCCAACAAATATTTAAGATTACACATACCCATTGAGGTGTGGAATTGCATGGTTTATGCACATACAGTAGGATGTATTAAATACCTTGGTTAACATCTTTTAATGACCTTTTCATCTACACTACATTCCTAGTGACTGCAAGTGTATATCCCCTACATGTATTATTACACTTGCCACCATACATTAGGTTGTGTAATGGGTTTGGCTAGTTCAATATATGCCTGACCTATATCTGACAAACTAACTGTCCAGGATGCAGATGTTACTGCTACATATTTCTTGATTGCATTTATATTTCTTTATCTACATATCTGGGATGTTTTCACATGACATTTTCACTTAGATTTATACAGAACCCTGCATTTCTTGACACACACTCACATTTTTGGGGAAAATATAACATGCTACACATGTGCCAGTTTTACTTATTCATGCCAGCCTGTAACTGACTGTTGTGGACTGTATATATGTTTCACAGCTACTAGCACTTCCATCACCCACTTTATATGGGACTGCACATCTCTGGGTTGCCAGTACCTTTTCAAACAGTACTGTTTGTATAATGCAAGGGTACAACAACATTTCAGACTCTGACACAGACACACTCTGGGCTTTAGACCTTTATTAATGACATTACACACTTTTCCACAGGCTCACTCCTTTATTTGTTTTAACGGTGTATATGGCAGACATGTTCAAGACATATTATACCTTTATTAATAGGTTAGCATGCTCTTTTTTCAGGCTCACTCACTTATTTTATATGACAGTGCCTGCAGAGATATTATTCCAGACATATGTTACCTTTCTTAATGGGTTACTACACTCTTTTTCTGCCTGTCTGACGTTTTTATCTGACAGTACATGCAGAGGACTTATTCAGGCAATGTTATGGCTGTATCATTGGACTATAACACTTTCTTTCATGCTCTCTCCCATATTTTATATAACAATACATGCAGACTAATCACTAACCTGCCTGGTGGCGCAGCCTTAGCAGCCTATCAGCATAGGCTTGCTGATTCATAGCACGGTCACCTGCAGCTGTAAAGTAAATGAGGGGATATTGAGACATACCTATCTGTTATACATACTCCATTATCAATTCTTACATACTGCATTCCATGGCTACATACTCATTTGTGGGGCATCCCGCATCCCACGGGCCTCCTGTATCCACTGGTTTAGGCAGTCCTGCTTTTGTCTCTTCAGGTCTGCATGGTGGTGACGGACCTGCTCACCAGTCCGAGGAACGCCTGTGGCACTGGTGAGGTCACAAGCTAACCGGTTCCAAGCCTCTGCCTTGTACTCCGTCCCTTGGAACTGGCCCTGCAGGAGTCTTGACTCGTGACGGTGGACAAGGAGCCAAACCATGTATTTGGACTCCTCGATGCCCCAACGTTGTACTCGGAAGCGTGTTCCCTCTCCGACACCAGACATTCTAACTGCAGATGTGAGCTACAATCAGTTATGGTGTGTATTCCCACCTGTGGGGCT
This sequence comes from Protopterus annectens, assembly GCF_019279795.1. NCBI lineage: Eukaryota > Metazoa > Chordata > Ceratodontiformes > Protopteridae > Protopterus > Protopterus annectens. The sequence continues at coordinate 1,308,895,933 of NC_056735.1, read as the reverse complement.
TAAATATGCTGCATTTCCCGCACTTTTTTGTGATTGGCCGTTTTGTAAAATTCTCGGCTGACTGCAGACCTGCTTAGTAATGGTTAAACTATCATTTGTAAGTATATGAATGTTAACAGTGGATGTTTCCTCTATGTTGTCATGGCTTAGTGGTTCTATACTTTGCTTCTGATGCACAGAGTCCTGGGTTCGAACCTTGTCATTCATTTTATTTTCATACTGTCCAGACAGGCTAGGGGGTGTGGCTACATTTAAACAACTTTGCTCTACGTTGCTCCTCGGAGCCCTACGGTGCCCTGGTTGGCGCGGCGCGCATGTCCGCGCAAACACATTGCGCTAGGTAAAGCACTTTTAAACTTTGGGCAACTCTATTGCGCTGGGTAAAGTGCTATTAAACTATGGGCAACTCTGTTTAGTTAGGTAAAGCACTATTAAACTATGGGCACCTCTGCTTAGCTGGGTAAAGCGCTATTAAACTATGGGCACCTCTGTTAAACTGGGTAAAGCGCTGCTTAATGGCAGGCTATTATATGTCTGGATCCTTTAAAAATATATATTTTGTTCACTGATACATTGGCCATTTCACTGCTTTTAATAATATTTTAATCATATATGTCTGGTATTATTTCAAATACTGATTTAAAGCATAAATAAGAAGGGGAGTGGTGGGACTCAAACCGTGAATGCCTCTTCTTTGTTCATATGCTCTACCATTACGCTATTGCAATTTGGTATGATTTGCATAAACATTCTTTCTTATGGCCTTCCATGTCGGAATTGCTAACTATAGCTAAGCAATGGGCACACCCGTGCACACACGTGCAAATACGGGCAGCTATATCGTGTATTTTAAAAAAATATATATATTTTACTTTTTATAACTCTGATGGGGGTTTACAGTGTCAGGGTGTGTGGTGTTGGGTGCAAGTACATTTGAGCGAACTCGCTCTTGTGTGTTGACATTTTGCTTTTGCTACACTTGCAGGGGCGTGGACATTTAGACTGCTCGGCAGTCGGACACGCCCCCTGCTTTCATACTCGGTCCGTGTAGAAGTTACGGTTGAGTCAGTGTGCCCTCATGAATATTCATGACACGCTGACGTCATACCGTTCAACTGCAGCCTCCCAGTAAGACTTATTAATCCGGGGGATTATCTAAATAACCCCTCCTGTCCCTGCAAAACAAACAAACTACTTAAACTTGTCCCTTAATTAATTCTTGTATGTGTAATGTCTAATAGCGGGTTCTATAACTTCTGTCTTGTGCTCAGTTATGCAAATTTTTTTACTAACACACACTGTAAATTTTACTGTTGCATATCTGTGCTTTATATATATGTAACTTCTTGACTGTACATTGTGATCCTTAAAGCTTTAATAATGTAAACTCTGTAATGTATTGTATTGCATATCTCTGCTTTTATACTATAACTTCAGTGATTCTTACGTTAAATTTGTATACATTTTAATACTTTGTGGAGCTTTTCTTCCTGGACCTACACTGAAAATGGGTTTCTGACCCAGTGGACTTTACCAGTCAACAAATGTCAATAAATATATAGATAGATACACACACACATACACACACACAATACATATGTATATATATATATATATATATATATATATATATATATATACATATATATATATATATATATATACACACATACATACACACACACACACACACACACACACACACACACACACACACACACACACACACACACACACACACACACACACACAGATACATGTATAAATATATGTCCCTGAGCAGAATCCATCTGGCATATTTGCTTCTGTTATCATGTAAGCTACCAACTACCAAGTGTGTGTCTGCTGTTAAATTGCTAAAGTTGGAGTCAAACTGCAAAATCTGTATATCAGGCAGTGGATATGTAACAGATATAAGGAATAAATTCAAGAAATAGGCATCCGATTCAATCCAGGCAATATACCTAACATCATTTTTATAAATGCAGAAATGTGGTTTTATCAAGTATGCTGTTAAGTATGATTAAGAAAAGTTTTGTTGTGCATTCTCTTGAGTGATAGAAAATGTATACATAACTGCAGGGTGAAGTAGCAAGCACATTAGTATCTACACATCTTTTTTCTCTTTAATACCAAGGCACTTTAGATGTGTTGTAAATTTTCTGAATGTTTTCCTATGGAAAATGCTTTGCACTGGCATGTAGCCATATAGACCATGCCTTCAGAATAACATGTGATGAACTGTCTGATCTCGTATATCTTTCTGCTGTTCATAATAATTCAGACAGATATTAGTTATGTGACTTTCTCACCATCATGCTGGGTCTTTGAGTAGACAGTATGGCTGCATGGTTGCTAGGACAGCTTGGGAAGTAAAATTTTCCCAGACATCAATTCCACCCAGTGGTCATCCCCAGTTCCTCAGTCTGGCTGTTCTTATCATGTCCCTGGAGAAAAAGAAAAAAAAATCATCTTTCGTCTTCTCTTTCTCTCTCTCTTTTCAGTTAGATAGCCAGTCGGTTTTCATATAACCCTGGAACAACAAAAACAAGTAATTGTCTAGGTTAGGATATATATCTTCCTTAAATGACTATGAAATACATTGATACACAGACTGGTGCTCCATATCCGGTTACAACAGACCTTATTAATATTTTAAACTTGACATGGCACATTTATTCACATCCTTTCTTACACCAGTTTTTTTAATCACATTTCAGTTATCATTTTTGCAAAGAAAAATAGCACATACTTTAGCTGGAATGAAATGGCTGTAGCCATGATTTTTTGCCACTCTATATAAACCAGTTAAATTCTGGAAAGATGTATAAGGCAGGATTTTCATGGTGACCGTGTTAAGATTTAACAGTTCCCTAAGTATTATAAAGCTGATTTCACCTAACCCCATTCCTTTCCGAAACCACATTAGTGCAGTCAGATAAGTAGCAGTGCTTCCCCAGCGCCAACCTGCAACTATTTTTGTAATAACATGTGCTCTGAGCATTTTAACAGCGTGCCATACTACTGGCCTTCCTTGTGCCTACCTGATACTCAGGGAGTTAACCATCAGCTGCTTTTCTCATCTGTTCACAAAATCCATAGAAGAGATGGTTCCTGAGCTGGCTTCTGGTACTAACCTGAGAAGTGGGCTGAGTGCAAAAGAGAAAGTGAGTCAGCCAAAGAGTTATTCATATCTTGCATATGCTGAACACTTGACTACTATATTTAAAGTTATGTACCATAGACTGAAATGTGTTATTAACCTGCCCATTACCCCATCCTCCTGATGATTTTTTTATTGTGTTACTTGACATAACTTTGACAATCCTGTCCCCCATACAGCCTCCACAATAGTTTCACTGTTTTTAGAACTGTGAAATACTCAAGATCTATGAGAGCTACTCAGTCTCCATGACAAATTCTAGTGGTCATGGGACTGCTAAACCATCTCTCCTTAATGTACCCCTCCAAATCTTATGTGTTCTGCTGCATCTGTGAAGAGTTCTGCTATCTGTTATGTGACAGTTCTGTGCCATAATGCCGTGCCAATGAAGTCATGCATGAACACAAACCGCAACTCAAAGTCCATTGCCATATCCCCTGAGTTATGGCTTAATACAGCCTGCTTGCTTTGCTACTAACCTGGACATGTACATTCCGTCCTCTGGGATCACCAAATAGGCACAATTTAAAAGGCTTGTCAGCTCCTGCAATTGTTTTGAAGTAACTTTTTCTCTGGCTATTGCTTGGTTCAGTGTTCTGCATATCTTGTAATTTTATTCAACCAGCAGGTAAGACAGTCTTGTTCTATCATCACTTTCCAGTGTTTCTGGCATTTTTGTGAATTTGCCTGTCCCATGAAAATAAATTGCTTAAATAGTGAACCATGTTATTTTTCCCAGCTACCTGTGCTACCACGGGATACAAAAAAAAATACTAAATTTCTTAAATACTGTACAGGCAATTTAGCAGCTCATGGATATGCATGTGTCCATATAGTAGTGCTGCTTCAGATCCTATACCTAACCTCCATGAGTTTAAAGACTAACTGTATGCCAACCTCGGCTGTGACTGCCTCCATCCCCATCTGCTGGTCCATCTTGACTGCCTCATCAAAATACAAATAAGATACTGGCAATTCCTTTTCATCTATGTAATTAATCACTGACTCATTCACTACATGTGATAGTGATGCATAATTCCAAACTCCCATGCTTGTTTCTTAGGTACCATACCTATTAGTGATAACCTGAGACCCTTTCTAGGTAGTTTAGTAATGGGTCATCAGCTACCCTGCTATCATTTCTGTTTCTAACTTCCCGTGACCAGGGTTTTCTGCTTTGACCTAATTCACCCTGCTATAATCTTCATCATAATGCAATCACTTGTTACCTTCTTGTTTAGATTGCATCGTGAGTAATCTAGTAATGTTACCCAATGCCTTTATTGAGATACTTTCCTTCAGAACTTCAGTACAAACAAGAAACCAGTTGTCTATGTTTTCTTTTTTCCTGCATACTATTTTCTTCTTTTGCACTTCTTTTTATCCCGATCTTTGTCCTTCTTTTTCTCCCTGCTAAATCTTGAGAGTATAACTGCACATTCTCCACAAGGTTTCTGTTGTCGTATTTTCTTGACTGGATGAAAGCTCAGTAGTTGATTCATGGTTGATATAATTCAGAAAGTTTCATGATTACTTATTGTGTCACCCCTGTCTGACCCATGCTGCTAGTTTCTCTTGATGGACTCTGATCCCTTACACTGTTTTTTCAGTTTTCCTAGTAACTTTGCAATCTGTCACATTAGAGTCCCCTTGTATTGCTGACTAGCTCAGCATTTTCCTTGCTTTATTTTCTGTACTCCCTCCCAATAGGTTGGTCACTTCTCCCAGTCATGTGCTTATTCCTGCCTTCTTGTATATTCTTTCCTTCCGCCTTTAAATATGTCTCATAGTTGTTTTCCTGCTCTGCCCCTACTTCTCTTTGAACTTGCATTGTTTTCATTGAAAAGGTCATTCATTCACCATTTTATAAGGAATCACCCTATATACCAGGAGCCATAAGAATAGTGAAGGCTGAGGGCAGTGAAGGGTAATAGAGGTATTTGGTCTTCTAAATAAGCAATTTTTAGCCTTTTTGTCCCTAACGTCTACTACCATAACAAAAATGTATATGTGCTATTTGTTGGTTATAGTGTCTTTTGGAGATGCATTAAAATGATTGCACAAACATTTCATACAAAACTATAAATGAAGATAACATTGCTTGTTGCATGCTTCAGTAGAAAGTGCAGGCCTGACAGTCATTCTGATCTATCCATTTCTTTATCATGTTTCAAAATCTGTATAAGATGCTGTGCAACTGCTCCTGTAAACATCTACTCTGTTCTTTACACTATGAATATGTATGACTGTTGCCCAATTTCTCATAAGCTATGTGACCCACAATTTTGGGAATATCAAAAAATAAATGGTTACTGTGTTAAAACTTGGAAAAATAAAACAAAGTACTATGAAAACAACAAGGAGAAAAAACAAAGACCATGCCAAATCAGTATGAAACACACTAATTCAAGTACGAAACTCAAATGCCTGTCATTATTTAGTGAATTTAGTCCTCACTGATTTGCCAAAAAAAGTCTAGTAAATCACCAATTTTATGAGGAATAGACCAAAAATATGAGGCAAACATCTGGATATTCAGTGAAAATCTGGACAGTTGAGAGCTATGGATTGAATTTCTTTTTTTATATGCATGATTTTTGTTCAGGCCATAACTAGATCAGAAGGTTGGTAAAAAGTAAAAAATACGCCTCAGAGCATTTATAACCCCATGACTTCTGAGTACCTAGCAGCCCCAGACCCCAGCTTACTTTAGTTATTAATGGGTAGTCTTGGTCAGTAAGGGTGTGTTGAATGGATGCAGGAAAAAGCAAAGTTGAAAATTAAGAATGAATTTATTTTCTTAATCCAACACAGCATGATTTTAGACCCATTTAGTGCACTTCCTAGGCCTTATTAACTTTCACGGATACTATTAACAAAGCCAGAGATGAACGTAAACTTGTTTTCTCTTTATTCATTGATCAATCAAAAATTTTTCATCTAATCTCTCACCAAAAACTCCTCTACAACTGTCTTCCCTCAGACTAGCACAACCCACACTACTATGGTTTAACAATTACTTAACCAATAGATCCCAGTCTGTTAGATGGCTTTTCATTTTTTGTCCCTTCCTTCCTTTCTGTCAATATTGGTGTGCTATAGGGCTCTCTTCTTGACCCTCTTCTCTTTAATATATTCAATAACAATTTACATAAATCCTCTCAGCAAGCTTCCCTTATACAATATGCTAATGATTCTACCCGAATATGCACTTCTGACAACCTAATACATCTTCAGAGAATTACTTAAGATGCCTTAAACTTTGTTGAAAGTTGGCTACAGGATAATCACCTTCTACTAAATCCCCAAAAAACTAAATCACTTCTCATTTTTCCAAAATCCCATTTCCATGAAAAAACTTCTTCCATAAATAATACCATAAGTGAAGTTAACCCACATACAAAACTATTTGGAATGACAATCAATGACAATCTTAAATTTAATTTACATATTCACAACAGCATCAAGAAAACTCATAAAAAACTAGGCACACTACACAAAGCAAAGGAATTCCTTATAGACTCTGCCAAGGCCACTCTAGCTACCACATACCTGTTACCCTCTCTCCTACATGGAGCCCCTATCATGACCAGCCTACATGTCTCATGTAGTGCTTGCAAGATTCGCTTGCAACAAACCTTACAGTACCCACCACTGTTTAGCACTAAAAGCACTTAACTGGCTCAAGCGTCCACACCTCTCCTCACCTTACCCCATAAAATCATCCATACCCCATCCACCTGCCCAGAAATAATAAACAATTGCTTACCTGGAACTTGAAATAAAATTCCTATATCAATCAGGTCTATCACACACCTTCATCTTTTCAAACCATTACTAGAAGACTTCCTCTCTGCCTCCTGACTTTGTCCCATGCTCCTTATCTGGGAATAGTTCAAACACCCTTCATCACTATTCTTATACCTCCCTTTAAAGTACTAAATCACTTAACCTGCTTATCCCCTTCTAACACCTCACTTTATTGTACTTTTTAAACTATTATACTTACTTCTATATAGCAAAACCATATTACTGTTCCATCACTACTTCTCTATTAACACTCAAACTTGCTTGGAGTTTTCCATGACAAATACTTTATATCGCAAGAAGATGTGGGCTCAAAAGCTGGCAAAACTAACACAGATAGGACAAAACTTAGGCCCCAAGGGGCAGGAGGTTCTCTGATCGAGGGTCTAAGTAGAAAGGCACCTTTGAGAAAGGCTTTACTTACTCTGTGAGACATAATAGGTACTCCCATTTCCCCAATATGGAAATTAGAAATGGCTGCCAATTGACCTCTGGTAGTAGCTGCCACAGTTCTCTCATTGAAAGAAATTCTAGAACTGCGGTAATAGGGGCTGTAAAAGGTTCTATGTTCTGTTCAGCAGCCCAGTATGAAAATATTTTCATTTACTGCAATACAATTTCTTCATGGGCAGTTTGTGGGAAGAAACAAGGATATGTTTTACTGCAGGGGAGAAATCGTAACACCTGGCTAAATGTGGAATTGGAACAGCCATGCTGTCAACTTGAGGGCTTGTATGGATGAATGGAATGCTCTCGATGAGTTGGTCAAATGGTCTGGAACTGGGTCCAGAATCCACAGTTCCTCCAGCAATTGAGTCGAGAGAAAGGGGAACCAAACTTATCGAGCCAGTAAGGTGCAATGAGAATCATCTTGCTTTTCAACGTGCTGGCTTTCTGAAGTACTTTGGGTATTAAGGGGAATGGGGGAAAGGCATAGAGTAGTCCCAGGGCCAATTGTGAACCAGTGCATCCCTTGGTGACTTCCCCGGAGGGGGAATGAGGGCAAAGTAGCTGCTGCATTTGGCATTCATGGAAGTGGTGAAGAGGCTGCAGCAAGGCTGGCCCCATTTCTGGAAGATCTCTTCTGCAATTTCCAGCTTCAGGGACCACTCGTGAGGCAACAGAATAGCTCTGCTGAGTTTGTCCGCTATCATGTTGGATTTCCCCAGGATGTGCATTGCTATCAGAAAACGTTGAGAAGTGACCACCCATTGCCACATCCGTTGTGCCTCTCGACATGGGGGTATGATTTGGTTCCTCCTTGCTTGTTTATGTACCACACCACTGACATGTTGTCCATCTGAATTGCAATCATCCCTATTGGAAGAGTCTTGAAATACTTGCAACGCATATATCACCACTCTCAACTCTAGGACGTTGATGTGCAAGTGGCTCTCATGTTCTTGCCATAGACCTTGGACCATCATGCCCAGATAATGCCCCCTCCCCACCCAATCTGGGAAGCGTCCGCGGTCAGAACTGCTGCTGGTTGTGGAAAAAACAAAGGGATGGCCAATATACAACTGCTGTTTTTAGCCACCAAAGGAGAGCTTTCTTGCATGATTCTGTAATGATTATCTGATGTCATAGGGGAAGATCTTGCATTGACCACTAGGGAAAAAGTAACCACTGTAGAACCCTCATATGCAGCCGTGCTAGAGGGACTAGAAGAATCACAGCTGCCATGGTTCCCAGAACTTGTAATACATATCTGGTCTGGGCTTTTGTTTTCAACATCAATATCTTGACCTGGTAGTGAAGGGACTGTATCCTGTCTGGGATAAGTTTTGCCACCATGTTTTTTTAATCCAATTCTGCACCTAAGAAGGTAATATGCTGAGAAGGTGACAAGGCAGATTTTTTTTAAATTTACTGTGATGCTTAGTTTGGCGTAAAGTAACAATGTTTTGTCTCTTGCTCATAGCAGCAGATGCTTGATGGTGGTTGTGAGGAGCCAGTCGTCTAGGTATGGAAACACATGGAATCCTTGATGTCTCAAGTGAGCCGTGACCACTGCCATACATTTGGTGAATACTCTAGGGGCTGTAGTGAAGCCAAAGGGCAGGGCTCAGAACTGATAATGACTGGCTCCCAGCTGAAAGTATAAATATGTGTCCGGGACCGCCTGTCCATTTTTATGTGGTAGTATGCATCCTGGAGATCTATCGAGCACATCCAATCATCTTTCCCGAAGAAGGGGAATATTGACTGCAGTGTCACCATCTGGAACTGTGATTTCTTTACGGATTTGTATAGTTTGCTGAGATCTAGAATGGATCTCTAGTTCCCTGTCTTCTTTGGAACTAAAAAGAACATTGAGTAAGTTCCGGATCAAATTTGATCTGCGGGGACATGTTGGATGACTCTTTTTTTCTAGCAACATGAGTATCTCTTGTGTTGCATAGTCTCATTGACCAGGTGGAACATCTGGTATGGACTGGTTTACTGGAGGTGGAGTGGAAAAGGGTATGTAATAACCTCTGGATATGATTGTCTGTACCCAATTGTCTTGGGAGATTTCTTGCCAGGCACTTGGGTACAGCGACAAACATCCCCCGACTGCCTCCAGAGAAGATCAGGTGGGCCTCCTTTCAGGAGCTCTGGAAGGGCCTCCAAGAGAATGTATCTCTGTCACCCTGATTCTGCAGACCCCCCCCTGCCGCAAAGTCAGTGCCTTCCATTAGCATTTCCCCCTCTGCTCCTGGGGGAAGTGTCAAAACGTGCATCAGAGAAACCTGTTTGGGACTTGTGGAACCACATCTTCCCACCTTTCTGACCCTTAGGATATGGTATAGAGGGGGTGGAAAAATGGACTCCAATGGCAGATAAGGTTTTCCCTTCTTGCTTGCACCTGGTCAAAGTATCTTTCACCTTTGGTCCAAAAAGGGGTGAACCATGGAAGGGGGTTCTGGTGAGGGAAGACCTGAAGGGTTCAGCAATGTTGCAAAGATGCTTCCAAGAATGTCTCCTAAGGGAGATTCCTGCAGCTGCTGGTCTGCTCACTCCATCGGCTGCGTAAAAAATCAGTCTCATGGAGGAGTTCACAATGGAGTTGAGGGTGGAGAGCTGAGAGGAAATTTTGTCTGCAGTCCCCAAAGCTACAGAACCCTGAAGGGTATCTTCCAGCTCCTTCAGAAGATCCCTTTGAAGCCTCATAAAATGGTTGAGATAGTTCAGCGACCAAAGGTTAAAGGCTGCTGATGAAAAGGCACGCTTTTGATATCAGTCCATAGTCCTTGACTCTTTGTTAGGAGGATGAACAGATGAGGAGGTCTCCGATAGCTCCTTTTTTGTGGTCGCTGCCACCACCATCACATCTACGGGGACACCTTTTGTGAGGAACTCCTTCTCTGTGGGGGCAGTAATAAATTTATTCGGCCTTGGCATAACAGGATCCACTGTATAAGGCAAAGTCCAGGCCTTGCGGGATATGACACTCAGAAGCTGGTCATATGGGGGAGTCACTCAGGAGGTGGAAGGGCGAGACCCAAAAGCCTCTAGGTATACTGATTCATCCTCTGAAGGGTTGGTGGGCTTCCAGCCACCCCTCTGTTTCAGGATCTCAAGGATGTCAGCGAAAGAGACATCCTCAGAGGGGGACCGTGGGGACTCTTCCGACTCATCCAAATCGGTATCTGAAGTGACAGACTCAGGAGAGTCTATGTGTTTCCTCTTGCATGGTCTCCTCTGAAGGACTTCCTCAGAGGGGTACTTTGGAGAAGTTTCGGAAGAGACGACGATGCCCGCAGGGGCTTCCTGAGGCTCGGGATCGCTATGCTTAGGGGGTGGAAGGGATGAAGAGACCAACACAGGCACCTGGGAGGGAAGAGAAGCTGGGCCTGACAGCAGAACTGTCTGGCTTGGCAGCACTCTCTTCATCAGTTCAAGAGCCCTCCCGCTCCACTACAAAGAGGTCCTCTGCTCTGGAGAGGCAGATGACTGGCTCCAAGGCAAAGCGGGTGGTTCCAAAACTGATGTAGGAGCTAAGCTCAACCTAGCCGAGGCATGGAGAGGCAGAGTCGGATCAGACAACTATCCAAGTCTGCTCCCCTCCCTAGCCCTGACCAGTGAGCATTGACTCCTAGACTCCTCGATGTCTGAAGGAAGAGAGGAAGTCGGAGCAGAAGTTGGAACTGACGAGTCCAAAGGGGGCCTCGGCACCAATGCCTCCACTACCATTGGGTCCACTCTCTCTGGCTCCAAAGATTCCAGGGTGATCGGAGGAGGAATCGAGGTAGATGTAGTTATTCTAGATGGCTCTGATCCCTTTGGGTCTGGAGACATAAGAATTTTGACTGGCACTGGTATTCGGAGCAGTCTCTTCACCACCCGATCCACGTCTTCATCCGATAGACTCCTGGAGGAATGGGAGGAAATTGAAGGAGATCTTGCCCTCTCCAATACGGGAGATCTCAATGTTGGAGTGACAAGCTCCAAGACTGATGATCGTATCTTGACTGTTGACTCAATCAGCTCCATGGACACCTTTGGAAATGAAGAGACAGGTTTAGACTTTTCAGAGCTGAGGACCATTGGCTCCGAGACAGCAACTTTTTTGTTTGGCTACGATGCTGTAACCAAATCAGCATGCCTCTTATGATTTTTGCCAGACTTGGAAGAAGAGGAAGAAGCTGAGAAAGATTTGGAACTCTGGGAACCCTCAAGAGCCTCTGAAAAGGGAACCTTAAGCAAGCCTCTTACAATAAGCTTATTCCTGCGCTCCGACAAAACTCTGGCACTAAACCCATGGCATATTGTGCAGGGATCCTGCAGGTGCAGAGCACCAAGACAATAAATGCAACTAGTGTGACCATCTGTAATTGTCATTTTTTGACTACAGCTATCACACTTTTTAAATCCTGACTGTTTAGGTTCCCTTTCTTTTGGATCTTTTGACATTTTGGTCAGAAATTACCACAGTATGCTGTCTACGACTAAACAAAGGGAGACAAAGTTTTTAAATATTACACTGAGGTTGACACAAGGAATTAGTTGAATACTGTGGTGCTCTCTGTAGTTTGCACCATGTAGAATTGTGGATTAGTGTTTTTTTGCTCATTTACAGCAGTAGTATCCCACTTTTTTCCCCTGTCTAAGTGAACAGTTTGACTAGGTCATAGGATGGGTAATGGTTGTGCGGAATGATGTCAGTCATAGAATGCTTTACATGAAGCTTTAGCATTTTAGTCATTACATTTGATGATATGGTATGGTATAAGTCATGTTTGTTGTTTTAACTCTAACAATACCATGTTGGTTTGTATTTGTTTTCTAAGCATTAGCTGTGATGGCCTTTCTCTAGTAACACCATGTGGAGTATCTGTATATGCTATTAGAGCTTTATACAAATCATATTGTCTCAATAGCTTTTTGGCTGTTTGCACTGCTCTCTGTTTCACTATTTGATTATGGATAGTGATGGCTTCATGTGGGATGAGAGAAACAGACGTTACCCACAAATTGTTAAAATTCAGCGGACATAAATTGTAAACTGTTGACAGTAAATGATTCTAGAGGCAGTCCATATCTTGAGAACATTGTATTGAATCTAGCAATTATTATAGTTAGCACACAGTATATTTCAGTGTCACGTGTGGCAATCAGGTGTGTTTTCACTTCAGTTCACACAAATCAGAGGCTATCTCTTGCCAATGCCCTTGTGATAATGGTGTTGGCATCATGGGTTTGTATCTCTCTGGTGGTTTATGCACAATGAAGAACTGACATTTTGCCATTATGCTGACAATATCTTGTTTGATGTTACAAAAAATCTCTTGTTTAATGTTTTCCCACCACACTAACAGTTTTGCTATTTCTTTGCATTTGGTGAGACGATGATGACCCTCACTCATCTCGGGGAGCGCTTCTTCTCTGCATTTCTGTCTTGGTATAACAATAAGCCACTATGCTCAAATAACTGTGTTCTGGCACTTAGGCAGAAGCTATTTAGTTTGAGTCCAGTGATTTGGCCATCTATTCCACATGTTGGATTAAAGCTTGTAACTGAATAATTGTGGTAGCTTGTTTTAACGTTTGTAGTCATTTAGTGGTTAATTACAGGTCTTGTTATCATCACACTTTGCACATATACTGCAATGTTACTTTTAGTTTTGGATATAGGATTTTTGCACAGTATCAGAATGAAACAAAGTTCCACCATATAGACAAAGCCGGATTCACAAAAAGCAATCAAAACAAAATGAAAAAAGTGTAAAACTGGCACCACGAAACTCGATAAATAAAACAGGGTTTAATGAAACATTGCAATGTTTCAATAAACCCTATTTTTATTATTTCTGGACAGTATTTCAGTAACATTTTATTTGTTTATTTCATTGTTTTGACATTGAACCTTCTCATTAACAGCCTCTGGCACTGTGGTGACACATTGAATCACATAAGTAAATCAATGGAATTTGTAGCTTGCAGTCAGTTTGATACTGGAAATTCTTGAACCCTAACATAATCACACAATTGCAAGGCATTATTTTTTGATCTGAGAATATGTCTCTTCTACTTCTGGACCAGTAAGCTATTGGACGTATTTAATAGTACATTAACACTAGAGCTGTTGTACACATTTCTTTAACTTCAAAGAATACATTGACTTGAGCATGGCCCTTAAACTATGGCACAAGCCTACCCTACAAAGAAGCTCTTCAGGTATTTTGGCAAAATCACTATTTCCTTACAGTTCAAATAAATGTTCATATCTCTAGAACATACCTCCCAACTGTACCGAATTACTCGGTTTTTACTGAGTTTTGGGATACAAATGAAGGGGTGCCATGATTCCCAAGTGGCACCCCTTCATTTCTGATTTTTTTTGACAGCTTTTTGTTTTGAAATTTTTACCCCCGCACTTTTGAGCAGACATCATCATGTGCGTGATGATGTCAGCTCCATCAGCCTGTCGGAATTGATGTTAATAATGATTTGTTAAAAATATGGACCAACCCACCTACCTGGCTATTAAGTTTAAAAAAACATTAACAGATGCAACCAAAGTACATTCTGCAGAAATACAGTATATTTACAGCGGTACTTGCGAATTAACTATCATCTCCTATAGCAATCTACTAACTCAATATTTGATCCCGTCCCTTTGCTGAAAGTCAACGCATATGATCCAGAAACCACAAGTATCTGCCCACACCCAAGCTGACAGAAGTCCTTCAATATACCATAACTTGCCAGCCAATGTCAAACCCCTAGAACTGCGCTTTCCATTCAATCTCACCTGTCATGACCAACTGTTTTTCTCCAGATCAACAACCAAACTAGAACTTAAAACTCCACCTGTACTCCGAAAGTAGCAATACTGAACAACTTAAGACCTCCCCATGTCCTTGTGCTGTAATCCACTTTACTTAGGTCCTGTCACCTTTCCAGAAACCTCCTCTTTTAGCAACAGTGCGTGTTACCCTATTTGATTAAAAGTGCAGCACTTCTAAGTTATTATGGTACCAAACACCAATAAATGGATACAGGGAGTGCTAGGCACTTCGAGAGATGTAGTTTGCCTCTAAATCTTTCCGAGTAGCCCCCCCCCCCGCCATAGTGTCACTCTTTTGATGTCGTAGTTGTGCGTCAGTCATTCTGCTTTGCTAATAACAGTACGCCTACAGACGTGAACGATTCCTTCTTTCGACAGATGTGCTATTTCTGGTGTTGGGGTAATTTGGCTGCTTGGTGTTATCATTGCTTATTGCAGTTCAGAATATCATTTGTTGTTTCAATATGATTAAATGTGTAGCTTTAGTTTTAAACAAAAATAATGCCATGAGGAGGTAAACCCCAAATTAATGAGGAATGGTTGGATGAAGAAGAAGATATGAAGCCTGTACTTACTACTGAGGGTAAGTTCAAATCTTGGCCAGTAGTTTGTAGGAAATTATACATTTAGTTGTCCGTGTTGTTTGGCATTCCTATTTTGTTATATCATGTCTGGAAACTTGGTAGTTACTTTCTTGTTTGCAAGCCTAGTAAGAAAGTATAGCTTTTTATTGTTTGTCCTGTTCTAGTTTATACTGCTTTTTGTTGCAGTTTATGGGTGGTAACTCCTTTATTCTGTCTTGGACCTTGTATTTTTCGTATACTTTTTATCTTATGGATGTGTGATTTTAGTTGAGTATTGTTGGTGGGAGTTGTCACTATTTGAGTTGACCACTTATCTTGGTGTTAAAACATCTTTGTTTTATTAATGTATCTTCTGGAGGCATCTGCAGTACCCTTTGGCTAGAGAATGCACGTATGAAACAAGGGGTACAGTTAAACAAAGCAGTGGCATTAAAAAAAAAAAAAACAGGCCTGGGTACTGGTTCCGCTTGTTTTGAAATCATGACCATCTTTTGCAGCATTGTTGTTATTGCCATTCCCTTTTTAACTTTGAAGAGATTCCCATTAGTAGAGCTGTGTGGAAGTAGACTTTTATCATGGAAATGTTCTTAATAGAGCAGTTTTGTCATCACTGGTTCATGTTTTGTTTCATTGCTTACTGGAAAAATGTTCAACCAATAAATGTAAAATGCGATTGTGTGTGTGGAAGTAGACTTTTATGATGGAAATGTTCTGAATAGGGCAGTTTTATCATTACTGATTCATGCATTTTGTTTCATTGCCTACTGGAGAAATGTTTATACAATAAATTTAAAATGCACTCTACTTAAGTCTAACAAGTGTGCTGTATTATACAAAGAATATAATTTAGTAAAGTCAGGAAGGTGTATCAAAGAACGCATGTATGTTTCTTGTTTTGTGTGCAAGGGGCCTATGATTTGAAAACAGCCCAGAGGTAATCTTTGTCCACCACTGGCCAGATGCATTTTCTTTGAATGTGGTGTGGGTTTCAATGCTGTTTCAATGAATGTGAGTTTCAAGGGCAGAGAAGTTTTAATGCCAACTTTGCCAAGTCTATTTTCATTGTGAGACAATATTGATTTGTTTAGCAGATATCGATTAGTGTTTGTGCATTGTGCTATAAAATGTAAAAATAAAATCCAAATAATCATTGTAGAAGTAAAGCAGTATGCACACGTTAGTGTTTATGGTAAATGGGGTGAAATAACCAGGTAATGGGACATTGGAATGGCTGCAGGGGGACTCTGGTGCTATATTTTGGTTCTGTTCTTCAGTTTGCGTTTGAAAGTTGGTATCTCACAATTCCATGGAGTGGACGGGGTTATGTAATTATGTATGCAAATTTTACGTTAATCAGGGTACAGATTTGTATCAATTTTTCATGGGCCTTGTCCAGATTTTTGATGTTTCCAGGTTGAGAGGTATGCTCTAGAACCATAACTGTTACTAAAGATGTACCGATGGCAAAATGTTGAACACAAATTAGTGTTTCACGTGGTCTCATTAGATTCTACGTCTTAAACGGTATTTATAAATCAATGCAAACACCATAAATATGAATAGTGTAATGTTTTATAAGCAACTTACATTATCTCTGTAACCATTCAAGATATACACTTATGGTTTGCTGCATTGTGTTTGTCCAACTGTGTGCTTTCATGTGAGGTTATGAAGTTCTGTGTTGTTTGAGAAATATCGGTACTACTACAGTATAAATAAATATTATAAATATTATATTTATATATTAAATATAAATAAATATTACATGAACAGCATTAGATATCTGTTTAGCCACATCACAAAGATCAAATATCTATACAGTTGTGTTCCTCATCATGTAAGCTTTAAAATAAAATATTTCAATAACTTAATGTAACATGAAGTTATAATTATTAATGTAAATATGAAGAGGAAATATTTGATGTCTGGAGGCTTCACTCGGATTATCCTAGAGAAGTACCTGGAGGCATCACTAGGGTTTAATGAGTTAATGAGTTAACATGTCTATTAAAGGATAGATGGTTGTCAAAAGGTCAGGTACAAACTTACCCAACTAGATAGTCATGTATATGGCTTTCCTCAGTTTAGTTAAGATGGATTCTGCAGCTCAGTTATTGCTCTGACTTTGCTTGCATTTAGATTGACTGCACTATTACACATACAAAGCCCAAGTGCTGAAACTCTGTTCTACAATGCAGCAGCATCTGTCTGGATTTAGCCTTAGATCTGAGTTTTTGATTGTATGAAACACTGCCACTGACCCCAAGCCATATGTTTTTGTTTCAGAACCAGACACGTAGGATATCATACTTAACAACAACAACACTGTCCAGACACTCGAGCAAATCAGTTATTTTACACTGGAAAAATGTCAGGTACTGAGGTCTTACTAAAGGCAGTCTTTTGTAACAGAATCTTCCAATAGGGGTAATGAAAGTGGTCATCTTCTGATATTCTTTATTTAGCAGTATTTGCAAGAAACCACTGGAAGCATTAAGTGTAAAAAATACTTTTGCATTAACTATCTTGGGTGTTAAGACTTCCGACACAGGTAATGTAAACATTTAATGTACAACTGTATCACTGAGCTTTTTCAAGTGAACATATATAAGCTCACAGGTTCATAGGAGGTTACTAGACTGGCAGTCCTAGAACTTATAGTTCACAGAACGAATTTATGAACAGAGTGGGTCTGTGATCAACACCTGCTACCCATGTCCCTGAGGGACATGGGTGCCACCACAGGGGTGAATTTGTGGTCTCCCATCCAATTATCTAGGTTGCATTTGAATAGGGTCAGTGAGGAGCTCTGTTTTACATGAATAGGGAGTCTATTCCAGAGAAGCGGCAGTCTCTGGGAGACATATGTGTCTCTCCAGCATGATCTGTTAATGTCACAAGCTAAGTTGAGATCCCTAGAGCAAGTGACTCTTGAGCTATTTGACTTGTGGATGTGCAGCATTTCCATTAGGGCAGGGTTGGAGATTGCTCTATAGGCCAGGAACAAGTCACCTCTCAGCAGCCTATAAGATACAGAGAAAAGTGACAGGGCTTTCAGCCCGTCCACATATGTCATATTTTGGAGTCCCTGTATTTTCTTTGTAAGAAACCTCTGAGGTCTCTCCAGCTGCTATAGGTGTACGGTGAGGTACATGCAAAAGGGTGCATTATACTCTATTAGTGGTCTGATGAGGATTGAGTACAGTAGAGTTATAACATGCTTTGACCTAGATGCTATGCCCTTGCTTATGAAGTGTGCTACATAGAAGGCTTTCATTACAACTGTGGAAACATAGTGGTCAAAGTTCAGATTGCTATCAACCTGTGTTCTCAAGTCTTGCACCACTTGGTTGGAATTCAGGGGGAGTGCTGTCAGTATTGTAATTTGCAGAGAATTCCATTATGTCGAAGTGAGTAATAATGCATTTTTTGCATTTAGTTTTAGACCATGGCTTTGGCATCAATCATTTGTTTGTGTTAGCCCTTCTTGTAATAGGTTGACATCACTGGGGGACTCAATGATTGCTCCCAGTTTGCAATCATCAGTGAATCTGGCAAGCCAAAGGCCATCTATTTTGGCCTGGACTTCTGAGAAATAGATGCCAAACAGTAAGGGGCCCAGCACAGACCCCTATGCACTCCACTGGTGGTGGGTCTACTGGTGGAGGTGAAGTTACCAATTTTGACAGTGTGTGTTCTGTCAATGAGCCAATTAGCTACCCATCTAGTAGTGTAAGGGTTAATACCTATCTGGGAGAGTTTCTCAACAATGCCAGAGTGGGGAATTGTGTTGGACGCCTTGGCAAGGTTGAGATAGGCTGTGTGCAATGTCTTACCTTTGTCCATGGCTTTGGTAACATTCTCAAAGAAGTCTACTCGGTTTAATAAGCATTACCTACACTTAACAAAGCCAAACTGGGTTGGTTCAAGCATTTGGAGGTCACCTATGTTCCTTGTTGATAAGGTCCATGATAATTCTTTCCATATTCTTGCAGATAAGGCTGGTTAGACCTATGGGTCTGTAGTTCCCAGGGTCAGTTGATGACCCATCCTTTGTGCAGGAGGATTACTGTTGCTGTTTTCCACTCTGAAGGAAAATAGACAGTTCTAAAGCTAAAATGAAAGAGAATGCCAAGTGGTGAGCACAGAGATTACCTGTTCTCTAAAGATACTAGGCAGAGGGCAGGTGTCAGGTATGCTGTGGGATATGGTAGGTGGGGCTAGGGGGGTGAAGTTTGTGCTGAATCTGTCAGCTAGCAGGTTGGCGATATCTTCCAGTGTAGTATGAGTGATCTCATCTATAACCAATTCGGCACATAGCTAGGCATTCTCTTTTAAGACTTCAGACATAGTTAAATAATGCCTTATAATTAGATGTGATTTTAGTTTCATAATTTGCTTTAGAAGACTTTACAAGATTTCTAATTTTCTTTTTTAGGATTAGGAGGGAGCCCTTCCTCTGCAGAGTGATATCCCTCTTGCTTTTAGAGAACAGTTTCTTCCTCTTGTTATATGATCTGTTTCTAATTGAAGTCCACCTTAGTGGCTTGTTTTTACGGGAAGAATTGGTTTTGATCCAGTCAGGTACAGCAGTGTTTATGGTACAGGGCATTTGCGTACACTTCTGCATAGTGACCATTGATGTCTATGATTGCAGGTGGTATGAAGCTTTTTATACTATTGCTTAGTAGGCTGTAGTTAGCTTTGGTGAGGTTTTTTATAATTTTGTTCCTGTGAGGGTGTCAACTCCAGTAATTACTTTAAACAAGACTAATTTGTGGTCTGAGATAACCAGGGAGGGCATCACACATGGAGAAGTACAGTGACCCCCCCCCATGTTGGTGAGTACTATGTCCAGAAAATTAGAGCCCCTAGTGGGGGATGCAGACTATCTGTTCCAGTGCATTTGTGTTAACAAAGTCCAGGAACCTCAGGGTGAGCATGTTTTTGCCTATGTATGTCCCACAGTCTATGGAAGGATAATTGAAATCTCCCATGACTAAGGTGTTGGGCTGTATGTCGTGGGATTCCAGTAAATTGAGGTAGGTGGAGTGCTTATCCTGGTTCATGGTGGGGGATCTATAGCTAGCAATGATGTGGTATGGTACTTTCCTGATAGTTAATTGGACATTGAGTAGTTCGAGAGAGCCATGCTGTTTGACCAGTCTCGTAGTGTATTTGGTTTTAATGAAGATGGATACACCTCCACCTTTGGTTCCTTCATGCTCATTTTGAGGTCGGAATGTATGTAAGTCATTGTAGCTTTGCACAGCCAGGGTGCTTTCAGTGGCCTTGAATCATGTCTCGGTAACTACAGAGATGTCAGCATCCTCCAAGGTGAAGAGTGCTTTCAGGGAGTGCAGTTTTGTGTTTACACTCCTAGCATTAAGCACAACTCTGAGTATGTCGCGATTAGATTTTGTTACATTGGAAAATTTGTTGTTTTGACATTGCCTAAAAAAGACACTATGGGGTAGGCAAGGGCCTTTGCCAGTATCCAAAAGCCTAGTGGGGAAAGGTGCAGAGCATCTCAAGCAAAGCAGCAAGGTCTGTCTGCCACATCCTCCAAGGCTAACAGATACTGGATCCCCCTGGTCTGATACCAGAAACTGAGCCAGATGATGAAGTCAGTCATTTTTGTTTATATCATGGCATCATCCTGGGTGAGGGTAGGATACTGCTTAGGGCTATGGACACATAATCAGAAAGTGCCATCATGTCTCTCTTCATATAATTTAGAAAGGGACATCTCAAGTCAGTCACTCCAACATGGACTATGACAGAGTCATAATGGTACTTGATTCATAGGTTCATAGGTAGGTACTAGGCTATCGGCCCTAGGGCCCATACAAGCCTAGCCAAAAAATGTACCCTGGCTTTTGCCACCCAAGAAAATTATTTTCCTGTGCCCCTGTTGAGCAGAGCCACAGAAGTGATCCCCAGGGTGAATTTCCCATTTCCCATCCAATCATCAAGATTTTTCTTGAAGAGTGCTAATGAGGAGCTCTGTTTGACATAGATAGGTAGTCTGTTCCAGAGTATGGAAAGTCTCTGGGACAAGAATCTATCCCTCCAGCATGTTCTGTTTATTATGGTGACGAGGTTTAGGTCCCTAGAGCATGTAGCTCAGAGAGATTGGGATTTCTTTAAGTGAAGCATGTCCAACAGCTCTGGGTTTGACATAGCTTTGTATGTTAGGCAGAGATCGCCCCTGAGTAGGCTATATGTGATGGAGTAAAGCTGTAGTTTTTTGAGACAGTCTGCATAGGGCATCTGTTTGAGGCCAGTAATCCTCTTTGTGAGGTATTTCTGTGGTCTTTCCAGTTGTTGTAGATGTCTTGTGAGGTACATACCAAAAGGGGCATTGTACTCTATAATGGGTCTAATGAGTGATGAGTAGAGGGGAACAATGACCTCTTTTTTTCTGGATGAGAATCCTTTTGTGATGAGATGAGCCACGTAGAGGGATTTCCTGACCACTGTGGCGATGTGATTAGGTTGCAGTGATATATCAAGTATAAGAGAAAAATGTGACAGTTGATTATCAAAGGAGAGACTACTGTCCACCTGTGTCCCAAGGTCTCTTATCACATTTTTGGCATTAAGTAGATTACCAGCTATGTGGTAGTTCATGGGTACAGAGTTTTTACCAAAGGGGATGACAATACACTTTTAGGCATTGAGCTTCAGGCCATGGCTTTGACACCAGGTATCTGTCTCAGTGAGGCCCTTTTGTAGTTTGTCCACATCGTTAGAAGTTTGATGCTGAGTGATTTGAGTGCATGCATGATTTGTTGGATCCTGGCACCTGATAGACAGCTGACCGTGACCTTCTCCTTGTCCAGTCTGGTGAGGGGGACATCTGTGTGTCTCATTATGGAGTCATCTATGACCAAGACATTTGATGCGTTTTGCCTAAGGGATTATTTCTTGTGACATGTGTGTGTGTTGATATGTGTAGTGGTTTCTTTATGATTAGTGTTGAGTGTGGGTGGTGTGCATTTGGGAAATCTCTTTTCGTTTAGTAGGCTTTTAGTGAGTACCTTCGCATATGTGGGTTTATGTGCCATTATATTATTTTGTGTGAGAGGGGAGGTTTGCGTGAAAGGTAAAGCATGTGTGCTGACAACCTGTTTGATGTCTAGTTTGTTTTTACATGAGAGAATTGACTCCAGTAACACAGTGTATTTGCATCTCTGACATAGGGTGTTAGTTTGCTTTAGGAGTAAGCAATTGCAATATTGCCTCATGATGTCCATATCAATTAAACTGGCAGGAAAAATAATGGGAAATTCCCCATCCATTGTGGTATGATTTTTCTGAATGTGGTATATAGGAAGGAAGTGGGCTAACTGGACTTCATCACAAACAGCAAAAATGAAGCAGCAATTCAATTAAATACAGTTAAAGTGAAATGCTTGCTTAAAATAAACTTAATTTTCTTTTTTTCCAGTGGATTTCTTGGATTTCAGTGCAGATGCAACATGAGGAGAATAAATCTAAGATGACTTCCCTTCTTAGTCTAGCAGAAGCATATCGGTGTCAAGCAGGACTGGAAATCATCCCAAAAGTAGATAAAAATGAATGTGCCAAAAAAACAAAAGAAAGAATATAAGGTGAAGGATCAGATGAGACAGCAAGAAATGTGGAAAATACATAAATGTAGTTGAGAGTATAGACAGCTCTTGGAAGAACCTCATGTTGATCGGGATTGAATGCAGGAATGGTTAGGGAGAGGCGAATTCAAACCAAAAGATGAAAGGTTAATATTAGCGGCCAAAGATGGTGGGTTACATACACGTTTGTTTACAAAGTCCATTGAACATATGGGAGAAGCAGACAAATGTAGGTTTTGTAAAACAGAATTGGAAACAGTCGCACACCTCGTTGCTGGTTATGATGTACTAATGGCAGAAGGACTCTATACTGAAAGGCATAATAATGTGGCAAGACTATTGGACTGGGGATTGTGCAACCATTATAATATTGAAGTAACTGAAAAACAGTGAAACATGAGCTACAAAGCATCATAGAAAATTATGAAGTCTATATCACATGGGATCATCCATTACCAACAGTTCAAAAGATAGATGTGAGAAAACCAGATATAGTAGCCCAAGAAAAGAAGACAAAAGTAGCATTGCTCACTGAAATCACTACACCCAGTGACTACAGTGTCTTACATACAGAGAAACACAAAGTTATAAAATATCAAGATTTGCAGACAGAAACGAGAGCAATGTGGAACAAAGATACCAAGACAGTTCCAATAGTAGAAGGAGCAACGGGTCTTATAAAAAAGAATTTACAATCGTATTTAGATATGTTACCAATACATGTAACTGTACAAATTACAGAAGGAGTCATTACTGGGCACATTGGGGGTGCTGCAAAGAGCACTTCCTGTTGATATCAAAGATTGAAACAATACTCATTTCATGAACTTTAATTGTACTTTGATTTAGGAATGGGTCTACTCCCGTCATGTTATTAGAAACCCAAAAGACTTGGAGAAATTAAAAAAGATCCCATATACAAACAGTTTTGAAACAAAACAAACTTCTCACCCAGTATCTTCAAATTACTATTACACCAGTGTGACTGTTCCCCACTAAAAAATCTACAATTATACTCTACTGTCCAATGTTTTAATGACCAATTCCTTGACATCCTAAACCATCTAGTACCTTCTAGAAAAATACAAGTAAAGCCAAAATATGTATCATGTCTAACAAAGGACACCAAACAGCTACTAAAACAGAGAGACAAAGCCTGGTTCCAGTCCCATACCAATAAAAAACAAACTACCCTTGTTAATTGCCAGCAACTAAGCAATAAATCCAAAAAACTCATCAAAGTCGAAAAAAAATACTATACTAAGATCCAGCAACAACACCAAAACAATCCCCAAAATTCTGGAGTTCTATCAAACAGCTATTGAACCAGAACAATCCAAAACTCCAACCCCTACCTCTGCTAACTCCACAGAAAGCATAGCAACCCAATTTAACTCTTACTTTATCAACTCCATACTATCCTTAGTGAACATTAAAAATAGCATGCCCCTCTCATCCCCTGTGAAAACAGATGCAACTTCTCAACTCTTTCACCTTTCAACCTATACAAAAAGCACCATAAAAAAGTTACTAAACAAATTGAAGTCCACATCCCAAGCAGTTGATCAGCTCCCAGCTGAATATCTTAAGCTAGAAGCAGATGCTATAGCTTACTCCATCTCTCTCTTAATTAACCAGTCCATTAACAAACAATACATCACTAAACTCTGGAAAATTTCCTAGGTCATCCCTCTGCAAAAGGTGGCACCACAACAAAACTATCAAATTATAGACATGTTGCCATTTTATCACGTCTTTCTAAAATTCTGAAAAAATGTATACATTTTCAGATTGTGGACTATCTACTGCAGAACAACCTGCTAACCATCTCCCAACATGGATTCCAGCCTAGACACAGCACCACAACTGCACTATTATGTTTCAGTAGTACAATAAACCAAATCAAAACAATAGACTTCTAGTCTCCTTAGTATTCCTTGATCTGTCCAAAGCTTTTGATACCATTTCCTACCAAAAACATAAAACATAAAACTAGGCTCACTCTGCAGACTGAAGGCATTCCCAATACCATCAGACAATCCATTGCAAGGACTCACCTACTATCCACAATAATTTATGCATCTCCTATTCTTACTAATCTGAAGAAAAGACTCATAAACTAGAGTGCTGCTACAACAAAATAGCCAGATTTGTCTCTATCCCCACTTACAGATCCCAGTCTGTACAGTGCTGTTCTACAACAACTAAAATGGCTAGAGATACCCAATCTACTATCAATCAATCAAATAACAACTGCCCATACCCTCATATACCAGCCCAACAAATGTCCAGCCCTACAAAATCTTGTACAATTCTACTGTAATTGCAGAACCCTGAGCTCAGCTAACAAATCACTATTAAAACTCAATAATCAAACAACTCATTGGGAGACTATATTCTACAAAAATTGTCAAAGTATGGTATACCATTGTGATGCCCATGCCCTGGCCCAGCAATCAAGAAGCCACAATCCTCACCACTAACATCATATATGAGGAAATGATAACAAATACACACAGTAAAGTGCAATTTCCCTTAAGAGCACACAGAGATCACAGTCAGTCTGGGGCTGGTTGCACCCTTGCTCCCCAGGTCCCAAATAAGACTCCCCATTGGCACAGCTATAGGGTCCAGATCTCAGCCTAGCTGGGCAAGCTAAAATCTCCAGCAACCTCTCTGTCCAACCAGTGCTTCATGTCCCTGCCCAAGTAGCTGACACATACATACACTTTGAGATAAGAGGTTATACAACCACACAGACACTTTTTGGGAAGGCTGGATCAGGTTCTCCAGCTGTGCCCCTTTTACCCAGACTATACGGTAGTAATTACTGCCACCACTCAGCTAATACTTATCAGCTACTCAAAGGCCCTTAAAAGGGTGTCCAATTATTACTGTGCAATATTATTATGCAATTGGTAAGTGTAACTAATCAGTCATGGCTTATTAGAGTGGCTTTGTACAATAAACTCTATAAATATGCAATGTTCTCTAGAACTTAACTTATCTCTACACAAACCAGCCACAGTTAAAAGGTTTTAAAATATTTCATAATAAATAATTAGAACCACAAGACAATACTTTCTACTACACAGTGCTAGTCAAAAGAGTTCAGAGATCACACAGAAATACTTAAAATAAATCAGTAGTACAGTTCTGACATCACAGAAAAAACACTTAGTCTAAACTTTATAATTCCTAGCTATTGCTACAAGAAAACATACTTCTGAAATAACTTACTGACATAGAGCAACAGACAGTGCTGTGAGTTGGATAGTCAGACAAAAATGCTTAATAATCTCTGGTTTTCACTGTTTAAATTGAAACTCCGGTTCTTCTAAACATTACATTATCTTTTACACCTTCCTGATGTTCCCAGGCTGACAGAAACTGCATTTACATTCTTTTACACTTAGAGCAATAAAGGACATTCCACATGTAAATTCTAGTCATGAACTTTGCAGTGATGAAATAATTTTAATTTCAAAGGACCAACAAGAAATGCTTGACTTAGCTTTCTTTACAGCAGATGGCAATGTTGCCACATTGTTTTAAGTTCAACATTCATATTTACAAATGATAGAATTATCTGCACAATTCTATCTGGCTAGGCTGGCAGCCTTCACCCATCTCTACCAGTCTTCACCCCCCCCCCGGAGAACTCAAGCTAGTTTTTCAAGTGACCCTTGAGAAACGCCACTTGAGAGAGTCAGGTCTATCTGAGTATACCTACCCCATTCCCTGCCTTGAGAGCCCATCTGCATTGGCATTGCTAACCCCACTATGGTGCTGCACTGACATATCATATGCTTGAACCCTAGGCTCCATCTTAGCAACTTGGCATTTTGCTGGCTGGCTCTGTTTAACCATGTTAGGGGGTTGTGATCTGTCATAACAGTGAATTTCCTTCCATACAGATAAGGTTGAAGTTTCTGCAGTGCCCACACTCTGGCTAGACATTCCTTTTCTACAGCTGCATAGCATGCATCCCTGGGTTGGAGCCTACAACTGAGATAAACCACTGGGTACTCTTCCCAAGAAATCTGGCTAAATACAGCCCCCATACCCATGGGTTGAAGCATCCACCTGCACAACAAATTCTTTGCTGTAATCTGGACTGGCTAACACAGAGGTCCTCCAAAAGCTTCTTTAAGCTTCTGGAATGCCTGTTCATATGCTGGGGTCCACACTACCTTATCTGGCCTGTTCTTCCTTGTCAGGTCTGGAGGGGAGCAGCTATGGTACTATAACTGGGGACGAACTTTCTGTAGTACCCTGCTGTCCCTAAAAATTCTCTCACCTGCTTTTTAGTAACAGGTGCAGGCCATGCCTGAATGTCTTCCACTTTGGCAGGTTCTGGCCTTCTCTTACGACTTCCCACTCTATGTCCTAGGTAGGAGACCTGTGCCATACCCACCTGACATTTGCTCGGCTTAATGGTCAACCTGCCCTCTGTAGTCTGCCCAGCACCTCCCTGACATGCTGAAGGTTCTCTGGCCAGGAATGGCTGTAGATGCCAATATCATCTAGGTAAGCAAGGGCAAACCCTCCTGCTCCTGCTAGGATATTATCTACCAGCCTCTGGAAAGTCACTGGGGCATTCTTCATCCCAAAGGGCATCTTTGTGAACTCATACAAGCCAAAAGGAGTCACAAAGGCTGACTTCTCTCTAGCACTGGGAGTCAAGGACACCTGCTAGTAACCCTTGGTAAGATCAATGGTTGTAAGATACTTAGCCCCACCCAGCTGCTCTAGGGCCTCATCTGTCCTAGGCATGGGGTAAGCATCCTACTCTGTGTGACTATTTAATTTCCTGTAATCCACACAGAACCTGGTGCTGCCATCCTTCTTTGGCACCAGCACCACTGGGGAGGCCCAGGGACTGTTGGACTCTTGAATAACCCCTAGTTCCAACATCTCCTGTACCTCCTCCCTCAGGGTCTGTCTGACTCTCTCAGGCACCCTATAAGGGGCCTGACTAATAGGCCTTTGGGGTCCTGTATCCACCTGGTGCTGCACCATGTGGGTGCACCATGGTTTCCCAGTAAACATGTCCCCAAATTCCTGCAACACTGCTTGGATTTCTCGAACCTGGGTAGGAGATAGCTGCTGGGTCATTGCTACCCCTTCCACTTAGTGTCAGCCCGAACCTCACTGAGGAGATCAGTCCCCAGATCTCCCTCCTGCAATCCACTACAAATGCTCAACACAAGGGCCTCCCTATCATGGTAAGGTTTCATCATGTTAACATGGTAGAATCTGTGCCCCTGCTGTCAGCCTAGCAGTTCCACCATGTAGTTAACATCACTTACCTTTCTTACCACCTTGTAGGTCCCTCCCAAGCTGCTTGCAGCTTATTGTGTCTGACAGGAATGAGAACCATTACCTGCTGTCCCACCGCATACTCTCTAGCTTGAGCATTCCTGTCATACCACACCTGTTTCTGTTGTTAGGCTTCTGTCAGGTTCTCCTGGGCCAAGCCCATGAGTTCCCTGAGCCTTGTCCTGAGGTTTAGGACATATCTCACAACAGACTCCTTGTGAGACTCGCACTTCCCTTCCCACTCATCTCAAATTAAATCTAGAGGTTTCCTCACCCTACGCCCATACAGCAACTCAAAAGGTGAAAAACTTGTGGATTCCTGGGGAACCTCTCTGTAAGCAAACAACAGATGGGGTAAATATTTGTCCCACTCCCTCTTAAAATGATCTGAAAATGCCCGTAGCATGGACTTGATTATAGAGTTTAACCTCTCAACAAGACCATTAGTCTGGGGATGGTAGGGGGTGGTCTTCATGTGATTCACCCCACAGGACTTCCATAGACAAGCCAGCAGGTATGACATGAAATTGGCAACTCTGTCAGTCAGTATTTCTTTTTGGAAATCTACCCTGCTGAAAATCTCTAAAAAAGCATTTGCCACCTTCTCTGCCTCAATGGAGGACAAAGCCACTGCCTCAGGGTATTGTGTAGCATAATCCACTACCACTAGGATATACTTTTTCCCAGTGGAACTTGGGGTACTCAGAGGACCCACAATATCCACAGCTATCCTCTGAAATGGCTCCTCAATCACAGGCAAAGGTATCAAAGGAGCTTTCACCTTGTCTCCTGCCTTGCCTACCTTTTGGCACTGCTCACAGGTCATGCAGTACTCTGTTACATTTCTGGAAATTCCAGGTCAATAGAAGTTCTGCATAATACTCGTCTTTGTATGTTTTATGCCCATATGACCTGCAAAGGGAATATCATGGGCTGCGGCTAGAAGCACCAGATGGTAGGCTCTATGCACTACCAACTGCTGTACTCTCTCACCTTCTAACCCTCCCTCAGGAGTCCACTCTCTGTATAGTAATCCTTGGCCCCAGTGTACAGATTCCCCCTTTCCTTGAGAATAAGGTGCCTCCCTAGCTACCTGCCTCAGGCCTTGCAATGTAGGGTCTGAGAGCTGAGCCTGTCTCAACTCTCTCCTTGTAACTCTTCCCAGCTCCCCTTCCACAGGAAGTCTGGCATCTTCTGACAGTGGTGCCTCACTGTCAGCCTGGGTACTACTACTCACCTCTACCTTTGCAGTCACTCTGTCCAAGGGACCATCAGTACCCCCAAGCAGCTGTGGCACGCATTCAGTCTCACTGCTACAGAGTAGCTCCCTCCCTGAAGTAACCACCTCAGTAGTCCTGGCTGCAAGTATGTGATCTGTCTGGGTCTCCCCAGGCTACCAGACTTACATACTTGTCTCCAAGCCTGACTGGGTGTAACTGCACAAGCACAGGGTACTGCACTATCAAAATCATTCCCTATCAGGACCTCTGCAGGTATATACTCAAACACACCTACTTGCTGTCTTCCTTTTCCACCTTCCCAGTCAAGGTGAATATTAGCCAAAGGTATTTGGAATGAGATCCATCAGCTCTGAGCCCTTTCTTATTTGTAATGGTGATGGACAGGTTGAAAGATGAGATCAGACAGGAGTCTCCGTGGACTATGATGTTTGCAGATGACATTGTGATCTGTAGTGAGAGTAGGGAACAGGTGGAGGAGACCCTGGAGAGGTCTAGAGAGAAGAGGAATGAAGGTCAGCAGGACTAAGACAGAATATATGTGTGTAAATGAGAGGGAGGATAGAAGAATGGTGAGGATGCAGGGAGTAGAGGTGGCGAAGGTGAATGAGTTTAAGTACTTGGGATCAACAGTTCAGAGTAATTGTGAGTGTGGAAGAGAGCTGAAGAAGAGAGTACAGGCAGGATGGAGTGGGTGGAGAAGAGTGTCAGGAGTGATTTATGACAGATGAGTACCAGTAAGAGTGAAAGGTCTACAAGAGGGTAGTGAGACCAGCTATGTTATATGGGTTGGAGACAGTGGCATTAACAAAAAGGCAGGAGTCAGAGATTGACGTGGCAGAGCTGAAGATGTTAAGATTTGCACTGGGTGTGACGAGGATGGACAGGATTAGGAATAAGTATATTAGAAGGTCAGCTCAAGTTGGAAGGTTTGGAGACAAAGCCAGAGAGGCAAGATTATGTTGGTTTGGACATGTGCTGAGGAGGGATGCAGAGTATATTGGAAAAAATATGCTAAGGATGAAGCTGCCAGGTAACAGGAAAAGAGGCAGGCCTAAGATAAGGTTTATGGATGTGGTGAGAGAGGACATGCAGGTGGTTGGTGTGACAGAGCAAGATGCAGAGGACAGGAAAAAATGGAAACAGTTGATCTGCTGTGGTGACCCCTAACGGGAGCAGCTGAAAGAAGAAGAAGATCCCTCCTAAAGCCCTGACTGGAGTAGACTGCCCAGGCAAGTAGTGCTCCTCTGTAACCATTGCAGGCTTTACAATGGTTATATAAGAGGCTGTGTCTCTCTTGGCAATGGTCTCTTTGCCATTCACCATAATAGGATATAGCCTCTGGTGGTAGTTTGGTACCGCTGTTGTCCCAAGACAACCTACTATTGGCATTTTCTTTCCCACTTACTGGCTCCCTCACCTTTTGTTCCCCACCTTGCCTCTGTGGACTCCTGTATGCCACATAGCTCCACTGGTTGCATTCAAAACATTTAACCCTAACTCCTGGATGTGTACCTGGACTACTGGCTTCCCCTGCTACCGGCAGATTCTGTTGGGGAAGTCTGTGCTGCCCACCATGGGTTCCTTTAGACCCATGAGCAGTACTGGGAGTCCTCTTCCTGTGCAGGGCTGCCCTGCTTGCCAGGTGTAGGTCTCCCTTCTTCCCCAACTCATCTGAAGTAGCACATTGTCTATCAGCTAACCAGATCCTCATGTCCTCAGGCAAAGTGCTAAGGGCTTGTTCCCTCACCAAAAGGTCTGCCAGCCCTTCAAAAGTGGTGACCTGACATCCACTCGCCCACCTATTTAACTAAGTGCTCAATTCAGCAACATATTCACACACACTTTCATCTGCCTTGAGTCTATGCCCACAAAACCTTTTCCCATATGTTTCAGGTGTTAGCTTAAACTGTTCTAAAAGACATTTCTTTACATCAGTATAATCCAAACATGCAAAGTCAGGCATTTTAGATAATATAGTTACAGCTTTACCATGGAGTAAGGGGCTCAGGAACTGTACCCAGAGCCCTTGATCAACTTCATACCATTTACATGCCCTCTCAAACATATGAATGAAACTATCAAAATTATCCACCTCTTTAAACTGGGGAAGAAATTTACTGATATTTTGTGCTTCTGGAGTCCAGTTACCCCCCCCCCCATTACCTCCATGACTCTGGCAAAGAGTCAGCATCTCCTTCTCATGCTGCCTCTGTCTTTCTTGTTCCTCAGCTTGCAGACATAACAGTTTCTCATTCTCCTCAGCCTGCAAACATCACAGTCTCTCATTTGCTTCTAATTCCACATGCCTGGCCTCCAACTCAAGTTTCTTTAGCTCCAGCTGGATTTTTAAGGCACTGCAGAAAGGTTGAGCTGTCCATTCTCCGAGGGAATTATATCTCCACTGCCAGTCTGATTGTCCTCCTGGTTGCTGTTTTCTGATGCAGTTGTAATAAAGGCTGCAATCAGGTCTGCCTTAGTCAGATTTCCATGCACCAGTCCCCTAGCCTGGCACATCTCTGCCAGCTGGCTCCTTGTCAGTTTTCCATACTCCTCTGCTGACATGCTGCCTGCTCACCCTGACTAACTAAGCTAACAAAAGAAATAAAACAATTGTGATCTGAACTCTGAGTATTCATTGCATGGCTGATTTAGAGTACAGAACACCTTCAGAGATCACTGCACACAAGCTACAGGATTCACTCTACCCACACCACTACAGGCCAGTTAGTATTTGCCAACTAATTAATATGTGATGTGGATATCCCAACCACTGCCACCAATTAATATGTGATGCCTGTGCCCTGGCCCAGCAATCAAGGAGCCTCAATCCTCACCACTAACACCAACATATAAGAGGAAAGGATAGCAAATACACACAGTAAAGTGCAATTTCCCTTAAGAGCACACAGAGATCACAGTCAGTCTGGGGCTGGTCGCTCCCTTGCTCCCAGGTCCCCAAATAAGACTCTCCACTGGCACAGTTATAGGGTCCAGATCTCAGCCTAGCTGGGCAAGCTACAATCTCCAGCACTCTCTGTCCAATCAGTGCTCCATGCCCCTGCCCAAGTAGCTGATACACACATACATTGAGATAAGAGGTTATACAACCACACAAACACTTCTGGGAAGGCTGGCACAGGTTCTTCAGCTGTGTCCCTTTTACCCAGACTATACAGTAGTAATTACTGCCACCACCCAGCTAATACTTATCAACTACTCAAAGGCCCTTAAAAGGATGTCCAATTATTACTGTGCAATATTATTATCTAATTGGTAAGTGTGACTAATCAGTCATGGCTTATTAGAGTGGCTTTGTACAATAAACTCTATAAATATGCAATGTACTCTAGAGCTTAACTTATCTCTACACAAACCAGCCACAGTTAAAAGGTTTTAAAATATTTAATAATAAATAATTAAAACCACAAGACAATACTTTCTGCTACACAGTGCTAGTCAAAAGAGTTCAGAGATCACACAGAAATACTTAAAATAAATCAGTAGTACAGTTCTGACATCACAGAAAAAAACACTTAGTCTAAACTTTCTAATTCCTAGCTATTGCTACAAGAAAACACACTTCTAAAATAACTTACTTACATAGAGCAACAGGCAGTGCTGTGAGTTGGATAGTCAGATGAAAATGCTTAATAATCTCTGGTTCTCACTGTTTAAATTTCAACTCCAGTTCTTCTAAACATTACATCATCTTTTACACCTTCCTGGTGTTACCAGGCTGACAGAAACTGCATTTACATTCTTTTACACTTAGAGCAATAAAGGACATTCCACATGTAAATTCTGGTCATTAATTTTAGCCTTAAAACAATAGGCAGGAAGCCTTCATCTAGCCAGACTGGAGTCAAATTGTAAAACATCAAAGGCAGTGATGAAATCATTTTAAATTCAAAGGACCGACAAGAAATGCTTGGCTTAGCTTTCTTTACAGCAGATGGCAATGTTGCCACATTGTTTAAGGTCAACATTCATATTTACAAATGATAGAATTATCTGCACAATTCTATTTGGCTAGGCTGGCAGCCTTCACCCATCTCTACCATTCTTCACAACCATCCCTCAACAAATCATAAATACCACAAACTCAGTCAAGTTTAAATACCTCCTCAAAGGTCACCTAGCCAAAACCTGGCTCTGCCCATGTATAGCACCTGGCTG
This sequence comes from Protopterus annectens, assembly GCF_019279795.1. Classification (NCBI taxonomy): domain Eukaryota; kingdom Metazoa; phylum Chordata; order Ceratodontiformes; family Protopteridae; genus Protopterus; species Protopterus annectens. The sequence goes on along the minus strand of NC_056735.1, from coordinate 1,308,862,748 downwards.
AACACACCATAACCTCTATGTTACACTTCACTCATGTAACTAATCTTATCACTCATAACCTAGAAATCTCTTTCCCTACCCTCCCCCAACACCCACCATAGTTCACGTCTCCTTATACATAATATTGTTACATACAACAAACAGCTGACAACTCTACTACTATATTAGGGGTAACAGAATGCATGGGACTCATTATTACTATCCCATACATACTCTGATGGTTTATATTATTGTTATATACTAACTAGATCAATGTTATACTATTAGGCAATTTGTATTCTACTTTTGTAAATTGAAATTCTTGTTACTTTTTTATTTGTACTTCATTTGTAAATGGAAATTATTGTTGCTTGTTTTTTTTAATTGTAATTAGAGCTTTTCTCCCTGGGCCTCTACTAAAAATGGACCTCTAGTTTGGTCAGACCTCCCTGATAAACAAATGTTAAATAAATAAATAAATAAATACTATTAGATGAGCTGCAGTGGTACCACGCTTTTTGCACTAACTGGCAGGTGGGAACAGGAGAAAACTATGGAGAGTGTTTCCTAGAGAGGATTTTAAACTGGAGAGGTTTGCTTACATCCAAGCACAGGGAACCGCATTTGCGTGAGGCACTTGTAGGAGCAGAATGAAAGAATTTTATAAAGTTAAACCTTCAGACCAAACAGATAAAAACTCAATAAGCTATCGACCAGTAGTTCCCACCTTGAATGAGTTGAATTTAGCTCTCTCTCCCATCAGAGAGCAAAAGAACCCTCTCAATGTAAAACAAACTGGCTTTGAGCTCAAGTACAGTAACAAATGCTTTACAACAGAGGTAAGAAATCCTGCAATATCAGGAATCCTTGATAATAAGTTCACTAATCCTGAGAAATGTTCACAACACACAAAAACTTTGCAAAACTTAGAAGTATTTTGGTAGACTCACTCAGAACAGCTTTTTCAGTATCAGAGTAGGTTAGGAAATATCAGAATATTGATAAAATATTGTTAAATCAACCTAAGAGCACTACAGTAACAGACAGATGGAGTTTCTTTAACAAGTGCAGGCTGAAAAACAGTGATAAATTCAACAAAATAAATAAATGCAGCACAGAAGTGTTAAATATCACTGAAACAGTTAAAACAAGTGCAAAATAAATATACCATGGCATTCAATAAAGCCTACACTAAGTGTACACTGTTCTGAGTGAATAGACAACACAAGCATAACTCACACCTTCATTTTGTTAGTTTTGGTTTTCCTATTGATTTTCTTGCAGCTTTAAATACTGCGGAGGATTCATAAAGGTTGCCACAAAGTGTAGACTACATGTACACGTAGCATAATCCTTCTAAATGATTAGAAAGCACAAAACATGTGGTAGAGATGTTCTTTAATACAGATCGTGAACACTTAGTTTAGGTGTTATTGAATCTGGCCCCTACTTATATCAGCTTTATAGGTCCAGATGATTTTAGAAGCAATCCAGGTCTTGCAGTCACAGTTGTTCAAGCCAGGGACAAGGAAGCTGTAAATATTCTCACTTGACCATTCTTTTTAATTACTAGGAGCATAGGAGCATGCTACTCTTTTCTTTCAGTTACACTTGCAATAATGTCAAGGGTTTGCATTCATTTAAAGTCAATTTCTCTTTAGGAAAGCACTGTTTATGGTCCCCTCCTAGGTGCGATTAAAGCATATAGAACAGGATTTGGTTTTAATTTGATCTTTACTAGTTAACAGACAAGCAGGGAAGCTTCACCAAACATGTCTACACTGACTTCATGTATTCTTACATTTAAGCTCACTTTGCATGCTACAGCTCTCCTGAGCAGATTACTCATGTATGTATCATCTATCACACAAATCCAAAACTCAAACCTATGCCCCTTCCACTGAGGCATGGCCAAAAATCTACCAATGCACTCAAGCTTGCCTGCAAGGCTGCAAATGTCAGTGTCTGCAACACGCAGCTGCAGATGCTTCTGGAAAATGTTATATGTAGTATGTAATATTACATAATATTGGCCCCTGTTTCAGTCTTCAAACTTTCAATTGTTCCATGAATCATAATTTTAGTTTGCCAGTCAGCTTCTACATCTGCCACCATGGTGACTGAACACAAGAAAAATGCCTTTTGCATATTATTTTTAGTATTATTCTCAATGTTCAGATGTAACCTCTTTAATCTACTTTGTTTACAAATGATGGTATTATGGCTAGCCTATCACACTTTTTACACCTCCTACCATGTGCAGCACATTGTTCATGCTCATTTTGGTAATGGTCACACCAAGTGCATTTGCCAGACTTAGTCTCACTCTGCTTCTCAAACGTTCACATAGTCTGACTGGAATTATACCTTTTATAAAACTTATGGCACACTTAATATTTTATCTCACACATATTTGCTATGTTTCAATTGACATTTTGTCTTTTTTTTTACTAATTCTGCCTCATGGCCAGTTTGCATTGTTTCTTCCAAAGTTAACTTAATTAAAAGCTGTATCTTTTGAGACAATTCAACATCAGTCAGCCCAGTCATAATTCTGTTTCTTATTTGCTCATCACTGGGACCATTAAAGCCAAATTTTTCTTCTAGTTCATAAATGTCTTACAAATGCTTCTACACATTTACCCTTTTCTTGTATACATCAGAAAAAAGTTGCTGGCTATCATGTATTACATTTCTTTCTGGCACAAAATGTTCATTGAGCTTGCTAATTACTGACTCATATGTAATAACTCTGGCCTTCTGAGAAAGCAAAGGAAGTGCATATAGCATTGATGTTTCAGCCCATACTATACAAAAATATGTTTACTTGGCTTTCTTCTGATTCTTCATTTAATTTTGTTCCCACAAGAAACTGTGTGAATCTTTGTCTTCAGGCAAGCCAAAAAAATAGTTCTGAGTACTCAAAATGACTCTTATGTGTTAAAATTTCTCATAACAAAAGAAATGCACCCCCGGATTCACAAATCCTCCGTGTAAGACTAAATAAATCTTACTCGGAGGCTGCAGTTGAACGGTATGATGTCAGCATTCCATGAATATTCATGAGGGCACACTGACTCAACCGCAAGTCTAACATGGACCGTGTAGGAAAGCAGGGGGCGTGTCTGACTGCCGAGCAGTCTAAATGTCCACGCCCCTGCAAGGGTTCGAAAAGAAAAATGTAAACACAGAAGAGCGAGTCCGCTCAAATGTTCATGCACCCAACACCACACTCCCTGACATTATAAACCCCCATCACAGTTATAAAAAGTAAAACATTAATTTTATTTTTTTTATATTCCCAAAATAGCTTCCCATATTTGCCCGTGTGTGCACGGATGTGCCCATTGCTTAGCTGCAGTTAGCAATCCCGACATGGAAGAGCATAAGAAAGAATGTTTATGCAAATCACACCAAATAGCAATAGCGTAATGGTAGAGCGTTTGCACAAAGAGGAGGCATTCACGGTTCGAGTCCCACCACTCCCCTTCCTATTTATGTTTTAAATCAGTATATGAAATAATACCTGACATATATGATTAAAATATTACTAAAAAGCAATGAAATGGCCTATGTATCAGTGAAAAAATATATATATTTTTAAAGGATCCTGATATATAATTGCCCGCAGTTAACCAGCGCTTTACCCAGCGCAATAAAGTTGCCCATAGTTAAATAGCGCTTTACCCAGCGCAATCAGTTTGCGTGGACGTGTGTGCCGCACCAACCAGCGCACCGTATGGCAACGTGGAGCAACGTAGAGCAAAGTTGCTTAAACACAGCCACACCCCCTAGCCTGTCTGGACAGTATTAAAATAAAATGAATGACAAGGTTCAAACCCAGGACTCTGTGCACCATAATCAATGTACTGAACCACTAAGCCATGACAGCTTAGGAGAAACAGCCACTGTTAACATACATATACTTAGAAATGGTAGATTAACCATTACTAAGCAGGTCTGCAGTCAGCCGAGAATTTTCAAAAATGGCCAATCACAAAAAATGCGGGAAATGCGGGATATTTAAGCCCCATAGGCGGGAATATTCGCCATAACTGATTCTAGCTCACATCTGCAGTTAGAATGGCTGGTGCTGGAGAGGGTGCACACTTCCGAGCACAGCGTTGGGGCATCGAGGAGTCGAAATACATGGTTTGGCTCCTTGTCCACCATCATGAGTCAAGACTCCTGCAGGGCCAGTTCCAAGGGACAGAGTACAAGGCAGAGGCTTGGAACTGGTTAGCTCATGACCTCACCAGTGTCACAGGCATTCCTCGGACTGGTGAGCAGGTCCGTCACCACCATGCAGACCTGAAGAGATGGAAGCAGGACCTACTGAAGCAATGGATACAGGAGGCCCGTGGGATGCAAGATGCCCCACAACTGAGTAGGTAGCCATGGAATGCAGTATGTAAGAATTGATAATTGATTCTGTATAATGGATAGGTATGTCTCAGTATCCCTTCATTTACTTCACAGCTGCAGGTGACCGTGCTGCAAATCAGCAAGCCTATGCAGATAGGCTGCTAAGGCTGTGCTGCCAGGCAGGTTAGTGATTATTCTGCATGTATTTTTATATAAAATAGGGGCGTGAGCATGAAAGAAAGTGTTGTAGTCCAATAATACATCTATAAAATGCCCTGAATAAGTCCTCTGCATGTACTGTCATATAAAAAAGTCAGAGAGCCAGAAAAAGAGTGTAGTAACCCATTAAGAAAGGTAAAATATGTCTGGAATAATATCTCTGCAGGTACTGTCATATAAAATAAGTGAGCGAGCCTGAAAAAGAGTGTTCTAACCTATTAATAAAGGTATAATATGTTCTGAATATGTCTTCCATATGCACTGTAATATCAAATAAAGGAGAGAGCCTGTGGAAAAGTGTGTAAATGTAATTAATAAAGGTATAAAACCTGGAGTGTGTCTGTGTCACTTACTTTGAAATGTTGTTGTACCCTTGCATTATACAAATAGTACTGTTTTAATAATTGCTGGCAACCTACAGTTGGGCAGTCCCATCTAAAGTGGGTGATGGAAGTGCTAGTATCTGTGAAGCATATATACAGTCCTCAACAGTCAGTGGCTGGCTGGCATGCATAAGTAAATCTGGCACACGAGTAGCTTGTTAATTTGTTCCCCAGAAATGTGAGTGTGCCACAAGAAATGTAGGGTTCTGTACAAAATGAACTGAAAATGTCATGTGAACACATCCAAATATGTAGATAAAGAAATATAAATAAAAGCAAGAAATATGTACCAGTAACATCTGCATCTTGGACAGTTAGTATGTCAAATATAGGACAGGTATATAATGAACTAGCCAAACCCATTACACAACCTAAAGCATGTTGGTAAGTGTAATAATACATGTAGGGAATATACACCTGCAGTCACTAGGAATGTAGTGTAGACTAAAAGTACTTATAAGATGTTAATTGAGGTTTCTTTCTACACCCTACTGTATGTGAATAAACCATGCAATTCCACACCTCAATGGGTATGTGTAATCTCAAACATTTGTTGGGACATATGTCCTATTGTTCTATAAATATCTGCATTCACTTTGATGCATGTGTCCTGTTCAAACACCACAGTCATGTTGGCCTGTTGCTACCAATCATCCCTGCATGCTGTTGGAATGTCCACTGTCGTTCAATATATGTATGTGTTATGCTTGCTGTTCAGCTGTTGGAACCTTAGTGTATTGGGTTAATGGGATTATTACTGCATACTATTACACCTAATCTTGAATGCTGTTGTTTATGTTGTAATTAAACACACCTAATCACAGAACGTATGGGAAGGCCGGTCCCAGTGGACCCACCTGTCCCTCCTCAGCTGGTGAGTGCACCTGGCACCAGCAGGTCCAGTGCCCAGCCCGGGCTTCCCTCCTCCATTGGTCCTGTGCCACCTTCGGGTGGAAGCACTGCAGGGGATGGGGCTCGTCCCCCCGTGCAAGCGTGGGCGGAGAAGGGCCAGCTGTCACCCTTCGAAGGGTCCGGGTTGTGGTACGTAGGGAGATCCAGCGTTCAGTTGCTGATCCCTGATGCCAGCTCGAGGCGAGAGTGGCGTGTCTCACGGGTGAACCTGCCCATCCTACGCAGCCCCCAGCACAGCCACCATCGGGGCTGTGAAGGTGCAGTGGTGACTGCCCATGGGTGGGGATCTCAGTTCCACTGTTACCATCTGTGGGCTCATGGGCTTGCGATTTCCAAACATCCATCCCCGTCAGTTGTGTTCACCCACCCCATGTGTCATACACTGTCCCTGTATGCATCTTGTTTGTCTTGTCTGATTACCTCCCCAACCTATCTCCCCAAACATGCCTACTTCCTCTACCTCACTTTCCACTCTCACCTGAAAAAAAAAAAAAACGGGCAATCTGTACCCACAAAAAAATTACACCCCATACATAGCTGCCCATTCCGCACACATGTCCGCTGGGCATGTAAACTGATAATTATAATTGGCAGTACAACATACTTTGTTGTCCTCACCCCTCTCCCAGGGGTAGAAGGTTTCAAATTTCACTCCAAATTTATTGCATATGCACAGCTGTTGTTGGTAAAGAAATGGGCAGCTATGGACCTTCCCTACACCCGTCCTGCACATCCTGCGCTTGTTTACCTACTTTCTGTCCCTCTTTGTGCCCCCTTTTTCACCACTTTCCTATCTCCCCATTTTCTTTTCCTTCAAAGAAATTAGCGCGGGGGTTAACAGCAGTAAGCACTTTTAAGCAGTAGTAAGCGGATTTACGTGTGTGCGCATGTGTGCGCTTAGCTAAGTATTGCTAAGCATCGCGGAAACCCATGCACAACTGCTTAAAAGTGCCTTAGTCACTCTATGTTAGGGCCCTTGTTCTGCTCAGCAGCAAAAGAAAAAACCTCTGCCAGTCTCTAACCCCAGACCATTGACACAATAGACTGCATGAATTATCACTAAGCTGCAGCAGATATACAAATAACGTGGTGCTGAAATAAAGATATCATGCATTACAATGAGGGAATGTAAATGGAAATTAGGAATGGCATAACAGAAATCCTGTTCTGTGGGTCTTTACCAGCAGTTGTTGTGGAATTGCATGACATGACTGTGAAAAGAGAACCAGCCATTCTAGCAGGGAATAATGTTACAGTAGCACCTTACAAACACCACACAGTATCAGACCAGGATAAACACTGGCAAAGTTGAATAGGGCAGAGGCCAGACTCCCCAACTGTGACTGCTTTACAGGGATATCTCTGATTTGTAAACAAATGTTAGCTGTGCCCCTCTGAATCACTCTGAAAAGTACTAACATTAGGCAGAAAAGTGGGGAATCACACTTAATGAATAATGTCAATAGGTGAGAGTAGACACTGCTTGCACGTCAGAAAAGGTGTAGTAATACATATGCTCCGATTCCAAGAAAGTCTCAACTGAAATATGTCTGTAATATATTGCAGGTGTATCTCACTTATATGTACCTTTCACTGAGGCTGTTCAAATATATACCTGAGAGTATCTGAGGCCTGGCAGAGGCAGAAACACACAGGCATATCAGCATTCCTGTTGTTACACACTCTGCAAATAGCTTTGGAAGGAGTTCCACAAGCATGCCCTTATGTAGGAGTACAACACAGAAATATCACAGGATGTAGCCATGTACTGCTAGCAACCAACTGTGACAATGCCATTGTGCCAGTGCTGAAAAGACTGGTGTGGTGCACAGACAAAGAATAATAGGCTAACCTCTAGCTACCATCTGGATATGTCCACAGGTGGGAGCTACGCAGACAGACTACTTGCCTTGATAGACTAACAGGTACACAGCAACCCTGTATGTTCAGCAAGATAAACCTCACACGATAATAAAAAATGCTCTTTGCAGTTCGGCACCCCTACCCAAAGGTACGACATACCTGAGTATTCAGGCAAAACCAAGGGTGTAGGTAGGCATACTCAGTACTGAAATATGTCCGGTTGTCTTGAGCAGACTGTGCTAATGTCAACACAAACAAACCACAAACTGTTCAGAAGTGAGTAACTTAATAATTACAGTATAGCAGTTCACAAACAGTGTATGTGCCACAGGAATACATTGCAATAACTGCATTTGTATGGCAGTTAATTGTCCAATTCAGAAAGAAAGTACATACTCCCATGTATCCTGTGTTAGCATTTGGAGGGGTGAGTAAATGTCTACACTGAGAAGTGTGTGCTGGAAGCAGCAACATTCAGGTTTGAGTACGACATGCATATCACTGGCTACAACCCTAGCTTCAGATAAGAGACATATACCAACCTTCTGACTGACACAACAGTGTCCAGAGCGAACAAGCATGGGCCCCACCTTGGAAAGCTGAAAGGGCTATGCCTACCTAACCTACTATTTTATAGCAGTGGGCTGCAATCACAGTGAGTACTGCAATTACCACACAGCAGGCTATGTGCAATTACTTAATGGTGGGCACTAATTGGTGCAGAGGCTGTCACATGCACATGTGCAGATACCTAGTAAGGCAGGCTGTACCTGCTGTCCACACATGCAATAATATCATTGCAGGAACAGAGAGATAGAGAGCGAGAGAGAGACAGAGACACAGACAGAGACACAGACGAAAGAGACAGAAACAGACAGAGAAAACCCAAAAAAAAACAACAAAAAAATAAATAAAAAATAAATAAATAAACAAAAAAACAGTAACAACAGACGGAGCAGAGAAATACAAAGGTAAGGTATGTAACTCATATGGATGTTCTGGCATATAGTAGATGTTCCTGAAGAGTACTCTACACACTGTAAATCATCCATATGTGGCAGCAGTACGTATCTATCTGTATCTGCACATGTGCACAGGGTAAGGGACATACTGCAACTGTTAGTGAAGGGTGGACACATATATGTTGTTGAAGGTTGTTATGTGCATGTATCTATGTAGGTCATAGTGTGTGGCATAGAAAACAGCATGCAGTGCTGATATATGTCATGTGGTGGTTAAACACTGTGGAACTGATTCGTCAGATCTGCTGTGTTACAGCCAGTGAGGCCTGCTAAAGCTACATGGGCTGAGGACACCAAAATGCATTCTGCACAACACTGTGCAATATAATCACATAACTGTACATCTCACAACTGTCGCATAAATGATATCCCCACCATGAAAGGTGGACTGTACATGTGCCTATATGTACATCTATATGTACAGCAATGGATGTGTACATGTATGTGTATAGATATGTGTGTGTGTGTGTGTGTGTGTGTGTGTGTATATATATATATATATATATATATATATATATATATATATATATATATATATATATATATATATAGGTATACATATATATAGAGAGAGAGAGACACTGGGTCATATGTACCGCAACAGGTGTGTGGTGACCAAGGCATGGACTGTAGACAAGTTTTGATACTGCAGTGCCATCCCTCCTTTCCAAAACACTGTACCCATTAACTACCACATAGGTAGAAATCTACCTAACACTGAAGGTGTGATAAGGGAACATGGGCCACAGGTGGACAGTAGCCTCCCCTTTGATAAAGACAGTCCCACACTAGACTTCTAATCTGTCTATGTGGTACGTGTCATCACAACAGGTGTATCATCTAGGGAAATATAGGTCAGTGTTCCCCTCTACTCATCACAATGCCCCGTGTGGTATGTACCTCACATGACAACTACAGCAAGTGGGAAGGCCACAGACATACCTCACAAAGGGTAATACTGGCCTCAAACAGATGCCCTATACAGACTGACTCACAAAACCACAGCTAGGCTGTATAGCATACCACCCACACAGAGGTGACCTCTGCCGGACATACAGAGGTATGCCACACCCATAGCTGTGTGACAACCACCATGGCAACATATCACAATCCCTCCGGGCTACACACTTTAGGGCCCTAAACCTTGTCAGCTCACTAAACAGCGCATGCTGAAGGGATAGGTTCCTATCTCAGGGATATGCCATACTCTGGAATAACCCACCTAGCAATAGCAAACAAGGCTCCTCATTAGCAGTTGTCATAAATACCCCTGATGATTGTTTGGGAGATAGGTAATACACCCTGGGAATCACCTCTGTGGTTCTGGTTGACAGGGGCAAGTGAAATCAAAGTACATGTGTGGCAAAGGCCAGGGAAGCATATGGCTAGGCTGCTGTAGGTCCTAGGGCCAATAGCATATTACCTACCTATGACACTATGCACTCACACATGTACTCAATGCAATACCTGCTATGTGAGGTTGAATGAGTATAATGTTGAATGTGTGCAAGGTCTGTAAAGGTGTGATAGCTTAGTGTGAAGTTGTATCTGACATGGTAGTGTCTGTCCTAGCTGTGAGGCCAGCAAAAGATGTGTATGTTATTGCTAGGCAGACATAGTAGCATGGCATACGTTGTGACGTAGTTCCTTGTTGATGACTGCGGTGTCCCATTGTAGGCTAAAGCAATACATGTATGCTTAGTGAGTGGTACTGCTGGTGAATCCAACTCCCATATGAACTGTAGTACTACCTGAAGCTGTAGGCCTAAACAGCACAGTATGGTGTATGTTCACATTGCTTGGAAACACTGTCTTGTGTGTTTCCTGTAGTCTGCACAGAGTACATACCTCAGGCATAAGGGTTTGTAAGTAGTGGCACACAGTACTGTATGGTACACAGCTAAAGCTCATCTGTGTTGGCATACAGTGGTGTGTTGTATGTTTGTCTGATGTGTGTGTAATTATGCCTGTACCATGCCCGCAATCATATGTGTGTTATAGGGTATACGTGTGTATCTAGCAACATATATAATCTGTTACAGCAGTATGCCACCTATATTAACAACTGTGCACATATGTAAGGCAGGGGTATGGCATCAACAACTAGCGTGGTTTACTGGTACTACTGTAACTGTACTTTACATTCGTTGCAATGGATGACATCTTTGTTCATGCATTAGCGTGATATACACCCCTGTGGTGAGGTTGTGCATTGTGTCACAAACAGTGTGCTGGGTACTGTTGTATAGTGATTTGATATATAGAGTGTGCCAGGCACTGCTAGTCAGTTGTGGCCAGAGAACCAATATGTTGTATTGAAAGTGCTTATCCTCTGACAGACAAACGGATGGTATATATGGCAGTGAAGTGATATTGTGGTTAAGGGTGTAAAGTGTGCCACAGGACTCACTCGCACATATTGTTCATTTCTCTTTCAGGCTGATGGCCCACCAATGTAATCCTTGTTACACAGCAGTGGAGGAAGAGGAAATCCACCATAGCCTGGTGCAGCACTACTCACTGCTGTTTTCCAGAAGCAGCCAGCACCAGCATGAGCGGACTGCACTGTGGCAAGATCTTGTTCATCGGGTAAATGACATAGGCATGCATAACTGGACATATGAGCAGGTACGCCATCACTGCAGTGATTTAATTAGACATGTCCAGTGGCGTGCGTCTGATATCCATAGACAACAGCTTGCCACAGGTGGTGGGGTGGCCATTCATCCCCCCCTCACCAGAGTGGAGGAGCTGCTCCTAAGCGTGGTGGCTCCTGGACAACAACAGCAACTGCCACAGACATGTGTCGTCATGGAGGCCGGAGCCGCCCAGCATGTTGACATGGAGCGTGCAGGTAACATGCCCTATCTGTAGACTACAGTTACCTGTATTGTTAGATTATGTATACGTGAGATGTGTACTGTGTGTTTAGCAGTTGTGCTGCCTAATGTTGTGCAATACTGATATTTGGAATATTATCTGTACACCTGTGACTGTCGACTGTTGTTCTACTGTAGTTTAGCAAACACAAATTAGCAATGCCACAGTTGTGGCCACTGACGAACTCTCTCATATTCTTGTAGGTCCCTCTGGTGTGACAGCAGGGCAGACGATCCATGCTGGTGAGTGTGGTATAACTGCAATATTGGTATTGAAATGCGCATGTCATAGGTGAGGTGTAGGCCATGTTCACGTAAACACCTATGCATAATGCATGCTGTTCATGTTTGCTGTAAGACGTTGCACAGCTCAGTAATGTCAGTAGCTGCCTCAATCACATGTAATACACAGAGCATCAGACACACTTGTGGCAACACCATACTGCACATTGGATAGGCATAGTTGCTACAGCTGTACACAACATAACACGTTTATTATACACATGGCATTACCACACACCCGCTGTAAGGTCACACTTCAGTATCCCACATGTTATCCACACAGCACACATGATATACCTCAGGGGTAGAGGCCTATCATGGGGCTGTGCAACACTTTTCAACACATAACACAGTCATGTTAGGCAATGCTCCCTATTGGGCACCTCACACACCCATGTACAAAGTGGCTGTGTAATTGTGAATGTAGCCATGGCACTGCAGTTCAGGTACAGCATGCTAGGCAGTGGTCTGTCACACATTAGTAGCCTTGAGTGACCACATGATGATGATGATGGCTCATAGTACTACACCCCATCCAGTTACAGTGACCACAGTACTACACATAGCAGTCATTGCTTTGCACCCCAATGTTGTGTGTGTGCAAATATATGCACCTATACACAATATGCATAGCATGTTGTGTGTGTGCTTACATATGCCAGTATACACAATATGCATAGCAGTCGCCATCTGTACAAAGTGACACATATATGTCCTGGAATGCTATTGGGTGTATAGGTCACATGACACGCATTGGGTATGTGTGGTGTTTAATGTTGCAGTCATGTAGCATGCCATGTCATGGCTGGCACCGACATATCTGCAATATGTCCCACACTCACCATAACCACTGTACAATGGCCATGTCAAGCATTGGGATTCCATCACATCTACATGCACCACTCATCCCGTGTGTGTACATAGCATGCATGTGCTACACCTGTGCCCACTATTATCTGCTATGGACACAGACACTGTAATCAGACATGGAAATCTATGTGTCACACAGATAACACATGCAGCCATGGTATGTATACCTGTGAGGGATGGTGCACAGGACATTGCAGAGCTGATAATACTTGCACAGCAATGTTGCGTCCATGTACACATTGTGTTCCAGGGTGTAGCCAATCACTGAACAACTACACACATGCATCAAAGCCATGTATACTGTTATTAACTAGGGTCATCTACACTCGCACTGCATGGTCTTGAGCAACACATATTCTGCATGCTGACACGTGTGAGGTGACTGCCTTGTGATACTGTCACCCACCTTCACCCACTATTGAGTATGTGTTGGATTGCTGGTGTGTGTGTGTATCTGCTGTAGTGAGGAGTGTATTTGTGTGCATGTGTTCATGTGCTCATGTGTGCATGTGTTCATGTGTGCATATGTGCATGTGTGCATGTGTTCATGTGGTCATGTGTGCATGTGCTCATGTGTGCATGTGTGCATGTGTTCATGTGTGCATGTGTTCATGTGTGCATGTGTGCATGTGTTCATGTGTTCATGTGTGCATGTGTTCATGTGTGCTAACATCATGTACAGATTGTAAAGTGTGTTTCCTGTCTTCCTCTCACAGGTGCTGAGGTTGGGTTGGCTGAATGTAGCAGAGAACCTGAAGTCACTGCCACAAATAGTGGAGATGATGAGACATGTATTGAGGCACAGGCAGGTTTGACAGGGTCTGTCATTTGTCAGCCAATCGACAATACACAGCTTTCCACCCCATCTATGTGCACACTCATACTGCCAATACATCCCTCATCACCAATGGCCTTAGCCGAAGGACAGCATACAGCTGGCATTGACCAGGATAGTGTGGTATCCATGGCACTTGCATCCCCTCACAGCAGCCATACCCGGATTCCTGGAACAGTACCAGTAGGCGGATGTCCAGGGGTTCTCGTGGGAGCACCGCTGGTCGTACTGCCCCTGGCAGATGTGCACTCACAGGTCTTACAACCTCAAGTATGTTCCAGGCTGTAATGCAGGCACAGGCATGTATGGAATGGTACACCAGACAGGGACTAAGGGCGCAGAGGGCCCATTACACCGCTATCAATGACAGTATCTGTGACCTTGCCGGTGCCATCCGGAATTACACCAAGGTCATTGATAGACATTGGGGAGAGATTACATGCCCTCCACAATGTGTTTTCCGTGAGCCTGGACCATGCGGGACAGTTGAGACATTGATGCAGATGTATGCAAGCAACATCAACGGCTGGTAGTCGTCGCGGATGGCCCACAGATCACAGCCGCTCCCGTAGTGGCAGTACAAGCCCCAGCAATGCTGGGGCTGGCCTGTTGATTGACCATCCTAGTAGACCATGTGCACATGGCTCTGGCCAGTCCCAGCAGGGACATGGGTCCACTCGACATACCTCTGCCTCTGATGATAGTACCCAGTCAGGGTTGGTACCCGATACTGTCCGTAGCACCCCTGCCAGGCACAGGTACCGTGTCCTTGGCCAGATACAATGATCTGTACAGCCTGGCAGGTACAGTCTGTGGCTGTCCCACAAACTCCCATATATGGCAGCCACATGGTGGAGCTGTGTGCATGCAGACACACACACATTAACCAAACAACTAGGGCTCACACATACACACACACATTACATCAACATTGGCCCATGCTGCACTGTTGTCCCTCACACACACACACACACACACACACACACACACACACACACACACACACACACAAACATACATGTCGATTGGATGGGTCAATGTTGGGCTCTGGCAAACCAATAACACACCCTGTGCATATGATGACACCTGTGCCACCTCCTGTCATCTCTAACATTGATGCAGGAACAGGCTAACATGGTGCTGATGCACAGGGTGACATTATAGCAGTGTAGCAATATTAGCATGTTGTCAACAGGAAAGTGTAATGATATTCTTGTAGGTATATCTGAGCAGGCATGATGCATCAAAGCTATGATTGTCAATGTAGCATTGTTTACACCAGTGTTAAGTCTGAGTATGTACTGTCCGCCCATGTGCCGCTTGGCTGAAGTGTATAGTGTTGCCAGCATGTGTTAGCGAGTGGACAGTATGTGTGTGATGTGTGCTGTACAGATTAGCAGGTGCACATCTGTGAACATGGTGGGCGCACACTGTCTGCATGTACGTGCATAGTGAAAACATGGGACATGTGACATACCCTGTATTACACATTGTTAACATCTCATGGCATCTCTCGATGGCCAGTATGCATTCTACTACAGATATGTTCTAACATGGGTACACGTGTGTGTATGACATGGTTTGACACTATGCTGTGGGTGATACTGTTAATATCTGTCAATGTTTTGCATTCTGGTAGTATACACAACCTCAACAGCATGACTATAACCAATCATTAGATGATGTCCTGACAACTGACACACAGATGTAGGGAACTCAGTAACAGTTGGATCCTTCCGGTACTATACTATAACAGTAACCAGTGGTATTGACCGCCACCCATTCCTGGGACCACACCTGTTTGGCATATAGCCCTCTTAGGTACATGCAAACACACTAGGGATATGTCCATCCACATCTGTAAATGCATGCATTGGCCTACAATGCATTCTGTGGATGGGACACATATCCTACACAAGGGTATCATACAGACAGATACCTGTTGTCTGACACATGCTGTATAGCTCTAAGCCAACTATAGCATAGTCATCCACATTTACTGTACATACTATCCCGACAGTACCACATAGGTGGTAGCCCCCAACATGTATGTCGGGTACCAATGTGTATGTACAGCCAAGTGTTATGTCATCTGTCCCTTGGTATCCATATATCCAGAGGTATTGTGGAGGCCCTCGGTGTATCACATAAGACATTAGGGGCCTGTATGCATATCCACAAGGCTGTTGTACACCTATAATGACTGTCCATTATTGCCAGACATTGTTGTGTATGAATATGTCTGACATATACCCCAGGCATGTACCCTCACTCACACTACTCTATAGTAACTGTCATGGGTGTGTGTGGCACAGATGACCTTGGCCACAGATCACTACAGTTGCCGGCCTTGTCACATACATACATATGTGACCTACAATCTGAGAAGCAGTGGCACAATCTGTCAAAGGAAACAAATGTATTCATGTAGTATGCAGGCTTCACACATATGTACTAATTGAGGTCACATGTACATATATTTATTTGCCACACAGATACCTGATGTGTGCAATGCACATACTATTTTAATCCTGATATGTCATACCATAGTAAAAGCAAAACCCACACCACATTGAACAACAGTGTCACACACACACACTCAGCAATTGCAGGATTCAAACCCCTAACTATGTTATGATACTAGTGAGATATGCATTAACACGACGCACTATATGCTTTACTGGGTGTTTTGTTTTCTCCTGCTATATTTGTAGGATGCTGACATCATCAGACTTTCCAAAGAGGAATGTACCTCTTTTGATGTGTTTTCCCAGTCTCCAAAAAGGGCACTTCTCTCAAAGGTATTCACACACACACACACACACACACACACACACACACACACACACACACACACACACACACACGCACTGTCAGCATTTGCAGGATTCAACCCCCTACCTAACTATGTTATGATACTAGAGAGATATGCATTAACACCACACGCTATATGCTTTACTGGGTGGCTTCTTTTCTCCTGCTATATTTGTAGGATGCTGATATCATCAGACTGGACATGGTAATGTGTGTACACTTTGTTTTATGCAATCCCAGGAATGAACCATGTGGGTCAGCAGGTGTTAACAGCTTGAACAGGACCCCACAATTCTTAGCTTGTGTGATCTATCTGTGGACAAATTGCCATTCCTTCATATGACAACACATATTTATGCACAGATTGTTGATTTTGTGGATACGACATGTGTCTGGGATGTTGATAAAGGGCTATTCAAAGTCTATGTGGGACATGTGTAGCTCCTTTCAGTGATGTATGTCCTGGGTGGCTGCCTTGCAAACAGTCTAGCATGTTTGAGAACCATGATCTGCCCATGAACATATCACAGTTGGTAGGGTTGTGTGTTTGTCAGCTTCCAATAGCTCTGTTTATGACTTCAATCATGATGGACTCCATGACCTTGCAGATCAGACTTCATAGTCTTATTGGACCATACTTCCCATGGTGTGTTGTGCACCAACACTTGTGGGGAGTGCCATATGTTGCTGTAACACATTCAACGGTTTCAGATCCTGTGGAGAGGGTGAGGCTCAACAGACTGTTCAGGTGCAGGGTTTGTTTGTTCTGCAGTTCACTCATGACACATAGGGAAACAATGTAATCCAATTGCTGCCATGCTTTCGGCTTTGGGGGGAGCTGTTTACCCATTCTACATGTGATATCTCCTGGTATGATGATAGGGCCTTTTGTCAGTGGGAGGTGGGTATGTATATATGGGCCTGTCTGACAGGATGTCGGCATTGTCAGTCAGGTACAGTTGGCCCTGACTCAGGACATATATGAGTGTACATTGCTATTTATGACATAGCTGAAGGAGGTGTCATGGTTCAGTCTGGACTCCTTCGCAGCTACTCTTTACAAAACACAGACAAACCTGAGCACTAAACCCCTGTTATACTCTTTTACACACTTAACACCCTACTGATCCTTTGTGATCAGTCAACAGAGTATGTCATCATAATATCCTGGCATGTCCAGGGGTCGGTTTCATGTGTACTCTCCAGTCCAGCTGGTGAATATTGGAATTTTGACTCAATGTCACAACTGCCTTATGTACACAGACAACCCTCTCCTCCTCCCAACAAACTCAGATATATGTGAGAGATGCAACTATATAGACATACAGGAGGCTGAGCTCTCTCGACCCATGACTGACAGTCTATCAGGTGGTGAAGGAAACCACACACACTACAAATCCAGTCTCACATAGACCTATAGCGACAGCAATCAAACTACATTATCACATATAAACATACTCGGAGGCTCTAAATAAACTCTGCCTAAGCAGCAGAGACCTCCAAAGCAGACACACAAACAACTGCTACCCCACTACAATACCCACATATCACATAGTTCACAAAGTCAGCATGCCACAAAGTCACTGCCCTTAGGGCTAAACAACACACCTAATACACTTGTAATAGGTGACACTTATTGTCAGACACACTGACGTCCCACTCACCAGGCCGAACAAGGGGAGGGTCACTTTGAGCTGTCTGTCGGGTGCCAGGATCCGCCACATAACACATGCACTCAGGTCACTCCAAAGCAAGTACAGAAATGGCTCCATCATTGTCCATGCTGGTGCGAATAACCTCAGACGTTCCTCCCTGGACCACATGATATGAAACATAGAGGAACTCTCTGATCATGTAGCCCAGGCCAGTATGACCCTGACCTTGTGTGGCATCTTACACTCACCAAGAATGATGTCACAGTATACAAACAAACTGATCACTTTTAACAGTTGGCTAACATATTGGTGTCATTCAAAGGGAATCCAGTGTCTGTCAGCCTGGAGTGACATGCTCGACATGCCACGTAGCTTCGCTATGGACAGCTTGCACCTGTCACCCCTGGACTTTCGAATACTGGCTAAGGCTCTTCCCACCCCCATAGTGCCTTTTGTAAGCGAGGCTGAAAAGACAAACCCACCTCCATAGACATTACAGGGTAAAAGAAACTAAGGGTAATGCTGCTCAACACCAGATGTGTTACCCTCAAAATGCGCCCACTCGGGACTCTCCTCAGTATGGAGAATATTGATATCTGTGCAGTAACAGACACCTGGTTCAGGCTCCCAAATGCACACCAGCACTACCAGGTTATACTTCATACCATGCTTTCTGACCACAAGACTCGGAATGGCCAACACAAATAGGGGGAGTATCCATATACATCACAGATACACACACCTCCAGGTTAGTAGCACTGCACGAAGCATCGCAGACCATACATGTGCAACTAACAGTGTGCAAAACTGCCTTTCAGTTTGTAGCCTGCTACAGACCACCCTCCCAAACTCAGGAGCCACACTCGGCTTTCCTGGGAGCAGTAGAGAATATGAAGGTCTCCCCAAACACCATTATATTGGGTGACTTCAAATACCCAAACCATGACTGGGGATACTACTCAAGCCCCAACACCCTCACCCAACAGTTGCTACTATTTGTAAACTCAAATGCTATGGCACAACCGGTCACCACACCCACAAGAGGGGAAAACATATTGGACCTGATCATTACCAACATGGGGACTCTATGTTCCACACCAGAGGTATACCCCTCATTGGTAAATTCAGACCATACATTTATCTCACTGGACATCCATATCCCATCCCCACACCCATCCTAGATAATCTTGGTGAACTTCTCAAAAGCAAATGTCACACTTCTCCAAACCAAGGTGGTATCCTTCAAAGACCCTGGGACAGTGGTAAATATGGCTCAGACCGCTGAATCCTTTACAAATGCATTCTATGGACACCTAGTGGACTGCATGGATCCTGCTATCCCAAATAACAAGACTCACTCCTCCAATGGCAGGGGACCTGTCTGGTGGACCCCGGCCATTAATAAGTTATACAATGAAAGGAGGAGGCTACTACATGATAGAGCACAATCCCAGACAGGGATGGCATCTGTGATCTGTACTAGCAGAAAGCTATGCTCACTCATGAATTCATCTAAGGCCTGCTTCTAATGGACAATTGCACCAGACACTTAGGACAATCACAAGGCCTTCTTTAGTTATGTCAGGAACCTGGATGGACACTCACTGATATGCTGTGAGTTACTGCATACTGACTAAACATACCCTGAACCCACAGACATCACCAACATCCTGGCAAACAGGTTCAGTGCAGATGTCTCCCCCCATCCCCCCTAAGGAGCAACTGTCCATCCCAACAGAGTGTAACCTCCCTGACATCACAAATGAACAGGTGAGTGCTGCCCACCCCCCCCCCAAAGGAGACAACACAGCATCAATGGGACCAGACGGTGTCCCAGCCTGTGTCTTACACAAGCTTCATGAAGAACGTAACCCTCACATTAAGTCACTGTTCAATACCAGAGTTACTACAGGATATTTACCCAAGGAATGGCGTACAGCGACAGTGGTCCCCCTCCACAGAGGTGGTGCCACAATGACCCCCAGACAATATCACCCTATAAGCCTAACTAGCCTGTTCTGCAAAGCTATGGAGCATATTGTCATGGAACTCATACACATAGACATTGGGAACCTACAGACACTAGGTCCTACACATTTCAGCTTTGTTGCGGACAGATCTTGCCTCTTGAACCTGTTTGTATACTTTAAACAGTTACCAGGTCCATAGACGTAGGGAAGGTTGTCCACACAGCCTACCTGGACCTTGCAAAACCCTTCAACACAATACCCCACTCGGCCATTATACATAGGCTCACCAGCGTCGATATCAACACATATCTTACAAGATGGATTGCTAACTGGATCAGGGATAGCACCCACATGGTCATTATTGCAGGTGCCATGTCTGACTATACACCAGTTACACGTGGCATACCACAAGGCTCCATCCTGGGACCTCTCTTGTTCAGTATATATTTGTCTGATGTACAGGCTAACACAGGAGGAATATGGCTGACCATGTTCGCAGATGACTGCAAACTGAGTGCCATAATCAACTCTCCAGCTGGCACATGCATACTCAAACAGGGTCTCACAGAGATGGATGACTGGTGCCAGAGCCATGGCCTACAGCTAAATGCCATTAGATGCGTAGTCAACCCCTTTGGGAATAACAACATGCCCACACATTACCACATAGGTGGTAATCCATTACGTACGGTAGGAGTAGTTAGGGGTTTGGGGGCATGACTTGGTCGTACTCTCACCTTTGACAATCACGTTGCCAAAGTGGTTAGACAGACCTTCTATATAGCCCACCTTATCCCATATGGTTTCACATCTAGATCAAGTGAGGTCATTGTGTCCCTATACTCATCACGACCATGCTTGGTTACAATGCCCCATTTGGGATGTATCTTACCCGCCACCTGCAGCAACTGTAATGGCCACAAAAGTTCCTCAGCAAGCAGATCTAGGGACTCACACAGATGCCCTGCACAGTTCAGATACAGTAACTCCAGCTCTACTCAGTCGCTTACCGCATACTCGGATGTGATGTGTGCCTGTTGTTTAAGGAAATGTCCAACCCAGAATTAATGGACATGCTCCACCTCAGGATATCTGACTCCCTTGGAGCTACACACTCCAGGGACTTAAACCTCAGCACAGATGTTAATAGAACATGCTGGAGGGACAGATTCTTATCTCAGAGGCTCCACTCACTCCGGAATGTAATCCTGGTTTCGCATAGGCAGAGCCACCCACTGACCACCTACAGGAGACATCTTGACAAGTGGATGGGTGATCGTATGTTTACCCCTGGGATATCTTCTGGGTCCCTGCTAGACAGAGGCACAATAGACTAAACGTAAATGGGCTATCTTGTGTGACCTACTATTCACAGGCACAGTGTACTAATCTGACAGGGTTGCGAAAACCAAACACACTCTGGCTAGGCTTGTACATGCCCTAGGGCAGATAGCCTAGCATAGACCTCTGAACCTATGATAATGCACATTGTTTATTGATGATACTGATTGCAGGTTTTTTATCTTCTTTGCTTTCCCACTTTCTATGAACAACTTAGGTATCTGCAGAACATATTTGATTATGACAGGGTTCCACTATATTATATATGTGTCTGTTGTCATATAACTGTGTGCACAGGGCGGATTGCTGAATAGTGAGAGGTTCCTGGGTTAACACATGCAACTGCCAGATATGTGTGGCCCACTGCTGTACTCAGACATGGCCTAAGTGTGTGAGCATGCCCAGTTTGGACTTTCAGTGTTTTGTTGCCTGACATTTGTCTCATTTATTCAAGTGTGTGAGCATGCCCAGTGTGACCTTTCAGTATGTTGCTGTCTGAGGTCCACTACATTTGTTGATGTGTGTGAACATGACCAATATTAACATTTATACTTTGTGTGTTGAAAGTCAGGTTCTATTCTTACTGCAGGCCTCACCTTTGTGTCATAACACTACAGGGATTATGCTGTGCCTGCAGGGTTTCCATGAGATACTTTGCATAGACTCATCAACATTTCTTCATACAGGCTGACTACTGCGATACTGTCATGGTTTAGTGGTTCAGTACTATGACTATAGTGCACAGTATCCTGGGTTCGAGGCCCATCACTGCATTATATTTTGATACTGGGCAGACCAGACTGCTTAAGGGCCAGTAGAGCAAATATGAGCATGTTGGCTTTTGTTCAGCTATGCCCTACTTAGACCAAGCTTGTCCAACATTGCTCAACGTTAACCAACATTGCTGGACGTTGCCCAATATTACTCAACATTGACCACAGTTGTGCTAGTTGGTGTGTGCGATTTTGTTTACATATACTGCATGGTGGTAAATGCTGTTTAGCACTGCTTTATATCGCTTAACACATAGCAATCATGCTTCAGGTGGTGCTGCAGGGCTGCCTATGTCGGATGCACATACTACACTCCCTATACATGTTTGAAAACATGTAGTGTCAAGTTAGGCATCCCTTTTACTATATGTGCGAGTCAGAGAGAGGTATCATTTCCAGAGTTCCTACTGAGCCAGTGTATGTGCTATGCGTTGCCTCTTTGCCAAGGCCAAAGCATACTGGGCACACCTCCTTCTGCCTACTGGGGCAGGCTCAGGTTGTTCCTCCTCCAAGTCACGCTCTGCCTGTGATGGCCTTGGCAATGGTGGGGGGCTGTTTGGCCCAGGCCTATGCTGGTCCTGCTGCAGCTGTTTTTGCAGGATCATATTATATAGCATAGCACATACCATGACAATTTCGGTACATATAGTTGGTGAGTACTGCAAGGCTCCACCAGATGTGTCCAGGCACCAGAACCGTGACTTGAGCAGGCCAAACACACGCTCGATTACATTTCATGTTTGTGCGTATGCCTCATTATGGCGTTCCTGTTCAGGTGTGTGTGCGTTTCTGATGGTTGTCATCAGCCACGGCTCCAGTGCATAGCCAGCATCCCCCACTAGGTGACTATGTGGGATGTCCCCATTGGCAAATGTCTGGTACAGCTGCGTCAGATGCCAGATATGGGAATCATGGTAGCTTCCAGGGCAGCCAGCACACACATTCAGTATTATGCCCTGGGCATCACACATGACCTGGCAGTTGATGGAGGGGAAGCCCTTGCGGTTGAAGTAGACCCTACCCCGCTCACCGGCTGGTACTTTGATGCGTATGTGCGTGCAGTCTATTGCACCCACTACCTCAGGGTATTCCGCTATTTGCTGGAAGACACGCATATTGCTGGCCAATACCTCACAGGAATTGGGGAAATATACATGATCACCGACATGTGCTGACATTGCATCCAGGAACTGGTGCAGTACCCTGGATGCTGATGCCTGTGATATCCCCATCATATCACCAGTTGGTCTCTGGAAGGTACCTGTTGCTAATATTCTTAGGCTAACACATACCTTGGTTTCCACTGGGATGGGTTCCCCTCTGTTGGTTCTGTGTGTGAGGCATGGCCTGCACAGCTCAACAATTTGCTGCAAGAGGTCTCTGTCCACTCTATAGTGCTCCACTATCTCCAGCTCATGTAGCCCCTGGTAGGTTACCCTGGGCCTGTACACTCTTCTCTGTCTCCTCACTGTGGGTTGTCCAGCAGCATTTGCATTGTCACCACCCTCAGCATGTTGCATATGTCGCCTTATAACAGCAATGGCAGCCACTAACATTTCTTTGTCTCAGTAAAGCTTTTTCAGTTTTCACTTCTATTAGCTTACTGCAGTGTTGCAGTGTCTCTTGAGAGAAACATGATGGAATGTTATTTGCAGAGCTTTAAGTGCTGGGCTGGGCTGGGCTAGTGTACTGTCTGTGTAATTGCCATATTATGATTGTTTTCACCTGCTAGCTCTGCTAGTACTCCCTGGTAACTTCCTACTATTTGTTGTGCTTCCTTTTTCCTTTCTGCTTCCTCAGGGGGGCAGCACCGTGCACACAAGTGCAAACACGCGCACAGCAGCTCACGCGCGCACACATGCTTACACTGACTAAAAATTGCTTATTCTTGTTAAAACGCGTGAACACCAGCGCAAACTCTCTTGCAACTCTTTAAACAGCCTTGTACATGCTTACTCCGGCTTAAACGCGCACACTCACGCTTACACGCGCATTCACAGTCTTACTCGGATTTACAGACGCGCACCCACACACATACATGCTCAGCAAGAAACTTTAGTGTTATCCACAGTATACACCTTCGATTTCTTGCCTTTACCTAGCCTACCTGTTGACACACCTCTTTCAATGATGTGTAAATGACAGCTGACACATGCCACTCTGCTCCAATGAGCTTCACTTCTTTCATACATACCCCCCTCGTGATGTCACCTATCTTCTACTCTGTTACTCCCCTTATCCTACTCCTACACTCCACTGACTGTGCTCATTTGCTATGTAAACTTGCGATTCACTATCCTAACCCTCATTTGCATAGGATTGCCTTCTAATGCTTGGTTACATCTCTTAGACTGAGCTTCCCCCCTTAGCAACCTCTACTCGGTGGCCATGTTGTCTTCAGCCTACCATTCCCTTGCATTGTAAATTCATATTAGCAATAAAATCCACATTTGTGGATCTTAATTATTGATTTTCTGTTTTTTAGGGTGCAGTATGTTTGTGCGGTGCTGCTCTACGCTTAAACCCCGGAGATCGGGATGAAAAATTAAAAGTTATTTTATTTTTATTTTGCATCACTGAACGTTGCCAATGGGCGTATTTTTGGCCATTGGCATGCTTCCTCATGTAAATGCATCCTTTTTTTGGAGCTGTCACGGCTCCGTTTTGCTAGTTGCAGAACCGTACTCAGTTGTCAACTGAGTACATTTCTGAAAATAACACTACTCCTACTCGGACAGGTTCGGGTTTCCTGGATCGCAAATTTACCTCATTTGCATAGCTTTTGCCTGCAATTGAGGTAATTTGCATATCCAAGCACTGTCCATGTAGGACTCATTTTGAGAGCTCTGTTGCACACCCCTACCGGCTCTTCCTGGATCGCTCGGTGGACATGTTGGCTGCATGGAGTCTTACTCTACTCTTAGACTCCATGCAAGCCTTCGTGAATCCGGCCCGTGGTATTTTAAAACAAAACAAAACAAAATAAATTTGTTACAAAAGGACTTTGCAAGGTAATTACAATGTATTTTCAGGTAGAAGCATTTATCTCTGAGCATTTTACATCTCTTGAAGTGGTGAGGTGCAGTTTCTATAATACAGGTAAGTAATATCAGGGTTCTGCTTTAGTTTCACATTCACAGAAAAACTCACCCATTCACTCACATGCACACTGCAATACACTCTCACACACACACACACACACACACACACACACACACACACACACACACACACACACACACACACACACACATGTACTGACACACTCTCCCACCTCCATGGCTAAATTGAGCTTATATGCACTGTGAGCATCCCCTTAAGAGTGAATAGGTGATTGTTGTGTTTTTACACTAGTCACTTTTTCCTCCAATAGTGAAATTTTATGTAGCCCAGCAATTTTTTGAATAACTCTGCCATGTAAATCAGGAGCTGCTGGCATTTCTAGGGGTCAGCACATGGCAGATCAGCATTAGCCGCTCCCCAGATTGCTGCATTATTGTGCAGTTTTTCATGTAAGACTGATATCCATGCTGAGGCCTGCTGAAAGTGGAAAACCTCAGCACTAAACTGGTCTAAGAACGAGAAAGGCTTACGGGGAGGGGGAAAATAGCCATGTTAAGGCTTACCCCTTCCTGAATTATATCCACTCAAAAATCCTGCCTTACATATACAGCTTTTCAACTATCCGGATAAGACTGTTCACCTAATACTGCACCTCTCATTCTGTCTCATTCTCACCCTGCCCAACTATACAGCTGAAGCCATAAGCAGCAGGTAGTTGCAAGTCTTTTTTCTAAAACTTCCAAAGGGTTTAAGCCAAAATATTTTAAACTGATTGATAAATTACCTCCACAATAGTTATAAAGAGTCAAAAGGAGCACAAGTTACTTGTCCAAGTGGACTGGTGACATGGTGAGGATATTCTCAACTGTACAGATTTTTGCAGAATGTCCAGACTTTTGGCTCAGGAATTTTTGTCTGTTCGTCATACAATTTGTGGTTTTCTGGCAAATCAGTGGGATGATCTGAGAAATGAAGTCACCAAATAATGACATCCATTTGAGTTTCAGACTTCAAATTGTACAAAAAATGTATGTTAGCACAATCCCTGTTACTCTAGCAACTTTCTAAATTTATAAGAGCAATATTTAAAATCTGTCCCTATTTTTGGGCCTTTGTCCCCACATTTTGTCAAGCTTTGTCCAGATTTCTTGAGCTAAGAGTTTGACAGGTATGGTGAGGATGTATTGGTGAAAGCCACAGGGATACCAGTAGTAAGCAGGATGCAGAAACCTGAACGCAACAGCCAACACTTCCTGAGAGTAACTTTCTAACAAATAAGATGTGGACCTCCTCTCATGTAACATTTCCTGAAATGTGATTAAATCTGTTCTGAAAGCAGTGTATTCAGAAGAAGGATTTGTTGCGATTTTTCTTCCTAGGTACAAGATGGGTTCCCTAATATTTAAATATCTAAGACTGACCACAGTTTGTGTTCTGATGAAGTCTGACAATTAAAAAGATGAAAGTGCTTAACTGTTTTATTAATTTTTTCATTAAAAGATTCTTGAATATTTTTTCTAGTTGATGTGACTGTGGTATTTTTTTATTTTATTTGACAATTTACTAATGCTGGTAGATCTGTTGTGGTCTTCATTTCATAGCAATGATAATATTTCAAAGAAGTGGTTAAAGTGATACAAATATAACATTTGATATATTGTATTTGCCCTATTCTTTACATATGCGTCTGAGTACACTGATTGCATAATAGAAGTGTATGTATTTTCTAAGTAAAAGACTTCTATTTTATATGAAGATGCAATGTTAAACTTGTAGTATACACACACAAACACACACACACACACACACACACACACACACACACACACACACACACACACACACACACACACTATTCACATATGAATCTTTTTCCTTTTGCTATATACCCTATTAAGGTTAGGATTCCACTAGTGTGGTTTGTGGTTTGTTTCTAGTGTGTGTTTTGGGCTTATTTTTAGTAGGTTCAGCAGCCTCTAGTCTAATTACATTTTCTTGCATGAAAACTGGTAGCTATGACACTACTATCTGGAATTTTGTAAATAATTCTATGTCATTTGTGAATACTGATATGATTTATACAGAACTGTATGTTATGTACTGAGCTTCAAGAATGTAACCACAGCATACCCTGCTGCAACATAGAAGATTAACTTACAAAACTTCAAGAAAATAAGTTGAAATTAAGTGCTTTATGATGTGCTATAAAAGTTAGTTTCATTGCAACAAGAAGACATGATGTCTAGAGCTAGAAGTTTTTTCTATTGTCTTGGAGAGATGTATTTATTATGGTTAAAATGTAAACTGTTTGTTTTATGACTTCCATTTCTGGGCAAACATCTGAGAGATATGTTCTTTTAACACAAGAGATGTTAGTTTCTGTTAGCCTGGGAACTGAAGGCAGGTGACAAAAAGTAATGTCATCAAGGCTGACCCAGCCGTAAGGTATATTATTAATTTAAGAACTCTCTCAGAGAGAGACTGTGCATTTTGTATTTTATCTTTGACCTGGAAACATCCATCATCAGCACTTCTGCCTGTGTGTTGTCTGTAAGTAAGACTTAGGGCATAGTATCTCTCTTAGATATAGATAGGAATATAGTAAAGATTATTTTAGATGTTTTCTGTATTTATTTGAGACTGTCCTGCAATGTTGTTTTAAAATATTTCCTGTGATTCTGAACTCTGTAGTTACTGTGTTGATTTAGTATTGTCTTGTTCTTTTATTATTTATTATTAAATATATTTAAACCTATCTTTGTGGCTGATATTTGTGAAACATATTTAAACTCTTAGGATACTTGCATATGTATTTGGTGACACTATACAGGTCACTCCTAAATAGCCTTGCAAGTCTTGATCAGACTACCATTTGGACTAATAGAACCATTACACAGTAGGACTGGATACCCTTTATAAGGGACTTATAGTAGCTGATAAGTAGGGGTTGGTGGCAGTGGAAACTACTTTATAGTCTGGGTAGAAGGGAGCATAACTAGTAAACCTGTTCCAGCCTTCCCCAGGTGTGTGTGTGTGTGTATGTGTGTGTGTGTGTGTGTGTGTGTGTGTGTGTGTGTGTGTGTGTGTGTGTGTATGTGTGTGTGTTCATATATAAATCAAATCTCAAAGTGTGTGTGTGTGTCAGCTACTTGGGCAGGGACATGAAGCACTGGTTAGACAGAGAGGGTGCTTGAGGTCTTGGCTTGGCCCCTCAGCTGAGATCTTAACCCTATAGCTCTGCCAGTGGGGAGTCTTATTGGGGATCTGGAGAAAGAGGGAGAAACCAGCCCCAGACTGACTGTGATCTCTATGTGCTCTTAAGGGAAATTGCACTTTACTGTCCGTGTACTTGTAATCCTCCCAGTGTGTACATCCGCTAGCTGTTGCCAGTGGTGAAGATTGAGGCTCCTTGATTAGTGGGCCAGTGCAGGGGTGTCACAATAATAATAATAATCTTAGTAATAATTATTTGTGTATTCAATTGTTTCATCATGATATGCAATAGTAAACATCTAACTATCTTATTTAACATCTGCTGCATTTGTATTTTGATCGCAGATGCCAGGCATGAAGTTTTTCGGTTTGAAGGAGGCTACTGAGATGATTCTTAATGGTGATGGTGATGAAATTGGTGAAAGAGACATAGCAGTTCTGCCTCCATCACAAGCTGACAAACAGGGTGATTGTGAATAACCTGATGAATATGACTTGACTTCATGTGATTGTGTGCTGGATGATGTGAATAGGTTAGATGAGTTGCGTTATTCAGTTAAAGAAAATACTATGCAAAATCATCAAACAACTACTAAGCATGATGAAAATCCTAATGTGCAACTACCAGTTAGAACGTCAGTATAGCAATGTATTCCAAAACAGGACAATGTAGTTAGTGAAAGCAGGATAAAGGGTAGAAGTACAGTACTGGGGTAAAAGATGCCTTCTGAAAGCAATGCAAGCAGGTGAAGAAATGTCATCCAAGCATCAGATAAGTGTGAAGTTGAAGAGGATCATAAAATATCTGCAGCAGAAGACAATGGCAAAATAAGAACAAGGGTAAAAGCACTGAAAAAAAAGTTTTCAAAGTGGGGTGTATTTCCACACAACCTGAGCATCAATGAACAGATGATTCAATACTATGGCAGACATTCATACAAAATGTTCATGAAAGGAAACACATTTCAATTCAATTTCAATGGTTGGTGTCTGTTTTTCTGATGGTTGTCTGGATTATTTTTGTCCATATGCTGTTCACAGTGATGCTTTTGATTCAGGCCTTGCTTTTGGAGCAAGTATTGTAATGAACCTCCTTTGCATAGTTCCCAGTCCCCAACATCATGCAGTCTGTTTTGACAATTTCTTCACTTTCCACAAGCTGATGAGCAAGCTGAAAGAAGCAAAGTTCCATGCAACTTGAACTATACAGCAGCCATGACTAATTGGCAGTGAAGTACAAGACAGCAAATGTTTGCTGAAAAAGGCACAAGGCAGTTAAGACAGCATATTTGTCCAAAAGAATGAAGTTTTGAATGTAAAGTGGAATACATTTTCAAACTGCTGATTCAGTTTGGTGTGAAATGATTGTCATGGACGCAACTGAAAGTCATCAGTGTTACACAGCACAGTCCTATAGCTGTATACAGTGCTAACATGCATGCAGCAGATCCATTGAACAACTTTGTGGTCAAATACTGAACAGCCATATAAAGAAAGAAAATATGCAGATGTTGCCCTCTGTAGTGTTTGGTGGTTGTACTGCCTGGTATGTGACAAAAAAGATGGATCTTCTTGAAATTTGTTGTAGAGTTTCCATAATGATATTGGCATCTGGAAATGCTGAAATGTTAGTTGCCAACTCTGAACTGCAAGACTGGGCTTCACAACTGAAGATTTTTGTCAGAACCTCACAAGTATTTCTCAGATCACCACATCATCAAAATCCAGATAGGCCAAGATTGTGTTCTGTCTCTCTTTACCTTTCTGACTGAGTATTCTAATATCCTTCCCTCACATACAGCCTAGCTGGTAGATAGGCTGCCTTTCACCACCCCTAGTCTTTCTCCACCTCACAACTTACCATGGGAAGTAAGCTAATCATCCTCCTTCTTGCTTGCTATCTCCATCTCAATTATTTCCTTCCCTCTGCATCTTTTCTCAATTGATAATATTATGTCACCCATTAGAATATTATTATTGATATATCTTTTAATAGGACTTCGCACTGACTGCATATAGCTATCAGATACCATCCATCTATACATCACTACTAAAGGCAATTTCATTTCCTCCTCACCATTCCATTCTAAAATGCAATTTACCCACACAGCTTGAATATTACATCAAAATGCTAATCTGTACCTCAAAAAAACAACTTTTAATTAAAATAATATATGATGGACTGAACAGAGGAATTAGGCAGGTGTGTCATCTTTCCCCTTTGTTATTTGTATTATATTTAGAGCCACTGGCAAATAAACTAAGAAATTCAGAGAGGGATGGATGGATGGATGGATGGATGGATGGATGGATGGATGGATGGATGGATGGATGGAATTTGTATGGTAATCAGGAAAGGTCCGTATTTGCAGACAAAAGGATATGTAGGAAGAGTCTAAACAAAAGAAAATACAAAAACTGAGAAACTGGAAGCTCTTGTTTAGGGATATGGATAGCAAATACAAGCAGTGAAAATGTGTTTAGTCCCTTTTGTTTTATTTACAGGTCAGGCATATTTTATCAACCAGAGGAGATGCTGTGGACAGCAATTAATAAAGAGTTGAAGGATTTTATATGTGAGGGGAAGAGGGCAAGGGTAATGAGGGATAAATTGATCCTTCCAGTAGACCAAGGTGGTTTATGATTAATTTAAAGTGATATTTTAGAGCTAGACAGTTAAGTCTCATGGATATAGCATATAGCTATAACGTGAAGTGGAAATGGATGATGATGATGAAGCTAGGGGAAATTCAAGAAATAAGGAGAGAGCAGGGTGTTGGATGCAGATCCTTAAGGAGAATAACAACTATAAGAATATTATATTTATAAAGTAGCAGAAAATATTCTTTTTTAAACAAGAACCATTTTGTATTAAATTATCAAATATGATATTAGTAATCATACATTTATATAAATGAAAACAAACCATATTGGCATAATTTTAGTTGCAAGCATCATACATCACTTAAAATCTATACAGTCATTGTCAGTCAAACATTATTACATAGCTCATTCAAATCCTGCCTTCTTTAAAATCTCATTCGTCCTCTGCATGTATTGTTCCCACAATTCCCTTTTTTCTATGCAATTTTCTCCTACCCTTTTCTAAATATCCCAATTCCACTTATTTTATCTCTGTTACTATAATGACTACTTCTATTAAAGTTGGTTTAGACTTTGGTTTCCATTTTCTAGTAATTTCTTTTTTGCCAGCCACCATAATTAGACTCAGTAAGACCTTAATATATCTAGACAATTCTGATCTTGGTTCATAGTTAAAAAAATATTTCCTTAGTTACACCAACTTGCTCACCCAGTATCTCTGACAGAGCAGTCTACAGGGAATCTTTAAAGTCTGCCAACTCATTACAGTCCCAAAAAATGTGTTCCCAATTGCCTCTTTCTTCCACATCACACCACCATTTGCTGTCTACCTGAGGAAAAATTATTTTGAGTCTACTTGGGGTTTAAAAATACCAATGTAAACACTTCCAAGCAAAGACCCTAAATATTCTAGAATTTGTTGCATATTTGTGAGACATACCTATATCCCCCATTGTTTCTTTGTGAATTCCTTATCCCATCTTTTTCCCAATCCTTTCTAAACTCCTCTGATTTACTCTTATAGTTATCATGTAATATTTTGTATGCTCTACTAATTATTCATTTTTAACAGCAGCTTCTGTCCTAGAGTCTACTAAAAACTCTACCATTGCTGGTCTTTCACTTAGCACTCCCTATGTCTTTCTCTTTGCCTATATTCTGATATCAGTCCTTGATAGGGAAGGCAATCTCTAGCCTGCAATCCAAATAAATTCTTGGTCTCTTCCCATTCTAATACCATTCCATCTCTAATTACTTGCATTCAATACCTTGGTTCATTTCAAGTTTTCTCCAGTAAATTCCAGTCCCCTCTTGCCTATTGTCTGTATCCTTAATTGCAGTCATCCCTATCGGCAGAATATCCTTTCTCCATTACCATGTTGGCTTAGTTCCTAGAATACTTTTTGCTACTTTATGAATATAATATTTTGTATGGTTATTGTTATTCCCCTTAAGGATCTGCATCCAAAACTCAGTGTGTCCTTGTTTCTTGAGCTTCCCCTTTTTCATCATCTATTTCCACTTTGAGTTATATGTTTCTGCTTGTGCTATGTATAGGAGCCTTAACTGTGTAGTTCTGAAATACCCCTTCAGATTGGGTAATCCCAAACCGCCTTGTTCAATTAGACGAATCAGCTTATCCCACTTGACTCTTGCTGTTTTTCCCTCCCAGATAAAATCCTTCAGCTTTTTAGTAATTCCTATTCACAGCTTCTCCTCTGGTTGATAAAAATATGCCTGACCTGTGTACAAAATTAAAGGGACTAAAACATTTTATCTGTGTGTATCTTGCTATCCATATCCATATAACAGAACTTCCAATTTCTCAGTTTTTATTATCTTTTGTTCAGTTTCTTCCCACATATCCTTAGCTGCCACATTAGAATCCTTTTTAATCCATACTTCATTTTATCATGTCCCCATAAATATGGCTATTGCTGAGCCAATTTGTGTGTGGGCGTATAACTTACAGCTATTGCCTTTGTTTTAGCTTCATTAATGTTGTATCCCAAAAAGATTTGAAACTGCTTCAGAATGTTCCACAACACTGAAATGTCCTTTTCTGGTTTTATCAGGTATAAAATAATGAGGGTAATTCAAAAACTCCTACACGGAGTGATTCTCCATGTAGGAATAGTGGGGTGGCCCGAACACAGAGTCAGGACACCAAGCAATCCAGGAAACAAGGCTGGGGGCATACATGAGCCTCCCAGCACTGTCCAGACACAGAAGCAACCACAAAATACAAATCACCTCATTTGCTGGTAAAAACCAAGATCCAGGAAGCAGACAGGCATCCATGTAGGAGCCATGTCTAGAGGAGCGGTTAGTAACCATGTACCGGAATATAAAAATAAAAAAGGGGCAGAGACAATTCAAATAAAAGCATGTATTAGGTTCAGTAGGCATGCCAATGGCCCAAACTGTGGCCATTGGCATGTAAAATCGATGCAATTAATGAGAAATCAAAGTTTTTTTTTAAACACATATGACATGTTGAAGCAGTGAACAGCGACGTGCAAACATAGATCATAAAATAAAAATTTAAACAGGAAAATATGAGATATAAAGCTATACTGAAGTTCCCCATTATACTGGCTAGTAGGCAGAGTCATACAATGGCAGGTTATCGTGGTTGCTAAGGACATAGGCTCTAGTGTAGTGCAGTAACTAGGGTATATACAATTAGGTGTATGTAAATGAGCTAAGTTTACTGAATAGCAAAATGGGCCAGCGTGTCCAGAGGTACCTAACTGTGTAGGGGCTATAATGTGGTAGTGTAGGCAGAAGAGGCAGCTGACATGAAAAGGGGGTGTCTCATGGTTTGTGTAAGCACATTGGAACCCAGCGGCTCCTGTTTGCGCTCAACTAAGCACAGCTAAGCAGGGTTGTGTGGCTGAGGCTGCTAAGCTGTGCTTAGCTGGTTAAATAAATGCTGAGTGTGTTCATGTACAGGGGAGGGCCCTTTCTGCTCAGCAATGTTTACACTAGCTCCACATATTTGCACTGAGCACTGTGGGGCTTAGAACTGGGGTAAATTAAAAACAAATAAATAAATAAAAGAAAATTGCTGACAAAAGGCAGTTAAATATAAATGACAAATAAGCTGTCTGCCACTCACAGTGGCCCAGTCTAACCCTTCAGTAATGTAACTGTCAGGTGGAAAGCATCCTAGTTAGCCAATTACACAGGCTGCATCTGCAGCATACCAGTATAAGGTATTCAGACACCCTTCAATCTGATTTTTCCCACATACTCTGCACCATTGGAGTACACACTTAGGAATTTTAACTGACAAAATGATAAGGGCTGTTGCTGCTTTGCTACATCTCTATGTGCTACAGGCTGAGGGCAGTGATGAGGATGATGCTGACAACTGCCCCAGACTGAGGAGGAGGAGAAGAGTGTTCAGACCCAGGGTAATCTTTCAGGGACTACATGAGCTGGAGATAGTAGAGCACTACAGGTGGCCAGGGACATACTACAGCAACTCACTGAGCACTGCCGCCCGCACTTCAGACCCAGAGCCAACAGAGGGGAACCCATCACAGTGAAAAGAAAGGTATGTGTAGCCTTACAAATACTAGTTTCAGGTAGTTTCCAAACACCAACTGGGGACATCAAAGGGATCTCACAGGCATCCGCATCCAGGGTACTCCACCAGTTCCTGGATGTTATGCTAACACATGCCAGTCAGCACATTTATTTCCCCAACACCCCTGAGGGGAGGACCACCAATATGCATCTCTTCCACCATGTAGCACACTACCCAGAGGTACTGGGTCCCATAGACTGCACGCATGTGCACCTCAAAGCACCACCCGGTGAGAAGAGTAGAATTTATGTCAACCACAAGGGCTATCACTCCATTAAATGCCAGGTCATGTGCAATGCCCAAGACATTATCATCAATGTGTGTGTGCTGGCAGCCCTGGCAGTTATCATGACTCCCACATCTGGCATGCCTCATAGCTGTACCAGGCATTTGCCAGGGGGGGACATCCTGTATCACCATCTATTGGGGGATGCTGGTTACGCACTGGAACCGTGGATGATGACACCCATCAGAAATGCACACACACCCACTGAAGCGCACCATAATGAGGCACACACACAAACTAGGAACATCGTAGAGCATGTGTTTGGGCTGCTCAAGTTATGGTTCCACTGGCTTGACATATCTGATGGAGTCTTGCAGTACTCTCCAGCTACATGTGCGCAAATGTTCATAGTATCTGCCATGCTATACAATATGATCCTGTAGAAACAGCTGTGGCAGGAGCATCACAGGGAATGGGGACACAGCTCCCCACCATTGCCAAGGTCCCCACAGGCACAGGAGGACTCGGAGGAGGAACTCCCTCAGCCTGTCCCTGTAGGCAGACATAGGCTTGCCTGGTATGCCCTGGTCTTAGCAAAGAGACACGCATAGTACATACACTGACACCCTAGAGAGCCAGGGACTGACACCTCACTCCAACTCGCACACACAGTAAAAAGGATGTCACACACATCACACTACCTGTACCTTACCATGCATAGGCTGTGTACTGTGTGCATCTGACACAGTCAACCCTGAAGCACTGTCCTCACAACTGCTGCAGGCATAAGGTAAGTCACTCTTCTTAACAACAAATGAATGGAGTAGTAGACTGTAGTAGCATATCTATGGTATTGCTACATGTATACAAGGGAATGGGGTGGGCTACTGGGATAGCAGCAGACAACTGACAGCTATGTGGGACGGCAAGAAATGTCTGACAAATATTGGCTGCCCCAGAATATGCAGTAGTTCCCAAGGTGCCAAAACGTAAGGTAGTATATGTGGTGGACTAAGAAACTGTGGGTCATAAGTCACATGCATTGATGTCAATGTTGGAGTTCCATACACACCTCTCAGCCTCTCACAGCAAGTCATTTGTACAAAACTATAAAGAAATGTGTGGCAAAGTCCAACAAGTAGGGACAGTGATGAAATATTGCACTGACAGACTTAGACCAGTGACATTAGAACAGGTCTTGCTGTTGCATTAAGTCTCTGAAGGGTAAGAAGTCTGAAACTCAAATGTCTGTCATTACTTTCTAACTTTGATCTTTAATGATATGCCAGTATTTTCCAATACAACCACAATACTATGCTAAATGGACGCAAAATATGAAGCAAACATCTGGACGGTCTGCGGAAATTTGTACAATTGAGAGGTATGCCCCCCTCCCCCAAACACACCCATGTTCCCATAGAAATGCAGTAACATTTATGTTTGTAAGGTAATAGCAGCAGACCACACATTCCCACAGCTGTCCCAATTAACTTGTTAACTTGTTCCATGTCCACTATATGCAGGGGTCAATGTGCTATGTTTGTGCATGGTTAATACTGTCAGAAAGTAGACAGCACTTACTGTTGGCTGTTGTGGCTTAGTGGTCTAAGTACAGTACTGTGGTTGACAGGATCTGTGGTTTGACACTGGCCATGACAACTATTTTGCATGTCAGCTACATATATGGTAGGAGCTGTACACACTGTCCAGAAGTCAATATTTGTTACTGCAGGAAAGCTGGACAGAGGAGGGACAGGGGGCCAAACATATGGACAGTACACAGCTCAGTGTAACCTACACAGCAACTAGTAGAACAGCAGGATGTGACAAGTCAGTGTAGTGCTAGATTATAAATGTCATCCATGTGACTGTGTCAGTACTGACAACATGTCAGTGGGCACCATCCATAGCCCTGGAATGACAGGGTGTCACAGAATGTACACACATATTGCCTCACATATCTGTTCTGCTCCTCATAACACTGGATTTGCCTGCCAAACTATGTGCAAAACAATAAAAGTTCATAGGTTCATAGGTAGGTACAAGGCTATTGGCCCAAGGGCCTACGTAAGCCTAGCCAACAAGGTTCCCTGGTGTACTCCACCTAAGAAAGTTATTTTCCTGTGCCACTGTCGAGCAGAGACACAGAAGTGATCCCGGGGTGTATTTCCTATTTCCCATCCACTCATCAAGATTTTTCTTGAAGAGTGCTAATGAAGAACTTTGTTTGACATAGATGGGTAGCCTGTTCCAGAGTATGGGAAGTCTCTGGCACAGGAATCTATCTCTCCAGCATGTCCTGTTTATTGTGGTGACAAGGTTTAGGTCCCTAGAGTGTGTAGCTCAGAGGGATTGGGATTTCTTTAGGTGTAGCATGTCCAACAGCTCTGGGTTTGACATAGCTTTATATGTTAGGTAGAGATCACCTCAGAGTAGGCAATATGCTACAGAGTAAAGCTGGAGTTTTTTGAGGAGGTCAGTGTAGGGCATTTGTTTGAGGCCAGTAATCCTCTTTGTGAGGTACTTCTGTGGCCTTTCCATCTGCTGCAGATGTCTTGTGAGGTACATTCCAAAAGAGGCGTTGTACTCTATAATGGGTCTAATAAGTGTCAAGTAGAGGGGAACAATGACCTCTTTTTTCCTGGATGAAAACCCTTTTATGATGAGGTGTGCCACATAGAAAGACTTCCTGACTACTGTGGTGATGTGACTATCAAAGGAGAGACTAGTGTCCACCTGGGTACCAAGGTCTCTTATCACGCATTCGGTGTTAAGTAGATTGCTGCCTGTGTGGTAGTTCATGAGTACAGAGGTTTTACCAAAGGGGATGACACTGCACTTTTTGGCATTGAGCTTGAGGCCATGGCTCTGACACCAGGCATCTGTCTCAGCGAGGCCATTCTGTAGGATGTCCACATCATTTGGGGACTTGACTATGGCTCCTAGTTTGCAGTCATCTGCAAACGTTATTAGCCAGAGGGTGTTAGTCTGTACTTCAGAGAAGTAGACACCAAATAGGAGAGGTCCCAGGACAGAACCCTGTGGTACTCCACTTGCCACTGCTTTGAGGTCAGATTTGGAGTCTGCAACTTTTACAGTGTGGGTTCTGTCAGTCAGCCAGTTGTCAACCCATCTTGTGTCATAGGGATTTATACTTAGTTTAGTGAGTTTAGCTATAATTCCAGAATGGGGGATGGTGTCGAAAGCCTTGGCGAAGTCAAGATAGGCTGTGTGAACCATCTTACCCTCATCTACGGCTTTGGTGACTGCCTCAAAGAAGTTGATCAGGTTGAGGAGGCATGATCTGCTTTTCACAAACCCGAACAGGGTGGGATCCAGAGTTTGGAGGTTACCAATGTCTTTGTTTATGAGTTAAATAATGATACGTTCCATGGCCTTGCAGACCAGGCTCATCAGACTAATAGGTCGATAGTTCCCGGGATCAGTGGTGGCTCCCCCTTTGTGGAGTGGGATAACTGTTGCTGTGTGCCATTCAGTGGGCACAAAGCCTGGTGCAAGGCTATTATTAAACATGGTACTTAAGTGGGGAGCCAGTTCATTCTGAAGTTCGTGTAAAATGCAGCGTGGGATGTTGTCCGGTCCCATGGAGGCTGTATTTTTGGCTTTAGAGAGTGCAGCATTTACCTGCGTAGCTGTGATTACAGGGACTCTGCATTCTTCCTGTATAGATATGGGCCCTTTAGGGGGTGAGAGGCGGGTAAAGTTAGCACTGAACCTATCTGCCAGGATGTTGGCAATACCAGTTGGTTCTGTAATTTTCTTGCCTTTGTGCTGTAACTCAGAGCAAAGGTTGATGTGAAACATCAATAACAGACAGTTGAGAAACAGATGTCATCCCCATAAGAAAATGTAAGCTAATACAAAACTGTTCTACCAAGTGTCTATGTAAGGAAGAGCAATAGTAACACCCTGTCCCCATGTCTGGGCCTGTGTCTGACTGTTATATGTGGGCCTGTCCAGATGTCAGTCTGTTAAGAGTTTGACAGCTATGGCCAGCACGTAGCCTTATAATAACACTGTAACACAAACCATCTGAGGAACACCGCAGATATAGGGGTGCAATGATAGACAACCTGTTAAACAGGTGTGGAGGGTAGAGTCTACATCACCCACAAGGGCTATCACTCCATCAACTGCCAGGTCATGCGCAATGCCCAAGTCATTATTATTAATGTGTGTGCTGGCAGTCCTGGCAGTTATCATGACTCCCACATCTGGCACACCTCACAGCTGTACCAGGCATTTGCCAGGGAGGACATCCCATATGGCCAGCTAGTGGGGGATGCTGGTTATGCACTGGAACCGTGGATGATGATACCCATCAGAAATGCACACACACCCACTGAAGAATGCCATAATGAGGCACATACACAAACTAGGAACATCATAGAGCATGTGTTTGGGCTGCTCCAGTCACGGTTCTGCTGCCTTTACATATCTGGTGGAGGCCTGCAGTACTCTCTAGCCACATGTGCACACATGTTCATAGTATCTGCCATGCTACACAATATGATCCTGCAGAAATAGCTGCATCAGGGTCATCACAGGGAAGGGGGACACAGCCCCCCACCAATGCCAAGGTCCCCACAGGCACAGGGGGACTCGGAGGACGAACCACCTCAGCCTGTCCCTATAGGCAGACGTAAGCATGCCCAGTATGCCCTGGCCTTGGCAAAGTGGCAATGCATAGCACATACACTGACATCCTAGGGGCCCAGGTACTGACACCTCACTCCAACTCACATACACACATTAAAATGGATGCCAGCCACATCACACTACCTATACCTTACCATGTATAGGTCGTGCACTGCCTACATCCAACAGAGTCAGCCCTGAAGCACTGTCCTCTCAACTGTTGCTGGCACAAGGTAAGTCACTCATTAACAATAAATGAATGGGGTAGTAGACTGTGGTAGCATATGTGTGGTGTTGCTGCATGTATGCCTGGGAATGGTGTGGGTTATCAGGATAGCAGCAGACAAGGGACAGCTATGCGGGACAACAGGAACTCTCACCCAAATACTGGCTGACCCACAATATGCAGTGGGGCCTAAGCCAGCAAAATCCACTGCACTATGTGAGGGACTTACAAACAGTGGGGTCAAAGGACAAATCCTCTTACACCAAGAAATATGCACAAACCCATAAAGAAATGTGGGGCAAAGGCCCAAAAACAGGGACAAGTCATAAATACTGCACTTACAAACATAGAATGTTGATAGAATAGCAGCTGTTGCAGTAGCATGCATTCTCTGAATGTCAAGAAGTCTGAAACTCAAATGTCTGTCGTTACTTTCTAACTTCAGTCTGTAATGTATTCACCATTATTTGCCACACAACCACACTTTTATGAAAAATGGGCCCAAATTATGAGCTAAACATCTGCACAGTCTGTGAAGATGTGTACACTTGAGAGGTATGCCCCCCTCCCCTCAACACACATGTGTTCACATAGAACTGCAGTAACATTTGTGTCTGTAAGGTGATAACAGCAGGCCACACATTGCCAGGGCTGTCACCATCAACTTGATAACTTGTTCAATTTCTGCAATATGCAGGGGTGAATGTACTATTTAGGTTTGTGGTTAATAGTGTCTTCAAGTAGACACCACGTGCTGGTGGCTGTTGTGGCTTAGTGGTCTAAGTACAGTACTGTAGTTATCAGGGTCCATGGTTCGAGACTACCCATGGCAACTACTTTACATGTCAGCTATGTCAGTGGTAGGAGTTGTACACACTGGCCAGACATCAATATTTGTTACTGCAGGAAAGCTGGACAATGGAGGGACAGGTGGCCACACATATGGACAGTACACAGCTCCGAGTAACCTACACAGTGCCTACTACAACAGCAGGATGTGATAAGTCAGTCGAGTGCCAGGATATAAATGCAGCCATGTCACTGTGTCAGTACTGACAACAAGTCAGTGGGCACCATCCATACACGTCGAATGAGAGGGTGTCACAGAATGTCCACAAGTATGCCTCATATATCTGTTCGGCTTGTCATAACATTGCAGTTGCCTGACAAACTATTGGCAAACTAATAAAGGTTGATGTGAAAATAGCAATGACAGACAGTAGAGATGCAGATGTCATACCCATAATTAAATGCAAGGTAAATGCAAAACCATTCAACCAACCGTGTATGTTTAGAAGAGCAATATTAAGAGCCTAGCCCCATGTCTGGGCCTATGTCTGACTGTTATATATGGGCCTGTCCAGATGTCCATCTGTAAGAGTCTGAGAGCTGTGGCCAATCTGTAGCCTTACAATAACAGTAAAACACAAACTGTCTGAGGACCACAGCAGATTTATGTGGTACACTGATGGACAACCTGCTAAACAGGTACAGTCAGAGGTGTGAGGTCTGTAACCCTGTGTGTGATGTTAAGACTTCTTCCCCATTCACACCATAACTACAAATACATAACAGCAGCAACTGTGGACAAAGGCCGTGACTCCATTACAGAAGGACAAAGAGACACATATAAGGGGAAGGGGAACCACTGGCCAAACAAACATAGAATGTGCACACTAGAATAATTTCTGCTGTAACATAGCACCCTGCAGTGTATGGGGTCAGTAAACAAATGTCTGTGCTCCCTCACATTACTCTATACTGATCTGCCACTCACATACCAGGAAATCACAGTGCTATGTAGAATATACCACACATATTATGGAAAACTCAGCTCAGTCCAACGCACTCAATACGTAATATGTGACAGTTGCCGTACTGACATACATGTCAGCTTCAGACATCATACCCATCTGAAATGTCATGCTGATGCAAGATCTATTATCCTATTACCTGTCTGGGTTTGTAAGACCAATATGTGAGAACAGTCCCTATTTTGTGTGGTTTATCCCACCATTCATGAAGGCATTCCCAAGATTAATTAGTGTAAGATGTTGTGAGTTATGTCCCTGGTGTATAATCTCCATGGCCCATGCAATATGTACATAGCACTATGGTACATGCAAGTAGATAGGTAGGTGTTCTAATCTGACTATTGCCAACTGTGTATGTATATCCCCTGTGTGTAGGCGATGGTTATACCATTTTGTGTGGCTGTTCCACCCTGTTAATTCCCCTATTGCCAACCTAATCAGGGTCCCTATAGATGTCATCCACCTTAGAAGCACAGTTACACATTTTGTAACACAAAGGCACTGTGGCACGTACAGTAGTCATGTCAGTCTGTATTGTACATAACAATATAGGTAGGCATTCTAATCGGACAAGTGTCAGTTCTGTGTGTTTGTGTGCTTCAGTGCATATCCCCAGTAAGCTGTGTGTGTTTGTGATAACTCTACCATGTTAAGGGCCTGTGAACCCCCCATAGCAGTCCTAACATACCCTTCAATTGTTACCCATCTGAATAGTAGTGGCAGATACTGCAACACTATAGTAGCAGTGTGGTGCTTGTGTTATATATATAGCAGTATCATATGTAAAACTAGGCAGGTAGAGATTCTACTGTCAACAAGGCAGGTCATGAGTGTGTGTGTGTGTGTGTGTGTGTGTGTGTGTGTGTGTGTGTGTGTGTGTGTGTGTGTTTGTGTGTGTGTGTGTATCCCCTTGCAGCAGTCTGTGTTACAACCATCAGCATACCTCTCAAGCTCTCATAGACAGACATCTGGTTAAAGCCATATGGAACAGTGAGGTAAAGGCCAAACACTGAGCACAAGCTTCACATATTGCTGTGACACTCATGGAAAGTAGATACCAGAACAGGTTGTGCATTTGAATGCACTTTCCAAAGGTCATGCGTTGTGACATGACAATATCCGTCATTAATCTGTAATGTTAGTCTGTCAGGCTTTTCCAGCAATTTGCCAGAAAATCACAATGTTACGACAAATGGAAACAAAGTATGTGGCAAACATCAGGACATTCTGTGGACATATGTAGAGGTCAGAGGTATGGCCATCATCTGTACCACCCTGCAGGGTTGCAGTCCATGTTTGGCAAGTTGTGACCTGTGACAACAACTGTAACAATACAGAGGTCCCGAGAGTGTAGGACAACAAACAGTTTATAAAGTTGTCCACTAATTGCATAGAGGAGTTATTGCACATCAGAAGCACCTTAATGTTATGACAGATAGTGTAAGCTAAGTTAATGTCACACAAAGAAGGTGTCATAGTAGCAAACCAAAGGACATCCTGTGTGTTGCACTCGCCAAGGGTATGGTATGTCCTGCCAACTGTGACGTTAATACAAGACATGTCCCACAGTCCACATTTGATAAGGTGGCAACCACAATCTGTGTTGCCTATGTGTGTGCAATATTTAGACATGTGAAGGCCCTGTGACTACCTGCTGCCTTCAATGACCCACATGTATATATGCATGAATGTTAACTGGCACCACCCACATATGTAGCTACTGCCTAAGACTGTGTCAACTGTAAGTATTGTGCAGTCTGTCATTGAGCCACAAACTGCTGTTAACACATTGCAATGAGCCATACAGTGGGTATGAAATGGTGCCAAGGTCCTGGTCTCATGCTGAATGCGGACAACAGTGTCAGCATACCATACAGCAAGGACATGGCCCTAGTATTCCTCACATCCGCACCAACCCCATAAACACGCAGACTGTGATGACATACCTAGGTAGTCAGGATGCCAACAATGTTGCAGTCAGGCAGCGAGTAGTGGCAGTGGTCATAAAATGCTTGTATGTGGTTCCCCACATAGGTAAAGGGACCACATCCACAGAAATGGTGGCCAGTACCCCTGAATAGTCCTCAGTCACTACAATAATACATTAGCAACATGACCAGTCTGCTATGCACCTATGCAGACATCTGTAGAAATGGTAAAGGCTATGTTAATACCCACAAAGGTCAGCCATGGCCCTCAACACCTGTTCCAAGCAGACAGCCTCTAATCAGTACTGCCCCACTGGTTACCGGTCAGGTTGTCCACAGGTGTCTGTGGCATGCCTAGATGGCAATGTTGTGCTCAGCCTTTCAACAGCTGCCCCATATATGAGAGTATAACTGTGAGCATTACCAGCATGAGAGGCCTGACTTGCATATGAGATAGCAGACACACCTGTTGGAGAGTCAGGTTTGGCTACCAGAAGCTCCCCTGTGTCAGGACTACACTCCCCAAACATGTCAAACACAGTACCATGCATACCCTCATCAACTGCATCAAGGCTGAGTGAATGGGAAAAACAACATCTGTCATTTTTAATTTCTCCAAGTCTTTTGGGTTTCTAATACCATGATGGGAATGGACCCCATTCCCAAGTCAAAGTATGATTAAATTTCATGAAATTAGTATTGTTTCACTCTTTGATGTCAGCCAAAAGTGCTCTTCACAGCATCCGCAATGTGCCCAGTAATGACTCCTTCTGCAATTCCTACAGTGTTACATGAATTGGTAACATATCTAAATACAATTGTAATTTTTTTTTTATAAGACCCGTTGCTACTACTACTATTGGAACAGTCTGGGTATCTTTCTTCCACACGGCTCTCATTTCTGCCTGCAGATCCAGGTATTTTATGACTTTGTGTCTCTCTGTACGCAAGATACTGTAGTCACTGGGTGTGGCAATTTCAGTGATCAATGCTACTTTTGTCTTCTTCTCTTGGACCACTATATCCAGTTTTCTAGCATCTATCTTTTGAACTGTTGGTATTGGGTGATCCCATGTGATGTAAACTTCACCATTTTCTATAATTCTTTGTGGTTCATATTTCCAGTGTTTTTCAGCCACTTCGATACCATAATGTTTGCACAACCTCCAGTGTAAC
The DNA here is from genome assembly GCF_019279795.1 of Protopterus annectens. Classification (NCBI taxonomy): domain Eukaryota; kingdom Metazoa; phylum Chordata; order Ceratodontiformes; family Protopteridae; genus Protopterus; species Protopterus annectens. The sequence continues at coordinate 1,308,818,082 of NC_056735.1, read as the reverse complement.
AGTCTCACCACATTATTATGTCTTTCAGTATACAGTCCCTCTGCCATTAGTGCATCTCAACCAGCAGCAAGGTGTGTGACTGTTTCCAGTTCGGTTTTACAAAACCTACATATGTCTGTTACTCCCACATGCTCAATGGACTTTGTAAACCAGCATTTATGTAGCCCACTATCTTGGGCTGCCAATATTAACCTTTCATTTCTTGATGTGAATTCATCTCTCCTTAACCATTCCTGCATTCATTCTTGATCAAGATGAGGCTCTTCCAAAAGGTTTCTATACTCGCAACTATATTTATGTTTTTTCCACATTTCTTGCCTTCTCATCTGTTCCTTCACCTTATATTCTTTCTTTTCTATTTTGGCACATTCAGTTGCTGCCTGGTTTTTATCTACTTCTGGTTTGATTTCTATTCCTGCTTGATGCCGATATGCTTCTGCTAAATTAAGCAGAGATGTCATCTTAGATTTATTCTCTTCATGTTTCAAAACTTTTACCACATTTGGATCTTGTGAGGTCAGTAGATATGTGTGGAGTCCCACGATTGCAGATCTATACATGTAATCAATTTCAAGGATGTCCATCCCTCCTTCGGAACAAGGAATATATAATCTTGGTATACACTGATTTTTTATAAATCATTTGGTGAGCATGAAGCATCCTTCTTGTTTTAATATCCAGTCTACCCAACACTTTTTGGGGCCAGTCAATAACTCCAAAACTATAAGTTAGGACAGGAAGAGCAAACTGATTTATAGCTTGGATCTTGTTCCTAGATGTTAATGCTGTTTTCAGGATTAATTAATGTCTTCTAAAGTATTCCTTACTGAGTTTTATTCACATTTCTTCATGTTTTATTGCTGACCCTTCATCAATTCCCAAGTATTTATACACTCCCTTTTGCTCATGTTCTTTTATATCATATTCTTGTCCCAAACTGATGTTTTCCTGGTGCTGCAGTTTTCCTTTTTTAAAGGTTGCTTTTGCACATTTATCAAGACCAAATTACATTCCAATATCATCTGAAAAAGTTTTGACAACCTGCAGCTGTGCTTTCAGTTCCTCATCTGATAAGATATAAATTTTTAATTCATCGACAAAGAGAAGTTGAGAAGTCATAAGACTGTTGTTTTCTAGGAGCCAAATTGTAGCCATGGCCTAAGCTAAGTAAACAGCTTAACGGATTAATGGCAAGGCAGAATAGCAATGGTGACAAAGTCACCCTGGAATATCCCCCTTTGAATTTTTATCCCTGCAATAATAATCTGTCCTTTATCATGGCTTAATTGCAAAGTGGTCTGCCACTGTTTCATGGTTACTGTAATGTAGTCAATCAGTGCAGAGTGCATCTTATACATTTTTAAGCACTCTTTTCTCCATGAATGTGGGATACCATCAAATGCGTTTTTTTGTAGTCAATCCATGTCATACTTCAATTCTTCCCCTTCTTACAGTTCTCCACTATAACTTTAACAACAAATGATCCTTTGTTCCATATGACTTTCTTTTATTGCCCTTTTGTTCTACTGCCATAATTGAGTTTTCTTCTAAATGACTATAAACTCTGTCAGTGTCAGTTCCCGTGTATAGTTTATATGTCGTTGGAAGACAAGTTATTGGTCTATAATTTTTACGGTAGCTTGCAGGTTCACTCTTAGATGACATGTATGAAGGCTAGCTGGCTGTGTCAATGGTAAGTAAGGGCATTGTTTTTCCTGTTGTTAACCAGTGCGGTGTGTGTTCAGGGTGCACATATAAATAGTTCTTACTCATGGCTAAATCCTCGTGCAAAGAAGTTAATACTTTAAGCCAAAAGTTATGTACTGCATCTTGTCCTGGGGTTTTCCAGTTAGAGGCTTTTCTCAACTTTGTTTCAATCTGTCTGGCTGTTATTTCATCCCATTGCATATCCTGTACCTTTAAACCTCTTATTCTTTCTTTTACTTCTTCTAGCCATTTAGCATCTTTATGTTCCACAGGATCTTCATAGATACTTCTCCAAAATGTATCTACTTCCTCTTTTTTTGTGGGCTTTCAATTCCTTTTACCTTATTTCCCAATTCTCTATAAAACTTTTTTGGGTCATCAATAAATTGTTTATTTTGTGCTTTTCCCTAAGTCTTTCTGCCTGTTTTGAAATTTTTTAGTTTGTTATCTCCAATAGTGCATAATAGATCCTGGTCTGTTCTAATACTGTGCATTGCTTTTATCACATCTATCTTTCTTAGTATTTTTGTTGATCTATTCCTTCTTATATAATCTTCTAACAATGACACTTCTTGTCTTAGCTGCTTTATAGTTTTCTCTATTCGATATTTCCATGATGGTATTCACTTTTGCCCCCTCTTTTCCCTCGCTATCCTGTATTCCTGTGGTAGAACTTTATCAGTTATTAATTTAGCAGCACAGTAATATATTCTGTTTACTTCTGTTATAGCGCATAGATCACATCTGTCATTTTTAATTTCTCCAAGTCTTTTAGGTTTCTAATACCATGACGGGAATGGACCCCATTCCTAAGTCAAAGTACGATTAAAGTTCATGAAATTAGTATTGTTTCACTCTTTGATGTTAGCCAAAAGTGCTCTTTGCAGCATTTGCAATGTGCTCAGTAATGACTCTTTCTGCAATTTGTACAGTGCTACATGAATTGCTAGCATATCTATATACGATTGTAAATTCTTTTTTTTTTTTCATGTGTCCCTGGGGTTCAACCCAGGTGACATGTATGAAGGCTAGCTGGCTGTGTCAATGGAATGCATGCAAGGTTACACTGCCTGCCCCCATTGTCCCTCACACACTGTTTCACGCATACGCACCTAGGTAAACATGCACATATACAGCCGTACCTTGGCGATGAAAAAGTCCCTGTGTTTCCACTCCACCATACTTGGCTTTGGTATTGGCAGCAGCACCTCAGGATGTACAGACATGTGGAACAGAAACAGAATAAAGTCTGTGAGACAACAGTCAGTCAGCAGTACTAACAGCAATAAAGCATCATGGCACAAAGGTACATGCACTTCGATGTGTACCCATGAAAATTGGCAGCAGACAGCACCTTATACAGCATAATAGTAGTACACTACAGACTGGCATTACCTATACTATATTCACCCTGTGCATCAGACACATATTAGCATGTCACTGCATTGATGGTATGGATAACAGGGATGTGGCACAGGTATCATCACATACACAGGGTGTGGTGTGGGGTTGCCAAAGGCCTAGGCTGGGCCATAAAAATGGCATTGTGTGTGTGTGTGTGTGTGTGTGTGTGTGTGTGTGTGTGTGTGTGTGTGTGTGTGTGTGTGTGTGTGTGTGTGTGTGTCTCTGGAGGGGTGGTGTTCAGCTGGGCAATGGAGAGGAACTGTGTGTGTCTGATGGCGACCTGCATGTGATAGTGATGTGTGAGTGTGTGTATGCACACAGTCAAGCCATGTGCTAGGCCTACACAAGGGTATGTTGGACAGCCGCAGACCATACTTAGCAGGATGTACAGTTCACTGTCTCTGGCCATGGACACGGGAACTGGTCCTGCCAGGAGTGTCACTGGCACCACCTTGCCCAAGGCTGGATGTGGTACTACTTCCTGATGGTGACCGCTGTCTGTTGGGTCTGTGTCCCTCAGGAGTCTGGTCAGGACCACATGCCCATGGCTTGCTATGTTGTGGTGTGGACAGCACCCTCCCTTTGGTAGTGCTCGTGATACTGCCATTATGGGAGTGTGAATGTGCATGGCCACATGGGCTCTCAGCTAATGTTGTTGCTGACCTACATCCACGTGTCCAACACCCTACTCCCACCACATGTTCAAGCACAGACATTGCATGGTTAATGACTGTCAATGTCTCACCCACTATTGATCCACAACATCAGCGAAATGACATACGGCATCACCAGTGCCATGGAGGGTGTCACGCATGCTAGGAAGTGCTGCATCCATGACCCTGAGCATCTGTCTGGTGTACCATTCACAATGTGCCTCGGCCTCCATGATGGACCAAAACATGTATCGGGTGACACCTCTGACATGGGCTGGATGGGCAACTGTCCTCCTTCAAACAACCCTGTCAATCTGCCTGTGTGGGACCTTGCCAGCTGTCTGGATATGACTAGTGTCTACAGTCACAGATACTATAGTCACCGCACTACCCTGTTCAATGCCACCATCCTCTGACTGTGCGATATCTGTGGCTGCTGGGGACTATATATGTGTGGGCATACTGACCATGTGCAGGGACATTGGGGGTGGAAGTGGGATGTCAACCAATGGCACAGATTCAGCCCCCAACAACCCTATCTGTGCCTCAATATGGCCACCTTCATCATCAGAGTCTGATGAGACATTGACATCAGGTTGCGAGGGGTAGAGACCCCAACCCCCAGGTTCACCTGTAAGGGAAACACAATATAAGTACATTACTTCCTGAACTATAATGTTTCCTGATACACACACACACACACACACACACACACACACACACACACACACACACACGCATATATACAGGTGGGGTGTCACAAAGGCATTATACAGACCATACCTGCAGACTGATGCCATGCACGGCACACAATCAGACCACAACAGACACACTCTGGACAGGCCCTCAACAACATGCAGTGCAGCTATGTCCAGTTAATGTTGCTACTACTATACACCTGTGAGATACGTGAGAAGTGGGAGTATGTGATGGACCTTCACCTAACACACAGTGCACCCGTGTACACAACGCTAATGTACTCCTGTACAGCACAGTGGCTACACCTACCCAAAAGTATGTGCCAATATGATACAGCACCTGCAAATAGGCTCCTGTGATGAACAATGTGATGCACTGCAGTAACCCCCCACCACAAGTGAATGTGCACATACTGCAATATGGCTAAGCTTAACAGCTGTGTGCATGGAAAACTGGCTGCCCTTAACATGCCTTGGGTATAGGTGAACCACAACATGACAGTTCCACACTCACTGGCTTCAGGTTGATGTTCCCCAGCCACACCAGAGGGACCTATGGAGTTGTGGGGGAGAGATATGGTCAGCACACACATATGGCATTGGTACAGGATAATATGTGCATTTATGAACATGTATAATACAAGCTGTGATGCTACACAGATTGCTGACATTCACAATATGTGTGCAAATGTGTGCATTACAAATCCCCACTCACAAATGGAGATCAGCCTGCATTATGCATGCAAGTATGCAAAGGCTACCACTATGAATGCTAAAGTATTAATGTGATGCCCACTGGGGCCTTACCTGGATAATCTTTAGCTATGGAATCTGTGCCACTCACCTCCATGACATATATAGTCATGGTTTCCTGGGAAGCGGTGGCTTAGCCAAGGTTTGCAAGGAACTCCTCAGTGGCTGAGGGTGGTGCTTGAGTAGTAGGCCCTCTACCTGCACCAGAATAGTCCCTGGCCACAGCCGCAGCCCTTTGCTGTGCATTGTGTATGAGGTCTGTGGCACATTGATGGACCTGCTCATAGCTCCTGTCCTGGTGGTCCACATTGTTGACATTTGCTACCACTTCTGCCCGCAGTGCAGTGCATTGCTGCTGGTTTTGTCGATTCCTTCACAACAGTACCTGGTGATGGAGTCTGACGGCATCAATAATTGCAGCGGTCTCTGCTTCTGAGAATGATGGGTTATGTCTTCAGTACATCCCACCTGAAAGACATGAACAGGAGAACACATCACAGGACTGCATACATTGGCCACTATTATGTGCAGACCCTACGCATCCACTTTTGCCAGCACTCTCCACCGCTAACACCCACATCATACCCCTGCCATCTATCAGCACAGTCTGTGTGTGGGTATTGGCAACATACTGGCATTACAGCATGCGTTGGCCCCCTGATCCTGATGTTTCATGTTCCACCCAATGAGGACCATTAATGTGCATAACTCACTGCTCTTCATTCACATCACACCACATGCAGCAGCTGGGAACATCACAGAGGCTCCCCATCAGGGAATAGCAGACCATCAAACATCTACCATACACCTATAGGCTATAAGGCCAACTCTCTACCCGGTTTCATGCATACCCCTCAGGAGTGACCTCACTCTAGTATACCAGGCAATCATTGACTCCACATTGCTGGGACTGCTGCACGAGTGCAAGTCATTTAACACACACACACACACACAACCTCCACCTGTTGAGTGACCTGAACTGGCCTTGTTGGCAGCTCAGATGTGTGTCCTACACAATCACCCTGCGGTGGAAAGGGCACTATTGTCCATATCAGGTAGGGTAGCTACCTACACCTTTGCAGGTGTAATCTGGTCAAGTGGATGGTTTACAGCACATACACCCCTGGGATACCAACTGTGTCCCTGTTGGATGGGGACATCAGCTGCTGCCTTGAATACACATGAGCTAACATGTGGCCTAGGGATATGGCTGCTCAGGGCTCATAGCCTAGTAACCTTGTATGGTACCAGGAATACCAGAAATGGCCTGACTGCTGTGACAGACTGTGTTGTCATGTGTCCACACACACATTACTGCCATTGACTGCTGCATGTCCCCTATGGGCAACATTACAGTACCATGTCATCCAGCCTACATCCCACAAATAGGTGAGTGCTAATAAAGGTGTATGTGGACATCCCTGGAACATCTGAGGTACAAACTAACAGAGAGCAGTGCATATGTGTTGTAGGGTGACCTCCTCATAGGTGTCTGACATCTGCAGTACCCAGATGTTTGCGGAATGTGTACATATGCCTGATAGATGTAGACCTCCCTCCACCAGACAAATGTGTATTTCTCGACACCAGTTGGACAATACCTGATGGTTGTCCACAGAGTTTGGGGAATGTGTCTGTGACATGCCAGACCCCTGGGGACACAGTAATGGTGCATGAATATCTGGTACTGTATCTATTCCCTTACATTGTATGCTCAGTATGTACGCACTGCTGCTGAGCGAGAGCTAGCATCCCCCCACTACTGGTACCTATAACCTGCTATAATGCTGCAGGGGGTCACCAGGTATGCTAGCCATAGGTGTCAGGCAATCAGATACAGGTGTGGAGTACACACTGACCTAGCCAGAGTACGTCAGGAATGGTCAGGAAGACTTGGACAATCTGTGAAATAATCCTGTATCACACTGGTAGACTGAGAGGGGCTCAATGACAGTACATGATGTGCTATGCTAGCGGTATCCACCAGTATGTACTGTGAGTGTGATGCCCCTGCACTGGCCCAGTAATCAAGGAGCTGCAATCCTCACCACTAGCACCACTGAGGGATGTACACAATTTGGAGGATGACAAGTACACACACAGTACACTACATGTACCCTTCAGAGCACACACAGATCACAGTCAGTCCGGGCCTGGTTTCTCTCTCTGTCTCTCTCCAGATCGCCATTAAGACTACCCACTGGCACAACTATACAGTTAACATCTCAGCAGAGTGGTCAAGCCAAAAATTAAAGTGCCCCCAACCAAAAGACAATTTCCCTTTTCTACAAAAAATACTTTTATGAACATATTCATACAAAACAGCTGTCAAAATTCTAAAAAGAACTAATAAAGGTTCTGATCATAACTGATTAAAACATTGCATAATAACAACAATTAATAGTCCAAACTTTTGAGATTTAAAACCAGAGTAATAGTTCAGGCTTCATTAAGACCAGGAAAAATTAAGGCATTTAGCCTAAGTTGCCATAGTAATTCACTAACTAACAAATGCTCCTCTATTATCTTGCCCCTTACATCCTTTTTCAATTGTTCAATAACATAAAACTTAAACACATGTGACGGACATTCTTTAATATGTCTGTACAATGCATTTGTGTCATTGCCCCTTCCTATGTCACTCATAAGTTCATAAATCCTATCCTTTACTTTTCTAATAGTCTTTCCAATGTAAAAGGCAGGACACATCTGACAGCAAGCAACATAAATCACCCAACTGGTGTCACAATTATACTTGCCTTTTAATGTAATATAAACACCATTCACAACCACCTCAACACCCGTAAACACATGATGACACATTTTGCAATGTCCACATTTGTACATAACACTTACAATAGATCGACCACAACCACTATCATTATGCTGTTTCCCCTTCTCCAACATGCCCTTAAAACTAATATTCTTCCTATACACAATGACAGGAGCTTCCCCCAAAAGATCCTTCAACTGAGGGTTTGAAGAAATGATAAACCAGTTGTATTTCAACTTCCTAGTAATATCCTCAGCATCAAAAGTATAAGTTACCGCACATGCTTTGGAATAATCCTTCAAACCATTCACCTGACCGGTCCTGCCAATAGAGGGCACAATGGTCCCGGAAACCATTACATCCACATTTCCAAGTTGTGGTTCACCAGTAGTTGCAGAAGTTTTGTGTCCCACTTATAAATGGACTTACTGGTAAACCACAACTTGGAAATGCTGATGTAATGGTTTCTGGGACTATTGGCAGGACCAGTCAGGTGAATGGTTTGAAGGATTATTCCAAAGCATGTGTGCTAACTTATACTTTTGATGCTGGGGATATTACTAGGAAGTTGAAATACAATTGGTTTATCATTTCTTCAAACCCTCAGTTGAAGGATCTTTTGGAGGAGGCTCCTGTCATTGTGTATAGGAAGAATATTAGTTTTAAGGGCATGTTGGAGAAGGGGAAACAGCATAATGATAGTGGTTGTGGTTGATCTATTGTAAGTGGTATGTACAAATGTGGACATTGCAAAATGTGTCATCATGTGTTTATGGGTGTTGAGGTGGTTGTGAATGGTGTTTATATTACATTAAAAGGCAAGTATAATTGTGACACCAATTGGGTGATTTATGTTGCTTACTGTCAGATGTGTCCTGCCTTTTACATCGGAAAGACTATTAGAAAATAAAGGATAGGATTTATGAACATGAGTGACATTGGAAGGGGTAATGACACAAATGCATTGTACAGACATATTAAAGAATGTCCGTCACATGTGTTTAAGTTTTATGTTATTGAACAATTGAAAAAGGATGTAAGGGGCAAGATAATAGAGAACCATTTATTAGTTAGTGTATTATTATGGCAACTTAGGCTAAATGCCTTAATTTTTCCTGGTCTTAATGAAGCCTGCACTATTACTCCGGTTTTAAATCTCAAAAGTTTGGACTATTAATTGTTGTTATTATGCAATGTTTTAATCAGTTATGATCAGAACCTTTATTAGTTCTTTTTAGAATTTTGACAGCTGTTTTGTACGAATTTGTTAATAAAAGTATTTTTTGTAGAAAAGGGAAGTTGTCTTTTGTTTGGGGGTACTTTAATTGTGAATTGAATTATGGTCATGTGATATTTTCAAATGATTTTAAATGTGGTTGTTTAAGTTTTTGCAGTAGTTCTGATGAAGTCCCATAGTGGATGAAAGCGCTAAACTAATCTACTGCTGGTTTATTTTGTAATAAAGTGCAGTGTGAGTTCACCTGGTTGCCTGCCTTTGATTACTGGTCAGTCTGTGGAGTGATTATTTGTTGTATGTAAACAATTTTGCTTTTCCCTAGTTCCATACTGTTAGCAAGGCAAACGCAGATGAGTGGATGTTGTCAGATACATAGAGACATACAACTTGCAAAGGCCTTTTTCTGACACAGGTCTGAAAGTAATAATCAACATGAGTGCTGGGTTTGCTCAGATTACATCAGTCTTTGTCAACTGCCTTCACTTCTCAGGCTAACAACAACTAACATATCTTTTAACATCTCTGCATCAGAAGTACATATCTGTCTGATGTTTGTGTAGAACTGGAAGTCATAACACAGTTAAACACGTTTTCATTTTCAACCTAGTACTTATTTATGTTTCAAGACAATACAAAAACCTCTAGCTGTAGACATCTATGTCTGCTTGCTGCACTGAAACTGAGATAACACTTTCGTAAAACAGGTTCAGCTTATTTTCTTGATGTTTTGCAGCTTATCTCTGTATATTCGAGGCTTCATGCATCTACTATTAATACATACATTTGCACAGGTAATACTTTATATACATTTCTGTTCTTTTCCACTATGGTACACTGTGGTTACACTCCTGAAGCTCAGGCATGCCTCACAACCTGTTAGAGCAAGACATCTGGGCAAAGGCACAAGTAACGGGGGTCCAAGGGACAGAAATAGTGGCACTTTTTAAATATTGCCCTTACAAATGTAGACAGTTGATAGATAAACAGATTTTGCATTCACATGACTTTTCTGAAGGATATGACATCAGACATTCAAATGTGTGCTATTACTTTATGACTTCAGTCTTTATTGATTTGTCATTGATTTGCCAGAAAAAACACAACTGTATGAGAATATGACTAACAATATGAGGCAAACTTGTGGCCACTCTGCAAAACTCTGGACAGTTGAGGGATATGAGCTCAATACATAACATACAGTTCAAAACACACACTTCTGCACCAGTTGTTTAATATCCACATAACACATACAGTTGTCTTACATTTGTAAGACAAGCGTATGTATCATATTAATATTCACAAATGACATATGATTATTTACAACATCCCAGTTAGCTGGGCTGTCAAGTGTCAGTCAGCATTGTACAACAGATGATCCAATAGTAGTCATATATGAGCTGACCCTTGCTGGGGTGACTCAAGGGCCAGAGCTGTGATCTATGTCAATGCAGACAGAGCCATCAGGGATGGCCATAGGTGCTGGACAGCTGACTAACAATAATATATCATTCCAGTAAATGTTATTGAGACCTACTGTTTAAATTCCTATTTCCCATGACTGCACCCCCCCATCTGCATTCAATTACATGCTTAATTGTATGACATACCTGGTATAGTTCTCTACTCCTTTGTCGCAAGAAATCCACTTGTAGTGTTGCAAAGAATCACAGTCTGTCTTCATGAAGAAAGTGAAAGACCTGTTTACCATAGGCAGCAGCCTACCTTTTGTAGGTAATGCTCATGAACAGGTGATGGCCTGTGCACCAATCTGTGTCTTCCACTTGCTAATTTCATGCAGAATAGCTGGGTTGCCTTTCAATTAGCCAATGGCATGGCAACACAGTGCTATAATTAAGGCCTTCATGTGGGCCTTGTCCCTTTTCCTGACCTGTGAGGAGGGCATTATGAAGGTGTGGGTACTACAGCATCACATAGGGTAGGTGGAAATACTGTCCACTGTTTGGATTGGTGTGTTATGTCCACAGTTTTCCATGCTATGTCTGGCCATTGTTAACAGACTTTCATATTCTGCACAATGTACTGTGTAAATGTGTGTTGGGTGAGTAAGGAGACAGGCAGATGTGAGTGCAACACATCATTTTCTATCTGACTGTGCATGTTGCTGCAGTTGATGTCGGTCTATCAGCTGTGTATGTTTGTAGGGGAAGACTGTGACACGTGTTCCTTAAAACCTCAACATCCCCCCCATCCCTTTATGTTTGTCTGCTGTATGGATGCCCTGCTCTAGGTGTTTGGGAGCAATGTTAGGCCTATAGCAGGAAACTGGACATACTGCTGCATGTGTAGCAGGCTGCAGGTGCTGCATTCTGGCCATGAGTCAGACTAGGGATTGTGAGGACATGGGGGAGAGCAAGCTGTTGCTGTCAGTGAGGGTGAGGTGTCAGCTGTTGTGTCACAGCATGGCCCGGTTGAGGGTACCCACAACAGTCCAGGTGAGACATGTGCTTGTGGTGCATATGTTACATAATAGTGCCATCCAGAGAGTGTTAGGCAACATTTAGTACACATATTCATAATTGTGAAATGTGCCCCACCCTGCAGGCCTTTGATGTCCTACTGTGGGTGGCAGTGACTGCGGTAGGAGCAACCAGTTTTGATGGACATTGCAGGGCTCAATTATTCCTATGTTGTATTGCCATGCATGCAGTTGTTGTGCCCCAGACTGGGCTGTGGGCCAGGACTGTGGGTGTCTAGATGTAACAGGTGGTAGAACTGTAGCAGATGGAACTACCAAGTCATTCTCAAGGCAGGTGTATTTGTAAGACATATGTGCGTACACACAGTGTGTGACACAGGATTAGCATGAGCATGTGTGTTCTGATGGGTATGACGTGTGACACTGAGCTGTCTGTCATGCTTTTGTAACCCCAATCTGCACTGCCTTGCTAGTATGTAAGCACACAGAGTAGGTTTTATGAGGACTCTGCCATAAATAGGGGGCACAACTGTGGATATTCAGCAACAGTCTGTGCAGTTGTCAGCTCTACCTAATATTTGCAATTGTAAGCCTCCCATACATCCAGCAGAATTTATTTGTCTGTGTACTGGTTCTGTGTCTGCATCAGAGGCCATGCACACTGTTATTAGGGCCACGCTATATAGGAGTAGTGTGTGACTGGCAATCAGGATATGTTTGTAAAAACAGTTACTCTACTCCAGAGGTCAGTTGGCTTACTGGTATGTTGTTCTGACTGCAGTTCAAATGATTCTGGGTTCAAGCTTTGGCAGTGATGTTTTTTCCCTAAAGTTACATCCCTGTAGTAAATGATATATTTACAAATGCATCAGTAAGTCCCCAGAGTTGATTTGGTGTAGTGGTGTGTTGCTGTGACTCTAGTTCAGAAGGTCCTGGGTTAAAGATTTGGCAGCTTTGTCTTTTTACCCTAATGTTACATGACTGCACTGCATGATATATTTACAAAAGCATTAGTAATTCTCATAGCTGGTTTGGCTTAATGGTGCATTGCTCTGACTCTAGTGCACAGAGTCCTGGATTTGAGATGTGGCAGGGATGTTTTTTTTCCCCTGATGTTAAATGACTGTAATGCATTATATATTTATAAAAGCATTAGTAATTCTTACAGCTGATTTGGTATAGTGGTACATTGCTCTGACTCTAGTACACAGGGTTCTGGGATCAAGACCTGGCAGGGCTGGTTATTTTGCTGCTGGGCAGAACAGTGGCTGAATGAGATAGAGTGATTAAAGCAGTTTTAAGTAGGTTTGCGCATTTTTTGCACAACGCTAAGCAATGCCAACAGATGCTTAGGTTCCCTTAGCTTTTCTTAGCGGTGCTTACTCACACTTCAACCCATGCTATTTTCAAAAAAAAGAAAAGAAAAAAAGGGTGATAGGCAAGTGGTGAAATGGGGGCGAGCAGGGGGAAATACATTATGAAAGGCAGCTAGGTATGTGCAGGATGGGTGTAGGAAAGCACCATAGCTCTCCATTTCTTGTGCAGCAACAGCTGTGAATGATATGGACAATTTGGAATTTAGTGTCTCACACCCCACAGGAAGGGGTGTGGGTGACATACATTTGTTGACTAATTCAAGGGTAAATTGGTTAACGTCAGTGTACATGGGGGCAAAATGGAGAGCTATGTATGGGACAAGTATTTTTTTTTTTTTTTGGTGGAGACAGATGCCCCCATTTTTTTTAAGGTGAGAATGGGATGTTGGGAAAGGGTTGTAGGTATATTTGATGAGGTAAGTTGGGTAGGAGAGGTTGCTTTTGCAGACAGATAAGACAGCAGACAGGGGTGATGTATGACACATGAGGGGGTAAACACCTTGGACGGGGAGGGTGGTTGTGAATCAAAGGGCCACATGTCCCTAGATGGAAACAGTGGGACTGAGGTCCCCACCCATAGACAGTCACCACTGCCCCTTCACAGCCCTGAAGGTGGCTGTGCTGGGGGCTGGATGATGGGGCCAGCTTGCCCCTCAAGGTGTGCCAGTCTGCCCTTGATCTGGCACAGGCATGCACCCAAGTCTCCCTGGATGACCCTGTGCACCATACCTCTGATTTGGTGTTTGGGTGACAGGGTCCTCTCCACACCTGTGCACAGGGGGATGGGCCCTGTCCCCTGATGCAGTTCCACCTGAGGGTGGTGCAGGACCAGTGGAGGAGGCAGTTTGAGGTTGGGTCTCAGACTTGCTGGGACCCTTTGCAGTGGCCAGATGAGTTGGAACAGGTGGACCTGCTGGGATCTGCCTACCCAAATGTGCTATGGTGTTGAGGTTTTTTAAGTTGCATTGGTTAGTCATGAACAAAACATTTCAACATTAGTTATAACAGCATACATGGGTGTTCCAATTAACCCAGAACAATAGACTTGAGAAAATTGCATGGCAAACACAACACATGCATAAATGGAATAACAGTCATTATTGTAACAGCATGCCAGTAGCATTTATGGCAGCAGACCACCAACAATGGAATCTGAACAAGGTATGTTAGTATGCAACCATTTAAATATATGAAAAATAATAGAACACACATCACAGCATTAGGTTTTGAGAACAACATACTTGTAGTATATGAATAATAATCATTGATACAGATAAGGGGTGGGGGGAACAGTCCATTACCAACTGTATAGGCTTATACTTTTCACAACAGTACTGCTCAATACTTTACAGGTCTGCCCTCACTTTACATCTGCCTGAGGCCTATAGCTACTGTGGCACATACATACCTGTTAATCTGTCAACCTGGAATGCTATGGGGCAAGCTGTGACAACTCTAGGTACATGAGTAGAGGGGACTTGTACATGTGAAGGTTACATATATGACTAACAAGGTGTATCCTGCACTGATGTTTTTTGAGTGTGCTAATGGCATACTTCTACTGGATTTATATCTGTGTGCAAGGTTATTGGCAACAGTGATCACTAGCCATGACAGCGTAACACTTGAGAGACATATTGAGAAGAGTGCATAGTGTATATAGCTATCCTGCTGTCATTTGTAGGCATGGGACTGGGCACTGGAACATTTGTACATAGTTTATTAGTATACCCTTCATACAGCTAATACAAACATTTCTTTACCTGTGAGCCCTGTGGAGAAAATATCTGTTAACACTACCTGACAGTTTCTACAAATACTCAGGATTACTTGTGTGTCACTATGAACACATCTTCATACCAGTCCCTAGATCCAAACTGTGGTCTGTGTGTGCAAAAATTAACAACAGATATATCTATTTTGTATCACACTGCACTACTGGGGCACTGCTGTCTGCTGCTTGACTGATTTGTGCCTACAACTCACTTGGTCACACATTCTGACCTTGTAATATAAGTGGAGTGTCACAGTGTCATGCATGACAGATAGTTGGTGAACTGTGTATTAATACTTTGCATGCAGGTATGCACATTTAACCCCTAGTGGATTTGATTATGTGTGATCTGTACAGACCATAGCAGGCTGCTGGGTTGCATACCCAACCCATACATATTAGCACATCGTATATTTGCAGCCTCCAACTATTGCAGTCTCATTCTTGCCTGCATCAGCATACCTACATTCAGAAATACATGTAGCTGAAATGCAAAGGTTAACACAAGACACTTCTGCAGGGAACACACTATAATACATTGCACATTACTATTCAAGGTTCAGATCTTAGTGCAGAACATATATTACTTTTCATTGTATCATGTTTTACAGCTCTACATCTACAGTTTGGCATAACAGCTGCCTAGCAGACAAACCACTGTAAATTCATGCTCTCATAGCCATATTTGCTGTGCAGCACATGTACACATGTATTTCTTCAACAACAGACCAGATTAAACACAACAGTTTGTTGCAATAACTTTATTTAGGGTGACATGACAAGTTTATTACATTCTAACTTCACTTGTACTGCATATCCTGTAGATGATGAATGTATGTCAGTTATTACTTTCACAGTAGCAAGCACAGTATACTTTATCAACAGATTCATCCCTACACACTATTACTACAGCACTGGCTTCCTTTCAGCAATAGTAGCTTGTTTGCTGCCTTCATCTGTATTACACAGTACCTTGCATTAGTTACTTATATCAATGTTGTTCTAACAACACATTTATTCAGTACACTCAGTACACACTATACCTAAAGGCAGTAAACAATTACACTTTCTTATTTATTAGACTATATATATATATATATATATATATATATATATATATTGAAAGTTATATCTGTACTCACCACACTGTCAGCGCAGCCTTGCCAGTCGTCCTGCATGGGCCTTCATGTTCCAAGCCCTCTCATCTGCAGCTGTGAGGGAAAAACACACCATTATGCATACCTGTCTATCAGATATTCGTACTATAATATGATAAATCACCAGTTGATATACTAACAAACTTCTGGGGCATTCCGGTCTCAAGCATCTTGGATCCATTGGGCCAAGAGTGCCCCTTTCCTCTGTTTCAGGTCATCATAATGATGACAGACCTGCTCACCAGTGTGGGGGATGCTAGTGGCATTGGTGAGCTCATGTGCCAGATGGTCCCAGGCCTCACACTTGTATTCTGAGCCCTGGTACTAGCTCTGCAGCAGTCTGTCATCATGGTTCTTTACAAGGAGCCCAGCCATGACCCTGGACTCCAACATGCCCCAGCTCTGCACCAAAAAGTGCACTCCATCTCCTGCACCTTCCATAGTTCCTACAGGGAACAAACCCTAACAAGTTCTACCTGTATTCCCACCTGTGCAGTCTAAATAAGGCCATATTCCCACCCTTTTCCATCATTGGACCATTTTCAAAAATGCTAAGCATACTTAGGAGTGCACAAACGTGATAAGCTGAGTTGAGCAGTGCTTAAAGTGGCAAATGCTGAGCAGTGCTTAGCAGTGCACAAATCTGCTTAGCTGAGCTGAATACTGCTTAGACTGGAACTTTCTTAGCAATGCTCAAACCAACTAAGCAGAGCTAAGCATTGCTAAGTATTGCTCAGAGAGGTCCTGTTTAAACATTGCTTAGCTTGGCTTAGCGGTGCTTAGCAGAACTGAGCTAAAGGCAAACAAAATTTTCCTTTAAAAAAATTAGAATTTGATATTAATTACTCATTATTGATACATAATTATTAAGTGTATGTATTTTACTTTACATGACCTTCCTCTATGTGCTTTCATTACATTACCTTGGGGTGTGACTGTACTGTATCGGACACTTGTGTTTAAATGGTGGTTTTCACCTTATATCTCCACTGACACTAGGATTCTGGACCAACTACATCACACTGGTTAACAAATATCACTAACGACATCAAGAAATAAAATAAAATTTAGTATAAAAATGCTTTCCCATGTAAAAGCTGAATGGCCTGTCTTGGTATTCAAACCATGCACCTACTGCATGTGAAGCCATGACTCTAACCACGTAGCTAACTTGGCTGTGAAGATTTCAACTGTACATTTCTATATAGCTTCATGATACGTTTAAGCACTGCTGAGCAAAACGCCATGCAAACCCGCTCAGCTATGCTTAAATTTTGAGGAAAACAAATTAAAAAAAATACCATTAATTCAAAATTAAACTATTACACTTCACATTATTAAATAAGTGTCTGAGGACACTGTCTTTATTGTTTTAGTGTCGTACATCACTTTTACAATGCAGGGGTTGTGTTACGGATACTGTTACAGGGGTCCAGGAAAATAAATATTGTGGGAAGAAATATCCAGGGAATTGTTATGACTAGGCTTGTATAGGCCCTAGGGCTGATAGCCTCGTACCAACCTATGAACCTATGTAACACTCCCCCTACATGACATTGCAGTACACAATTACTTAAGTGTCCAAGGACACTTTCTTTTAATTTATTTAGTGCCATACAGCACTTATAGTATGCAGGGCGTGTTTTACAGATACTGTAACACACCCCCTACATGACATTACAGTACACAATTAGTTAAGTGTCCGAGGACACTTTCTTCATTTATTTAGTTTTGTACAGCACTTTTACAATGTAGGGGGTGTGTTACAGATACTGTAATACATCCCCTGTATGACATTCAGTACACAGTATTACTTAAGTGTCTGAGGACACTTTATTTTCATTTATTTAGTGCCATACGGCACTCTCACAATACAGGGGGTGTGTTACAGGTACTGTAACACACCCCCTACATGACATTCATTTCACATCTTCCATTTCAGTGTCTGAGGAGACTTTCTTTACTGGAAGTGCCGTATGGCACTTTGGAAGTGTAGGGGGTGTGTTACAGATCTGCGAGCAGTACTGTAACACACCCCCAGGCACTGATTCAGTATCCATGTACATGGCTTCCCCTCAGTAGCTTTTCTTCATTAATATGCAAGGTGCTCTACCAAGAGGGAGATGCAGACACAAACACCATTCACTCCGTGTAGGAATAACACTATTCCTACACAGAGTTTATTAAATCTGAGGGAATATCATCTGCAAATAGAGACAGCTTTTCTACCATGCCAGTTACATCCTTGAATTTCTGAGTCTCTTTTTTTCTTTGCCAAAATATAGTGCAAATAACAAAAGGGAAAGAGGACACCCCTACCTAGTTCCTCTACTCAAACAGAAATTATCAGAGAGGAATGCAAATGCTTCCATTGCCTGCTCATAAACTCCCAGCTTACTCTGTCAAATGCTTTCTCTTCTTCAAGGCCCACCAACAACAGTGGTATTTTCTTATATTCAGCTTCCCTCTGGATCATTAATGTACTGTTAATATTGTAAAATGGCAACCTCCCCTCCACAAAATCATACTGATCCATATCTATCAATTTTGGCATTAACTTTGCCATTCTTTTAGCAATAATAGACATAAGCACTTTATAATCATGGTTGGACCTGTATGAAGCTGGACCTGATGGTTCATTACCCTCTTTAGGTATTACAGGTGCCACCATTTTCTTCCAGGATATTAGTGCTTCTCCTCCTCTTAAAATACTGTTACACAAAACCTTCCAGCTCTTTATCATTTTTCCCTCCTAGATTACAAACTTCCACAGAAATACCATCTATTCCTGTGGACTTTCCTGTGGATTGGCTATACATCACTATTTTTCTCTCATCTCCTCCTATCCTAGCTGTTAGTAACTGAGCCTCATCAACCTCTAATCTTGGCATATTTAACTCATCCATAAACATTTTCATTTGTACCATTTCTTGATCTCCATATTTCTCTGCTTTATACTTCTACCGGATCTCTTGTTATCTTTCTTGTTCCAGGCTCCCTAAGCTTGATGATCATTGCTCTAAAAGTTTTTGTGCTCTGGCGTTATTATCAAAAACAGTTGCTTAAAATCAATCTTTCTAAACTCATGCATATTATCAAGGTAATCTTTTGTTGTCTGCTTAGTATTCTGAAATTGCTCCTCTTCTTGTTCTGTGAGATTCCACCTATTCTGCAATAATTTAACATTTGTCAGTCCCGCTAAATAATTATTTTTACTTCTTAATGATATCTCTCATTCTTTTATTTCCACCCTATTTTTAAACTCCACTTTAATTTTATCCCACCCCCATGCACATTTTCAGAAAAAAAAATTCTTCTCTAATAACTGCCAAATAATTTCCACTACCTGTTCCTTAAATTCCCTATTTTCAAAGGATTGGTGGGAAAACACCAGTGTCACATTTTTATTTCATTACCCCACATTTTTATTTTAGTTATCGGTGTGTGATCTGAAATAGTTATTGGATGCATATCAAAGCTTTCAAGTAAACGCACGTGCTCCTGTGAAATATAAGTTCTGTCTAGCTTAAGCCTATTTTTTGTATGTTGGGAGATAATATGTAAATTCACTCCAAACTCCTACTACTGAATTCACATCTTCCATGACAAATATTTTCATAATTTTCTTCAAAAATCTACACTTTGTTATATTTTCCCTTCTTGGCCCCCAAGATACATCTTCACTACTGCAGCTCAAATTCTGGTTTTCACCTATAAGAAATATTCCCTGCTGTGAACTGATTAGTTCTCCCTGAATTTTCTTAAGCTCCATTATAGCAATTTTTGGTGGAATGCAAATACATGCCAGTGTAATCCTCCTCCCTCGCCAGTAGCACCTTAGCACTAAAAATCTGACCTTATTATATTTTTTATCTTCTATCACTATTGAAGCTCCTCTTGCAATTAATGTAAGTGCTCCTCTTTTCCTTTTCCCAGATATTCAACTGAATAACCATCATGAAAACCTTTCTTTATCAAATTCACATATTTGCTTCTTTCCAAATGTGCCTCATGCAGCATACTAAAAGTAAAACAGAAGAATCCAGATGAAAAGCACCAACCACCAGGCAAAACAATGTGAAGCAAGTAATGGTCACCACATGCTTTACTGAAAATCAAAGACTGAGTTTAACACATAAAAAAATCAATCCAATGCACTTTTGTCCCTAAAGACAAACAGGACTTCATCAGAACTGTGAAACTAAAACCAATAAATGAATTTATAACCCCTCCTAATGGTCACCTGATACACAGTACCAATCATTACAAGCACGTTAAAATAAAATAAAATAACAAATATAAATATACAGGTACTCTGTTCTTTTCATGGGACAAGCATACACCATAGATATCAAAAGATCTTGTCATCTCTAAGGTGTAGTCAGTTATTGTACACAAGTATACTCTAGTTAAAAAGGAAAAAGGAAGGCTAAAGAATAAAAAAACATAAAACTAACCAAAATAAGTACATGAATTGTATGAAAATATTATAGGTTCATAGGTTCATAGGTTCATACTAGGCTATCTGCCCAAGGGCATTTATAAGCCTAGCCCAGAGTTTTTGGCTGTGGTTACGCCACCCCTTTGAAGAAAAAGAAAACCCTCTGTTTTGTTGCTTCTCTCTCAAAGCAGAGACACTGAGGTAATCCCTGGGTATACTCGATCTCCCATCCATTGGTCAAGATTTCTCTTGAACATGGCCCAGGTCTCTGCCTCACATGTACCGGGATTTTGTTCCACAGCATAGAGTCTTTGGGTGATGAATCTGTCCCTCCGGCCGCGTCCTATTAATGACAAGTGTCAGGTTTTTCTCCGCCTTTGTAGTTCTGAGGGATCTAGATTTTTGAGGTGAAGCATGTTCATCAAATCTGGGTTTGACGGCCTTGTATGTCAGGCACAGGTCACCTCTGAGCAAAGCGGTGGCGACCGAATAGAGCTGAAGTTCTTTCAGTCGGGCAGCATAAGACATATTTTTGAGACCCTTTATCCTTTTGGTAAGGAACTTTTGGGGCCTTTCCAGCTGCTGCAGGTGTCGGGTCAGATACATTCGAATGGAGCATTGTACTCAATCATTGGTCTGAGGAGTGATGAATACAGCGGGGCGATGACCTCCCTTGATCTAGATGCGAATCCCGTCATGATCAGGTGGGCAATGTAGAAGGTCTTCCTAACTACTTTAGCAACGTGAGTGTCAAACGCTAGGCTACTGTCAATCTGAGTCCCCAGATACCTGATAACTTCTTCTGTGCTCAGTGGATTGCCACCTATATGGTAGCTAGGGGGTAACCTTGTTTTCGAAGAATGGCCTGCATTTCTTGGCGTTTAACTTTAGGCCATGGCTCTGGCACCAGTTATTCGTTACTGTGAGACCCTTCTGAAGGATATCTGTGTCAGATGTGTTTTCGACTATGGCGCCCAGTTTGCAGTCATCTGCAAACTTTGTCAGCCCCTCCTGTGTTTGTTTGTGCTTTGGAAAAGTAGTAGATGCCAAACAAGAGTGGAGAGAGACTGCCCACCCAGGACCCCACAGACAGACTTTGAGGTCTGACACGCCAGCAACTCTGACCCTGTGGGTTCTGTCACTTAGCCAGTTTTGCACCCATCTTGTGATGTATGGGTTTACATTTAAGCTGATCAGTTTTTCAACGATACCTGAGTGGGGTATTGTGTCTCGCTTGCCAGGTTGAGGTAGGCTGTATGGACTGCCTTTCCCTCATCAATGGCCTTGGTGACTGTTTAGTTTAAAAGGCATGATCTGCCGTTGACAAAGCCAAACTGGGTTGGATCCAAAGTCTGCAAGTTCCCTATGTCTTTATTTATGAGTTCCATTATGATCCTCTCCATGGCTTTGCAGATCAGGCTTGTCAAGCTGATGGGATGGTAATTTCCAGGGTCGGTGGAGGCACCGCCTTTGTATGGGACCACAGTTGCCGTCGCCCCTGGCACGTCGCCATCCTGAGGTGAGGCTAAGATTAAACAACTGTCCTAACTGCGGGTTTAATTCCTCGTTGAGTTAAAGGGAGCACACAGCGGGGACACCATCCGGTCCCATGGATGCTGTGTTTTTAAGCCTTAGAGAGCGCAGTCTCACCTGGGCTTTAGAGATGTTTGGGGGGCTACAATCCTCTAGTATAGATATCTCTCCTTTTGGGGGGGAGGAAGGGGAGAAGTTTGCACAGAACCTGTCAGCCAGTATATTGGCAATGTCTGTAGGTTCAGTAATTTTCACATCATTTTGAACTAATTCTGAGCATATCTGGGAGTTTCCTCCCAGGTTTCTAACATAATAAAGAAGGCGTTATGATTCTATTTTGAGTCCTTAGCGATTTTTCTCTCAAAATTTGCCTTGGATGATTTTATGAGAGGTCTTAGTTTTTTTACTTAAAGATCCAAAGTCTTTACCTTTTTTAAGGATTTTGCTCTATCTTGTAGTAGCTTCCTCCTTTTGTTGTAGAGCTTGTTTATGGCGGGGGTCCACCAGACTGAACGCTTGCCTTTGGTACAAAGAGTCTTTATTTTGTTTGGGATTGCCTGATCCAAGCAGTCCTGTAGGTGCTGGTAGAAGGCGTTTGTAAGTGATTCAGCGAGACCACACTAGTCTTTAGAAGTGTGAAGTTGGCTTTTGAGAAGTTCTTCACTGTGGTCTTTTTTATCTCAGGTGGGGGCAGGATGAGGACCTCCAGTGAGATTAGTTTATGATCTGATCTCACCAGTGAGGGGTATACTTCCGGTGTTGAACATTGTGATCCCATGTTCGTGATGATGAGGTCAAGTATGTTTTCACCTCTTGTGGGGATGGTGACTAGTTGTTCCATGGCATTTGAGTTTATGAACTCCAGGAATCTTTGGGCTAGAGTGTTTGGGCAGTGATCCCAGTCTATATTAGGGTAGTTGAAGTCACCTAGTATGATGGTGTTTGGAGATACATTTATCCCCTCCAGTGTTTTCAGGAAGGCTATGTGAGTTTCCTGAGTGTGAGAGGGTGGCCTGTAACATGCTACAAATTGCAGAGCTGTTTTGCCTATGGTTAATTGCACCTGGATGGTCTCAGATGCATCGTGCATTGCCACAACTTTGGTGTGGGTGTCCTTGATGAATATGGACACCCCCCTTTCTTGGTGTTGTCCGTTTTTTGGGGCGGGCATGGTATGAGGTAAAACCTGATAGTGCTGGGGTGCTGTCAGGAGCCTTGAGCCAGGTTTCAGTCACAGCACAGACATCGATGTTCTCCATACTGAGAAGGGCCCGAGAGTGCGCATCTTTAGGTTGAGACTTCTGGCATTGAGCAGCATTACCCTTAGTTTTTTCCTTTTTTGTGTTCTAGGGTGGTAAGTTTAGAATTTGAGCCTTGCCTAAAAAGGCACTATGGGGTGTGCAAGAGCCTTTGCAATATCCGAGCCCAGGGTGACAGGTGCAAGCCGTCCCTTGCTTGACAGCGTGGCTTGTCCAGCATGTCATCAGGCAGACAGACATTGATCCCTTGAATGACACCAGAGTTTAAGCCAATTATTAAAGCTGATCATCTTATCTTCGTATTGTGGCATCATTCTTGGTGAAGGTAGGATACTGCTCAAGGTCAGGGTCATACCTGCCTGGGCTACATAATCAGAGAGCTCCTCAATGTCTCTTTTCATGTAGTCCAAGGAGGTACGTCTCAGGTCGTTTACACCAGGGTGGACAATGACTGAGTTGTACTTGTACCTGCTGTTGAGAGACCTGAGTGCTTGCGTTATGTGGCGGATTCTAGCGCCTGACAGGCAGCTTACTGTGACCTTCTCCTTACTCAATCTGGTGAGCGGGATGTCAGTGTGTCTGACTATGGAGTCGTGTCTGGCATTGTGTTTGGGGCTGTGAATGTTTAGCACACTGACTGTGTGGTCTATGTGTTGCATGTGTTGTGTCCTGAGGCGGTGGTTGTTTGGGTGTCTGCTTTGGTGGCCTCTGCTGTTTTGGTAGATTTTGATCAGAGCCTCCAGTATGTCTTTGTGTGTTTATGTGTATGATTTGAGGTTGTGATAGTACTATGTGAGACTGGGTGTGTGGTGTCCTTCTCCTCCTGTCTGGTCTTGCCAGTCTTATGTTGAGAGAGCTCGGCCTCCAGTTTGGCTGTATAGTTGCATCTCTCGCATGTATTTGTGTTTTGTGGGAGAAGGAGAGGGTTGTCTGTGTACATGAGGCAATTGTAACATTGCCTCAATATTCCCAGGTTCACCAGCTGAGCAGGAGAGGACACTAGCAACTGATCCCTTGACATGCTAGAAGGGATAGACAAAATCTTAAAAAGACTCTGGGGGATGTGGGTGATTGAGAAAGGGGTTTTAGGCTGGTGGGGTACTATCTATAGTAAAAGTGCTATATCAAGATGAAAAGTACTGTAGGAGCAAGTGCTAGGCTTTACAGATAGAGAATAGTCTACTTGTGAATCAAGTAGAGATGAACTTTTTAGTTATAGGATACGCTGGTTAGATCAGTAGTATAGTTCAAGGAAGGCTGTTTTAAGGGAAAATTTGAAGAATGGACTTTAGGTAGCCCGAATAGTTTAACCTTGATTAACCGCCGCTGCTCTTGTGTGCTCCTGTGGCAACTCCGTGCTAAATCGCTAAAAGCAGCTTTAACACAGCTTTATAGCAGGGGGCTGGAAAAAACAGGAAATGATCCAAAATGGCCAATGAATTACTAGTTGCTGTCTCCAACCACTCCTCTGAGGACAAACAGGCAGCTCAGTACTCCCCACTCTCACTGGTGAGTAAAGAAACTTCCCTCTGGCCACACAAGAAAATGGAGGAACACAGGAACCAAATACAAAGCCCAGGGATCAGCAAATCTGGTCTCTGGGACAACTAGCTAGGAAAGTTAGGAAAGCAGAAGTATTTTTTTGTTTTTTTTAGTTTTTTTTTCAACAAACAACAGAAAATACAGTAAATGCTTTGTTATTTGACTAAATTGCTATCAAAGGCTAGTACACTTGAGTGTCTTAGCCTGTTTGTTAACTTTTAAGCAAAACTTTAGCCAGGAAGTGCAATCAACAATTTAAGCACAAAAAGACAGGAAAAACAGGTAATATAACAGCAAAATAAGCACAAACAGTGGTCGAAAAGCACAATTAATCGAAAACAGCAATAAAAAATTCTAAAAAATACTTAAAAAAAACATTTGTCTAATATACATTTTGTGTACGTATCACACAATGTTTGACCTCCTCTTTCTTCTAGTAAGGTAACAAACTAATTAAAAAACAATTTAAAAATTTTGTTTAAAATCCCCTTAAATAAGGAATCTCAGAGGTATTTATAATAATAAAAAGAACTATGTTAAAACATCTACTAAGAAGTAAAACAGTAATTGTGGATAAAAATAAATATATGTTTTTTGGAAAAATATGTAATAATATGCAAAACCACAAGCAAAAAATCAATAAAAATAACTTTAACTCCACCATAGGAAAAGTTCCATTACAAAGTATAATAACATCTCAGGGATTACTTCCATAAAAAAATCAAGTTTGAGCCATGAATAATAGAATGAGTTTCATATTTTTTCTGCCCTGATTTTAATACAGGATTAATGGATACCCTGTCAATTAAACCTTGAGGGGAGTTTGCACAAACTTTCAGCTGCTAATAAAACTCCTTGTATTCTATCTGCCCCACTCCTAGGGTCAAGTGGGATAACATCAATTATTGTAAAATTGAAATTCTTAAAATTGTCACAGTTGAGACAGTGTTTGTATAAGACATTATTTGTATTCCCTTTGTGGGTGTCAAAAACAGGTTCATAGATCCCTTTTCTTAAGCACTTTTTCAGATTTTCCTATATAAAAAGCTGTACAGGGCACACACTTTGCTAAATATATCCTTTACTGTTACAGTTCCTGTATCTTGGGATTATAATAGTTTTTTTAATATCTCCTAACTGGACTTCAAGATCTTCACTAATACATTTACAATGGTTATAAGAACACTTAGTGGTACCAATTTTGGTGCTGTAAACCTTTTATTTTCCCACTGTTCTTTCCAATAGGTGTTTCATAATAGATACAGTTTCATAAACAAAGTATGGAGAATGACCTAGTAGATCATAATATGATCATTAGCCTTAAATATAATACAATTTTAGCTAACTTTGTTCTTAACCTTGTCCATACATGAGTTATAGGGTAAAATAAAGGCTCACTCAACATTTTATTGATTGTTACCATATCTAGCCAGGTTTTTAACCAATCCATGACCCAATAAAGACTTATATTTATCCCCCCAACTTTCAAGTACCTAATGTTAATGGTCCCAACCAATTTCTTTGGATAGCCTTTCTCTAAGAACATTTCCTCTAGATTATTAGCTTCTTTGAGTAAAACTCTATATAGAGGTAATCTGAGGGATCCTCACAAACTGTCCCTTTATTAGATTGTTCTTGTAGTGAAAAGAGTGACAATTAGTAAAATGTAAATGCATATTAGAAAAAGTGGGCTTCCTAAAAATTTCTGACTCAAAACGCCCATCACCCTTGAAAATAGTAATGTCTAAATAATTTATTTTATCAGAATGAAAAACATAAGTGAACTTTTTAAAGCTGGTGGAACTATTATTTAAATCAATAAAATCATGAATCAATTATGCTGGTCCATTCCAAAGGATGAAAATGTCATCCAAGAACCTTAGATATAGTATGCAATGGGAATACCAAGTACAGGTAAGCAAACATTGAAGTTCCAAGGCCCACATGACTAAGTTTGCAAATACTGAGGCACATGAGGCACCCATTACCACACTCTGAACCTTCTTGTAGGATTTCCCTTCAAAATAAATGAAATTGCTATACAATACTAAATCATAATATTGAACAAAAAATATATCTTGTCAGTGGTCAAGGATTTAATTAAAATTAATACGTCACTGAATATATTTAAACCTTCATCTCTAGGCTTCTTAAAACTTAAAGCTTTTAGGTAAAGATACATTTGTTTTTTTTAAATGAAGTCTATACTTAATGCAATGTGTTTTTGTTCAACAAGAGACAAGGCTATGCTACCTACTTTTCTGTATTGTTTCCCTCTTGATAAATATTTTAGATAAGTTTGCAAGTTTATGCAATTTTTAATGTTAATTAAGAGATGTTTGGTTTGATGGTACTGTACCTTTAAATTCAAATACCCTTTAATTACCTTTTCCCGGACTTTTGTGTTTAAATTCAGGAATTTTGTTACATTCTTTATTCTGATGAAGTCCCTTTGACTTTGGGATAAAAATACTCAGGTTTTACTGTTTTTTACAATAAATAAAGAATTTTACATTTTGGATCTTACATTCTTTGGCAACTTTGCTGGTTTTGATTACTGTTAGATGTGGAACTGTTCCTACTTTGGGTTCTTATTTTGCAGTATGAGTTTGTGCAGCTTTTTTTACTGGTTTGTTATTGGTGTTGAAGGGGCCCAGTATGAATGTCTTTGTTGCTCCTGACTCTGTGTGAACAGTGGCAATCTGCTGCTTTGTTCATCACAACGTTTGAGTCTGGTATTGGAACTTTAACTCGGCTAATACAGCTGCTAACTCAAAAACGTGAAGGAAAAGCACACACACAATGGGTACTGGTAACAGTACTGCTTCAATGATTCCCTTAGAACAAGGTAACCCTTCTGTTTTTTAACCTTTGAATATATCTGGTACTGAGAGAGTTGTATCTAACAACTCCGTGTTTAGTGTTGATCATGAGAACCCTAATGGTAATATGTCAAACAATTGATTTAAAATTAACATTGACTTTAGTACTGAATTACAAAACACTGCACTGAATGATGGTACTGTTTCACAGCAGTTAAAAATCTTTGAGAGCAAGCTGGTTATGTACCATAAGTTACAGGCAGAAAATGGTTACTTTCATGAGTGTACTAAATAGGGTATTGTACCCAAAGGTTTAAGATCCTGGAAATATCCTTCAGGGCTTGTGGAGGGTTCAGAGCTACATCAAGAACTTGCATTATTTGATAAACAAGGTGTTTGAACTCATGGAAGTACTGATGCGACACAAACAGTGGACAATGGAACTGCTGGAACTGGAAATCAGTCAATTGGACACCAGCACTTCCAATAAATTGTTTTTTTAACTCTGTGAGGGGAGAATACAATATGCTGTTCAGCAGGGGTAGAAAAAACCCCGGAAAGAGGTCAAAAATAGGAAAGAGAAGAAGTTCGTCCAGGATAGGCCTGACTATAAAAACATAAAGGCATACCCCCCCCACCCCACTGAAGGTTAACAGTATAATTTACAACAAGGATTTCTGCAATGAGGCTGGTGCAGCATATGAAGATTGGGTGAAGATAGGTGAAGGCTGCCAGCCTAGCCAGATAGAATTTTGAAGATAATTCTGTCATCTGTAAACATTAATTTAAACCACAGGCTGGTTGTCTTAAATGGAAAAATACTGTTATATGTGGAACTGCAAAAATGTAACAACAGTACACTCTGCTGTAAGGAAGTTAAGTCAAGCATTTTATGACTGTCTTTGATACTTAAAGATGGCTCTGGCCTGTCTAGATGAAGGAGTTCTTGCTATTGTTTTAAGGCTAGAGTAATGGCCAGAATTTGCATGCATAAATGTCCTTAATGGCTTTGCTTCCTGACCTGGTGTGAGCTTACTAAAGAATGTAGCCTGTTAGCCTGGGAACTCCAGGAAAGTGTGAAGAATGATGTAATGTGAACCAGGAATGTGATTTTAAAAACAGAGAGAATCAGGGAGCATTAAGCATTTTTGCCCTGACCATCCAACTCAGCACCGCCTTTGCTCTATATGTAAGTTTATCGGTTCCCCTTCACAAGATCGAATGGATGGAAGCTTGAAATTCATAATCTCAAGACCAGAATCTTGAACTTCTGTTCACTCGAAATTGTGAATGGGAGCCTTAGGTTTAAAAAAATAAAAAGTTAACTTACCTTATTGCAGGGGGCCAGGTCCCCCTGTACCCTAGCAGTTTAAATGTGAATGTTCCATGACCACACTATAGCAGAGGAATGGAAAATCTTCCGTTTTGCACTTACGCATATAGCGCGGAATGGGAGATTTCCCTTTCCTTCACTATAGTGCGATCTCGGAATAGGTATATTTAAGTAGGGGGGTGGGGGGTGCAGGGGGGCAAAGCCCCCCCTGCAAAAACATTTAAAAGGTGTTCATTTTTTTTGTCCCTTTCATATGTTCGAGTTTCTCTAAATTCGAGATTCTGGTTTTGAGTTTATGACTTTCGAGTTTAGAGAAATTCGATCATATGAAGGGGAACCAAGTTTATCTTAGACTTGTGTTTTATCTTAGAAATAGCTAGAAACTAGAAAGATTAGACTAAGTGTTTTTCTGTGATGTCAGAACTGTACTACTGAATTATTTTAAGTATTTCTCTGTGATCTCTGAACTCTTGACTAGCGCTGTGTAGCAAAAAGTATTGTCTTGTGTTTTTAATTATTTATTATTAAATATTTTTAAACCCTTTTAACTGTGGCTGTTTTGTGTAGAGATAATTTAAGCTCTAGAGTACATTGCATAAATATATATATATATATATATATATATATATATATATATATATATATATATATATATATATATACTGATCCTGTATCAAGTCACTCTAATAAGTCTTGACTGTTTAGTTATACTACCAATTGGATAATAATATTGCACAGTAATAATTGGACACCCTTTTAAGAGCCTTTGAGTAGCTGATATATATTAGTGGGTGGTGGCATCTGATACTACCATATAGTCTTGGAAAAAGGGGCACAGCTGGAGAACCTGTGCCAACCTTCCCCAGGAGTGTCTGTGTGGTTGTATAAACTCTTCTCAAAGTCTGTGTGTGTGTGTGTGTGTGTGTGTGTGTGTGTGTGTGTGTGTGTGTGTGTGTGTGTGTGTGTGTGTGTGTGTGTGTGTGTGTGTATGTGTGTGTGTCAGCTACTTGGACAGGGACATGAAGCACTGGTTGGATATAGAGGGTGCTGGAGGTTTTAGCTTGCCCACTAGGTTGAGATCTGGACCCTATAGCTGTGCCAGTGGGGAGTCTTATTGGGGAACTGGAAAGCAAGGGAGCGACCAGCCTCAGACTGACTGTGATCTCTGTGTGCTCTTAAGGGAAATTGCACTTTACTGTGTGTATTTGTTATCCTTTCCTCCTATATGAGATGCCCCTCACTGGTGTTAGTGGTGAGGATTGAGGCTCCTTGATTGCTAGCCCAGGGCACGGGCATCACATGGCATATGACAGTGAACCCCATCCAGTCCCTTTGGAGTATTCTTCAGACCCCCTGAGCTCCCCAACCCCATGGAGATTGGAGAGAATAAGGAACCAGAGGAGAGCATGACAAGTGTGGTGGCAGAGGCAACACCTCTCAGAAACCACATTCAGGAATTTGCAGAGAGGAAGTGGTCATGCAAGGAATTAACTGTGACCAAAGCACCCATGATTATTACAAACTGAAAACGATACTTTAAAGTATATAATTGTAGTTCCTTTGATAATTCCAGAGCTCATACTTCTCTCTTTGAAAAGGCCTTACATTTGTTCCACTTAAAAAATGTGATCTATTACTAGTAGTAAACTATTGTTAATTTGAAAATATTCACTAGAAAGATAAATCTGACATTGTTTTTGATAATATGAACTTGAATTCTGAAGTAAGTAACACTTGTATAAAAAAACTACTGTTTTTATCCACCATTATATCCCACTCTTTCACTTTTTGAAATAATGTGTAAACACAAGATGAGAAAAATGTTCAAAAACAATACGGGATTGACTTAAAATAAGGATGAAAGGGAACAGATATTACTTAGTGAAATTAGTACAAACCAAACCATCAGATGCATGAAGCCTGATAAAGGTGGTGGGATGGTGGTAATGGACCAAATCGAATACACAAAAAGGGAGGAAACTATGCTGGTTTCTGACCAATATGAAGAGAGCTCTAGAAATGAATTCAATGTTTCATATAGGAAAATTGACCTAGCTTTGTATGATTTACTATTAGAAGAGTTGATTATCATTGATGAGTTTAACTATAAGAAAAATGAATTTCCATGGATCCCAATAATATTTAGGATCCCCAGAATTCATAAGAATTTGGTAGGGCCACTCCTAAGACCAATAGTAGATGCAAAAGGGTCAAAAATCCATTTAATAGCAAAGTTTATTGACACAATAGTCAAAGGTATTTTAACCAAGGAACCCCACATGTACAAAGATTTGTGGGATTTTTTGAGTAAGATCCACAGAGACACTTATGCTGAGAGATTAATTTTGGTATAGACATGAAAGACCTCTTCTCAGTTATACCACATGACACAGGTATTGATTGGTTCCACCAGTATTGTGTAAGCATACTGATTTGGAACCCAGGGTTGTTCAGGCAGTGACTTCTCTTATGGCAATTGTCCTAAAAAATAATTTCATATGGTTTGAGGGGACAATTTATAAGCAGACAAATGGTGTAGCAATGAGGGGTGCACATGCACCCATTTTTGCAAACACTGTCCTAGGATACTGAGAACATAATTACTTGTTTAACTCACCATTTGGCAAATGCTGGAATTTGTATGGGTGCTACCTTGATGACCTAGTTATCTTATGGAACAATAATGAGAGTAAGTTAGATGAAGTTTCACCTTTATTAGCAACATCACCCACTTTTTTGAGTTTCACTATGACTAAATCTTTTGAAATATTAAACTATTTATATGTGCAACTGAGAATTTACCACTCTAACCATTGTTTTACCTCTGGTTTATTCAGAAAACCCACCGACTCAAACTCCCTTCTTCATTTTGACAGCTGGCACTCTTTACATCGGAAAAAAGCATTAGTTAAAGGCGAGCTGGTTTGCCTTGCTAAGATGGTTTCTGGGATTGACTCCCTCATAAAAAAAGGGGAAACTGTAATGCAAATTTTAACTAATCATGGTTACCCAGCCCAATTTTTAGAAGGGATGTCCCAGGGTGTGAAATGAAAAAGGATGGATAGGCTTTATGTTCCCTTACTAGGTGTTAGTAGTGTTATAGTGAAAAACAAACCTTCAGAGAGCCCTCAATTTAAACATGGGTGAATTCCTCACATACAATCATGAGGCCAGAGATGTCCAATTGATACTAGAGAACTACTGAACAATTCTTTCAATGGGTGGTTTAAACACAGAAAATCTAGGGACTAAACCACTAGTTCCTTTCAGAAGGGAATGAACTTAAAGAACCATCTAGAAAGGCAACCTGTATTTAGTAAAAACCACAAAAGTTCCCAGTGTATGTCTTAGTGTGGCTGTTGTTCTTACTGTTCTCACATCAAAGAAGGAGAAAAGATAAAGGTAGTAGGTTACAGAACAATTTTATACCCTAAGAAATGTAATTGCAAAACAGAAAGGGTAGTTTATATAGGACTGTGTTCCCAATGTTCCTGTTTCTACATTGGTTAAAACAAAAGGGCTTTAAAAGATAGAATTTATGAACACCTAAGGGATATTAAAAACAAGACAGTAGAAATAGTCTTTTTAAACACATCCAAAAGTACAGTGACCATGTCTTTAAGTTTTTTGTAATTGATGTCCTTGATTTACAAACCAGGTGTGGACCTTGGAAAATTAAGTTGGAATGCAAAGAGTCTGAGTGGCAGATTAGAACCAATGCCACCAAACCCCACAGTCTAAATGAGGGTCTATCCTTTGCCTGTTTCTTAAAACGTAAAGCTTTTAGCTAAAGATAATTTTTTTTTAAATGCAAGTCTATACTAAATGTAATGTGTTTTGTTCAACAACAGGCAATGCTATGCTACCTGCTTTTCCTTATTATTTCCCTGTTGTGTGATAGGTTTATGAAGATGTACTTTAATGCAATTGCTTTGGTGCATACTGCAGTTTTATCAACATGTTATTCATGTTGTTATGTCTTTCGGCTTTTCCCGGTTAGGGGTCGCCACAGCGGAACTCCGGTCCACTAATGATTGGCAGTAGATTTTTACATGCCGAGTTGCCAGCCCTGACACACAACCTTCAACGAAGGTACACCCATTCATGCATGTCTCCACACAGAAGATGCTCTAGCTGAGAATCGAATAGGACAATGTCTATCTGTGAGGCGACAACGCTACCGCAGCACCACCACCGTAGTTAATTTTTATAAATATTTTAGATACGGTTGCATGTTTATGCAATTTTTAATGTTTACTACTAAGATGTTTGATTTGATGTTACTCTACCTTTAAATTCAAACACCCTTTGGTTACTCTTTTCTGGGCTTTTGTGTTTAAATTCAGGAAGTTTGTTACATTCTTTACTCTTATAAAGTCCCTTTTGACTTCGGGGTGAACGCCCTCAGGTTTAAATGTTTTCTACAATGAATGAAGTATTTTTCCTTTTGGATATTACATTCTTTGGCAACTCTGCTGGTGTGGATTATTGTGAGTTGTGGACCTGTTCCTACTTTGGGTTTTTATTTTGCACTGTGAGTTTGTGAAACTTTAGTATTTCTTCTTTAGCATGTTCTACATCAAAAAATGAGTTTGTCCCTCCAGAAAAGAATATTCTAAAAATAGCTGGGTACAGTAATTTGAATCTCCTGTCTGCTTCTTAACATTCTCTGAATAATGGAATAAATTTACTCCTCTTTTGCCTGGTGTACAGTGAATAATCATTTTCCACAAGCTCTCTACTGTCTCCCACTTTTAGTACTTTGTTCATCTGCCACAGTTTTGTCAGAATCAACTCCTTCTGCTGGTAGGATTGTATCTTTACTATTAAAAGTCTAAGTTGCTTTCTCCTGACCAGGTTTGGAGCATACGCATGATGTGCCCTTTCAATTGACAACTCTTGCTGTGGAATACCAGCCTAGTTGTTTATTTGTGCTTTCATAAACTGAATACAGTCTGTTCTTTCCAGCTTCTCTGGTACAGCAGAAAATCTCAGGTTTTCCCTACATGCTCTGTCCTCTAATTCTATTATTTTTTTAGACATCTCTAATTGAGCAGTCTCATATTCAGCCAGCCTTTTCTTGATTTTGGCCTCTGATTTTTGAAGTTTTAACACCTCATCTGAATATCTATTTAAAGTTTCTTCCATTTTTCCAGCATTTTGTTATTTGGTTTGATATACTGCATTGGAGTTTCATTTATTTTAATCAGCGCTGAGTACATTTGAGTTATTTTGTCCTCTAGGTTACTGAAAGTCATGTCTTGCACCAAAGCTGGAGTCTCACTGCTACTTGCTGAACAGCTGCAGAATTGATTCCAGTCAGTGTTTTTCTTCACATTTTGGAATTGATTTCCATTTAGCTTCTCTGAATTTCTTTTTTGCTGGCATCCAGGCAGTGCACTTACTAACCAGTTACTCAAATTTACCAAAAAATATTAACTTACTGTCTCTCTCTTTCTGTTTTCACACTGGAATAGCTGAAATTAAGCTGTTTTTCAATGTGCAACCATCTTGTAAGTCCTCATATCAGAAAGTATTCTCAGAACTAGGACAACATGAGAATGGAGAAAGGAGAGTCTGCCAATATGGATGACTGCAATTAGGGGTACAGGGAATAGGCAAGAGGTTGCTGGAATTTACTAGAGAAAACTGGCAAAGGAACCAAGATATAGGGAGCAAATAACTAGACAGGAAAATGTAATAACATGGGAAGAGGCCACAAATACATTTAGACTGGAAGCTAGAGACTGCCTTCCCTGTAGAGTTTTTAGTTGAATCTAGAATAGAAGCTACTGTTAAAAAAGGGATAATTAGTTGGGCATATAAAATATTGGGCCGGATTCAAGAAGGCTTGCACGGAGTCTTAGACTAGAGTAAGACTCCATGCAGCCAACATGTCCGCCGAGTGATCCAGGAACAGCTGGTAGGGGCGTGCAACTGAGCTCTCTAAACTAGTCCTACACAGATAGGGCTGGGATATGCAAATTACCTCAATTACAGGTGAAAGCTATGCAAATGAGGTAAATTTGCGATCCAGGAAACCCGAAACTGTCCGAGTAGGAGTAGTGTTACTTACAGAAACGTACTCAGTTGATAACTGAGTACGGTTCTGCAAATAGCAAAACGGAGCCGTGTCAGCTGGAAATAAAGCATGCATGTACAGGAGGAAGCATGCCAATGGCCAAAAATATGCCCATTGGCAATGGGAAGGGATGCAAATTAAAAATAAAATAACTTTTATTTTTTATCCCGATCTCCGGGGTTCAACCATAGCGCAGTGCCACGCAAATGCGCTGCACCCTAAAAAGCAGAAAATTAATAATTAAGATCCACAAATGTGGATTTTATAGCTAAAAAGAATTTACAATGCAAGGGAATGGCAGGCTGAAGACAACATGGCCACCGAGTAGAGGTTGCTAAGGGGGGAAGCTCAGTCTAAGAGATGTAACTAAGCATTAGTAGGCAATCCTATGCAAATGAGAGTTAGGATAGTGAATTGCAAGTTTACATAGCAAATGAGCACAGTCAGTGGAGTGTAGGAGTAGGATAAGGGGAGTAACAGAGTAGAATATAGATGACATCACAAGGGGGGTATGTATGAAAGGAGTGAAGCTCATTGGAGCAGAATGACATGTGTCAGCTTACATTTACATAATAGTGAAAGAGGTGTGTCAACAGGTAGGCCAGGTGAAGTCAAGAAATGGAAGGTGTATGCTGTGGATACCACCAAAGTTTCTTGCTGAGCATGCATGCACACGTGTGCGTGCCAGTAAACCCGAGTAAGACAGTGTGCACGCATGTAAGCGTGCGTGCGTGGGTGTAGGCATGAGTAAGCATATGTAAGGCTGTGTAAACAGTTGTAAGTGCGTTTGCGCTGGGGTGCACACGTTTTAACAAGAATAAGCAGGCTTTAGTCTGTGTAAGCATGTGTGCGCATGTGTTAGCTGCTGTGTGCGTGTTTGCATTTGTGTGTGTGACGCTGCCCCCCCTGAAGAAACAGAAAGGAAAAAGGAAGCACACCAAATAGTGGAAGTTACCAGGGAGTACTAGCAGAGCTAGCAGGTGAAAACAATCAGAATCAGGCAATTACCCAGGCAGAACACTAGCCCAGCCCAGCCCAGCACTTAAAACTCTGCAAACAACAGTCCATTATGTTTCTCTCAAGAGACACTGCAACACTGCAGTAAGCTAATAGAAGTGAAATCTGAAAAAGCTTCACTGAAACAAAAAATGTTAGGGGCTGCCATTGCTGTTATAAGGCGACATATGCAACATGCTGAGGGTGGTGATAATGCAAATGCTGCTGGACAACCCACAGTGAGGAGACGGAGAACAGTGTACAGGCCCA
Organism: Protopterus annectens; assembly: GCF_019279795.1. Taxonomy (NCBI): domain Eukaryota; kingdom Metazoa; phylum Chordata; order Ceratodontiformes; family Protopteridae; genus Protopterus; species Protopterus annectens. Next base: position 1,308,781,835 of record NC_056735.1, on the reverse strand, counting down.
GGGTTACCTACCAGGGGCTACATGAGCTGGAGATAGTGGAGCGCTATAGAGTGGACAGAGACCTCTTGCAGCATATTGTTGAGCTGTGCAGGCCACGCCTCACACACAGAACCAACAGAGGGAAACCCATCCCAGTGGAAACTAAGGTATGTGTTGGCCTAAGAATATTAGCAACAGGTACCTTCCAGAGACCAACTGGTGATATGATGGGGATATCACAGGCATCAGCATCCAGGGTACTGCACCAGTTCCTGGATGCCATGTCAGCACATGTCGGTGATCATGTATATTTCCCCAATTCCTGGGAGGTATTGGCTAGCAATATGCGTCTCTTCCAGCGGAATACCCTGAGGTAGTGGGTGCAATAGACTGCACGCACATATGCATCAAAGCACCAGCCGGTGACCGGGGTAGGGTCTACTTCAACCGCAAGGGCTTTCCCTCCATCAACTGCCAGGTCGTGTGTGATGCCCAGGGCATAATACTGAATGTGTGTGCTGGCTGCCCTGGAAGCTACCATGATTCCCATATCTGGCATCTGATGCAGCTGTACCAGACATTTGCCAATGGGGACATCCCACATGGTCACCTAGTGGGGGATGCTGGCTATGCACTGCAGCCATGGCTGATGACACCCATCAGAAGTACACACACACTTGAACAGGAACGCCATAATGAGGCACACGCACAAACACGAAATGTAATCGAGCATGTGTTTGGGCTGCTCAAGTCATGGTTCCGGTGCCTGGACACATCTGGTGGAGCCTTGCAGTGCTTACCAACTATATGTACCCAAATTGTCATGATATATGCTATGCTACATAATATGATCCTGCAAAAACAGCTGCAGCAGGACCAGCATAGGCCTGGGCCAAACAGCCCCCCACCATTGCCAAGGCCATCACAGGCAGAGCGTGACTCAGAGGAGGAACAACCTGAGCCTGTCCCAGTAGGCAGATGGAGGCATACCCAGTATGCTTTGGCCTTGGCAAAGAGGCAACGCATAGCACATACACTGGATCAGTAGGAACCCTGGAAATGATACCTCTCTCTGACTCGCACAAATAGTAAAAGGGATGCCTAACTTGACACTACCTGTTTCCAAACATTTATAGGGAGTGCAGTATGTGCATCCGACATAGGCAGCCCTGCAGCACCACCTGAGGCATGATTGCCATGTGTTAAGCAATATAAAGCAGTGCTAAACAGCTTTCACCACCATTTAGTATATGTAAAGCAATTGCACACACTAACACTAGCACAACTGTGGTCAATGTTGAACAATATTGGGCAATGTTCTGTAATGTTGGTTAACGTTGAACAATATTGGACAAGCCTGGTCTACGTTGGGCATAGCTGAACATAAGCCAGCATGCTCATATTTGCTCTACTGGCCCCTAAGCAGTCTGGTCTGCTCAGTATGAAAATATAAGCTGCGATGGGCCTCGAACCGAGGATGTTGTGCACTATAGTCATAGTACTGAACCACTAAACCATGACAGTATTGTGGTGGTTAGTCTGTATGAAGAATTGTCAATAAGTCTATGCAAAGTATTTCACGGAAACCCTGCAGACACAGCATAATCCCTGTTGAGTTATGACACAAAGGTGAGGCCTGCAGTAAGAATAGAACCTGACTTTCAACACACACAGTACAAATGTTAATATTGGACATGTAGACATACATCAACATATGTAGTGGACCTCAGACAGCAACATACTGAAAGGTCACACTGGGCATGCTCACACACTTGAATACATGAGATAAATGTCAGGCAACAGAACACTGACAGTCTGAACTGGGCATGCTCACACACTTAGGCCATGTTGGAGTATAGCACTGGGTCACACATAGCAGGCAGTTGCATGTGTTAACCCAGGAACCTCTCACTACCCAGCAATCTGCCCTGTGCACACACTTATATGACAACAGACAACCATATAATATAGTGGAACCCTGCCATAAGCAAATATGTTCTGCAGATACCTAAGCGGTTCATAGAAAGTGTGAAAGCAAAGATGATAAAAACCTGCAAACAGTATCAGCAATAAACATTGTGCATCATGAAAATTATCATAGATTCAGAGGTTGATACTAGGCTATCTGCCCTAGGGCATGTACAAGCATTGCCAGAGTGTGCTTGGCTTCTGCAACCCAGTCAAATCAGAACACTGTGCCTCTGAATAGTAGGTCACACAAGATAGCCCATTCACGTTCAGTGTATTGTGCCTCTGTCTAGCAGGGACCCAGAAGATATCCCATGGGTAAACATGTGATCACCCATCCACATCAAGATGTCACCTGTAGGTGGTCAGTGGGTGGCTCTTCCTATGCAAAACCAGGACTACACTCCAGAATGAGTGGAGGCTTTCTGATAATTATTATGTCCCCCCAGCATGTCCTTTTAACATCAGTGCTGAGGTATATGTCCCTGGAGTGTGTAGCTCCAAGGAAGTCAGATACCCTGAGGTGGAACATGTCCAGTAAGTCTGGGTCAGATATTGCCTGCAACTACAGGCACACAACACATCTGTGTAGGTGGTAAGTGACTGAGTAGAGCTGGAGTTACTGTATCGGAACTGTGCAGGGCATCTGTGTGAGTCCTTACATCTGCTCGATGAGTAACATTTGTGGCCATTACAGTTGCTGCAGGTGTCAGGTAAGGTACATCCCAAATGTGGCACAGTAACCAAGCATGGTCATGAAGAGTATAGGGGCACAATGACCACACGTGATCAACATGTAAAACCATGTGGGATATGGTGGGCTATGTAGACATACTGTCTAACCACTATGGCAATAGGATTGTCAAAGGCGAGAGTACGAACAGGTCATGTCACCAAACCCGTAACAACCACTACTGTATGTAATGGATTACAACCTATGTGGTAATGTGTGGGCATCTTGTCATCCTCAAAGGGGATGACTATGCAACTAATGGCATGTAGCCGTGGGCCATGGCTCAGGCACCAGTCAACCTATCTCTGTGAGACCCTGTATGAGTATGCATGTGCTAGCAGGAGAGCTGATTATGGCACCCAGTTTGCAGTCATCTGCAAACATGGTCAGCCATATCCCTCCTGTGATAGCCTGTACATCACACAAATATATACTGAACAAGAGAGGTCCCAGGACTGAGCCTTGTGGGATGCCATGTGTAATTGGTGTATAGTCAGACATGGCACCTGCAACACTGAGCATGTGGGTGCTATCCCTGATCCAGGTTGCAATCCATCGTGTCAGATATGTGTCAATATTGATGCTGGTGAACCTATGCATAATGGCCGAGTGGGGTATTGTGTTGAAGGGTTGTGCAAGGTCCAGGCAGGCTGTGTGGACAACCATCTCAACACTGATGGACCTGGTAACTGTTGAAAGAATATGAACAGGTCCAACAGGCAAGATCTGCCCACAACAATGCTGTAATGTGTAGGACCCAGTGTCTGTAGGTTTCCCATGTCTATGTGCATGAGTCCCATTATGATACACCCCATAGCTTTGCAGAACAGGCTAATTAGCCTTTTAGGCCGATACTGCCTGTGGTCTGTTGTGGCAGTATTCAGTGGAGTGGGACCACTATTGCTGTACGCCATTCTGTGGGTACATATCCTGCAGTAACTCTTATGTCGAACAGTGACGTAATGTGAGTGTTATGTCTGTCATGAAGGCTGTGTATGACACAGGCCAGGACACTGTCTGGTCCCATTGATGCTGTGTTGTCTGCTGTGGGGAGGGCAGCACTCACCTCTTTACTTGTGATGTCTGGGAGGTTACACTCTGTTGGTATGGACAGTACCACCTTAGGGGGGATGGGGGGACACATCTGCACTGAATCTGTTTGCCAGGATGATGGCAATGTCAGTGGGTTCAGGGTATGTTTAGTCAGTATGCATTAACACACAGCATATCAGTGAGTGTTCAGCCAGGTACCTGAATTAACTGAAGAAGGCCTTGTGAGTGTCCGACGTGTCTGGTGCAATTGTCCGTTAGAAGCGTGCCTGACATAATTACCTGAGTGATTGTAGCTGTCTGCTAGTACAGATCACAGATGCCTTCCCTGTCTGGGATTGTGCTCTATTATGTAGTAGCTTCCTCCATTTGTTGTAAAGCATATGAATGGCTGGGGTCTACCAGACAGGTCCACTGCCATTGGAGGAATGAGTCCAGTTGTTATTTTGGATGTAACGATCCATGTGGTCCACTAGGTGTCCATAGAATGTGTATGTAAAGGATTCAGCAGTCTGAGCCATACTTACCACTGACCCAGGGTCTCTGAAGGATACCACTGTGGTTTGGAGGAGTGTGACGTTTTCCTTTGGGAAGTTCACCAACATTACCCAGGATGGGTGTGGGGATGGGATATGGATGTCCAGTGAGATAAAGTATGTTCTGCCCTTACCAATAAGGGGTATATCGCAGGTGTGGAACATAGAGTCCCCATGTTAGTGATGATCATGTCCAATATGTTGTCCCCTCATGTGGGTGTGGTGACCAGTTGTGCCATAGCATATGAGTTTAGAAATAGTAGCAACTGTTGGTCAAAGGTGTTGTGGCCTGAGTACTATCCACAGTCAATGTGTGGGTATTTGACGTCACCCAATATAATGGTGTTTGGGGAGACCTTCATATTGTCCAATGTTCCCAAGAAAGCTGAGTGGGGTTGCTGAGTCGGGGAGTATGGTCTGTAGCAGGCAACAAACCAAAAGGCCGATTTGCACAATGTTAGGTGCATATGTATGGTCTGTGATGCTTTGTGCAGTGCTACCAACCTGGAGGTATGTGTATCTGTGATGTATATGGCTACACCCCCTATTTGTGTTGGCCATTCCAAGTTATGTGGTCAGAAAGCATGGTACGAAATACAACCTGGTAGTGCTGGTGTGCATGTGGGAGCCTGAACCATGTGTCTGTTAGTGCACAGATATTGCTATCCTCCATACTGAGAAGATTCCTGAGTGGGCGCAATTTGAGGGTAATGCATCTGGTGTTGAGCAGCATTACCCTCAGTGTCATGTGCTCTGTAATGTCTATGGAGGTGGTTCTGTCCTTTGAGCCCCACTTAAATAAGGCAGTATGGTGGCAGCAAGTGCCCTAGCCAGTATTCTAAAGTCCAAGGGTGACAGGTGCAAGCTGTCCATAGGGAAGCTATGTGGCATGTCGAGCATGTCACCCCAGGGTGACAGACACTGTATCCTCTTTGAATAACACCAATATGTTAGCCAACTGTTAAACGTGATCAGCGTGTTGGTATACTGTGACATCATACTTGGTGAATGTCAGGTGCTAGACAAGGTCAGGGTAATACTGGGCTTGGCTACATGATCACAGAGTTCCTCTATGTTTCATGTCATGTGGTCCAGGGAGGAACGTCTGAGGTTGTACGCACCAGCATGGACAATGATGGAGCCAGTCCTGGACTTGCTTTGGTGTGACCTGAGTGCATGTGTTATGTGGCGGATGCTGGCACCTGAGAGACAGCTTAAAGTGACTATTCCCTTGTTTGGCCTGGTGAGTGGGACGACAATGTGTTTGACATTGTGACACCGATAACAAGTGTAGCAGGTGTGTTGTTTAGCCCAAAGGGCAGTGACTGTGTGGCACACTGACATTGTGAACTGTGTGACATGTGGGCATTGTAGTGGGGTAGCAGTTGTATGTGTGTCTGCTTTGGAGGTCTCTGCTGCTTAGGCAGAGTGTATGTAGAGCCTCCGAATATGTGTATGTGTGATAATGTGGTTTGTGTGCTGTCACTATCGGTGTATGTGAGACTGATATGTGGTGTGTGTGGTCACCCTCACCACCTGATAGACTATGCCAGTCATGGGTTGAGAGAGCTCAGTGTCCTGTATGTCAATATTGTTACATCTCCCATATATATGTGAGTGTGATGTGAGGAGGAGAGGGTTGTCTGTGTACATGAGGCAGATGTGACATTGTTTCATAACCACAATATTCACTAGCTGGACTGGAGAGTACACATGAAACTGACCCCTAGACATGCCAGTGTATTATGATGACATACTCTGTAGCCTGATCACAAAGGATCAGTAGGGTGTTATGTGTGTAAAAGAGTATAACCGGGATTAGTGCTCAGGTTTGTTGGTGTTTTGTAAAGAGTAGCTGAGAAGGAGTCCAGACTGAGAATCATGACATGTCCTTCAGCTATGTAATAAATAGTAATGTACACGCATATATGTGCTGAGTAAGGGACAACTGTACCTTACTGACATTGCCGGCATCCTATCAGACAGGCCCATGTATACATACCCACCTCCCACAGACGATAGTCCCTGACATCATACCAGGAGATATCACATATAGAATGGCTGAACAGCTCCCCCCTAAGCCAGAAGCATGGCAGCAATTGGATTACATTGTTTCCCAATATGTGTCATGCATGCACTACAGAACAAACAGACCCTGCACCTGAACAGTCTGTTGAGCCTCACCCACTCCACAGGACCTGGAACCGTCGAATGTGTTACAGCAACATATGGCACTCCCCACATGTGTGGGTGCACAACACACCATGGGAAGTATAGTCCAGTAAGCCTATAAAGTCTGATCTGCAAGGCCATGGAGTGCATCATGGCAGACATGATAAACAGACCTATTGGAAACCGACAAATGCACAACCCTACCAACTGTGGTATGTTCATGTGCAGATCATGGTTCCCAAGCATGCTACACCATCTGCAAGGCAGCCACCCAGGACATACATCATGGAACAGAGCTACACGTCCCACATAGACTTTGAACAGCTCTTCATCAACATCACAGACACATGTCGTATCCACAAAACCAACACTCTGTGCATAGATATGTGTTGACATATGAAGGGATGTCAATGTGTCCACAGATAGATCACACAAGGTGAGACTCATGGAGTCCTGTACAAGCTGTTGATACCTGCCGACCTACATGGATCATTCCTGGGATTGCAAAAAACTGTGTACACACATTACCAGTCTGATTATGTCATCATCCTACAAATATACCAGCAGAATTGAAATCTCCCAATAAAGTATATAGTGTGTTGTGTTAATGTGTATCTCTCTAGTATCATAACATAGTTAGGTAGGGGTTTGAGTCCTGCAAACACCAAGTGTATGTGTGTGGTTTCCTTTGAGAGATGTAGCTGTTTTGGAGACTGGGAAAACACATTAAAAGAGGTACATCCCTCTTTGGAAAGGCTGATGATGTCAGCATCCTACAAATATTCAAGGAGAACATAAACCACCAAATAATGCATGTAGCGTGCCTTGTTAATGTGTATCTCTCTAGCATCATGACATACTTAAATAGGGGTTTGAGTCCTACAAACACCAAGTGAGTGTGGGGTGTATGTGTGTGGTTTCCTTTGAGAGGTGTAGTCTTTTTGGAGACTGGGAAAACACATTAAAAGAGGTACATCCCTCTTTGGAAATGCTGATGATGTCAGCATCCTACAAATATTCAAGGAAAGCATAAACCACCCAATAATGCCTGTAGCACACCATGTTAATGTGTACCTTTCTAGGATCATAACATAGTTAGGTAGGAGTTTGAGTCCTTCAAATTCCAAGTGTGTGGGGGGTGTGTATGTGTGTGGTTTCCTTTGAGAAGTGAAGCCTTTTTGGAGACTGGGAAAACACATTAAAAGAGGTACATTCCTCTTTGGAAAGGCTGATGATGTCAGCATTCTACAAATATTCAAGGAGAACATAAACCACCCAGTAATGCATATAGCACGCCGTGTTAATGTGTATCTCTTTAGATCATAGTTAGATAGGGGTTTGAGTCCTACAAGCACCAAGTGTGTGTGGTTTCCTTTGAGAGGTGTCACCTTTTTGGAGACTGGGAAAACACATTAAAAGAGGTACATCCCTCTTTGGAAAGGCTGATGATGTCAGCATTCTACAAATATTCAAGGAGAACATAAACCACCCAGTAATTCATATCGCATGCAGTGTTAATGTGTATCTCTCTTGCATCATAACATAGTTAGGTAAGGGTTGGAGTCCTGCACCCGCCAAGTGTATGTGTGTGTATGTGTGTGGTTTCCTTTGAGAAGTGAAGCCTTTTTGGAGACTGGGAAAACACATTAAAAGAGGTACATTCCTCTTTGGAAAGGCTGATGATGTCAGCATTCTACAAATATTCAAGGAGAACATAAACCACCCAGTAGTACATGTAGCGAGCTGTGTTAATGCATATCTCTATAGCATCATAACATAGTTTGGTAGGGGTTTGAATCCTGCAAATGCCAAGTGTGTTGGGGAGTTGTGTGTGGTTTCGTTTGAGAAGTGTATCCTTTTTGGAGACTGTGAAAACACATTAAAAGAGGTACATCCCTCTTTGGAAAGGCTGATGATGTCAGCATCCTACAAATATTCAAGGAGAACATAAGCCACCCAGTAATGTATATAGTGTGCTGTGTTAATATGTGTTTCTCTAGCATCATAACATAGTTAGGTAGGGGTTTGAGTTCTGTAAACACCAAGTATGCATATGGTTTCCTTTGAGAAGTGTAGCCTTTTTGGAGACTGGGAAAACACATTAAAAGAGGTACATCCCTCTTTGAAAAGGCTGATGACGTCAGCATCCTACAAATATTCAAGGAGAATCTAAACTACCCAATGATGCATATAGTGTGCCATGTTAATGCATATTTCGGTAGCCTCATAACATAGTATGGTAGGGGTTTGAATCCTGCAAATGCCAAGTGTGTTGGGGGGAAGGTGTGGATTCCTTTGAGAAGTGTAGCCTTTTTGGAGACTGGGAAAACACATTAAAAGTGGTACATCCCTCTTTGGAAAGGCTTATGATATCAGCATCCTACAAATATTCAAGGAGAACATAAACCACCCACTAATGCATATAGCGCACCATGTTAATGTATATCTCTCTTGCATCATAACATAGATAGGGGTTTGAGTCCTACAAATGCCAAGTGTGTGTAGGGGGGTGTGTGTATGTGTGTGGTTTCCTTTGAAAAGTGTAGCCTTTTTGGAGACTGGGAAAACACATTAAAAGAGGTACGTCCCTCTTTGGAAAGGCTGATGATGTCAGCATCCTACAAATATTCAAGGAGAACATAAATTGCTTAGTAATGCCTATAGCACACTGTGTTGATGCATTTCTCTCTAGTATAACATAGTTAGATAGGGGTTTGAGTCCTGCAAACGCCAAATGTGGGTGGGGTGTATGTGTGTGGTTTCCTTTGCGAGGTGCTGCCTTTTTGGAGACTGGGAAAACACATTAAAAGAGCTACATCCCTCTTTGGAAAGGCTGATGATGTCAGCATCCTACAAATATTCAAGGAGAAGATAAACCACCCAGTAATACATATAGCGCGTCGTGTTAATGCTTATCTTTCTAGTATCATAATTGGGTAGGGGTTTTAGTCCTGCAAACTCTAGGTGTGTGGTTTCCCTTGAGAGGTGTAGCCTTTTTGGAGACTGGGAAAACACATTAAAAGAGGTACATCCCTCTTTGGAAAGGCTGATGATGTCAGCATCCTACAAATATTCAAGGAGAACATAAACCACTCCGTAATGCATGTAGCACGCCATGTTAATACGTATTTCTCTAGTATCATAACACAATTAGGTAGAGGTTTGAATCCCGCAAATGCTATATGTGTGGTTTCCTTTGAGAGGTGTAGCCTTTTTGGAGACTGGGAATACACATTAAAAGAGGTACATCCCTCTTTGGAAAGGCAGATGATGTCACCATCCTACAAATATTCAAGGAGAACATAGTCCTCCCAGTAATGCATCTAGTGTGTCGTGTTAATGCATATCTCTCTAGCATCATAACATAATTAGGCAGGGGTTTGAGTCCTGCAAGCACCAAGTGTTTGTGTATGGTTTCTTTTGAGAAGTGTAGTCTTTTTGGAGACTGGGAAAACACATTAAAAGAGGTACATCCCTCTTTGGAAAGGCTGATGATGTCAGCATTCTACAAATATTCAAGGAGAACATAAACCACCCAGTAATGCATATAGCACGCCGTGTTAATGTGTGTCTTTTAAGCATTATAACATAGTTAAGTAGGAGTTTGAGTCCTGCAAATGCCAAGTGTGTGTGGGGGGGGTCTGTGTATGTGTGTGGTTTCCTTTGAGAGGGGTAGCCTTTTTGGAGATTGTGAAAACACATTAAAAGAGGTACATCCCTCTTTGGAAAGGCTGATGATGTCAGCATTCTACAAATATTCAAGGAGAACATAAACCACCCAGTAATTCATATCGCATGCAGTGTTAATGTGTATCTCTCTTGCATCATAACATAGTTAGGTAAGGGTTGGAGTCCTGCACCCGCCAAGTGTATGTGTGTGGTTTCCTTTGAGAAGTGAAGCCTTTTTGGAGACTGGGAAAACACATTAAAAGAGGTACATTCCTCTTTGGAAAGGCTGATGATGTCAGCATTCTACAAATATTCAAGGAGAACATATACCACCTAGTAATGTATATAGCACACCATGTTAATGCCGATCTCTCTAGCATCATAACATAGTTAGGTAGGGGTTTGAGTCCTGCAAATGCCCAGTATGTGTGTGTTTATTTGTGTGGTTTTCTTTGAGAGGTGTAGCCTTTTTGGAGACTGGGAAAACACATTAAAAGAGGTACAGCCCTCTTTGGAAAGGCTGATAATGTCAGCATCGTACAAATATTCAGGGAGAACATAAACCACCCAATAATGCATATAGCGCTCCATGTTAATGCGTATCTTTCTCACATCATAACATAGTTAGGTAGGGGCTTGAGTCCTGCAAACGCTGTGTGTGTGTGTGTGTGTGTGTGTGTGCCATAGATGGTCAATGCAGTGTTGGTTTTGCTTTTACTACGGTATGACATATGTTTCAAACAGTATGTGCATTGCACACATCTGGTATCTGCGTGTCAAATAAATATGTGTACATGTGACCTCAATCAGTACATAGGTGTGAAGCCTGCATACGACATGAATACATTTGTAACCTTCAACAGATTGTGCCGCTGCTTCACAAATCATAGGTCACATATGTATGTCTGTGTCAAGCCTGGCCAATGTAGTGATCCGTGGCCAAGGACATCTCTGCCACACACACCCATGACTTGTACTATAGAGTACTGTGAGTGAGGGTAATTGCCGGGGTATATGTCAGACATGTTCATACACAACAATGACTGGCAATAATGGACAGTTATTATAGGTGTACACCAGCCCTGTGGATATGCATGCAGGCCCCTAATGTGTTATGTGAAACACCGAGGGACCCCACAATACCTATGGATATGTGGATACCAAGGGACGGATGACATAACACGTGTCTGTCTGTATACATTGGTACCAAACATACATGGGCTACCACCTATGTGGTACTGTCGGGATAGTATGTATAGTAAATGTGGATGAATATGCCATAGACAGCTTACTGCTATACAGTATGTATTGGACAACAGGTATCTGTCTGTATGATACCCTTGTGTAGGATATGCGTCCCATCCAGGGAATGCAGTGTAGGCCAATGCATGCATTTCCAGATGTGGATGGACATATCCCTAGTGTGTTTGCATGTACCTAAGAGGGCTATATGCCACACAGATGTGGTCCCAGGAATGTGTGGTGGTCAATACCACTGGTTACTGTTATTGTATAGTACTGGAAGGATCCAACTGTTACTGAGTTCCCTACAACTGTGAGTCATTTGTCAGGACATCATCTAATGATTGGTTATAGTCATGCTGTTGAGATGGTGTATACTACCAGACTGCAGATCATTGACAGATATCAACAGTATCACCCACAGCATAGTGCCAACCCTTGTCATACACACATGTGTACCCATGTTAGTACATATCTGTAGTAGAATGCATACTGGCCATCGAAAGATACCATGAGATGTTAACAATGTGTAGAACAGGGTATGTCACACATCCCACATGTCCACTATGCACGTACATGCAGACAGTGCGCACACACCATGTTCACAGATGTACACCCACTAATTTGTAATGCACACATCACACACATACTGTCCACTCACTAACACATGCTGGCAACACTGTACACTTCAGCCAAGTGGCACATGGGTGGGCAATACATACTCAGGCCTAACACTGGTGTAAACAATGCTACAATGACTATCACAGCTGTGATGCATAATGCCTGCTCAGGTATACCTACAAGGATATCATTACACTTTCCTGTTGTCAACTTGCTACTATTGCTACACTGCTATAATGTCAGCCTGTGCATCAGAACCATGTTAGCCTGTTCCTGCATCAATGTTACAGATAACAGGAGGTGGCACAGGTGTCATCATATGCACAGGGTGTGTTGTAGGTTTGGCAGAGCCCGACATTGACCCATCCAATTGGCATGTCTGTGTGTGTGTGTGTGTGTGTGTGTGTGTGTGTGTGTGTGTGTGTGTGTGTGTGTGTGTGTGTGTGAGGGACAATAGTACTGCATGGGCCAATGTTGATGTAATGTGTGTGAGCCCTAGTTATATGGTAAATGTGTGTGTGTCTGCATGCACACAACTCCACCACGTGGCTGCCATATACCGGCGGTTGTGGGACAGCCACAGACTGTACCTGCTAGGCCATACAGATCACTGTCTCCGGCCATGGACACCTTACCTGTGCCTAGCAGGGGTGCTACGGGCAGTATCGGGTACCAACCCTGACTGGGTGCTATCATCAGAGGTAGAGGTATGATGACTGGACCCATGTCCCTGCTGGGACTGGCCAGTGCCATATGCATGTGGTCTAGAAAGATGGTCAATGGACAGGCCAGTCCCAGCATTGCTAGGGCTGGTACTGCCACTATGGGAGTGGCTGTGATCCATGGCCTGTCCACGACGACTGCCAGCTGATGCTGTTGCTGGCATGTGTCCACTTCGGCTTCTCATCCATCCTGCATGGTCCTGGCTCATGGCTAACACATCATGGAGGACATCTAATGTCTCCCTCCAATGGCTATCAATGACCTCGGTGTAATTCCGGATGGCACCGGTAAGGTCACAGATGCTGTCATTGATAGCAGTGTAATGGGCCCTCTGCGCCCTTAGTCCCTGTTGGGCGTACCGTTCCATACATGCCTGTGCCTGCATTACAGCCCAGAACATACTGGAGGTTGTAATACCTCTGGGAGCACGTCTGCCAGGGGCAATACAACCAGTGGTGCTCCCCCGAGAACCCCTGGATATCTGCCTATGTGGTACCGTTCCAGTAATCCAGTTATGGCTGCTGTGAGGGGATGCACGTGCCATAGGTACCACACTCTCCTGGTCAATGTCAACTGTATGCTGTTCCTCAGCTAAGGGCATTGGTGACGAGGGATGTATTGACAGTATGAGTTTGCACATAGATGGGGTTGACCGCTGTGTACTGTCGATTGGTGAACCAATGACCGACCCTGTCAGACCTTCCTGTCCCACAATACATGTCTCATCATCTCCACTATTAGTGGCGGTGACATCAGGTTCCCTGCTGCATTCAGCCACTCCTAACTCAGCATCTGTGGAAGGAAGACAAGGAACACACTTTACAATCTGTACGTGATGTTAGCACTCATGCACACATGCCCACATGAACACATGAATACATGCACGCATGAACACATGCACACATGCACACATGGACACATGCACACATGCACACATGCACACATGCACACATGAACACATGCACACATGCACAGAAATACACTGCTCACCACAGCACATATACACACACACATACACACACACACCAGCAATCCAACACATACACAATAGTGGGTGATGGTGGGAGACAGTATCACAAGGCAAACAGTTAACACACATGTGTCAGCATGCAGAATATGTGTTGTTCAAGACCATGCAGTGCAAGGGAAGACAGCCCTATCTAATGACATTATACATGGCTTTGATGCATGTGTGTAGTTGTTCAGTGATTGGGTACACCCTGAAACACAATGTGTACATGGACACAACATTGCTGTGCAAGTATTATCTGCTCTGCAATGTCATGTGCACCATCACTCAATGGTATACATATGATGGCTGCATGTGTAATCTGTGTGACACATAGATTGTCATGTCTGATGACAGTGTCTGTGTCCATAGCACATATTAGTGGGCACAGGTGTAGCAAATGCATGCAATGTACAGACATGGGATGAGTGGTGCATGTAGACGTGAAGGAATCCCAATGCTCGACATGGACATTGTACAGTGGTTATGGTGAGTGCGGGACATATTGCAGATATGTCAGTCCCAGCCATGACATGACATGCTACATGACTGCAACATTAAACACCACACATACCCAATGTGTGTCATGTGACCTATACACCCAATAGCATTCCAGGACATATATATGAATCTTTGTACAGATGGCGACTGATGTGCAAAATGTGTATACTAGCATATGTAAGCACACACACAACATGTTATGCATGGTGTGCATAGGTACATATGTTTGCACACTTAGAACAAGGAGGTGCACTGCAAAGACTGCTATGTGTAGTACTGTGGTCACTGTAACCGGATGGGGTGTAATACCATGTGCCATCATCATCATCATCATGCATCTTGTGGTCACTCACGGCTACTAATGTGTGACAGACCACCACCTAGCATGCTGTACCTGAACTGCAGTACTGTGGATACGGTCACTATTACACAGCCACTTTGTACATGGGTGTATGAGGTGCCCAGTAGGGAGCATTGCCTAACATGACTGTGTTATGTGTTGAAGAGTGTTGCACAGCCCCATGATAGGCCTCTACCCCTGAGGTACGTTGTGTGTGTGGATGACATGTGGGATACTGGAGTGTGACTTTACAGTGGGTGTGTGGTTACGCCATATGTAGCATGACTTTGTATACTGCATGTGATAAATGTGTTATGTTGTGTACAGGTGTTGCAACTATGCCTATCCAATGTGCAGTATGGGGTTGTCACAACTGTGTGTCATGCTCTGTGTATTGCATGCCATTGAGGCAGCTACTGACATTACTGAGCTGTGCAACGTCTCACAGCAAACATGCATGGCATGCATTATGCGTAGGTGTGTTACGTGTACATGGCCTACACCTCACCTATGACATGCATATTTCATTACCAACATTGAATGTATAACACACTCACCAGCATGGATCGGCTGCCCTGCCATCACACCAGAGGGACCTACGAGAATATGAGAGGGTTTGTCAGTGGCCACAACTGTGGTATTGCTACAGTGGGTATGCTAAACTGCAGTACAACAACAGTCAATAGTCACAGGTGTAGGGATATTATTCAAACTATCCGTATTGCACAACACTAGGCAGCGGAACTGCTAAACACACAGTGCACATCTCATGTACACATAATCTAACAATACAGCTAACTGTAGTCTACAGATAGGGTATGTTACCTGCTTGCTCCAGGTGGATGTGCTGGGTGGCTCTGGCCTCCATTACAACACGTCAGTGGTTGATGTAGCTGTTGTCCAGGAACCACCATGCTTAGGAGCAGCTCCTCCGCTCTGGTGAGGGGGGGATGAATGGCCACCCCTCCACCTGTGGCAAGCTGCTGTCTTTAGATATCAGACGCATGCTGCCGGACGTGTCTAATTAAATCACTGCAGTGATGGCATACCTGCTCATATGTCTGGTTATGCATGCCTGTGTCATTTACCCGACAAACAAGTTCCTGCCACAGTGCAGTCCACTTCTGCTAGTGCTGGCTGCTTCTGGAGAAGAGCATTGTGTACCGCTGCAATAGGCTGTCGAGTATCACCTCTTCCTCATTCGCTGTGTACACTGGGTTGCATTGGTGGGCCATCTGGATGAAAAAGATATGAACAATATCCGTGAGAGTGTCCTGTGGCACACTTTACACCTTTACCCACAGATATCACTTTACTGACATATATACCATCCTATTGTCTGTCAGAGGTTACACACGTTCAATACCACTTATTGGTTCTCAGGCCACAACTAACTAACACTGCCTGGCAGACTCTATATATCACACCACTATACAACAGTACCTGACACACTGTTTGTGACACATTGCGCAACCTCAAGACAGGGGTGTATATCACACCGATGCACGAACAGAGATGTCATCCATTGCAATGGATATAAAGTACAGGTACAGTAGTACTAATAAGCCACCCTAGTCATTGATGCCATAGCCCTGCTTAACAGATGTGTCCAGTTGTTACTATAGGTGGCATACTGCTGTAACAGACTATATATGTTGCTGGATACACAAGTTTACCCTGTAACACACATATGATTGCAGCCATTGTACAGGCATAATCACACACACATCAGGCAAACATACAATGCACCACTGTATGCCAACACAGATGAGCATTACCTGTGTACCATACTGTATTGTGTGCCACTACTTACACACCCTGATGCCTGCATTCTGTACTCTGTGGAGGCTACAGGAAACACACATGACAGTGTTTCCAAGCAATGTGAACACACACAATACTGTGCTGTTTAGGCCTACAGCTTCAGATAGTACTACAGTTCATATTGATGA
The DNA here is from genome assembly GCF_019279795.1 of Protopterus annectens. Classification (NCBI taxonomy): domain Eukaryota; kingdom Metazoa; phylum Chordata; order Ceratodontiformes; family Protopteridae; genus Protopterus; species Protopterus annectens. The sequence continues at coordinate 1,308,765,340 of NC_056735.1, read as the reverse complement.
TGGATTCACCAGCAGTACCACTCACTAAGCATAGATGTATTGCTTTAGCCTACAATGAGACACCACATTCGTCAACAGAGAACTACGTCACATCATCTGCCGTACTACTATGTCTGCCTAACAGTACATTACACATCAGTTGCTGTCCTCACAGCTAGGATAAGCACTACCATGTCAGATACAACATAACACTAAGCTATCACACCTTTACAGACCTTGCACACATTTAGCGTTACACTTATTCAACCTCACATAGCAGCTATTGCATTAAGTACATGTGTGAGTGCATAGTGTCATAGGTAGGTAATATGCTATTGGCCCTAGGGCCTACGGCAGCCTAGCCATATGCTAGCCTGGCCTTTGACACACATGTAATTTGATTTCACTTGCCCCTGCCAACCTGAACCACAGAGGTGTTTCCTGGGGTGTATTACCAATCTCCCACACAATCATCAGGGGTATTTATAACAACTGCTAAGGAGGAGCCTTGTTTGCTATTGCTATGTGGTCTATTCCGGTGTATGGCATATCTCTGAGATGAGAACCTATCCCTCCAGCATGTGCTGTTTAGTGAGCTGACAAGGTTTAGGGCCCTAGAGCGTGTATCCCGGAGGGATTGTGATATGTTTTCATGGTGGTTGTCACCCAGGTATGGGTGTGACATACTTCTGTATGTCCAGCAGAGGTAACCTCTGTGTGGCCAGTATGCAATACAGTGTAGTTGTGGTTTTGTGAGTCAGTCTGCATAGGGCATCTGTTTGCAGCCAGTATTACCCTCTGAGAGGTCTGTCTGTGGCCTGTTCACCTGGTGTAGTTGTCATGTGAAGTACATACCACACAGATTAGGTTCATAGATTAGGTTCATAGATTAGTAATAGGCTAACTGCCCTTGTGGGCCATTTCAAGCCTAGCCAATTATCCCAAGTGAGAATCAAACCTTGCACCTTGTGTCTGTAAGGTAAACACCTTAACCATTATACCAACCTCCCACCCCCATTGTGATGAGTAGAGGGGAACTCTACCCTATACTTCCATAGCTGACACATCTGTTGTCATGACACATACCACACAGACAGATTACAGGTGTAGTGTGGCACTGTCTTCATCAAAGCGGAGGCTACTGTCCACCTGTGTCCCATGTTCCCTTATCACACCTTCACTGTTAGGTAGATCTCTACCTATGTGGTAGTTAATGGGTACACTGTTTTGGGAAGGTGGAATGGCACTGCAGTACCAACACTTGTCTACAGTCCATGCCTTGGTCACCACACACCTGTTGCGGTACATATGACCCTGTGTCTCTCTGTCTCTCTCTCTCTCACTCTATATGTATATATATATATATATATATATATATATATATATATATATATATATATATATATATATATATATATATAACATACATGCATATCTATACACATACATGTACACATCCATTGCTGTACACATGGATGTACATATAGGCACATGTACAGTCCACCTTTCATGGTGGGGATATCACTTATGTGACAGTTGTGGGATGTACAAGTATGTGATTAAATTGCACACTGTTGTGCAGAATGCATGTGGGTGTCCTCAGCCCTTGTAGCATTAGCAGGCCTCACTGGCTGTAACACAGCAGATCTGACAAATCTGTCCCACAGCATTTAACCACCACATGACATATATCAACACTACCATAGCTGGCCTTAGGCATAGGCCAACTGGGTGGCCGCCTAGGGCGTTGCTCTAACAGGGGTGCTTTTCCAATATTTATGTGGTGTAGTAAGACAAGGATGGGGGCACCAGGAAGTGTGGTAGGGGGCACCATGGAGCCCTTTTGCCTAGGGCACCAGTTGACCTAAGGCTGTTCCTACGCACTGCATGCTGTTTTCTAAGCCACACACTATGACCTACATGGATATATGCACATATCAACCTTCACTGACAGATATCTGTCCACCCTTCACTAACAGTTGCAGTATGTCCCTTGCCCTATGCACATGTGCAGATACAGATAGATATATACTGCTTCCACACATGGATGATTTGCAGTGTGTAGAGCACTCTTCAGGAACATCTACAACATGCCAACACATACATGTGAGTTACATACCTTACCTTTGTATTTCCCTGCTCCGTGTCTTACGGTTTTGTAGGTTTTTTTTATTGGTGTTTTTTGGGGGGTTTCACCCTCTATTTAACTTTCTGTCTCAGTTTCTCACTCTGTTCTGTCTGTGTCTCAGTCTGTGTCTGTGTCCGTGTCTCTCTCTCTCACTCTCTATCTCATAGCACCTGCAATGATATAATTGCATGTGTGGACTGCAGCTACAGCCTGCTTTTCTAGGTATCTGCACTTGTGCAAGTGACAGCCTCATGCACCAATTGCTGCCCACCATTCAGTAATTGCATGCAGCCTGCTGATTGGTGATTGCATTACTCACTGTGATTGCAGCCCACTGCTATAAAATTCTAGGTTAGGTAGGCATAGCCCTTTCAGATTTCCAAGGTGGGGCCCATGCTTGTTTGCTCTGAACACCATTGTGTCAGTCTGAAGGTTGGTATATGTCTCTTATCTGATGTTAGGGTTGTAGCCAGTTATATGCATGTTGTACTCAAACCTGAATGTTGCTGCTTCCAGTACACACATCTCAGTGTAGACATGTACGCACCCCTCCAAATGCTAAGACAGGATGCATGGGAGTATGTACTTTTTTCTCACTTACACAATTAACTGCCATACAAATGTGATTATTGCACTGTATTCCTCTGGCCAGTATTAATCCTGGTCTGATACTGTGTGGTGTTTGTAAGGTGCTACTGTAACATTATTCCCTGCTAGGATGGCTGGTTCTCCTTTCACAGTCATGTCATGCAATTCCACAACCACTGCTGGTAAAGACCCACAGAAAAGGATTTGTGTTATACCATTACTAATTTCCATTTACATTCCCTCATTGTAATGCATGATATATTTATTTCAGAACCAAGTTATTGGTGTATCTGCTGTGGCTTAGTGGTAATTCATGCAGTCTATTGTGTCAATGGTCTGGGATTCGAGACTGGCAGAAGTTTTTTGTTTTGCTGTTCAGCAGAACAAGGGTCCTGCCATAGAGTGACTGAGGCACTTTTAAGCAGTTGTAAGCGGGTTTGCGTGGGTTTGCGCAATGCTTAGTGATGCTTAGCTAAGTGTACACATGCACACACTCACTTAATCCTGCTTACTACTGCTTACAAGTGCTTACTCCCGCTAACCCCCGTGCTAATTTCTTTTAAAGAAAAGAAAATGGGGAGATAGGAAAGTAAAAAGGGGGCACAAAGAGGGACAGACAGTAGGAAAACAAGCTTGGGATGTGCAGGATGGGTGTAGGGAATGTCCATAGCTGCCCATTTCTTTACCAGCAATAGCTGTGCATATGCAATGAATTTGGTGTGAAATTTGAAACCTTCCACCCCTGGGAGAGGGATGAGGACAACAAAGTATGTTGTACTGCCAATTCTAATTATCATATTACATATTTGTCCAATGGACATGTGTGCAAAATGGGCAGCTATGTATGGGGCTTAATTTTTTTGTGGGTACAGATTGCCCTTTTTTTTTCAGGTGAGAGTGGGAAGTGAGGTAGAGGAAGTAGGTATGTCCAGGGAGGTAGGTTGGGAAGGTAAACAAACAAGACAGACAAGACGCATGCAGGGATGGTGTATGACACATGGGGTGGGTGAACACAATTGACGGGGTCGGATGTTTGGAAATTGCAAGCCCATGAGCCCACAGATGGTAACAGTGGAACTGAGATCCCCACCCATGGGCAGTCACCACTGAACCTTCACAACCCCGAGGGTGGCTGTGCTGTGGGCTGCGTAGGATGGGCAGGCTCACCCATGAGACGCACCACTCTTGCCTCAAGCTGGGGTAGGGGATCAGAGACTGAATGCTGGATCTCCCTACGCACCACAACCCGGACCCTTCAAAGGTTGACAGGTGGCCCTTCTCCACCCATGCTTGCACGGGGGGATGAGCCCCATCCCCTGCTGTGCTTCCACCCAAAGGTGGCACAGGACCAATGGAGGAGGGGAGCCCAAGCTGGGCACCGGACCTGCTGGTGTCAGGTGCACCCGCCGGCTGGGGAGGGACAGGTGGGTCCGCTGGGACCGGCCTTCCCATACGTTCTGTGATTAGGTGTGTTTAATTACAACATAAGCAAAACAGCATTCCAGATTAGTTGTAACAGCATGCAATAATATTCCCATTAACCCAACAAACCAAGGTTACAACAGTTGAACAGCAAGCATAACACATGGATATATTGAACCACAGTGGATATTCCAACAGCATGCAGGGATGTTTGGTAGCAACAGGCCACCATGATTGTGGTGTTTAAACAGGGCACATACATCAACATGAATGCAAATATTTATAGAACAATATGACATATGTCCCAACAAATATGTAAGATTACACATACTCATTGAGGTGTGGAATTGCATGGTTTATGCATATACAGTAGGGTGTAGAAAAAACCTCGGTTAACATCTTATAATTACCTTTTCATCTACACTACATTCCTAGTGACTGCAGGTGTATATCCCCTACATGAATTATTACACTTGCCACCACACATTAGGTTGTGTAATGGGTTTGGCTAGTTCAATATATGCCTGACCTATATCTGACATACTAACTGTCCAGGATGCAGATGTTACTGCTACATATTTCTTGATTGCATTTATATTTCTTTATCTACATATCTGGGATGCTGTCACATGACATTTTCACTTCGATTTGTACAGAACCCTGCATTTCTTGACACACACTCACATTTCTGGGGAAAAATATGCTACACATGTGCCAGATTTACTTATTCATGCCAGCCAGTAACTGATTGTTGTGGACTGTATATATGTTTCACAACTACTAGCGCTTCCATCACCCACTTTATATGGGAATACACAACTCTGAGTTGCCAGCACCTTTTCAAACAGTACTGTTTGTGTAATGCAAGGGTACAACAACATTTCAAACTCTGTGACACAGACACACTCTGGGTTTTAGACCTTTATTAATGACATTACACACTTTTCCACAGGCTCACTCCTTTATTTGTTTTAACGGTGTATATGGCAGACATGTTCAAGACATATTATACCTTTATTAATGGGTTAGAACACTCTTTTTTTCAGGCTCACTCACTTATTTTATATGACAGTGCCAGCAGAGATATTATTCCAGACATATGTTACCTTTCTAAATGGGTTACTACACTCTTTTTCTGCCTCTCTGATGTTTTTATCTGACAGTACATGCAGGGGACTTATTCAGGCAATTTTATGGCTGTATTATTGGACTACAACACTTTATTTCATGCTCTCTTCCATATTTTATATAACAATACATGCAGAATAATCACTAACCTGCCTGGTGGCACAGCCTTAGCAGCCTATCAGCATAGGCTTGCTGATTCGCAGCACGGTCACCTGCAGCTGTAAAGTAAATGAAGGGATATTGAGACATACCTATCCATTATACATACTCCATTATCAATTCTTACATACTGCATTCCATGGCTACTTACTTAGTTGTGGAGCATCCCGCATCCCACGGGCCTCCTGTATCCATTGGTTCAGGCAGTCCTGCTTTTGTCTCTTCAGGTCTGCATGGTGGTGACGAACCTGCTCACCAGTCCGAGGAACGCCTGTGGCACTGGTGAGGTCATGAGCTAACTGGTTCCAAGCCTCTGCCTTGTACTCCGTCCCTTGGAACTGGCCCTGCATGAGTCTTGACTCGTGATGGTGGACAAGGAGCCAAACCATGTATTTCGACTCCTCGATGCCCCAACATTGTGATCGGAAGCGTGTTCCCTCTCCGACACCAGACATTCTAACTGGAGATGTCAGCTACAATCAGTTATGACGTGTATTCCCACTTGTGGGGCTTAAATATGTTGCATTTCCCGCACTTTTTTGTGATTGGCCATTTTGTAAAATTCTCGGCTGACTGCAGACCTGCTTAGTAATGGTTAAACTACCATTCGTAAGTATATGAATGTTAACAGTGGCTGTTTCCCCTATGTTGTCATGGCTTAGTGGTTCTGTACTTTGCTGCTGATGCACAGAGTCCTGGGTTCAAACCTTGTCATTTATTTTATTTTCATACTGTCCAGACAGGCTAGGAGGTGTGGCTGCATTTAAGCAACTTTGCTCTACGTTGCTCCTTGGTGCCCTACGGTGCCCTGGTTGGAGTGGCGCGCATGTCCGTGCAAACACATTGCACTGGGTAAAGCGCTGTTAAACTATGGGCAACTCTATTGCACTGGGTAAAGCTCTGCTAAACTATGGGCAACTCAATTACGCCGGGTGAAGCGCTGCTTAACTGCAGGCAATTTTATATTGGGATCCTTTAAAATATTTATTTTGTTCACTGACACATTGGCCATTTCACTGCTTTTTAGTTTTGTTTAAACATATATGTCAGGTATTATTCCATATACTGATTTAAAAAATAAATAAAAAGAGTGGTGGGACTCGAACCGTGAATGCCTGTTTTTTGTGCGAACACTCTACCATTCCGCTATTGCTATTTGGTGTGATTTGCATAAACATTCTTTCTTATGCTCTTCCATGTCAGTATTGCTAACTGTAGCTAAGCAATGGGCACACCCACTCACACACGTGCAAATCAGGGGCGGCTCGTGGCATCGGGCTGCTGGACTGCAGCCCCCTCAGCTAGACAGCTGAGTAGTTTATTTTGTTTTTTTAATGTAAAAAAAAAAATCTTTTTTTCTATTTTTCTACTTTAAATTTCGAGTCCGCTGACCGACTGCGCATGCGCATTGCGCGCTTCAAGCACAACAACGTTTTTTTTTTTTTTTTTAATTCTTGCTGCAATGTTTTCATTGCAGCCTGGAGGAGCAAAGAAGGCATCATTGTGATGCCCAGAACTTCCCAGAAGTCTATGCGGTTGAGACACAAACCGCATAGATATGGAAGGGGCTCGGACTGCGACGTCCGCAGGCACGTCATGACGTGCTTGCTGGGCAAATGCTGCTGATTGGTTGTCGCTCTCTTCCTGGGCTTTATGTGCTGGGAAAAGAGCGAGAATCAGTCAGTTCAGTTTAGTTTAGGAAGCTTTCTTTTTGTGATCAGATCATCATTGTATTTTATTTTTTTTTTTAATTTCGATTTGGATTTTGGAATCGTTTTTTTTGGGTGCCTGGGTGGATTATCGTTTGGACAGCACCTCTGCGGATTGGAAGAGCAGAAGAAAGAAGAAGATAGAAGAAGAAAGAAGAAGAAAGTACAGAGTGAAGGGACGGATACGGATGTAAGTATGTTGCCTGCAGTTTGTATATAGCAAAGAAGGTGATGTCAGTAGCAACAAGTTATAAGAGATTACGGTAGCTCCTTTTTTTATTCTGGTTTGGGTGATCACACATGTGACTTTGGAACTGAACAAAATTGAACAGAGATGCCTAAGATTAAAATTTCAGACACAGTACAGTCAGGCCATATATTTTAAATGGAACCTTAAATGAGGCCATATAGAGTAGCACATACAGAAATGAAAAAAGGTTGACTTGGTTTAAAAGATGACGGCTATGAAGCTACTTTCTTGTGCTAAATGCTTTCTGTATAGATTGTATTTGTAAAACATCTTCTGCAATCCAAGAGAAACAGAAATGTGGAAATAAAATTACTGTGTGTTCCAAACTCATTTCAAACTGTAACCGGTCAGAGAGAGAGCAGAGAATATTGCCATTAGGTAACAGGCAGTTGTGTGACAGGACCTTCATGAGAGGGCATTTTGCAGGAACTCTTTGGTTAGGGACAGAGAGCTGCCTTATTTTTTCTGTGAATTTAACCAGTTTGAATGATTAAACAAATGTCATATGCTTTCCTAGTTATTCTGGTATGAAGGACTGTGCAGAAAAGTGTGAAAAGATCATTGCATACATAGTTGAAAGCAACTTGTAAATGTTAGCGTAGAATAAACTAATGCAAGTGTGGAGAAACTTGGCAGAAGATTGTTTCTGTGTAATGCTGTCAGCCTTTCCAGAGTCCCAGACAGTATGGACCTGGCAGATCAGTGAGGGGAACATCTGGACAGGGAAAGTGTGACCTTTAATCAGTAACTGTAATGCCTGAGGTAGCTTAAGGTATATTACTGTAATATTACCTGGAAAAGAAGTTCTAGTACTGATGTGAGCTGCATGCTGAACTTGTTTGAAAAACTGAGGTCAGATCAATACATACAGTGTAATTATGTTTGCTGTATCCGCAGTTTATAAAGTTACATAAATGTGATTGTTTAGGTTTCATGAAGATGTATTTTGTAAGCAGCAGAATACTATTAGACTGAAGTGTTGTCATTTTGACAATACCAAGAGCTTTAAAATAAATGTGATGAATAATTTATAAATAGAATGTATAAATTCTGCCATTAGAGGTGTATGCATCTTCAGATTGGTCTTGACCTCTGTACTTATGCAGTTTGTCTAAACCCATCTATAAAGCCATACTTTTATTGGGAATTAGATAAAGTTGATTACTGCTGTTATAACTAAGAGGTATTGTGGTTTGACAGGTTATACATAATAAATGCAGTTGGGACCAATATGATAGATCCAGGGTTCTTAAGGAGACACATTTTTTAAAGGTGGTCTTGCATTCATGAATCAGCTGTACCTTTCACAACGAATTGCATAAATCAGTCTTTGTATGATGCCTGTGGAAAAGATTTGCTGATTTAATGAAGCTACAGAACTGTAAAATAGAATACATCTTGCTGCTGTATATGTACCTTGTGTATTTTCAGTTTAAAGTGTATACTTTTTCCCTTCCTGAGATATGTTTGTGTGTGTGCATTTGCACATAAGCAGCGATGAATCTCCTAATGTAGCCTTCATTCCTACTTACTTTAAGCACCACACCTGCAGTTTCAGGAAAAGGTTAAATATTTGAATTATTCTTTTTTTTTTTTAAAACAAGTTTATTGTTTTAACATATAAGAGAAATATCATAACAATTTTATACAAATAATTAAAAATAGGTATTATTATAATATTCAACAAAACAACTAAAGTATTTACAAAGACATCCACTACAATCAGATCAATTAATTAAACTAAAATACTGTGCTATTGAAATTAGAATTTTTTTAACAAATTTTGTAAATTATCCCATACAATAAAATGTGATGTTTTTCTAGTTGTTCTCATTCTAATTGTGCTTATTTCCATATGACACATTATATTCATAACATTTTTAAATTCATTGAACGAAGGAGGTGTATCTGAAATCCAATTTCTAGTTATTATTTTCCTAGCCACTGCTAGGATAGACCATAACAAGGGAAGCTTAATCTTTTTAACACATTGAGGTACAGGTGTGTTGAATAATATAAGAGACTTAGAAATAATGAAATTATCTGTAAAAAGAGCCTGCAAAATTAATTGACTTCCAGTATTCTTTCAACTTCATACAGTCATAAAACATATGAGCCCAGTCAGCATTAATTTCTACATTACATCTCTTACATAGATTATCTTTATTATTAATTTTATTCATCATCAAAGGTGTATAAAAAGATCTATGTAAAAATGTCCATGTATAAAGTCTCCAGACAATGGAAGATGTAGTTCTATAAGCAGATTCCAATATATATTGTTTATCTTGTTGAGTTGGTGGGTCCCCATTAATAGAGGTGAAATAATTCCAGTATGAATCTACATTGTAAAAAGTTTCTTGTCTGATAATTTTATGTATATATGAAAGTTTACCTTTATCAGAAACTTTATGCTGTAAATTTATTATCAAGTAATCAATCAGTTTTGGAATAGATTCTTTAACTGTTATAGACATTAGATCTATTCTATCAATGAGATGTTGTCTAAAGATCTGAACCTCTAACCAGCAAGTTTCTCTTAGATCAAATTCTTGTTTTAAGAAATCTAGATTTTTAACTTTATTATCAGATATCAGCTGATACCAGTACTTTAGATTATTATCTATAGCTAAATGAGCTCCTTCAGAAGTAGATGACATAAGCATACCCTGAGTATAAATTATAGGAATACAATAAAATTCCATTCCCTATACTTAGGGTGCATGAATATAAAGTTACGATAACTAATAATAATATTTAATGGGTAACAGACCATATGTTTAGGTGTAATAGGTGAAGTACAAAATTCCTTTAGCAACCACAACATGGAGTTATTTATAATCATATTTTTATGTGTTAAGGAGATTTTCATGAAGTGCATACTAATTAGCTCCCAATAATCTTTCCATTTTGACATATGACCGATCTATTAATAAAGTAATAACTTTTATAATAGAAGAGATAATATATAAATTAAAGTCTGGAAAAGAAATACCCCTTGAGACCAGCTATTAGTATGTTTCTTTAATGCAATCCTAGGTCTATTAGGTGCCCATAAGAAATTTAACATTAGTGTATTCAGTTTCTTGATAGTTATTTTTGTAGGTAAAAGTATTATTGATTGTATTAAGTATAAAATCTTGGGGAATATTATCATTTTAATAATTGTAAGTCTCTCCTCCATAGTAAAAAACATATTATTCCAGGTATTAAAAGATTTTGTATATTAAGAAAACAAGTATTATAGTTATTATATATAATAGATTTAATATCTTTAGATAGTATTATACCTAAATAAGTTATCTGACCTGAGTTGGGTACATATTTAGTAAAATCACTAATGAGAGTATTTTTTCGTGTATATAGGTAGTATTTTAGTTTTTTCTTCATTGAATATTAAACCAGAAATACTTTTAAAATTCATCATTTTATCAAATAAAGATTGCATAGAAGAATTAGATCCTGCTGATGTAATTAGAACATCATCTGCAAAAAGTTGAATTTTGATGTTGTATTTTCTTCTATTTCAAAACCCTCTATGTCAGTACTGTTTCTAATCAAATTAGCCCAAGGCTCCATTACTAAAGTGAATAATAGTGGAGAAAGTGGACATCCTTGCTTTGTACCTTTAAGAATGGGTATTTTTGTGAAACATATGTTCCTACCTTAATATAAGCCAGCGTTCCTTTGTATAAATGCTCAATTAAATTTACAAATGCATCAGAGAAATTTGTGCACTTCAGTAAGGTAAACAGATAGTCCCAACTTACTGAATCAAATGCTGAACCTATATCAAGACTAATAAGTGTTAAATCTTTCTTTTTCCTATTTGCAAAATCAATTAATGTTAAAGTTCTTCTTATATTATTAAAAGTATTTCTATTTACAATGAAGCCCGTCTGATCTATGTCTATAATGCCGATAATTGTCTTCAATCTATCAGCAAAAATACTCATAAACATTTTATAATCAACATTAAGTAATGAGATGGGTCGATATGAAGAACATCTAGTTGGATCTTTATTAGGTTTTAAAATTGGTGAAATAAATGTATATTGCCAAGATGGCAGGGTTATTAACTCAGTTTGGGCCAGAATAAAAACCTTATGTATTAATGAATATGTAGTTTTATAAAGGATTTTATATATCTCTGGTATAATACCATCATTACCCGGTGCTTTGTTTGATTTAAGCTTATTTATTTGTGTAATAACTTCTGTATATGAAATACTCTTGTCCAATAGTTTAATCTGTTGTTTATTAAGCTTTTTATTCATGTTTGTGGTTATAAACTCCTTTATTTTATCTTTAGGTTCCATGTTAATGTCGTTATGGTTAATCTTGTGAAAGTGATTTCTAAATTCATCCAGTATTTCTGGTATACTAGAAACATTCTTCTTTTTCCTTGGAGAAAAGATTTCTTTGATATGGTTTTGTTTATATAATCTTTTTGTTTTATTTTTAAGTCTATGTAAGTATTTGGGGCTTATTGAATAAGACAAAAACTTGTATTTCTCTAAAGTTATTTTAACTTTATGAGTTAAAATTTCTTTGTATTTCTCATTTAGTTTGTTTATTTCTTCAATAACTTTCTTGTCCATAATATTTTCTTTATTATTATGTTTATAAGAGTCTAGTTTACTTTGAATATCTAACAATTCCTTATCCCAAGATTTCCTTTTGTTATTATACCATCTGATACTTTGTGCATATAGATATGATTTTAAGGCATCCCAAACATAGACAATGGAGACTTCAGGAGTATTATTTATGTCTAGAAAATGCTGTACTTGAAAGTATATATTCTTTATAGTCTTTTAGCTGAGTTAAGTATGCTGGTATCCTTTTGATCTGAACATTATGAGTATTTTTTATCATGAATTCAAAAACAATTGAGTTATAATCAGATATAGGACATGAAATGATTTTGGAATTAATTAAATCTGTTACCATCTGGTTAGAAATAAAGACCCTATCTATTTTTGAATAAGTTTTGTATCTGTTAGAAAAAAAGGTGTATGGTAATGATTTTGACTCTATATGATTATTAATATCATTCAAATGATAAGAATTAGCAAAATCATTATTCTGACAATTATTATTAAGTAGTAGCTCTGTGGCAGTAGTAAGAATCTATCCTATTTCTGTTCAGAATGACCACTTTAAATGTTTACTAAGTGATGGTGTTATATTCGGCTTACCAGTGTGGTGCTTTGGTCCGATAACTTTCTCTGTACAGCTTTATACCCTGTATTACTGTGGTTTGTAGATGTGGGTGTATTAAGATTTAACAGTGAAGATTTTCCTAAATTGTAATCTTAATGTTGACGCAAGACAGTGTGACAGATTATTATCTTCGGTCAAAGGAAACTGATACAATGCTATATGCACGTGGTCATCCTGGGCCATACTAGTAATGTTATGCATGCACAGTCATTATAAATCCAGGTATACTGACACATTGTTATGTACACGTGGTCATTCTAACCAGAAACAGAATGGGTAGTGATGCAACTGAACTTGTACAATTAAAAAAAAAAAAAATGTTCTTGTAACTTTTGCATCAGTTTCAGATCTCTTTATGAGATTTACTTTTTAAATCTTACTTCTGCCACAGAGTGAACTTTATTTGGGGTTAATCGGAGTCTCTTTAATTGATGGCAGATGTGTACTCAAGAAGACTGAATGCTGTAATTAAATCAAAAGGTGCTTCAACAACGTTATTAGTTTAAGGGTGTACACACTTATGCAACCAGCATTATGGACTATGTTGTTTATTTTTTATATTTTTTCCCCTAACTGACTTGTTTGTTTTTCAATTAAATTGTACAGGTTTTAGGTCATATTAAATGTGGGAAAAGTTTTGAAATGATTTATTGTGGTCTCTTTTTTTAATATCACAAAAGCCTAGCATTGTAACAGGGGTGTGTACACTTTTTATATATTGTGTGTGTGTGTGTGTGTGTGTGTGTGTGTGTGTGTGTGTGTGTGTGTGTGTGTGTGTGTATATGTATATGTATATGTGTATGGATTATATATATAAATCAGCTGAAAATGCATACTTTGCAGTGGTAAGTCTTCAAACTGACCTGTATTTATATGTAACAATGTGCTGTGTAGAGTATTCAGCATGTGCCATAGTGACTGAGCATTTATTTCATGTAAATTGGTAAGCATGGTGAGCATTGAGCCCACTGTACCATAACCCCGCCCCTTTCTCATTGGTCACACCCCTTCCCATTGGCCCCTCCCATTCTTCTGTCTTTGGCAGCCCCCCCTTGATGTGAAGCCACCAGCCACCACTGGCGCAAATACAGGCAGCTATTTTGGGAATTTAAAAAAAAAAATTAATGTTTTGCATTTTAGAACTGTGATGGGGGTTTACAATATCAAGACAAACAACGTTCTCAGTAGAAAAACCACTTTAATGTGAGGAGCAAAGCTTTCAGATAAAATCCTTTATCAATACTGAAAATACAAATGCAAATACAAAAGAGAATGTGGTGTTGAGAAATAATGTTTTCCTTTTTAATGAATCCTTGTATCTTCAGCTCACAGGTGTGGCTATGGGTACTTCGGTAGCCATTACTTATGCCAACCTAGTTTTATACCAGTGGGAAAGGAAACATTTATTTAGTGGTTTGAATCCATATAAAGATAATGTAAAGTTCTTTCAACGATTTGTGGACGACTGTTTTTTGATTTGGGGGGCACGTTACAGGATTTGAATGATTTTATGCTGTACATCAATTCAATCTCATCTTTTTTGAAGTTCAAAATGTGTTCATCTGAAATTACTATTAATTTTTTAGATATCAACTTGAGTCTTGACGGTGGTGCACTTAGAACAAGCCTCCATATAAAGGAAGTCTGTGCAGGAAGGTACACTCATGCAAGTAGTATGCATGCGCCACATGTTTTTAGAGGTACTGTCAGGTCTCAATTTTATAGAGCCAGTAGGCTTAACACGGAAGATCCTAGCTTCTCCGAACAGTTGAATGAGATGATAGCTGATTTCACTAACAGTGGTTATGATGCTACCACCTTAAATAATGAGAAACTAAATGTGCTAGAGGAAAGAAAGTCGAGGGTGGCCCCTGTTTTGTTAAATGACGCCATAGAAACACAAGCTGTTGGCTTGCCCAATGTGTCCATCCAGAATGAGATGAAAGTAAGATACGTTACTTCGTTTAGTACAAAAACACCATGTATTAAACGTATTATCCATAAGAATTGGCTAATCTTGATGGCATCTGAAGAGTTAAAAGCAATGCTGGGCAATGTCCCATTTTTGCATATCGTAACATGAGAACCCACATGAGTGTCCTCTGTTACAAAGATTTTCCTACAAATATCACAACACATCCATCCAGCATTATGGGCACAAAATGTTATAACTGCTCGTGCTGTGATGACATTGATGATGAACATTTAGGTATCTTTGAACACCCAGTCAGTAAGAGGCTGTTTAGGTTCAATGTAACTGCTACTTGTGTTACCACCCGTGGTTTACCTTGCTACCTGTGTATTATGCAACTCTTTCTATGTGGGTAAAACACAGAAACTTAAAGATAGGATCACAGAACACAAGTCTGAAATCCAAGACGTGGACACTAATGCTTTATATAAACACAGGCTATGTTTTGGTGAACAGCATATATTTAAATTTAAAGCTATAGACCATGTTTCACCCCCACCCAGAGGTGGTGATATCAATAACAAATTAGAAATTAAAGAATACAACTGGATAATTAGATTGATGGGTGACTCACCCCCTGGTTTGAATAGTACTGTCAGCCTTAAACCTATTTTGGTCAGAATGAGTAGATCTAGATTATGAGATTTTCTCTTTATGTATATGATTGTACATGTGATTTTTAGATTAAAACTTTGCTTTTTTTAAAAATATACATTCTTCCTTTTTTTAAAAATATACATTCTTCCTTTTTTAAATGTTTTTTGTTTTCATGTATGCATTATGCTGTTGCATTTTTTAGCTTTGCATATTTATTTATTTCTACATGTTTTCTTTTAATGATTGGGTCATGTGACTTCTTGGCTGCCGGTCATATGACTTTTTTAGACCTATATATACTCTGCATTTGTATTTGTATTTTCAGTATTGATAAAGGATTTTATCCGAAAGCTTTGCTCCTCACATTAAAGTGGTTTTCCTACTGAGAACGTTGTTTGTCTTGCTGGACCTCTTGGCATTTGTGTTTGGTTTACAATATCAGACAGTGAGGTGTTGGGTGCAGGGACATTTGGGCGGACTCGCTCTTGTTTATTTGCTTTTATTTTAAACACTTGCAGGGGCGTAGACATTTAGACTGCTCAGCAGTCGGACACGCCCCCTGCTTTCTTACACGGTCCATGTAAGACTTATGGTTGAGTCAGCATGCCCTCATGCATATCCATGGCACGCTGCAACCTCCGAGTAAGACTTATTAAGTCTTACACGGAGGATTCCTGAATCTGGGGTATTGTCTAATAACTATAAGAATCAATCCGAGGAGGTTAGAAAAGCTTGGGAAGAGATACTGATTAAGCAATTCACAAGGATACAATAGGAGGACATATGTATGGCTCCCAAATATGAAACAAAGTCTAGAAGATTTAGCATTTTTGCTTGTAGGTATTTGTGTAGATATTTTTATAGCCTACACAGACTTCAAAGAATATTTACTCAAGTAAATGGCTCACGTTGGAGGTGTGATGGGGAAGAAAGATGTAAATGGGAACATATCTTTTGGGAGTGTAATGACAGACATTAAAAATTGAAATATTGGGTAAGCAAGTGGGTGTAACTAAGGATTTTTTTGAGCTGGTATACAGGACCTGAATTGCCTTGACACAGTAAGGCCTTTTTAAAGGAGAACCACACCCAAAAAGTGAAAAAAAGCATATGTTTTTCAGCAAATCTTGACATTTTCTGCATTGCTAATACCTCTGTATCAGTTATTATTATTTTTAATATGTTATACCCCAAAATGATCTGAAGGAGGTTGCAGTGGCTAGCATTGTTTTCTTTTATAGTCAATGCTTCCACTTTCTTGATATGATGTTAGACAAACAGGAAGAAATCCTTATGATGAGGGGATCATTTACTGTGGTTTTCTCTCTCATAAGTTTACAACATTGCTGTGACGGCCTACTTTTCACTGCATCACTCTGCATTTTAATTACTTGGCTTCCTTTGTTTTTCATTAGTGGCCATCTCTGTTACAGCATTTTAGGGAATGTTTGAATGACAGGATTGAAAACATAGCTGAGTTAATTGTTCTTTTCAAAGTAGCAACTGTAATTAAGTGTTCAAGTTTGAGAAATCTGACCTCTGTGATTAATAGATGTTACTTGGCCTGAGATGATTTGTGTTGCATTCACAGTTTTAAATATTTTTGCTTGAATTAAAGTCTTTGATGTTAATCTTCTTTCCCCAGCTCACTGCCTTGTCTAAACAAAACAATGTATACAATGCAAAAATGATACAACAAAACACCAGAAGAAACATGCACTTTTAAGGAAAATCCAGTGTAGAAAAATAGTGCAAAATCAAATACTGGCAGAAAGTAAGAAGAGTTAGTTGAGCTTATTTGCTTTCTTTCTTTGTAGCACTGAGTTTTATTAAAAGGAAAGGCATTTGCATCTGAAAACTAAGCTTGTAAGCCCTGCCTTTGTTCAGACTCTAGGTTGCACTGTTTATATGAGGTGTGATGCTGGCAATCTATAACTGATAAGGCACATTTAAATCTCATTTGTTTAAGCGGCATTGTTTTGTTAATGGCGCTGAAGTTGGAGTAAGTGACCTAACCTAATTACTCTGCTACTCTTAGTAGCCTTTGTGATGTAACAGATGAGACCAATGCTGGAAAGAAAGGCAAATATGATTATTAAAGTATGCTTTTTTCCTGTATGTGAAGTGTTTAGTGTTGTAATACAGGAAAGGAAATCATTTTTTGGAAAGAAAAAAAACTTGGCACTTGGGTGGAATTCTCTTTTAAGTTTAATTCTGTTGGCTGCCAAAAAAATACTAGAAAATGAAAATCAAAGTTTAAACCAACCATATCTGAAGTAGAGAATATTGTAAGAAAGATAAAATAACTGGAAGTGGGATCTTTAGAAAGGGGTAAGAGCCAATTATATAGAAAAAAATGAAATTGTGGGAACAATACAAGTAGAATAATGTTTTGGCGGAAGAGTGAGGTCTAAGGAAAGGCAGGAATGAGCATTTTATGTAATGAGAAAGTAGAAGCAGGGGTAATGTGGATAAAAGCAGGTCCGTTCAGCAATACAACAAGCAAAAAATAAAAAACACGAGCAGTCAACATAACTAAAACAAGTTTAATATAAAACAATGGTAAGCGCTTTCATGCCAAAAAGGTGCATCATCAGACCAAGATACAAATTTAATTCAAACATGATATTCATATAGCAATTATTCAATGAAATAAATCATGTGATTTAAGTGCCGGTTTTAAAGGTACCTTGTCATTCAAACTGAATAAAATAATCCCTTTTACTTCAATAGACTCTGTAGTATAGATACCCCCCCTCCCCCCGGATGGCTAGATCCCATTTGTAACACTATAACTTAAAAGTATGCAATTGCTCTGATGAATCAATGTTTTCATGTTTAAAGATCACTTTTAGTTGTGTTGGCTGGTCATGTTTCTTTATTTATTTTTTTTGCTCATTTTATGTAATGCTGGAAACATTGCAATTGTGTAGAAGAATATTTGTGATGTATAATGTTTGCAACTGTGAACATGTTAATATGGTTTGTTAAATGCCTGGTATTAGCACTAGCTTCACAAAAGATTATAACTCTTTCCTTTTGTCCTTAATTCGGATCATCACTCTACACTGTATGCAGGCAATAACATCTCCTCTAAGCTGTATACTCTTGCTGATTGCCACTGTTGCTCCCCTCTATTTTAAGGAAACCAAAATTCTGATGAAAGAAAAAAACTTGATGTCTCCTCAGCACTGCATTCAATATTCCTCAGAAGATTAGCTGACAAAATTGCAAAATCTCTCCTCTGTATACATATATATATATATATATATATATATATATATATATATAGTTCCCCTTCACAAGATTGAATGGATGGAAGCTCGAAATTCATAATCTCGAGACCAGAATCTCGAACTTCCATTCACTCGAAATTGTGAATGGGAGCCTTAGGTTTAAAAAAATAAAAAGTTAACTTACCTTATACCCTAGCCATTTAAATGTGAATGTTCCGTGACCGCACTATAGTGGAGGAATGGATAATCCTCCGTTTTGCACTTACGTGTATAGCACGGAATGGGAGATTTCCCTTTCCTTCACTATAGTGCTATCTCGGAGCAGGTATATTTAAGTAGTAGGTGTGGGGGGTGCAGGGGGTGAAAATATTTGAAAAGTGTTAATTTTTTTTGTCCCTTTCATACGTTCGAGTTTCTCTAAATTCGAGATTCTGGTTTCGAGTTTATGACTTTCGAGTTTCTCTAAATTCGATCATATGAAGGGGAACCATATATATATATATATATATATATATATATATATATATATATATATATGTATATATCTACACACACACACACACACACATATATATATATATATATATATATATATATATATTTATATATATATATATATATATATATATATATATATATATATATATATATATATATATATATTTATATCCTCTCTCGTACAACAGGAAAACATGCTGTTGTTTTCCCACTGATTAAAGTACCTTCACCAGTGATACAAAAGACTACAGACAGATTTCCAGTCTCTGCCCAGCTGCAGAAATCGTTGAAATATTACTTTACAAATATTTAAACACATCAATAGCTACGGTCTGCCCTCTGACTGTCAACATGGCTTCCACAATGCATTCAGCACTAACACAGATGTAATTACTACCACTGACTTGTAACTGCAACATCTGTAGACATCACCAGGGCATTTGAAACTGTGAATATGAACTACTACTAACAAAATTAAAAAAGTTCAACTTTGGTAGTTTCAGAATTACCTTTCTGACAGAACTTTCCAAGTCTATATCAACAATAAATGCTCTGTCATATCAACCCTCAATACAGGGCTCTCTTCTAGACTCTCCTGTTCTCTGTACTCATTAATGACCTTACAGGTGACCTACCACTTATAGACATTATACTGCACGAAGTTGATATGCTGCATCTTGAATGTAGCAAATCCCATATGCAGCTGCAGACACAAATACAGAAAAGTTCCTCTGACCTTTGGTCTGCTACTAACAAACTTCTAATTAATCCCAAGTAGACTAAATATCATGACTTTCACACAAACCAGAAATGATCAAACTTGCAATGCATAAAGACGCACATGGTAATATTATTTCAAACATCTCGGAATACCAATACTTAAATCTCAACCTCGATTTTTCATTACATTTTAAAGCACATACTGAAATTATTACAAACAATGGGCCGGTTTCACGATGGCTTGCATGGAGTCTAAGAGTAGAGTAAGACTCCATGCAGCCATCATGTCCGATGAGCAATCCAGGAACAGCCTGTAGGGGCGTGCAAGAGAGCTCCTAAAACGGCTCTTACACGGACAGGGCTGAGACATGCAAATCACCTCAATTGCAGGCGAAAGGCATGCAAATGAGGTAGATTTGTGATTCAGGAAACCCGAACCTGTCCAAGTAAGAGCAGTGTTATTTGCAGAAATGTACTCAGTTGACAACTGAGTACCGTTCTGCAAATAGCAAAATGGAGCCGTGACAGCCCCAAATAAAGGTTGCATCCAGTGCAGGAAGCATGCCAATGGCCAAATATACGGCCATTGGAAATGTTCCCTGATGCAAAATTAAAATAAAAATATATTTTTTTACGCCGATTTCCGATGTTTAAGTGTAGCGCAGCACCATGCAAACGGGCCGCGCTCTAAAACACAGAATACTAAAAATTATAACCCACAAATGTGGATTTTATTGAAATTGTTAATGTACAATGCAAGGGAATGGCAGGCTGAAGACAACATGGCCACCGAGTAGAGGTTGCTAAGGGGGGAAGCTCAGTCTAAGACATGTAACCAAGCATTAGTAGGCAATCCTATGTAAATGAGTGTTAGGATAGTGAATCGCTAGTTTACATAGCAAATGAGCACAGTCAGTGGAGTGTAGGAGTAGGATATGGGGAGTAACAGAGTAGAAGATAGGTGACATCACAAGGGGGGTATGTTTGAAAGAAGTGAAGCTCATTGGAGCAGAGTGGCATGTGTCTGCTGTCAGTTAGACATCATGGAAAGAGGTGTGTCAACAGGTAGGCTAGGGAAAGCCAAGAAATGGAAGGTGTATACCATGGATAACACCAAAGTTTCTTGCTGAGTGTGCATGCGCGCGTGTGCGCGCCTGTAAACCTGAGTAAGGCAGAGTGCGTGCGTGTAAGCATGAGTGCATGCGTTTAAGCCGGAGTAAGCATGTATAAGGCTGTTTAAAGAGTTGTAAGCGTGTTTGCGCTGGTGTGCACACGTGTTAACCCGAATAAGCAAGTTTTAGTCCGTGTAAGCATGTGTGCGTGCATGTTAGCTGCTGTGCGCGTGTTTGCGCTTGTGTGCGCAGAGCTTCCCCCTGAGGAAACAGAAAGGAAAAAGGAAGCACAACAAATAGTAGGAAGCTACCAGGGAGTACTAGCAGAGCTAGCAGGTGAAAACAATCAGAATCAGGCAATTACACAGGCAGTACACTAGCCCAGCCCAGCCTAGCACTTAAAACTCTGCCAACAACAGTCCATTATATTTCTCACAACAGACACTGCAGTAAGATAATAGAAGTGAAAACTGAAAAAGCTTTACTGAGACAAAGAAATGTTAGGGGCTGCCATTGCTGTTATAAGGTGACATATGCAACATGCTGAGGGTGGTGACAATGGAAATGCTGCTGGACGACCCACAGTGAGGAGACGGAGAAGAGTGTACAGGTCCAGGGTAACCTACCAGGGGCTACATGAGCTGGAGATAGTGGAGCACTATAGAGTGGACAGAGACCTCCTGCAGAAAATTGTTGAGCTGTGCAGGCCACGCCTCACACACAGAACCAACAGAGGGGAACCTATCCCAGTGGAAACCAAGGTATGTGTTGGCCTAAGAATATTAGCAACAGATACCTTCCAGAGACCAACTGGTGATATGATGGGTATATCACAGGCATCAGCATCCAGGGTACTACACCAGTTCCTGGATGCCATGTCAGCACATGTCGGTGATCATGTATATTTCCCCAATTCCCGTGAGGTATTGGCCAGCAATATGCGTCTGTTCTAGCAAATAGCGGAATACCCTGAGGTAGTGGGTGCAATAGACTGCATGCACATACGCATCAAAGCACCAGCCGGCGAGCAGGGTAGGGTCTACTTCAACCGCAAGGGCTTCCCCTCCATCAACTGCCAGGTCATGTGTGATGCCCAGGGCATAATACTGAATGTGTGTGCAGGCTGCCCTGGAAGCTACCATGATTCCCATATCTGGCATCTGATGCAGCTTTACCAGACATTTGCCAATGGGGACATCCCACATGGTCACCTAGTGGGGGATGCTGGTTATGCACTGGAGCCATGGCTGATGACACCCATCAGAAATGCACACACACCTGAACAGGAACACCATAATGAGGCACACGCACAAACACGTAATGTAATAGAGCGTGTGTTTGGGCTGCTCAAGTCATGGTTCCGGTGCCTGGACACATCTGGTGGAGCCTTGCAGTACTCACCCACTACATGCCCACTACATGTACCCAAATTGTCATGGTATGTGCTATGATACATAATATGATCCTGCGAAAACAGCTGCAGCAGGACCAGCATAGGCCTGGGCCAAACAGCCCCCCACCATTTCCAAGGCCATCACAGGCAGAGCGTGACTCGGAGGAAGAACAACCTGAGCCTGCCCCAGTAGGCAGAAGGAGGCTTGCCCAGTATGCTTTGGCCTTGGCAAAGAGGCAACGCATAGCACATACACTGGCTCAGTAGGAACTCTGGAACTGACACCCCTCTCCGACTCGCACATAAAGTAAAAGGGATGCCTAAGATGACACTACTTGCTTCCAAACATGTGCAGGGAGTGTAGTATGTGTATCCGGCAAAGGCAGCCCTGCAGCACCACCTAAGGCATGAATGGCATGTAAATATAAAGCAATATAAAGCAGTGCTAAAGAGCAATTACCACCATGTAGTATATGCAAACAAAACCACACACACCAACTAGCACAACTGTGGTCAATGTTCAGTAATATTGGGCAATGTCCAGCAATGTTGGTGAATATTGAGCACTGTCGGACAAGCCTGGTCTAAGTTGGGCATAGCTGAACAAAAGCCAACATGTTCATATTTGTTTAACAGGCCCTTAAGCAGTCTGGTCAGTATGAAATTATAAAGCAGTGATGGGCTTTGAACCTAGGATACTGTGCACTATAGCCAAAGTACTGAACCACTAAACCATAACAGTATTGCAGTGGTCCACCTGTATGATGGAATGTTGATAAGTCTATGCAAAGTATTCCATGGAAACACTGCAGGCACAGCATAATCCTTGTTGAGTTATGACACAAAGGTGAGTCCTGCAGTGAGAAAAGAACCTGACTTCCAACACACACAGTATAAATGTTAATATTGGTCATGTTCGCACTCATCAGCAAATGTAGTGGACCTCAGATAGCAACATACTGAAGGTTCACACTGGGCATGCTCACACACTTGAATAAATGAGACAAATGTCAGGCAGCAAAACATGTACTGTCAGAACTGGGCATGCTCACACACTTAGGCTATGTCTGAGAACAGCAGTGGGCCATGCATATCTGGCAGTTGCATGTGTTAACCCATGACCCTGTCACTATACAGCAATCCGCCCTGTGCACACAGTTATATGACAGCAGACACATCTGTAATATAGTGGAACCCTGTCATAATCAAATATGTTCTGCAGATACTGAAATTCTTCATGGAAACTGGTAAAGCAAAGATGATAAAGACCTGCAAACAGTATCAGCAATAAACATTGTTCATCATGAACATAAGCATAGGTTCAGAGGTCGATACTAGGCTATCTGCCCTAGGGCATGTACAAGCCTAGCCAGAGTGTGTTTGGCATTCGCAACCCTGTCACATTACTACACTGTGTGTGTGAATAGTAGGTCACACAAGATAGCCCATATACGTTTATGCTAATGTGCCTCTGTCTAGCAGGGACACAGAGGGTATCCCATGGGTAAATATACAATCACCCATACAGTCGTCAAGATGTCTCCAGTAGGTGCTCAGTGGGTGGCTCTGCCTATGTGAAACTGGGATTACATTCTGTAGTGAGTGGAGCCTCTGGGATAAGAATCTGTCCCTCCACAATGTCCTATTAACATCTGTGCTGAGGTATACATCCCTGCAGTGTGTAGCTCCAAGGGAGTTGGATATCCTGAGGTGGAGCATGTCCAGTAATACTGGTTTGGGTATAGCTGTAAACAACAGGCACACATCATATCTGAGTAGGTGGTAAGCGACTGAAAAGAGCTGAAGTTACTGCATCTGAACTATGCAGGGCATCTTTGTGAGTCCCTAGATCTGCTTGGTGAGGACCGTCCATGGCCAGTACAGTTGCTGCAGGTGTCATTTAAGGTGCACCCCAAATGTGGCATTGTAACCAAGCATGGATGTGATGAGTATAGGGGCACAATGACCTCACTCGATCTAGATGTGAAACCATATGGGATAAGGTGGCACACATAGCAGGTGTGTCCAACCACTTTGGCAATGTGAATGTTAAAGGTGACAGTACGAACAAGTGATGTCCCCAAACCCCTAACAACTCCTACCGTATGTAATGGAGTACTACCTATGTGGTAATGTGTGGGCATGTTGTCACTCCCAAAGGGGATGACTATACAACTAATGGCATTTAGCTGTAGGCCATGGCTCAGGCACCAGTCATCCATCTCTGTGAGACCCTGATTGAGTATGCATGTGGCAGCTGGAGAGTTGATAATGGCACCCAGTTTGCAGTCAAGTGCAAACATGTTCAGCCATATTCCCCCTGTGATAGCCTGTATGTAAGACAAATATATACTGAACAAGAGAGATCCCAGGACCAAGCTGTGTGGGATGCCATGTGTAGCTGGTGTATAGTCAGACATGGCACCTGCAATCCTGACCATGTGGGTGCTATCCCTGATCTAGGTATCAATCCATTGTGTGAGATATGTGTCCAAATTGATGCTGGTGAGCCTATGCATAATGGCCCAGTGGGTTATTGTGTTGAATGGTTTTGCAAGGTTCAGGTAGGCTGTGTGGATAACCGTCCCTATGTCAATGGACCTGTTAGCCATTTAAAGAATACCTACAGGTTCAAGAGGCAAGATCTGCCCACAACAATGCTGAAATGAGTAGGACACAGTGTCTGTAGGTTCCCGATGTCTATGTGTAGGAGTCCTATGACAATATGCTCCATAGCTTTGCAGAACAGGCTACATAGGCTTATAGGGCAATATTGTCTGTGGTCCGTTGTGGCACCAACTCTGTGGAGCAGGACCACTGTCACGGTACGCCATTCCTTGGGTACATATCCTGTAGTAACTCTGATATTGAACAGTGATGTAATGTGAGGGTTACGTTTGTCATGATGCTCGTGTATGATGCAGGCTGGGACACCATCTGGTCACATTGATACTGTGATGTATGCTGTGGGGAGGGCAGCACTCACCTGTTACTGTGTGATGTCAGGGAGGCTATACTCTGTTGGGATGGATAGTTGCTCCTTAGGGGGGATGGGTGGGAGACATCTGCACTGAACCTGTTTGCCAGGATGTAGGCAATGCCAGTGGGTTCAGGGTAGGTTTAGTCAGTATGCAGTAACTCACAGCATATCAGTGAGTGTCCACCCAGGTTCCTGACATAACTGAAGAAGGCCGTGCGATGGTCCTACGTGTCAGGTGCAATTGTCTGGTAGAAGCGGCCCTTAGAAAAGTCCATGAGTGATTGTAGCTGTCTGCTAGTACAGATCACAGATGCCTTCCCAGTCTGGGATTGTGCTCTATCATGTAGTAGCGTCCTCTTGATGTTGTACAGCTTATTAATGGCTGGGGTCTACCAGACAGGTCCCCTGCCATTGTAGTAGTGGGTCTTGTTGTTATTTGGGATAGCACAATCCATGCAGTCCACTAGGTGCCCATAGAATGTGTATGTAAAGGATGCAGCAGTGTGAGCCATATATGCCACTGTCTCAGAATCTCTGAAGGATACCACCTTGCTTCGGTGAAGTGAGATGTTGGCTCATGAGAAGTTCACCAAGATTATCCAGGATGGGTGTGTGGAGGGTATATGTATGTCCTGTGAGATACATGTATGTTCTGACCTTACCAATGAGGGGTATATCGCTGGTGTGGAACATAGAGTCCCCATGTTGGTGATGAGCAGGTCCAATATGTATTCCCCCTTGTGGCTGTGCTGACTGGTTGTGCCAAAGCATATGAGTCCACAAATTGTAGTGACTGTTGGGTGAGATTGTCGGGGCTTGAGTAGTATCCCCAGTCAATATGTGTGTATATGAAGTCACACAATATAATGGTGTCTGTGGAGACCTGCATATTCTCCATAGTTCCCACAAAAGCTGAGTGTGGTTCCTGAGTTTGGGAGTGAGTTCTGTAGCAGGCAACAAACTGAAAGGCAGTATTGCACAATGGTAGTTGTCTATGTATGGTCTGTGATGCTTTGTGCAGTGCTACTAACCTGAAGGTGTGTGTATCTGTGATGTATATGGATACTCCCCCTAGTTGTGCTGTCTGTTCCAAGTCTTGTTGTCAGACAGCATGGTATGAAACATAACCTGGCAGTGCTGGTGTGCATAAGCGAGCCTGAACCAGGTGTCTGTCAGTGCACAGATATTGCTCTCCTCCATACTGAGGAGAGTCCTGAGCGGCCACAATATGAGGTTAACACAACTGTTGTTGAGTAGCATTACCCTTAGTTTCATTTAACCTGTAATGTCTATGGAGGTGGGTTTGTCTTCTGAACCCTGCGTAAAAAAGGCACTCTGGTGGTAGCAAGAGCCTTAGCCAGCATACCAAAGTCCAAGGGTGACAGGTGCAAGCTGTCAATAGTGAAGCTACGTGGCATGTTGAGCATGTCACCATACGCTGACAGACACTGTATCCCCTATGAATGAAACAAATTTGTTAGCCAACTGTTAAATGTGATATGTGTGTCCGTATACTGTGACATCATAATTGGTGGGTGTAAGTTACTAGACAAGGTCAGGGTCATACTGGCCTGGGCTACATGATCAGAGTGTACCTCCATGTATCATGTCATGTGGTCCAGGGAGTAATGTCTAAGGTGACACACACCAGCATGGGCAATGATGGTGCCAGTCTTGTACTTGCTTTGTAGTGACCTGACTGCCTGTGTTATGCAGCAGATCCTGGCACCCAACAGACAGCCCAAAGTGTCTATTCCATTGTCAGGGCTGGTGAGAGGTACATCATTGTGTCTGAACATAAGTGTCGCCTATTACAAGTGTATTAGGTGTGTTGTTTAGCCCAAAGGGCAGTGACTGTATGCCACACTGACATTGTGAACTTACTGATATGTGGGTATTGTAGTGGGGTAGCAGGTGTGTGTGTGTCTGCTTTGGAGGTCTCTGCTGCTTAGGTAGAGTACATTTACAGCATCTGAGTATGTCAATGTGTGCTAATGTGGTT
Organism: Protopterus annectens; assembly: GCF_019279795.1. Taxonomy (NCBI): domain Eukaryota; kingdom Metazoa; phylum Chordata; order Ceratodontiformes; family Protopteridae; genus Protopterus; species Protopterus annectens. The sequence goes on along the minus strand of NC_056735.1, from coordinate 1,308,738,241 downwards.
TGAGTGCTGTTGCTAGAGGATATGTGAGACTGATATGTGGTGTGTGTGGTTACCTTCACCACCTGATACACCGTGCCAGTCATAGGTCGAGAGACTTCAGCTCCCTGTATGTCTATATAGGTGCATCTCACACATATATCTGAGTTTGTCGGGAGGAGGAGAGGGTTGTCTGTGTACATGAGGCAGATGTGACATTGTGTCAATATCACAATATCCACCAGCTGGACTGAAGAGTACACACAAAACCGACCCCTGGACATGCCAGTATATTATCATGACATACCTTGTAGCCTGATCACAAAGGATCGGTAGGGTGTTAAGCGTGTAAAAGAGTATAACAGGGATTAGTGCTCATGTTCGTTAGTGTGTTGTAAAGAGGAGCTGAGAAGGAGTCTAGACTGAATCATGGCACCAACTTCAGCTATGTCATAAATATCAATGTACACACATATGTGTCCTGAGTCAGGGCCAACTGTACCTGAGTGTCAATGCCGACATCATGACAGACAGGCCCATATGTACATACCCATCCCCCACTGACAATAGTCCACATCATCATACCAGGAGATATCACATGTAGAATGGATGAGCAGCTATCCCCACTGCCAAAAGCATGGCAGCAGGTGGAATACATTAATTCCCAATATGTGTCATGCACAAACTACAGAACAAACAGATCATGCACCTGAACAGTTAGCTGAGCCGCACCCCCTACACAGGATGTGGAACCGTTGAATGTGTCACAGCTACATATGGCACTCCCCACAAGTGTTGCTGCACAACACAACATGGGAAGTCAAGTCCAGTACGCCTACGAGGTCTGATCTGCAAGGTCATGGAGTCCATCATGGTTGCAGTCATAAACAGAGCTATTGGAAGCTGACACACACACAATCCTACCAAATGTGGTATGTTCCTGTGTGGATCATGGTTCCCAAACAAGCTAGACTGTTTGCAAGGCAGCCACCCAGGACATACATCAATGAACACATCTACACATGTGTCACATAGACTTTGAATAGCCCTTTATCAACATCCCAGACACATGTAGTATCCACAAAACCAAGAAGCTGTGCATAAATATGTGTTGACATATGACGGAATGTCAATGTGTCCACAGATAGATCACACAAGGTAAGGATACTGAGGTCATGTTCAAGCTGTTGACACCTGCTGACCCACATGGACCATTCCTGGAATGGCATAAAACAAAGTGTGCCCACATCACCATGTCCAATCTGATGATGTCACCATCCTATAAATACAGCAGGAGAAGGGAACCCAGCCAGTAAAGCAAATAGCGTGCCGTGTTAATGCGTTGCTCTCTGGTATCATAACATAGTCAGGTAGGGGTTTGAATCTTGCAAACAGTGAGTGTGTGTGTGAGCGTGCAATTGTCTTTGAAAGGAGTGTCCTTTTTGGAGACTGTGAAAACACACTAAAAGAGGTACATTCCTCTTTGGAAGGTCTGATGATGTCACCATCCTACAAATACAGCAGGGGAAGAGAAACCAGCCAGTGAAGCAAATAGCGCACTCTGTTAAAGCGTCACTGGCTAGTATTATAACATAGTTAGGTTGGAAATAATAATAATAATAATAATAATTGCAGATCCAGACGGAATCACCACAGGAGATGTAATACCTCAAAAATGATATTTCTTTATTCGAACATAAAACACAAGCACTTTCGCGTAGCTATCTATGCTTCTTCAGATGTAATTTAAGACTAAAAATTACAGTTATTTTATATGACATTTTGGCACGCAAGCCAACAAATGATTCAATTAAAACCAACACTAAATTGGCATCACTGCCTGATTAATTAACTGCTTTATCCTTTCAAAAATCATAAGGACAAAACAAAACATAATAGACACATAATAATAAATAAAACCTTTCTCAATGGTTACTGAATCGCTTGCAAGAAGCACTTTTATATGGCTTATAGTCATTACAAAGTTTCGGCTGAAAAGAAACAAAATTTTACACCTTTAAGGAAACATCAAAGAATAACGTTATATCCAAGTTCAAGAGTAGAACTTCACGATAAAAGATTTTTTGATGTACGTTAAAAAGTTCCATAACAAAAACCTATCATTGAAATAATTATCATGCTTTCTACACAATTCTCAGAGACATTTGTATTAACTGATTCTCTCCTGTAAGACTAAGCTTTATTATCAAACTAAAAGCAATGCGAATTAAAGAATGTACTACGTAATAAGCTAAAGGTCTGCATCCCTTAACTTATGTTAAAATTGTTAAAATTGTTAAAACTGCGGAAACATGCCTACATAGTTGGTTCATGTGAACATCCCATAGAGAATTTCTCTAGATAAACATTTCTTAATATTACCTGGAAGGTAAACAACACTCAGGCTTATGTGAAACCTAAAGTATTATAAGTATTCCCGAACTGACATGAACTTATCAATAGGTTCTGTCAGTGTATGTATACAAGCCAATATGTGACTTATAGGTCTATGGACCTATACATGTCAAAAATCCTTCAGAAACACTCCAAAAACAAAAACTAGGTATTACTTGACTCATTGGAAATCCATGATAGTTCTAAACTAAACATAGAAGATATCCCATTCTGCGCATACATGGAAATCAGTTCAATGTCTAGGCTATGCTCCAGTTAAAAATAATAATAATAATAAAACCAAAATAATAATACTTGAAATTCATTATTATAACATGAGAATAGTTCAATATATTTATTTAGTTAGGTTCGCGACCATCTGAAACATATCGTAATAAAAACTAAATAAACGCATTGTATGGTTGGGAACGATAACAATGTTAAGAAAACTTTAAACTTCCAGTGTGTCAGCAAGCATCATGGTCAGCATAACACTGCAGTGATAGTCATGCGAGTAGTATAACAAATGTACAAGTGAATGACCAAGCTAAATTACTATGAAATAACCGGAGTCATGACTTTTATGAAACAAAAATTATAATACGAATCAGTAAAAAACTCATAAGTTGTTATGGTGTAATAATGTACTAAAACATACTACTGGCCAAAGTACCCATTAAGATCTCAAACTTCACAAACTAATAATAAACGGATATGAAAAAGTAGCGCAAAAATTATATACATAAATAAATAACCAAACATAATTTATTTTATAACTGACTGCTATGGTTTTTAAAAAATCCTCATAAAAAGTAGAAATATAATAAATATATATATACATGATACTAACCACAAATGTATTATCAAATTCATTTTCATAATGTATATATCTCATTCATTTTAGCTATGTTTAGAATTTATATTCTTATATAATTTATTTAAAAGGTATAACTATAATAAATACATATATATAGAAAATTTAATAGATCAAAAAACTATATCAAGTTTATTATAGTGAACAAAGAAACCCTGCCAAGTTCATTTTAATATATGAATATTATGTGTGGTGTAAAAAATAAATATGAGACTAAAATAAGTCCTAATAAATTATATTATACCACAGATAAATTTACTTCATTTGTATACACATAACATAATATAAAATATTCATGTGTATTATAAAAGTACTATCTAATTTATCTAGTGAACAATCATGGTAAAAATGAAAATATAATGGTAAATGTCTGATAGTCAAACAGAGCCTTCAACTATAAGACTTAGTTAAACTAAATTAACATGTATATATAGGGTCTAAAAAATATTGATTATGGTTTCCTGTTATTTAAAATGGGTTTAATGAATACAAACTGATTAATGCCAGGATAGATATGTGCTTTAAGAATAAATATCCATTTTAACTCATTAATTGCCAACTGATTATTACTGTCACCTTCTCTGGGGTTTTGAGGTACTGTCTCCAAAACTCTGAAGCTAAAAGTGTGAGTCTTATATTCATTTATGTGCTTAGCTAAAGCATTGCTTTCATGTCCTTTCTTAATATTGTAGCAATGATTATAGATCCTGTCACGGAGTCTCCTCTTAGTTAGGCCTACATTGTGAACTTAGTGATATGTGGGTATTGTAGTGGGGTAGCAGGTGTGTGTGTGTCTGCTTTGGAGGTCTCTGCTGCTTAGGTAGAGTACATTTACAGCATCTGAGTATGTCAATGTGTGCTAATGTGGTTTGAGTGCTGTTGCTAGAAAATATGTGAGACTGATATGTGGTGTGTGTGGTTACCTTCACCACCTGACACACTGTGCCAGTCATAGGTCGAGAGACTTCAGCTCCCTGTATGTCTATATAGGTGCATCTCACACATATATCTGAGTTTGTCGGGAGGAGGAGAGGGTTGTCTGTGTACATGAGGCAGATGTGACATTGTGTCAATATCACAATATCCACCAGCTGGACTGAAGAGTACACACAAAACCGACCCCTGGACATGCCAGTATATTATCATGACATACTTTGTAGCCTGATCACAAAGGATCGGTAGGGTGTTAAGCATGTAAAAGAGTATAACAGGGATTAGTGCTCATGTTCGTTAGTGTGTTGTAAAGAGGAGCTGAGAAGGAGTCTAGACTGAATCATGGCACCACCTTCAGCTATGTCATAAATATCAATGTACACACATATATGTCCTGAGTCAGGGCCAACTGTACCTGAGTGTCAATGCCGACATCATGACAGACAGGCCCATATGTACATACCCACCCCCCACTGACAATAGTCCACATCATCATACCAGGAGATATCACATGTAGAATGGATGAGCAGCTATCCCCACTGCCAAAAGCATGGCAGCAGGTGGAATACATTAATTCCCAATATGTGTCATGCACAAACTACAGAACAAACAGATCATGCACCTGAACAGTTAGCTGAGCCGCACCCCCTACACAGGATGTGGAACCGTTGAATGTGTCACAGCTACATATGGCACTCCCCACAAGTGTTGCTGCACAACACAACATGGGAAGTCAAGTCCAGTACGCCTATGAGGTCTGGTCTGCAAGGTCATGGAGTCAATCATGGTTGCAGTCATAAACAGAGCTATTGGATGCTGACACACACACAACCCTACCAACTGTGGTATGTTCCTGTGTGGATCATGGTTCCCAAACATGTTAGACTGTTTGCAAGGCAGCCACCCAGGACATACATCAATGAACACATCTACACATGTGTCACATAGACTTTGAATAGCCCTTTATCAACATCCCAGACACATGTAGTATCCACAAAACCAAGAAGCTGTGCATAAATATGTGTTGACATATGACGGAATGTCAATGTGTCCACAGATAGATCACACAAGGTAAGGATACTGAGGTCATGTTCAAGCTGTTGACACCTGCTGACCCACATGGACCATTCCTGGAATGGCATAAAACAAAGTGTACACACATCACCATGTCCAATCTGATGATGTCACCATCCTATAAATACAGCAGGAGAAGGGAACCCAGCCAATAAAGCAAATAGCGTGCCATGTTAATGCGTTGGTCTCTGGTAGCATAACATAGTTAGGCAGGGGTTTGAATCTTGCAAACAGTGAGTGTGTGTGTGTGAGCGTGCAATTGTCTTTGAAAGGAGTGTCCTTTTTGGAGACTGTGAAAACACTCTAAAAGAGGTACATTCCTCTTTGGAAAGTCTGATGATGTCACCATCCTACAAATACAGCAGGGGAAGAGAAACCAGCCAGTGAAGCAAATAGCGCACTCTGTTAAAGCGTCTCTGGTTAGTATTATAACATAGTTAGGTAGGAGTTTGAATCCTGCAAATAGTGAGTGTGTGTGTGCAACTGTCTTTGAAAGGAGTGTCCTTTTTTGGAGACTGTGAAAACACACTAAAAGAGGTACATTCCTCTTTGGAAAGTCTGATGATGTCACCATCCTACAAATACTGCAGGAGAAGAAAAGCCAGCCAATAAAGCAAATAGCGCGCCGTGTTAATGCGTCTTTTTCCAATATCATAACATAGTTAGGTAGGGGTTTGAATCCTGCAAAGTGTGTGGGGGGTGTATGCGTGCAGTTTCCTTTAAGAGGTGTTCCTTTCTGGAGACTGGGAAAACTCAGTAAAGGAGGTACATTCCTCTTTGGAAAGTCTGATGATGTCACCATCCTACAAATACTGCAGGAGAAAAAAACCAGCCAGTAAAGCAAATAGCGTACCGTGTTAATGCATCTCTTTGCAGTATCATAACATAGTTAGGTAGGGGTTTGAATCCTGCAAAGTGGGGGTGTGTGAGAGGGGTGGGTGTGTATGTGTGCAGTTTCTTTTGAGAGGTGTTCCTTTTTGGAGACTGGGAAAACTCAGTAAAGGAGGTACATTCCTCTTTGGAAAGTCTGATGATGTCACCATCCTACAAATACTGCAGGAGAAGAGAAACCAGCCAGTAAGGCAAATAGCACGCCGTGTTAATGCATCACTCTCTAGTATCAAAACATAGTTAGGTAGGGGTTTGAATCCTGCAAATGCTGACTGTGTGTGCGGCACTGTTGGTCAACATGGTGTGGGTTTTGCTTTTACTAAGGTATGACATAGTATGATGACACCAGCAAGTGCATTGCAGACATCAGGTATCTGCGTGGCAAATATATATGTGTACATGTCCCCTCAATCAGTACATAGGTGTGAAGCCTGCATACTACATGAATACATTTGTTTCCATTGACAGGTTGTGCCGCTGCTACTCAGATCGTAGGTCACATATGTATGTATGTGACATGGCCATCCACTGTTGTGTTGTGGGGTGGGTGTGTATGTGTGCAGTTTCCTTTGAGAGGTGTTCCTTTTTGGAGACTGGGAAAACTCAGTAAAAGAGGTACATTCCTCTTTGGAAAGTCTGATGATGTCACCATCCTACAAATACTGCAGGAGAAGAGAAACCAGCCAGTAAGGCAAATAGCACGCCGTGTTAATGCATCACTCTCTAGTATCAAAACATAGTTAGGTAGGGGTTTGAATCCTGCAAATGCTGACTGTGTGTGCGGCACTGTGGGTCAACATGGTGTGGGTTTTGCTTTTACTAAGGTATGACATAGTATGATGACACCAGCAAGTGCATTGCAGACATCAGGTATCTGCGTGGCAAATATATATGTGTACATGTCCCCTCAATCAGTACATAGGTGTGAAGCCTGCATACTACATGAATACATTTGTTTCTATTGACAGGTTGTGCCACTGCTACTCAGAACGTAGGTCACATATGTATGTATGTGACATGGCCATCCACTGTTGTGTTCTGTGGCCAAGGTCATCTGTGGCACACACACCCATGACAGTTACTTAAGAGTAGTGTGAGTGAGGGTATATGTCAGACATGGTCATACACAACAAAGTCTGCCAAGAAGGGACAGTCTTTATAGGTGTATGACTGCCTTGTGGATATGCATTCAGGCCTCCAATGTCTGTGATATACCTTGGGACTCCACAATACCTATGGATATGTGGATACCAAGGGACACATGACATAACATGGGTCTGTATGTACACAATGGTACCCGACATACATGTTGAGAGCTACCACCAGTGTGGTACTGACGGGATAGTATGCATAGTACATGAGGATGACTATGCCATAGTTGGCTTACTGCTATACAGCATGTATCACACAACAGGTATCTGTCTGTATGATACCCTTGTGTAGGATATGCGTCCCATCCAGGGAATGCATTGTAGGCCATTCCATGCATTCCCAGATTTGGATGGACACATCCCTAGTGTGTCTGCATGTACCTAAGGGGGCTATATGACACACAGGTGTGGTCACAGTAATGGGTGGCGGTTATCACCACTGGTTAGTGTTATAGTGTAGCACTGGAAGGATCTAGTTGATACTGGGTTCCCTACTACTGTGTGTCATTTGTCAGGACATCATCCAATGATTGCTTATAGTCATGCTGTTGAGGTTGTGTATACTACCAGACTGCAAATCATTGACTGATATTAATGGTATCACCTGCAGCATAGTGTCAACCCATGTCATACACACGTCTACCCATGTTAGTACATAACTGTAGTAGAATGCATACTGGCCATTAAAAGATGCAATGGGATGCTAATAATGTGTATGACAGGGTATGCCACACATCCCATGTGTCCACTATGCACGTACATCCAGACAGTGCGCACCCACCATATTCACAGATGTACACTTGCTAATCTGTACTGCACACATCACACACGTACTCTCCACTCGCTAACACATGCTGGCAACACATCACACATCAGCCAAGTGGCACATGGGTGGATAATACATACTCAGACCTAACAGTGGTGTAAACAATGCTACATTGACAATCAGAGCTTTGATGCATAATGTCTGCTCAGATATACCTACAAGGATGTAGTTAGACTTCCTTGTTGACAACTCGCTATTATTGCTACACTGCTATAGTGTCACCCTGTGCATCAGCACCATGTTAGCCTGTCCCTCCATTGATAATGCAGATGACAGGAGGCGGCACAGGTATCATCATATGCACAGGGCGTTTTGTTGTTTGCCAGAGCCTGACATTGACCCATCCAATCAACATGTCTGTGTGTGTGTGTGTGTGTGTGTGTGTGTGTGTGTGTGTGTGTGTGTGTGTGTGTGTGTGTGTGTGTGTGTGTGTGTGGGACAACAGTACAGCATGGGCCAATGTTGATATAATGTGTGTGTGTATGTGTGAGCCCTAGTTGTTTGCTTAATGTGTGTGTGTCTGCATGCACACAGCTCCACCATGTGGCTGCCATATACGGTGGTTTGTGGGACAGCCACAGACTGTACCTGCTTGGCTGTACAGATCACTGTCTCCGGCCATGGACACAGTACCTGTGCCTGGCAGGGGTGCTACGGACGGTATTGGGTACCAACCCTGACTGGGTACTGTTATCAGAGCAGAGGTATGACGACTGGACCCATGTCCCTGCTGGGACTGGCCAGAGCCACGTGCACGTGGTCTACTGGGATGGACAATGGACAGGCCAGCCCCAGCATTACTGGGGCTGGTACTGCCACTATGGGAGCAGCTGTGAGCTGTGGGCAGTCTGTGACCACTGCCAGCTGTTGCTGTTGCTGGCATGCGTCCACGTCAATGTCGCAACCGTCCCACATGGTCCTGGCTTGAGGAAGACATGTTGTGGAGGGCATCTATCGTCTCCCCCCAATGTCTATCAGTGACCTCGGTGTATGTCCGGATGGCACTGGCAAGTTCACGGATGCTGTCATTGATAGCGGTGTTATGTGCCCTCTGCGCCCTAAGTCCCTGCCCGGTGTACCGTTCCATACGTGCCTGAGCCTGCATTACAGCCCGGAACATAGTGGTCGTTATAAGACCTGTGAGGGCATGCCTGCCAGGGGCTATACGTCCAGTGGTGCTCCCCCAAGAACTCCTGGACCTCTACCTATGTGGTACCATTGCGGGTCTACAGCTATTACTGCTGTGAGGGGATGCACGTGCCATGGGTACCATACTCTCCTGGTCAATGCCAACTGTATGCTGTCCCTCCCCTATGGCCATTGGTGGTGAGGGATGCAATGGCAGTATGAGTGTGCACATAGATGGGGTTGAACGCTGTGTACTGTCGATTGGTGGACCAACGACAGACCCTGTCAAATCTCCCTGTGCCAAAATACATGTTTCATCATCACCACTATCCATGGCAGTGGCTTCAGGTTGCCTGCTGCTTTCGCCAAGCCCTACCTCAGCACCTGTGAGAGGAAGACAAGAAACACACGTTACGGTCTGCACATGCACACATGCACACATGCACACATGAGCACATGCACACATGAACACATGAACACATGAACACAGGCACACAGGCACACAGGAACACATGCACACAGGAACACAGGAACACATGCACACTCCTCACTACAGCAGATACACACACACAACAGACTTTCAAATCATACTCAATACTGGTTGAAGGTGGGTGACAGTATCACAAGGCAAACAGTCACGCACATGTGTCAGCATGCAGAATAAGTGTTGCTCAAGTCCATGCAGTGTGAGTGTAGACAGCCATAGTTGATGACAGTGTACATGGCTGTGGTGCATGTGTGTACATGTTCAGTGATTGCCTACACCCTGGAACACAATGTGTACAAGGACACAACATTTCTGTGCAAGTATTATAAGCTCTGCAATGTCCTGTGCACCATCACACACAGGTATACATACCATGGCTGCGTGTGTTATGGATTTCCATGTCTGATTGCAGTGTCTGTGTCTGTAGCAGATAATTGTGGACACAGGTGTAGCACATGCATGCTATGTACACACACGGGATGGGTGGTGCATGTATATGTGATGGGATACCAATCCTGGTCATGGCCATTGTAACAGTATGGGGTGTAGTACCATTAGCCAGCATCATCATGCATCATGTGGTCACTCAAGGCCACTAAAGTGTGCTAGACCAATGCCTAGCATGCTGTACCTGAACTGCAGTGCCATGGCTAAGTTCACAATTACATAGCCATGTTGCACAACGGTGTGTGAGGTGTCCAATAGGGAGCATTGCCTAACATGACTGTGTTATGTGTTGAGGAGTGTTGCACAGCCCCATGCTAGGCCCCTACCCCTTAGGTATGGTATGTGTGGTGTGTGGATGACATGTGGGATACTGAAGTGTGACCTGGCGGCAGGTGTCCGGTTACACTAAGTGTAGCATGTTGAGGTGTACTGCATATGACAAACGTGTTATGTTGTGTACATGTGTGTCAACTATGCCTATCCAATGTGCAGTACAGTGTTGCCACATTTGTGTCTGATGCTCTGTGCATTGCATGTGAATGAGGCAGCTACTGACATTACTGAGATGTTTCATGTCTCACAGCAAACATGCACAGCATGCATTATGAGTAGGTGTGTTATGTGTACATGGCCTACACCTCACCTATGACATGCACAGTTCAATACCAAGTTTAAAGTGTTAACACACCCACCAGCATGTAACGTCTGCCCTGCTGTCACACCAGAGGGACCTGCAAGAATATGACACAGTTTGTCAGTGGCCACACCTGTGGCATTGCTACTGTGAGTGTGCTAAACTACAGTAGAACAACAGGCATAGGTGTACAGATACTATTCAAATTATCAGTATTGCACACAATAGGCAGCACAACTGCTAAACACAGTACACATCTCACACATGCATAATCTAACAATACAGGTAACAGTAGTCTACAGTTAGGGTATGTTACTGCACGCTCCATGTCACTATGCTGGGTGGCTCTGGCCTCCATGATGACACATGTGTGATGTTGTTGTTGCTGTAGGCCAGGAGCCACCACACTTAGCAGCAGTTCCTCCACTCTGGTGAGTGGGGGATGTATGGCCACCCCACCACCTGTGGCAAGCTGTTGTCTGTGGATATCAGACGGAAGCCGCCGGACATGTCTAATTAAAATCACTGCAGTGATGGCGTACCTGCTCATATGTCCGGTTATGCATGCCTATGTCATTTACCAGACGAACAAGTTCTTGCCATAGTGCAGTATGCTCCTGCTGGTGTTGGCTGGCTCTTGAAAACAGCAGGGTATAGTGCTTTACCAGGCTGTAGTGGATTTCCTGTTCCTCTGCAGCTGTGTAGCAGGGGTTCCTGTGAATAGCCATAAGCCTGAAAGACAAGTAAACGATATGTGTGAGCAAGTCATGTGGCACACTTAACATTATTCAGTACAGATATCAGTTAACTGCCGTATATAGCATCTGTTCGTCTGTCACAGGATACACACATTCAATACCACATATCAGTGGTCAGCCCACAACTGGCTGACAGTGCCTGTCACACTCCATATGACACACCAGTATACACCAGTACTTGGCTCACTGTTTGGGATCCAATGCACAGCCTTGCCAGGGGGGTACATATCAAGCTAATGCATGCAGATATATGTCATCCATTGCAATGAATGTGAAGTACAGTTACAGTATAACCAGTAACCCACCCTAGTCGTTGATGCCATACCCCTACCTAACATATGTGCACAGTTGTTAATATAGCTGTCATACTGCTGTAACAGAGTATACATATTTCTAGGTACACACACAAACCCTGCATCACACATGATTGCAGACATGGTACAGGCATTATTACACACACATCAGACATTCATACCATACACAAATGTATGCTAACACAGATGAGCATTTGCTATTTACCTTACAGTACTGTGTGCCCCTACTTACAGATACCTATGCCTGAGGAATGTAATCTGTGCAGACTGCAGGAAACACACAAGACAGTGTTACCAGGGAATGTGAACATACACCATACTGTGCTGTTTAGGCCTACAGATTCAGGTGGTACAACAGTTCTAAAGTCGGATGGATTCACCAGCAGTACCACTTACTGAGCATACATGTATTGTGTCAGCCTATGATGGGACACCACAGTCGTACACAAGGACCTACGTCACAACATATACCATCCTACTATGTCTGCATCCCAATAACTGACATCTTTCTGTGGCCTCACACGTAGGACACAAACGACCATGACAGAAACAACCTCACTCCTAGCTATCACACCGTCACAGACCTTGCACACATTCACTGTCACACTCATTCCACCTCACATAGCTGATATTGCACTGTGTACATGTCTGTGTGCATTGTGTCATAAGTAGGTAATACGCTATTGTCCCTGGGGCCTACAGCAGCCTAGCCATATGCTACCTTGGCCTGTGACACACATGTAATTAGATTTCACTTCCTCCTGTCAACCGGATACACAGAGGTGATTCCCAGGGCATGTTACCTATCCCCCAGACAATCATCAGGGGTATGTCTGACATCTGCTACTGAGGAGCCTTATTTGTTCATGCTGGGTGGTTTACTCCAGAGTATGGCATATTTGCCAATAGGAGCCTATCCCTCCAGCATGTGCTGTTTAGTGATGTTGTGGGGACTAGGGACCTAGGCCGTGTAGCCCGGTGGGATAGTGAGGTGTTGACATGGTGGTTGTCTGACTGCTATGGGTGTGGCATGCCTCTGTATGTTTGGCAGAGGTAACCTCTGGGTGGCCGGTATACAACACACTGTAGCTGTGGTTATGTGAGTCAGTCTGCATAGGGTATGTGTTTCAGGGCAGTATTACCCTTTGTGAGGTATGTCTGTGGACTTTCCACTTGCTGTAGTTGTCATGTGAGGTACATACCACATTGGGCATTGTGATGAGTACAGGGGAACACTGACCTATATTTCCGTACATGACACATCGTTTGTGATTACACGTACCATGTAGACAGATTACAAGACTAGTGTGGCACTGTGAATATCAAAGGGGGCCTACTGTCCACCTGTGTCCCATGTTCCCTTCTGACACCTTCAGTGTTAGTCAGGCAACCACCTATCTGATAGTTAGTGGGTAAAGTGTTTTGGAATGGGGTATGGCACTGCAGTATCAACACTGGTGTTCAGTCCATGCCTTGGTCACCAGGCACCTGTTGCAATACGTCTGACCCTGTGTCTCCCTCTCTCACTATATATATATATATATATATATATATATATATATATATATATATATATATATATATATATATATATATATATATATATATATATATATATATGAATATTTATAAACATATACATTTATATATCACTCTATATATACATATCCATATATATCTATATACATATATGTATATATATATATATATATATATATATATATATATATATATACATATCTATATATATCCATATATATCCATATATATCTGTATATATCTATATATCTCTATATATATCTATATATGTATATATCTATATATATATATCTATATATGTATATATATATATATATATAGAGAGAGAGAGAGAGAGAGATAAATGTATTGTTAGAAAATATGTATTTGAACATATATAAAGTGCTAGTTTAAAAGCAAAAAGTATGTAATGCATTTTATTCTATTTTACAATATGGCAGTGAGAATGATCTTACATGTAATTGCTTAAAGCTTTGGAGCTGCAGTGTGTTTGAACTCTGACCCTGGCAGTAGCCAGCTCAGCAAGCTTATGTTTTTCACTAAATGATTATCTGCTGGGTCAGGAAAATGAATGTATAAAGCATTGAAAATCTTTCTTCCTTCCTCTGAGATGGTTGACCTTGCGAATATTATCAGAGATAAAGCACAGCTGTTAAAAGTAATGTTGCGAGAAGAACAAAGAAGTATATTACAAGACTGAACTGACTATTGTATTCGAGCAGGACTGAAACCTTGAAAGAATAACATTTACAGAAAGACATTGTAACTGACCAGGTGCTTTGCAAGGCTGCATTATTCTCATGGGAAAACTTTTAAAAAGTATAACATCAGCTTTTTCTTATGAATAGAATATTGTAGACTATAGTGATGTAGGTGCCCTGTGACTGATCACGTCAGTGAAGTGGGCACAGCTTGAATGTATGACTATATAGCATAGTACATTTCCTGTATAATGTCAGACAGAATTCTATACTTGTATTTGTATGGTCTTTTGCCTCCTGGTGTACACTAGTAAAGTTTTTGCATCTGAGCCTTTTGTGTTGTCCTAATTTGTTTTTATTTAACAGTTTGGTCCATTCTTTGACTGGAAGCCCTCGACAGCTACAGATCAGAAGTGTACCGGTGGTCGAATACTGCGCAGGAGAAGCTACCGAAACGGTTCTTCTTGAAGCACAAAGACCTCCGACTGAATTGTCGTCTTGAGAGGCTGGCCACTTTTCTGATCTGTGGCCGAAGAGCGGTCTCGAACTGATGGACCCAAGAGGCTCAGGTAGGAAGATTTTTGCCTTTTTTCTGTTTTAGATCAGGGACTAGGTTACAGTAAATGTTATTGTCATAGATTTGTTGTACAGATCAGGGACATAAGGAATTACTGTATATTTTGTCATAGATCAGGGAAACAGAATAAGGTAGGCAGTTATTCTAGATAAACTGTGTAAGAAACTAAGATACCACGTGGTAAGAAAAGGGTTACGTAACAGTTTTCTTTTGACATGGGAAATCAGTGCAGTAAAAAATCGCGAGATCCGCCCCTAACTGATGATGCAAAATATATGCAATTACAACGAGCAGATAATGTAAGGTATTATACAAAATGGGTTAACAAATACGAATTTGACGGTAAATTAAACACAATTTCGTTAGTTAAACTTTTAAAACAACTTAAATCTGACGCAGAAGGTCAGGCAAAGAAACAACGACAATTAGGCATTCCTCAGGCACACAGGTGGATTGAGGAAGTGAACCAAGGGAACAGAAACTTAAGAATGCGAAGCATTATTTTTAGACAAAGAGGATAATAATACAGTAATAGCGGCCCCCTCGCCCCTCAATACCCTTTTTAGGATATGAAGCAGGAGGACAGGCTGGTCCACCTCCACGTTATCCTGAAGTTGCAGGGGCATTAAAACCGTTTATTAGAGAACCTATTGAAACTAGGTCCCGGACACGTAAAACACTTAGGGACACAGATTTATATCAAATAGGGAGAGACTCACTAGAAGAGAGTGAAGAAATCTGTCCATTAATTGAGGTACCAAACCCTCAGGCAGGACAGGAAGGGCAGGACCCAACTCTTCTGGTATATAGACCATGGACACCGGAAGACATTCGAAAAGCTACAGAGGGAATCCCTCACCCGAAAATTAATCATAAAAAGTTTATACAAGATTTGCAAGGTATGAGACTAAGTTACCATTTAAATGGGGAAGAAGTAGAAAAGGTAGTTAGACAAATTATAGGTCCAGACTGGCACATGATTTGTGGCACCTGGAATGCTCGTGACACACAACTTAAGCCACTCCTACATAGTGACGCAGAATTAGACACCAGAGTGAAAGGTCTTACAGACTGAATCTCTGAGAAATGGAAACCTAGAGCAGATTGGACTTGCATTAACCAATGCATACAACAAGATAATGAAACTGTAGATGGGTACTATGGTAGATTATTGGAATGTTTCAATAACCATAGTGGCATGACTATTCCTGAAAGTCAGACGAATGATAGCGCATATGAACAGCAACTGAAAAATGCATTTTTGAAAGGTTGCAATGCACCTATTAGTAGCTTCATTACGAAGCATATGACAGACCATCGAACAAGTAGGCTACAAGCCTTACTTGAGTATGCTAGACATGCTGAAAGGCATTTTAATAGTAAAAAGAAAAAGAAGACACAGGTCTTCACAGCGGAAGATGGAGCAGAAGTCTTCGTTGTGCAAGGAGGTAAAAAGGGTAAGAAAAATACTCAGGGTAATAAACAATCTGACAAAAAATCGTGCGGTAAAAAAGGACATTTAGCAAGGGATTGCAGGCTAAATAAAAAGGCGACTACAGAAGATAAAGACAAAGGTGATGAGGACTGACTATATGATAGTGATGACAATCAAAAATCATCAGGAAAGGTTAGCAAACAAAGGACAAATGTAAATGTAGTGGAAGGAACAGAGGAAGTGCAAGCAGATGTACAGGATGAAGAAAGTGAAGTTTTAGACTTAGCATTATTGAGCTTGGAGCTCTATTTGGCAGACACAAAACCGGAAGTTACGCTTCTGGTGGAAGGTAGGGAAGTGAAATTCTTGTGTGACTCAGGAGCATCTCGAACTTTGATACACCCTTCAAAGTTACCAGAGCATTCTGAATCACCTGACTATATACTAGTGAAAGCAGCAAATGGACAGCTATATAGGGAGCCACTCTCCCATGATATAGCAATAACTGACCCAGTTTCAGGTATGACTCAGAAAAGTAAAATTGTAGTATCTGCGAAATGTCCAGTAAACTTACTGGGAAGAGACCTTATGCAGATATTTGGCATAGCAGTAGTTCCTACTATGCAGGGTATGGAAGCACAAAGACAAATGGATACATTTGTGGTGCGATCGGAGGGTGAAACTTTTTACTGGTACAGCCAGGATCTAGTTATGACTGGTCCAGGGGCAGTAACCGAAGAACTGATGAACGTAGCCATCAGTAAGGTCCCCTCCCTTGACATTGACCAACAGCATTTGTTACATTGTACTCTATACTACTGTAGTATGCCAGGACCGGATAAGGAATATGAGCAAGAATTATTCAAAAATCCTGCTAACAGATTAGTGTTACGAACTTTATATTGGGATACTGGGGGAAACAGTGTAGTAAGCTGTTCATTACCTCAGGAATTCATGAAACTGTACAAATCCAATAGAATGCCACATGTCAGCTTGACAAAGAACAAAGCTGTGAGGTGGGCAGATTTAGGAGAAAAAGTAACAAAATGGGAAAAACAAACTGATTCAGAATTATCAGAACAGGGAGTACAAAGACAGAAATTGAATTGGCTTACACAGACACGTCCAGCTGTACACTTACAGCGTAGTGAAGACAGCTGATTAGCATTCTTATTAGAAGAAGAAGAAAAAGCCTTGTGCGATATACCAAACATTCTTTGGTCAACAGGAAAATTAGATGTAGGACTTATTCGAACAGCAGGTCCAGTAACCATTACACCAAAATCAGCATTTAGACCACAAAAAAGACAATACCCCTTGAGGAAGGATGCAGAGCAGGGAATCAAGCCTATAATAGCAGCATTACTCAAGGAAGGAGTACTGGTAGAATCTCTAGATTCACCATGTAATACCCCTCTATTTCCTGTTAAAAAAGCAAACGGGGAATGGCGGATGGTACAAGATTTACGAGCCGTAAACAATGCAATAATACCCAGAGCACCTACGGTGCCAGATCCACACACTTTGTTGAACGATTTGAAGCCACAACAAAAATATTTTACTGTGGTAGATATAAGCAATGCTTTCTTTTCAATACCTATACATCCTGATAGCCAGCATTGGTTTGCATTTACATTTCAAGGTAAAAGATATACCTATACTCGGCTACCGCAGGGATATTGTGAAAGTCCAACGATATTTGCACAAGAAATGGCTAGCAACCTGGTGGGATTTACTCCACCAGGGGGTAGTCAGATTCTGCTTTATGTAGATGACATCTTGCTAGCAGCCCCTACCCAGCAGCAATGCAGGGAAGATACAATAGCATTATTGAAATTTTTAGCAGCACAAGGACACAAAGTAAACAAAAGTAAGTTACAACTTTGGAGAAAACAAGTTAGATATCTAGGATATATAATATCCAAGGAAGGTAGAATACTAGATGAGGATAGAAAAACAGCAATTTTACAGGCACCTAAACCAACAACCAAGAAGGAAATGATGTCCTTCTTGGGAACGACTAATTTCTGTCGAAGTTGGATATCGAACTATGCTTTAGAATCTGCTCCATTTGCTGATTTAATATATAAAACACCAATGGCAGCACAAGATGTATTACAATGGACACCTGAAGCAGAAACAGCCTTCTGCAGACTAAAACAACTGATAGCTTCATCATTAGTTTTATGACTTCCAAATTACCACAAAAGATTTTTCCAAACCGTAGATTGTAAACAGGGATACATGACGTCAGTTTTGACGCAACAGCATGGGAGTAAACAACGCCCCATAGCTTACTATTCCTCACAGTTAGACCCAGTGGCGCGATCATTGCCTCACTGTGTGCAAGCAGTAGTCGCAGCTGCAATGGCAGTACAGGCTTCGGCCTCTGTGGTATTATTCCACCCTCTCACACTGAGAGTGCCTCATGCAGTTGCGATAATTTTACTGCAAGAAAAAATAGCATATCTATCTCCTGCTAGACATCTTTCATGTATGACCATACTGCTGAGCCAACCTCATATGGTAATTGAACGTTGTACAACATTAAATCCATCAACGTTACTTCCGACTCCTGTGGATGGCACACCGCACAATTGCCTGCAGGAAATTGAGCAAATAACTGCCCAGACAGGATCTCACTGATATGCCCTTGGATGATGCCGAGGTGACATTTTATGTGGACGATTCATGCAGAAAGGGTCATACAGGGAAGAATCTAGTGGGGTATGCAGTAGTCACAGATACAGAGATTTTAGAAGCCCAACCATTACAGCATAACCTGTCTGCTCAAGCAGCAGAATTGATAGCCTTGACACGGGCTTGTACTCTAGCGAAAGATAAATGTGTGAACATATATACTGACAGTCAGTATGCTTTCTCTACAGTGCATGTTTTTGCACAACAATGGAAGAACAGGGGAATGATAACATCTACTGGTAAACTGATTAATCATGCGCAACTTATTTTGAACTTATTAGATTCTATTCAGTTACCTACTAAAGTAGCTATTTGTAAATGTGTAGCTCATACAAAACAACAGGATTCAATTTCAAAAGGTAATGCACGAGCTGATGCAGCTGCAAAGCAAGCAGCTTCAGACTCAGAAACTTTACTTTTGAATGAGGAATTACAACCCTCTGAGATCTTAGATTTAGAAATGTTGAAAACAATGCAGACATTGACTACAAAAGCTGAGAAACAAAATGGGAGAGACGAGGTGCAATCCTCGAAAATGGACTGTACATCTCCAAAGAGAAAAAGCCAATATTGCCGTCTAATTTATTTAGATATGCAGCTTTGTTGAGCCATGGGCAGAGCCATGTCTCAACAGGGGGGATGGTACAGTTAGTAAATTGAATATTCCAGACATACGGATTCACGAACTTCACACAAAAATTTTGTGCAGCATGTCATATTTGTAATAAACATCATGCACAAGGAGCATTCAAACCCAAGCAAGGGAGTTTTCCTATACCACCATATCTGTTCCATACCATCTGTATGGATTTCATAGAACTGAGCAAGTGTGAAGGGAAAAAATACTGTTTAGTGATTATAGACATGTTTTCTAAATAGGTAGAAGCTTTTCCAACTAAAAATCTGGATGCAGCGACAGTGGCAAAGGCCCTAATAAAAGAAACTCAGATAAAATAATAAAAGAAGCTCAACAAAGCTGCATATCTAAATAAATTAGACGGCAATATTGGCTTTTTCTCTTTGGAGATGTACAGTCCATTTTCGAGGATTGCACCTGTATCTGTCTGCCTGGGATGACATGATTGACAGACCACGATGCTTTGCCAGAGATGGTCTGCACCTGTCGCCCCTGGGATTCAGGTTACTGGCTAAGGTTCTTGCCACCCCTATAGTGCCTTTTTTAGGCAAACTTCAAAGGACAAAACCACCACCATAACAGGTACAAGCATGCAAAATCTGAAGGTAATGCTACTCAATGCTAGAAGTCTAAACCTCAAAATGCACTCTCTCGAGGCACTCCTAAAAATGGAGAACATCGATATCTGTGCAGTAACTGAGACCTGGTTCAAGGCTCCAGAGAGCACCCCTGCAATACCAGGCTACAACTCTTACCACACTTTTCGCCACCAAACCAGGACCGAAACACTAAAGGTGGAGGAGTGTCAATATTCACCAAGGATATTCACACCACCAGGCTAGTTAGCCAACACAATGTGTCTGAAATTCTCCAAGTGCAACTAACACTAGGTAAGACTGCAATCCAAATTGTAGCTTGCTACAGATCCCCACCATACCCCAAGATTCTCACTACACCTTTCTAGACATACTGGAAAATACTAAGGTAGAACCAAGCACCCTAATACTGGGTGATTTTAACTACCCTGCCATTAACTGGGAAAACTACGCATGTCCCAACACCTTTATAACGGTTCTTGGAATTCATAAATTCCAACGCCCTGGATCAACTAATCCATAGTCCCACCAGGGCTCCAATATCCTAGACCTGGTCATTACCAACATGGGAAATCAATGCTCCATACCTATGGTGACCCCTCGTTAGTCAGGTCTGACCATAAGCTAATCACCCTTAACATCCACATCCCACCCCACCCCCAGTAAAGAAACCACCATAAAAAACTTCTCTAAAGCCAACTTCATGCTACTCAAGTTAGAAGTGACAAACTTCATGACACCCATGCAGACGGGAACTGAAAGTTCAACTGCTGAATCCTACACTACGGCACTGTATGAGCACATCCACTCATGCATGAATCGTGCCATCCCAAATAGAACCAAAATGCTCTCATCCAAAAAAAGGAAGCCAATCTGGTGGTCCCCTGCCATAAACAAAATTTACAACAAAAGGAAGAAACTTTTGCAGAAAAGAGGAAAATCCCAGGATGCAAAAAACTCCCTTACTAGCCTCAGTAAGAAACTGAGATGCCTCATAAAATCCTCCAAAGCTAGTTACGAAAATAAAATTGCCAAAGATTCCAAAGACAACCACAAAGCATTCTATAATTATGTCAAGAATCTAAATGTCAATGCTCAGATCTGCTCTGAGCTAAAACAGAATGGCATTAAATATACTGATCCGAAGGATATTGCCAATATCCTGGCAGATCGATTCAGTGCCAACTTCACCCCACTCTCACCCCCTAAATTGCCCATCTCAATACCAGAAGATTGCCAAATTCCAGTAATAACGGCCACACAGGTACAAAATGCACTCTCTAAAGCCAAGAATACAGCATCCATGGGACCAGATGACATCCCGGCTGTGTACTACATGAACTACAATATGAACTGGCACCTCACCTAAGTGTCATGTTTAATCATAGCCTCACCTCAGGTTTCGTGCCCACTGAGTGGCGCAGAGCTATAGTTATCCCAATCCACAAGGGGATCCACCTTGGATCCCGAAACTACCGTCCCATCAGTCTGACAAGCCTTATCTGCAAGGCCATGGAGCGTATTATCATGGAACTTATAAACAAAGACATTGGCAACCTTCAAACACTGGACCCCACCCAGTTTGGGTTTGTGAAGGGCCGATCTTGTCTCCTGAACCTGATTGACTTCTTTGAATCAGTCTCCAGAGCCATGGACAAGGGTAAGGTGGTCCACACAGCCTATCTAGACCTTGCCAAGGCCTTTGACACCATCCCCCACTCTGGAATCATAGATAAACTTACTAAGTTGGGCATTAATCCCTATGTCACCCAATGGGTTGCTAAATGGCTTACTGATAGAACCCACACTGTAAAAGTAGCCGACTCCAAATCCAGCTCCAGACAAGTGACAAGTGGAGTACCTCAGGGTTCAGTCCTGGGGCTGCTCTTCTTTGGCATCTACTTCTCTGAAGTACAGGTCAACACTAAGGGACTGTGGCTAACAAAGTTTGCAGATGACTGCAAACTGGGAGCCATTATTGAATCGCCAAATGATGTGGATACTCTACAAAAGGGCCTTACAGAAACAGATGCTTGGTGCCAGAGCCATGGGCTCAAGCTCAATGCCAAGAAATGTATTGTTATCCCTTTGGGAAAAACATGTATCCATGAAATACCATATAGGTGGCAGTACACTAAACACAGAAAGTGTGATAAGAGACTTAGGGACACAGGTGGACAGTGGTCTCACCTTCGATAACCACATCGCCACAACAGTCAGGAAATCCTTCTATGTGGCACACCTCATCACGAAGGGCTTTTCATCCAGAAAAAAGCAGGTCATTGTCCCACTGTACTCATCCCTCATTAGACCCATTATAGAATACAATGCCCCATTTGGTATGTACCTCTCAAGACATCTGCAACAACTGGGAAGGCCTCAGAAATACCTCACTAAAAGAATCACAGGCCTAAAGCAGATGCCCTATGCTGACCGCCTTAAAAAACTCCAGCTATACTCTGTCATATCGCCTACTCAGGCGATCTCTGCTTAACATACAAGGCCATGTCAAACCCAGAGCTGTTGGACATGCTACACTTAAAGAAATCCCAATCCCTCAGAGCTACACGCTCCAGGGATCTAAACCTTGTCATCACAATAAACAAAACATGTTGGAGGGATAGGTTCCTGACCCAGAGACTCCCCAGACTCTGGAATAGATTGCCCATACATGTCAAGCAGAGTGCCTCTTTGGACCTCTTCAAGAGGAACCTTGACGATTGGATGGGAGAAAGGAAATTCACCCCAGGGATCACGTCAGTCGCCCTGCTAGACAGGGGTCCAGGAAAGTAAATAATGTGGGAAGAAATATTCAGGGAATTGTTATGGCTAGGTTTGTATAGGCCCTAGGGCTGATAGCCTAGTACTAACCTATGAACCTATGAACCTATGAAATAATTCCTAGATTTGGCATACCGGAAAGAATCTATAGTGACAATGGGACACACTTTGACAACCAGACAATCCAACAACTTGGGAGATTCTTTGGGATCTCCTTGAAGAATCATTGTGCTTACCACCCACAGTCTGCAGGACTGGTGGAAAGGTACAATGGAATTTTGAAAAATAAGTTGAGAAAATTAATGAATGAAACACAGAAGAATTGGATTTGCTGTTTACCTTTGGCACTGCTGAGCATGAGAACAGTTCCAAATGTAAAGGGTTTGACCCCTTTTGAAGTGATATTTGGAAGGGCATATTATGTGCCACAGTGGAAAGCTCTCATGCCTGCAGAGCTGGAGGCTGACAGCTCATTAGCTAATCATATGAGGAAATTGTTAACAAATAAGACTGTTTTGCAGTTGAACTCTTTTTCAGATAAAGAACAAACGAGACCGGAAGCGGTGCTGACCCCTGGGTCAAGGGTTTGGCTGAAGGTCGTAAAAAAGAAAAACTGGACAAGTCCGAAGTGGGAAGGTCCATACCAAGTACTGTTGGCGACGCCTACTGCAGTCAAAGTTGCTGAGAGGTCGTCCTGGGTCCACCTGACGCACTGTAAACCGGTAAAGAACTTTCAGCTTGATAAACATTTTGTGACTGATACACCACAAAGGCAGGATGGCCAAGAGCAAAATGAGTAAAAATACAAACCAACCCCGAAGATATTGTTTAACCATCTTGCTAACTATACATCTATTGACTATGATTGTGGTGACTTTCCTTTTGTTGTGGTTTTTCCTGCATATAACCGTACAAATGAAAGTGGCGAAACGTGATTAACTTTCTATAGACTGGCATCCAAACTTTAACACATACCTAGCTATGAAGCGTGTATATGTAGAGACTATGAACGTTTCAAATTGCGGGGTTTGTACTGCTATACCAACAGCATATGGAGGACTGTTAATGTCCGCTGTCCCTCTGGGGATAAATGAGACTTGGGAGAACTTACTTTTTGATACAGGTTCTGTGAGATCACAGGACAAAATTGCATTGTATTTGCCTATTACACAGAGAGGAATTGTTTGTTTCTATAAAAATGATACACTCCAAGTTGGTTGGAGTAACTGTAACATAACTGTATCTTATAAATGCTATATTAAGGCTAAAGATAAAAGTACTAGTTGTAGCATGATATGATTCATATTTGAACTTAATGAAAACGACCATAAAAGATGTGCAGAAAAATCCTGAATTGCATAAACAATTGTCTGTTATAGACAAGAAAATGTTTCATTCAGAGTTAACCCGCATCAGTACTAAAGTAGAAAATTGTTATTTTGTTTGTGGGAAAAAGGCATACAAATGGCTACCTGAGAATTGGTCCGGCAGTTGTTTTTTGGGTTATCTGGTTCCAGCTATAAGGCATACTGCAGAAATTACCTCTAGGTAAGATACGAAACGTGAGAGATGTAGCTCGAAAAACTGGGAATTCAGTCGAGAAACCTGCTAATCCAGTGGGTAAGATCGAAGCTGGCTGGAAGGATCATCCATCCGTAAAATATAAAGAAAAATTGACTCATATGGACTTGAGTGACAGTGTTATATCCTGGGCTGGAATATTCCCAGCCTATGGAGCAGTCAAATCGATCTGGGAGCTGAGAAAATTGTCAAAGCTTCTCGAAGTAATGAGTAATGCAACTTTTTCCGCTTTCGAACTTGTGACTGATTAAATGAATGCAATGAGAACTATTGTGCTACAAAACCGAATGGCTCTTGACTTCACCCTAGCGGTGAGAAGTGGTACATGCGCGCTTATCAAAGAAGAATGCTGTGCGTTTATACCAGATAATAAGCATGAAATAAATGACCACCTAGAGGTAATACAGCAGGTATCGGCCATGACTGAACCAGGCCCAAACCCACTGACGAACTTTTTCCAGAATCTATTTGGTGGGTGGGGTTCAATCCTAATGAATATTTTGATTGCTATTTGTGTTGTTCTGCTCTTATTAGGAGCATGTGTCTGTTGTGGGATTCCCTGTATGAAAAGATTAGTCAGAGAATTTGTTGATATATCTGTAACTGAGACTATGTACCAAGACATTGAGTTGGATCTATTGGTTCCAAATGAAATTCTTTCCGAAATATAAAACAAATGACTTGCCTAGTTGAAAGTCCTTAAAGGAGAAGGCTAGGGAATGATATGATATTGTTTATGTTTCTGAATAGAATAAAAAATATTAAAAGGGAGGAAAATGTTAGAAAAATATGTATTTGAACATATATAAAGTGCTAGTTTAAAAGCAAATAGTATGTAATGCATTTTATTCTATTTTACAATATGGCAGTGAGAATGATCTTACATGTAATTGCTTGAAGCTTTGGAGCTGCAGTGTGTTTGAACTCTGACCCTGGCAGTAGCCAGCTCAGCAAGCTTATGTTTTTCACTAAATGATTATCTGCTGGGTCAGGAAAATGAATGTATAAAGCATTGAAAATCTTTCTTCCTTCCTCTGAGATAGTTGGCCTTGCGAATATTATCAGAGATAAAGCACAGCTGCTAAAAGTAATGTTGCGAGAAGAACAAAGAAGTATATTACAAGACTGAACTCACTATTGTATTCGAGCAGGACTGAAACCTTGAAAGAATAACATTTACAGAAAGACATTGTAACTGACCAGGTGCTTTGCAAGGCTGCATTATTCTCATGGGAAAACTTTTAAAAAGTATAACATCAGCTTTTTCTTATGAATAGAATATTGTAGACTATAGTGATGTAGGTGCCCTGTGACTGATCACGTCAGTGAAGTGGGCACAGCTTGAATGTATGACTATATAACATAGTACATTTCCTGTATCATGTCAGACAGAATTCTATACTTGTATTTGTATGGTCTTTTGCCTCCTGGTGTACACTAGTAAAGTTTTTGCATCTGAGCCTTTTGTGTTGTCCTAATTTGTTTTTATTTAACATGTATATATATATATATATATATATATATATATATATATATATATGTGTGTGTATATACACATACATATGTATATATATATATATATATATATATATATATATATATATGTGTGTGTATATATATATATATATATATATATATATATGTGTATATACACATACATATATATATATATATATATATATATATATATATATATATATATATATATACATATACACATACTTGTAAACAGCCACTGCTGTACATATACATGCACATATATGCAGATATACTGGCCACCTTTCATGGTGGGAATATCAATTATGGAACAGTTGTGAGACATACGATTATGTAATAATATTGCACAGTGTTGTGCAGAATGCATTTCGCTGTCCTCAGGCCGTATAGCCGTAGCAGACCTCACTGGCTGTAACTCAGTCCCACAGCATTTAACCACCACATGACATATACCTGCACTGCTTGCTGTTTTCAATGCCACACACTACAACCTACATAGATATGTGCACATAGCAACCTTCAACTACATATATATGTCCAGCCTTCACTAATAGTTGCAGTATGTCCCTTGCCCTATGCACATCTGCATATACATATAGATACGGACTGCTACCACATAAGGAGTGTTCACAGAATGTAGAGTACCCTTCAGACACATCATTCGGATGCCAGCAAATACATCTGTTACATACCTTACCTTTGTATTTCTCACCTCAGTCTGTTGTACCTGTTGATGTTTTTTTATTTTTATTTGTTTAGGTCGGTGTCCTCCACTGACTCTGTTTGTTTTAGTTTTTGTTTTGGTTGGTCGGTGTCTTCAACCGCCTCTGTTTTTTTTTTTGGTTTGGTCTCTCCAAATGTTTGTCTGTCTGTCTGTCTCTCTCGCTCGCTCTCTCTCTCTCTCCAGTTGCTGCAATGATATTATTGCATGTGTGGACAGCAAGTACAGGCTGCTTTTGTAGGTATCTGCACATGTGCATGTGATGGCCTCTGCACCAATTGGTGCCCACCATTTAGTAATTGCATGCAGCCTGCTGTGTGGTAATTACAGTTCTCACTGTGATTTCAGGACACTGCTATAAAATGATAGGTTAGGTAGGTGTAGGCCTTTCAGTTTTGCATGGTGGGGACCATGCTTGTTTGCTGTGGACACTGTCATGTCAGTCAGAAGGTTGGTATATGTCTCATATCTGAAGCTGGGTTGTAGCCAGTGAAATGCATGTTGTACTGAAACCTGACTGTTGCTTCTTCAAGTACACTCTTCTCAGTGTGTAAGTTTACTCACACCTCCTAATACTAACACTGGATACATGGGAGTATGTACTTTCTTTTGGAATTAGGGAATTAACTAGCATACAATAGTGGTTATTGCAATGTATTCCTATGGTTTTCCTATTTTCCCTTTACATTCAGTCCTTGTAATGTATGTTATATTTCTTTATTGCAATGTATTCCTATGGCTTTCCTATTTTCCCTTTACATTCAGTCCTTGTAATGCATGTCATATTTCTTTATTGCAATGTATTCCTATGGCTTTCCTATTTTCCTTTTACATGCACTCCTTGTAATGCATGTTATATTTCTTTCAGCACCAAGTTGTTGTATAGGTGCTGTGGCTTAGTGGTACATCATGCAGACTGGTGAGTCCAAGGTGTGGGGCTTGAGACTGACAAGAGTATTTTATTTTGCTGCTGAGCAATACAAGGGCCTTGCCATACAGAGTGACAAAGGCACTTTTAAGCAGTTGTAAGCGAGTTGGCGTGGGTTTGCACGATGCTTAGTGATGCTAGGCAATGCTTAGCTTAGCTTATTGTATTTTAGCAATACTAAGCTAAGCTTAGCATAGCTTATTATATGTTAGCAATAGAAAGCTAAGCTTGGCGGAGCTTATCATAGCTTAGCAATGCTAAGCTAGGCGCACACATGTGCATACTGGTGCAAACCCGCTTGCTACTGTTTACAAGTGCTCACTCCCGCTAACCCCCGTGCTCATGTCTTTGACAGAAAAGTAAATGGGGAGATAGGAATGTGGTGATAAAGGGTGCTCAAATAGAGGAAGAGAGTAGGGAAACTAGCTTGGGATGTACACGATGGGTGTGGAGAAGGTCCACAGCTGCCCATTTCTTTACCAGCAACAGCTGTGCATATGCAATACATTAGGTGGGGTATTTGAAACCTTCCACCCCTGAGAGAGTGGTGAGGATATCTAAGTATGTTGTACTACCAATTATGAATATCAGGCACATGCACTGTTTGTGAACAGCTATACTGTCCTTAGTACGTTGCTCACATCTGAACAGTTTGTGGTTTGTGTTGGCATTAGCACAGTCTGCTCAGGACAACTGGACATATTTCTGTACTGTGTATGCCTACCTACACCCTTGGTTGTGCCTGACTACACGGGTATATAGTACCTTTGGGGAGGGGTGCAGAACTGCAGTGTGCATTATTTATTATCGTGTTTTGTTTATCTTGCTGAACATGCAGAGTTGCTGTGTACCTGTAAGTCTATGAAGGCTTGTAGTCTGTCTGAGTAGCTCCCACCTGTGGACATATCCAGATGGTAGACAGAGGTCATCCTAGTATTCTTTGACTGTGCACCACAGCAGTCTTTTCAGCACCTGAACAATGGCATTGTCACAGGTGGTTGCTAGCAGTACATGGCTACATCATTTGCTATTTCTGTGTTGTACTTCTACTTAAGGGCATGCTTGTGTGATTCATTCTACAGCTATTTGCAGAGTGTGTAACAGCAGACAAGCTGATATGCCTGTGTGTTTCTGACTCTTCCAGACCTCAGATACTCTCACGTATATATTTGAACAGCCTCAGGGAAAGGTACATATAACTGGGATACACCTGTGATATAGTTCTGACATTTTCAGTTCAGACTTTGGGTGATTCAGAGCATTTCTATTACTACACCTTTTCTGATGTGCAAGCGGTGTCTACGCTCACTTATTGACATTTGTTATGAAGTGAGATTCATCACCTTTTTGCCTACTGTTAGTACATTTCACAGGGAGTCAGAGGGGCACAGCTATCGTTTGTTTACTAATCAGGGTCATCACTGTAGAGCAGTCACTGTTGGGAGGTCTAGCCTGTGACCTATGCTAATATGCCAGTGTGTATCCTGCTCTGATACTGTGTGGGGTTTGTAAGCTGCTACTGTAACCTTATTCCCTACTAGCATGGCTGATTCTCTTTTCACAGTCATGTCATGCAATTCAACAACACCTGCTGGTTAAGGCCCACAGAACAAGATTTGTGTTATGCCATTCCTATTTTCCCTTTACATTCACTCATGGTAATGCATGTTAAATAGCTTTCAGCACTAAGTTATTGTATATCTGCTGTCGTTTAGTGGTACTTCATGCAGACTGGTGAGTCCAAGGTCCCGGGTTCGAGACTGACAAGGGTATTTTTATTTTGCTGCTGAGCAATACAAGGGCACTGTCATACAGAGTGACTAAGGCACTTTTAAGCAGTTGTAAGCGGGTTTGCGCAATGCTTAGCGATGCTTAGCTAAGCGCACCCTCGCTTACTACTGCTTAACAGTGCTTACCCTCACTAACCCCCGCACTATTTTTTTTTTAAGAAAAGAAAATGGCGAAATAGGAAAGTGGTGATAAAGGGGGCACAGAGAGGGAAAGACAGTAGGAAAACAAGCTTGGGATGTGCAGGAAGGGTGTAGGGAAGGCCCATAGCTGCCCATTTCTTTAACAGCAACAGCTGTGCATATGTTGAAAATTTGGAGTGACTTTTGAGACCTTCCACCCCTGAGAGAGGGGTGAGGACTACATAGTTTGTTGCACTGCTAATTAGAATTATTGGTGTATATGTCCTATGGACATGTGTGCAAAATGGGAAGCAATGTATGGGGTGTAATTTTTTTTCGGGTACAGATTGCCCATTTTTTTTTTTCAGGTGAGAGTGGTAAGTGAGGTAGGGAAAGTAGGTATATTTGGGGAGGTAGGTTAGGGAGGTAAACAGACAAGACAAACAAGATGCATACAGGGGTGGAATCTGACACATGGGGTGGGTGAACACAATTGATGGGGAAGGTTGTTTGGAAATCGCAAGCCCATGAGCCCACAGATGGTAACAGTGGAACTGAGATCCCCACCATGGGCAGTCACCACTGCACCTTCACAGCCTCGGGGGTGGCTGTGCTGGGGGCTGAGTAGGATGGGCAGGCTCACCCATGAGAAGCGCCACTCTCGCCTCAAGCTTGCGTAGGGGATCAGCGACTGAACGCTGGATCTCCCTACGCACCACAACCTGGACCCTTCGAAGGGTGACAGGTGGCCCTTCTCTGCCCACACTTGCATGGGGGGATGCGCCCCATCCCCTGCAGTGCTTCCACCCAAAGGTGGCACAGGACCAATGGAGGAGGGGAGTCCGGGCTGGGCACCAGAGCCACTGGTGCCAGGTGCACTCGCCAACTGAGGAGGGACAGGTGGGTCCGCTGGGACCGGCCTTCCCATACATTCTGTGATTAGGTGTGTTTCATTACAACATAAACAACAGCATTCCAAATTAGTTGTAACAGCATGCAGTAATATTCCCATTAACCCAACACACCACAGTTCCAACAGTTGAACAGCAAACATAACACATGCATATATTGAACAACAGTGGTTATTCCAAATGCATGCAGGGATGATTGGTAGCAACAGGCCACCATGAATGTGGTGTTTGAACAGGGCACATGCATCAACATGAGTGCAAATATTTATAGAACAATTGGACATATATCCCAACAAATATTTAAGATTACACATACCCATTGAGGTGTGGAATTGCATGGTTTATGCACAAACAGTAGGGTGTAGAAAAAACCTCCATTAACATCTTATAAACAGTTTTACTCTACACTACATTCCTAGTGACTGCAGGTGTATATTCCCTACATGTATTATTACACTTGCCACCATGCATTAGGTTGTGTAGTGGGTTTGGCTAGTTCAATCTATACTTCACCTATATCTCGCATACTAACAGTCCAGGATGCAGATGTTACTGCTACATATTTCATGGTTGCATTTATATTTCTTTATCTACAAATCTGGATGTTTTCACATGACATTTTCACTTTAAATTGTACAGAACCCTGCATTTATTGAAGCACACTTACATTTCTGGGGAACATATTAGCATGCTACTCATGTGCCAGAGTTACTTATGCATGCCAGCCAGTAACTGACTGTTGAGGACTGTATATTTACTTCACAGCTACTAGCATTTCCATCACCCACTTTAGATTTGACTGCAGAACTCTGGGTTGCCAGCACTTTCTAACACATTACTATTTGTATAATGCAAGGGTACAACAACATTTCATACTAAGTGAAACAGACACACTCTGGGTTTTAGACCTTTATTAATGACATTACACACTTTTCCACAGGCTCACTCCTTTATTTGTTTTAACGGTATATATGGCAGACATGTTCACAACATATTATACCTTTATTAATAGGTTAGCACACTCTTTTTTCAGGCTCACTCACATATTCTTTTATATGACAGTGCCTGCAGAGATATTATTCCAGACATTTGTTACCTTTCTTAATGGGTTACTACACTCTTTTTCTGCCTCTCTAATGTTTTTATCTGACAATACATGCAGAGGACTTATTCAGTCCATTTTATGGCTATATTATTGGACTACAACACTTTCTTTCATGCTCTCTCCCATATTTTATATAACAATACATGCAGAATAATCACTAACCTGCCTGGCGGTGCAGCCTTAGCAGCCTATCTTCATAGGCTTGCTGATTCGTAACACGGTCACCTGCAGCTGTAAAGTAAATGAAGGGATATTGAGACATTCCTATCCGTTACACATACTCCATTTTAAATCCTTACATACTGCATTCCATGGCTACATACTCAGTTGTGGGGCATCCCGCATCCCACGGGCCTCCTGTATCCACTGGTTCAGGCGGTCTTCCTTTCATCTCTTCAGGTCCGCATGGTGGTGACGGACCTGCTCACCAGTCCGGGGGAACGCCTGTGGCACTGGTGAGGTCACGAGCTAAATGGTTCCAAGCCTCTGCCTTGTACTCCGTCCCTTGGAACTGGCCCTGCAGGAGTCTTGCCTCGTGACGGTGGACTAAGAGCCAAACCATGTATTTGGACTCCTCGGTGCCCCATCTCTGCGCTCGGAAGCGCACTCCCTCTCCAACACCAGACATTCTGACCGCATATGTGAGCTACAATCAGTTATGGCATGTGTTCCCACCTGTGGGGCTTAAATATGCCGCATTTCCCGCACTTTTTTGTGATTGGCCATTTTGTAAAATTCTCGGCTGACTGCAGACCTGCTTAGTAATGGTTAACTTACCATTCCTAGGTTTATGTATGTTAATAGTGGCTGTTTCCCCTATGTTGTCATGGCTTAGTGGTTATGTACTTTGATTATGATGCAAAGGGTCCTGGGTTCAAAGCTTGTCATTCTTTTATTTTAATACTGTCTAGACAGGCTAGGGGGTGTGGCTGCGTTTTAGCAACTTAGCTCTGCGTTGCTCCCCTGTGCCCTACGGTGCCCTGGTTGGCATGGCGCGCACGTCCATGCAAACACATTGCACTGGGTAAAGCGTTTTTAAATGTTGGGTAACTGTATTGCGCTGGGTAAAGCGCTATTACACTATGGGCAACTCTGTTTAGCTGGGTGAAGTGCTATTAAACTATGGGCAACTTTGTTTAGCTGCATAAAGCGCTATTAAACTATGCACACCTCTGTTTAGATGGGTATAGCGCTATTAAACTATGGACACCTGTGTTTAGCTGTGTAAAACGTTGCTTAACGGCAGGCTATTATATATCTGGGTCTTTTCAAAATATATATTTTGTTCGCTGATACAGTGGCCATGTCACTGCTTTTAATAAAATTTTAATAATATTTGCTGGTATTATTTCAAATACTGATTTAAAACATAAATAAGAAGGGGAGTGGTGGGAGTCGAACCATGAATACCTTCTCTTTGACAATACGCTCTACCATTACACTATTGCTATTTGGATTAATTTGCATAAGTAGTTCTTATATGCTCTTCAGTGTCACAATTGTTAACTGTGGTTAAGCAATGGGCACACCCACGCAAACAAGCGCAAATATGGGCAGCTATATCGTGGATTTAAAAAAAATAATTAATTTTTTCTGTTTTATAACTCTGATGGGGGTTTACAGTGTCAGGGAGTATGGTGTTGGGTGCAAGTACATTTGAGCGGACTCACTCTTGTCTGTTGATATTATGCTTTTTAAAACCTTGCAGGGGCGTAGACTTTTAGACTGCTCAGCAGTCGGACACGCCCCCTGCTTGCCTACTCAGTCCGTGTAAGAGTTACGGATGAGTCAGCGTGCCCTCATGAATATTCATGGCACGCTGACGTCATACTGTTCAACTGCAGCCTCCGAGTAAGACATATTAAGTCTTACACGGAGGTTTCGTGAATCCGGCCCAATGGGTTTAATCAACTCAGATTATGCAATTTCACACATTCTGTCACCATTGGCTTGAACAGCTACTGCCAAAAATGTACTGCTTCTAATATTAGAACCCTGCTTACCGTTTGTGTATTATCGTCATATGACACACATAGACTCCAAACTGCTGAAAACAAGATCAGCAGATCTGTACTACTGGCAGACCCTCATATTCATTACTGTGACCTCCTTAATAGGTTTAAATGGCTCCCATTAACTGCCAGGACTACACCCCTTTTAAGTACCTTACTGTTAAAGACATGCTGCAGGTGGATTGAATACTCTGAATTGGCCCTAGGTGTGAGTGTGTGCATGTGTGTGCCTTCTGTGGAAGGTTGGGCGCCGGGCTGGCAACTCGACACCGTAAAACTCCACTGCCAATCATGAGCGGACAGATGATCCGCTGTGGCGACCCCTATCCAGGAAAAGCAGAAAGAAGAAGAAGAAGAAGAAGACTGTTTAAAATTATAAAGCTAGGATACTAGATAAGAGGGATGCTTCAATTTAGTAAACACATTTACTCCCTAATGCCCAGTCAGGAAGACAACATAACCCTTTCAAGAGCCCACTTCAAACACATTATTGCCGAAATATCTTTTTCAAGGTTTGGTCCTGCTACCTGGAACAGACTACGTACTGAAATCAAAAAAAGATACATACTTCAGAAGAATTTAAAGACTCTAAGATAACACCTAAAAGTGGAAGCTGTGTGTAAATGCTTTAGAGATAAAGCTTAAAATATTATGAGTGGTCAGCCTTGAGGTCCACAGCTTGATTGAACACCTAATTGTCTCTTGATTTAATGATGGTGTTTGATACTCTTTGTGCATCTTATTTACCGAGGAAACATGATATTCCATGCAAAAACTCATTGTCATGTGCATACTTTTTATACGTTTGTACTGTTATGTCTGTCTCCTGCCTGGAAAGTCCAGCCTTATGATATGACTTACATATGCTTTATTTTAGAACGTGTATAGTTATTTTATGATTAATACTTGTATGCACTATTCTAAACTGCTCTCATAACCCAAGATCACGACTGAAAAGGGTCAGTAGAAAAGTTCATCTACGTGTTAAAATATAGGAAATAAATAAATAAATGCCCCTCCCCCTGCATCCCATGGAACTTTCTGGTGCCTTTCCTCTGAATGTATTCTGACAGCCTGGTGTCCTTTCCCTTATACAGAGGCAGAGCGATAAATACATTGCCTGGCACCCTGGGCAATCCAATATTTGGTGCCTCCCCTACCATAAGCTAGAGCAGAGCTGAGAAGCAAAAAAAAATTGTCTAGTTAAATTCAGTATTCCCAGATCAAGTTATATGAACTATTTCAAGGAACTGCTTACTACACTGTAGCAAGGAACTCTGTGCTACAGTCATACAACACATTGACTGTCCTTGATATTTAAGTATTTGTGTTCCAGACTACATCTGCTTAAATGATTTAATTTACTGCTCCAGGTTGGCAGCAGTACTGCAGGGGTGGATGGGAGCTGACTGCTGAATAGACAAAAGCACCAATGATAGCCCTAACTGCTTGCACCAGAGGTACCTGCCCCCTCTTACCCAGCCCTTACTATAGTTCTGTAGAACTTAATACAGTACTCAAAGTGAGGTCTGTCCAAGGCCCTACAGAGTGGAGACAGTACCTCTTTTCTGGACTCTAGTCCTCAGAGGATAAACTGTAACATTCTGTTTGCTGCTGCCACTGCCCCAGTGGACAAGTCCAGGTGTGATCATTACCACCAGATCCTGTCCCTGCACGGCCACTATCACTGCCACCTTCTCAGCTGAGACTTCACATCACAACTGATGCAGCTTAAGGGCTGTACTTTGCTTTTGTCTGCAATTAACCGCAGGTAATGTCTGTCCACTTGTTCTGCTTTTCCAAATCCTTCACTAGGACATTACCCATCCTCCACAGTTGCACCCTTCCTTCTATCATCACCAAAAAAAGATAATCCTGTTTCTTCTTACCTCAGATATGTTTGAAGATTATTGGACCCAGAACAGACCCCTGCAGTACTCCTCCAGTTACTTCGGTAATTCCTGGTCTGTCCCTCTTATCATAACCCTCACTATCTTACCACTAAACCATGAAGCTACCCAGTTCCTCAGTTTTTGTCACATTCCCTACTGCTCCAGATTTGTATCAGCTTCCTGTTTAGGACAGAACCAATGGTCTTAATGACATCTACCTAGTAATACCTAGTACTTCCTCCTGTCAGGGTCATCTATAATCCTGTCATAAAAATCAGATTAAATCTGACTGATATCTCCTTCTGGCTATGGACTCATGTTAGTTGCTGTTCTGTAGATTGATCTCTATGTAAGTACTACCAGCCTTCACTCCAAAATTCTCCAAGTGACTTTCTCTGCCAGGGTTCTTAAGTTAACAGGGCTGTATTTCTCCATTTGAACAAAAGTACTATAATTTCTGTCCTTCAATCCATTGGTACTTCTGACTAGTAAGCAATTTGATAAAGAGATCTGTTGTGGGGTCTGCCAACAGACTGATCAGATTTCTGAGGACACTGGAAGGCAGACCAACTAGTTGTTGTGCTTTATCTTCCCTTTGAACCTCCTCTCCCTGTATTCTGGTGTTTGAGTAATGTTCTTCCATTTCTTCTCTGTCTCTCTGCCAGCATTATGCCCTCTTTGGTTTTCCTTTGTGAAGACTGAAGTAAAGTTTGCATCCCATAACACTGTCTTTTTCACAGTCTTCTGAAATTTCCCTATGTAATTTGTTCAGTGTGGCCATTTCTGTCCATCAGTTTCTTCTTTCTGCAATGTACCTAAAAAGCTTGTGTTTCCCTTTAGCCTTTCCTACCATTACAATCGTCATTACATTTTTGCTGTCCCCTTTATACTATGCTTCTTCCAGTTCCCCGCCCCTTCTTTCTACCTCTTGTACACCCTGTTTGTTTGTTTTTCCCCTAATTGCAAAACTCACATTTCTATATGCCCACATTGACTTTTCCTGTTTTGTTTTCTGCAAATTCCTCCCAACCTTGTCCATAGGCATGAGTATTCCCAATACCTGATCTACAACTACAGCTTACTTCCTCGCTGACATTGCTCCCAGTTTCCAATCTCAGCCATGAATACCCGACAAAGCAGATCCATTCTTCTTAAATTTATACTGTCCTTGTCATTTTATTTTTACCTATCCCCTACCCTAAACTACACAATGGCATGTTGTTGGCTATCAGTGCCTTAACTTCTGTATCCCTGACATCCTTAGCATTTGTTTGAACCATCTCCAGAGTTTTATTCTAGCTAGTATAGTTATGAACCATGTGCCTGAGCACCTCATAGACATGGTACAAGACCTCATCAACTCTCACTCCCTCTTTTAAAGGGATTTGTTCACTATAAAGAGCTTGTGAAGGGCTACACAGGTCTTTGCTTGATCTACAAACTAAGATTGGAAGTGCCAGAAGGAAGCTATGAGAATCATGCAACCTCTTTACTAAGTCTGTCCTGCTAGTAGATGTAGAATCATTGAAGCAGGAGATGACAAAGAGGAACCCTATTGACCATTGCTTAGAAAATGCATTACTGGAGAACTAATTTCTCACTGGGATAAGCAGAAAACAAATCCTGTCTGAAGTTAGTCACTAAAGCAGAGCTTTATCAAAGGGTGGGCCAATTTTGGAAATATAATGTGAGCTATTTTATGACTGAGGGGACATTTGTGAAGTCAGAAAACTTTCCTGCTTAGCTTCTGTATTAAGAGGTTCATGGTCAATGGGATGTGAACTGCTAAGATAAGGAATTTACTTGACATGGTCCATTCCCAAGCCATAAAGTATATCTTAAGAGGGGATAAAACCTTATCCTCCTTGGCTCTTTGTATGCAGATTGGTTTCCTTGGGTATTGGGGATTATAGGATTCACACTATTTGCTGTCCAAAGTACAACCCCCTTCACAAAGACTAGAAGTATCTGAGGTTTTCACTAATGCTGACTATAATTCAAAAATGCAGCCTCAGAGTAAATTGTAAGGGACTGACCACTGCTAGGCTTCTCAGAGTAGGCTATCCTGACTGGGAAATTGAGCAGGTTCCTGTCAGTTTACCATTCCACCCAAAGTGTCTAATAAATGACTATCATGTGAAGTCTGGCATTTACAGTCTTTGACATAGGGACAGTTTTTAAGTGTACCACCTGTAAAACAAAAAAGTCAAGGTATTGGTGATAAGAAAATGGGGAATGCCTTGCTAAGAAAGTAATGACATTTTCATTCTACCTGAGATAGGAGGTATTTTAACATTTTGGTGTACAATAAATAGCCAATAAATGTCAACATCTGGGCTGGCACAGGCTGTAAACTGGCTACTTTCCGTGTTACAGCTAAGTCCTGCAACAAAACCAAGGTGGAATCCTTGGCCTGGTCCAAACAGTCTTGTCTAGTGGTCATCAGGAACTGTAACCAGGCATTCAGGTATGGGTCATCTGTAATGGTTTAGAAACAAAAAGCAGTTGTCTCATTCCTGTTGTTTCACTGAGTTACCAATGAATGAAATTTCAACTGGATAAAAAATGGTTAAATTTACAACTTAAAACATTTCTGCAAGCAGGAATCTGTCCTGCAATCTCCGGCTTGGCCCTCACACCATTTCTTGTATAAACACTAACACTATGATTACAAAGCTATGGAGAAAACAGAAAATAAGTGCACACAATGTTTCACTGCCAGTGCACACATAAAACATCAGCAGTGATATTCTATGTTAAAGAGCATGCAACAAGTTCATCACTGAATATATCAATTAATGACTTAATCATTAAAGACTAGCAGGGAGGGGTACTGCAGCTGCAAATATTGTTATGTACTTTATTAAAACTTTGGTGGTGGTGCTGCGGTAACGTTGTCGCCTCACAGTAAGACGCTGTCCGGTTCAACTCTCAGTTAGAGCGTCTTCTTCGTGGAGACATGCGTGAATGGGCGTACCTTCACTGAAGGTTGTGCGTCAGGGCTGGCAACTCGGTATGTAAAAATCAACTGCCAATCATTAGCAGACCGGAGTTCCGCTGTGGCAACCCCTAACTGGGAAAAGCCGAAAGTCACAACAACAACAACTTTATTAAAACGTCAGTGGTGGAAGATAAGCAATAATGGCTCCTGTTTAGAAACATTGAAAACTCTTGTGATATTTCTTTTTACTGATATTTGGAGGCAGGTATCCTGGAGATTAAATGACTACATCCAGTCTCTCCAGGATGGAAGGAGTAAAGCTTTGGTGGCAATTATGAAATTGCTTTTTATTTGGTGATTAAAACTAAAAGTTTAGGTTGATGAGATTCAGAATGTACTTGCTGTCATTTTCCTATGCACTAAAAAGAAGTTAGGGGTACAATCTGTAGCTTCCCTGATCCTCATGGGCACATCAGACGATTTTTTTTCTTTATTAATAATCATTATTTTGATTTTCAATAATAACTAGAAAAGCAAGCATATGAAATTAGGTGGACTCTTACACAAGTAACATATGAGGTAAACAAACAGAAATGCCATCACTTAAAAACATTAATTACAGACCTATATTTGTTATGCATTATATTATATTATAACCCATAATTCTGGTGTAATGTCCAAATGTCATTCTAAAGACATACTTTAGTTTCATATAGGCACATGAGGTTACAAATCTACCAACTAGGTAGGTGGTAACATGTAAATTAATAAATAAGAAATGGCACACAATTCAACTTTCAGAATAACTGCTTGAGGAAACTTCTGTAAGCAGTAATCTCCTCTCTTTTTGTCCGGCATTTAGCCATATAAAATTCAATCTAGGTTGAAATTAATGTGGACTAAATAAGAATGTTGTATTGTATGATAAGAAATAGGCATATCCAACACAAAATTACATCACTTTCAATCTTCCCTACTGTAATATGTAAATATTTTTAGGTGTTCACAGTGAAATCCACATATCGAATAGGCTTACATGACCAAAAGATGTGAGACACATCCGCAACAGATTACCTCCTGAAAAATTCTCATTAGGAACATCAAATTGTCCCACTGTTTTATGGGGAGTCAGGTGTCATGCAGACGCCAAAGCTGCTGTTGTATAAATTTAGCAAAAGGTAAATCCTTGAAAGCATTGCACTAGAATGTTAACCAGCTGACAAAAGCTTTTCTTGTTTTAAGCTGTGAATTTTTTTATTTAAGCAGCGCCATCTAATAATTGGACGAAGGAGTAACAGAATTATATAAATTATGACTTCAAAACTGAGTTATAAATAAATATCTAATGCTTCTTTTTGTGGTAGATCAACTATAAGGAAACCAAGTTTAACTTAATCCCAAAAAATCAAAATAATTTAGAACTACAATTCTTGCAAAGTTAAGTTGCAGAGTGACACTAGCTTTAAGGTTCCACAGTTTTATTATTAATGCTACAGTTATTAAAATATTAGCACACATAACATGATGTAAGCAAGGGCATTTTATCATAGCAAAATTTGACACCCTAAGAAGATTATTAGTAATTGCAGTGTTAGTTGTCTACAGATGTTTGCAATAACAGGAATTCTGTAAATAACCAACATTTGTTTCTATAAATTATAAGAATCACTTATTAATTGTTAAATAAATGAAGGAAGCTTAGAAAAACAGTACAACGTTGTATCTATAGAAGGGGAGATTTCACAGTGATTCTTACTTTCATAAGTTATCTACTTAAAAGTATCCAAAGAGGAATGTTGCTAGGCTATTTTTGCGGGATGCTGAAGGCTTTCTTCTGGGTTATATGCTCAAAAGGGGGTGGTATCAGGGACTGAGGGACTATTTTAGGAGATGAGAAGGTAAATACAGGGAATATTCCCTTCCTGTGGTAAATAAGATTAGTGCAACAAATAAATAGTTTTTTTTTTAAGCTGATGTTAGGAAAGGAGGAAAGATATACTTGCCTCAACTGTTTCCAAAAATGAGAAGTGTTCAGTGATGCAGTCAGAATTGCTAGGAGCCAGAAAGAGAAAGTGCACTCTGCCTCCTATTTGCTGTGGCACTGATTCTGGTCTGTGGAACTCTGCTAGCTACACTGCTAGGTTTGCTTTTGTTGACCATGCTGAATTCTGAAGCACCAAGGCCTTGCTG
Organism: Protopterus annectens; assembly: GCF_019279795.1. NCBI lineage: Eukaryota > Metazoa > Chordata > Ceratodontiformes > Protopteridae > Protopterus > Protopterus annectens. The sequence goes on along the minus strand of NC_056735.1, from coordinate 1,308,697,700 downwards.
CCTGCTTTGTAACCTGGAAAATACTCTCTGAAGAGAATAAAAAGACGGTCCTGCACGGAAATTGCTTTGGTATTTCTCCTTCACAGCCAACTGTTCGTCAGTTTCTGGGCTGAATGGCAAACATTAGGACTCTGGAACATAGACGTGATGTAATACTGGACCAACATAAGATTTGTAATTACTTGAGCTTTTGTGCTGGCAAGCGCTCTTCATCAGGAGTTATTCAGTTGTTGATGTTAGAAGCAATGATTAAAATCCATTTGTACATAGAAAGGGAAGTACATATTTTACTTCCAATTAGCAAACAAAAGAAACTGGAAAAATGTCAGTGTGGAGAAATAAAATGTGCAGCTTGGATTTTTTGTATGACTTTATGCAGTTTGGATGTTTATTATGACTGTGTGTGTGCGTGTGTGTGTGTGTGTGTGTGTGTGTGTGTGTGTGTGTGTGTGTGTGTGTGTGTGTGTGTGTGTGTGTGTGTCTGTCTGTCAGTGAGCCTGAAACTATTGAAGGACAGATCATCCCCACTATAAAATAAAAGTTTTGCATGTTACAGTACAGTGAGTGTTCATTTAGCAGAGAAAATAAAAGGGCAAGAGACTTTTTAATGAAAAGAAAAAAAAATACAAGAGATTTCTAGGAAGTTTAATTAAATCCAGAGAAGGAAAACAAGAAATTATAATTTGTAAGATGTTAGTCTGTCTAAAGAAGCAACCTTTGTGAGATAGATGTTTTGATTAACTGAAAATATGAATTTGCAGCAATATCCAGTTCACTGGTGAAGTGATGTGTTATGAGAAAGGCAGGGTCTACCATTAATATTGAGTTAGAAAGTGTAAATGTTGAATGCAGTGAGTGCACTATACAGGCTGTGATTCAGTTAAATGAGAGAGAGAGAGAGAAGAAAAAATGTGCTGTAATTTCAGTCACGTTCTGACAGATACCTCTGAAGAGAAGCAGCACTGAATAAAATTTTCCTTACTGTTAAAACGGGTCTGTATTATAATATCGACATCTGAAAATTTCGAATCCCACTTGTTCGACATGAAAATGTCGAACTCCAAGGTTCCCGAACGGCCAAATAACCGATTTCTTTCCAAAGGAAAGAAATCGGTTGGCCAAACACCAATGCCAAAGAAAAACAAACATATTTAAGTGGGGAGCTGTGCCCTCACAACCCCCTAACTAAATATTCTAACTCCAAGACTGCACTACACTCAGGGAAAGGGCAGTTGTAAAAGAATGGCCAACCGACTTCTTTCCATTGGAAAGAAATCGGTTATTTGGCCGTTTGGGAACCTTGGAGTTCGACATTTTCATGTCGAACAAGTGGGATTTTACATTCTAAAATGTCGATATTATAATATTGACCTGTTACAACTGTCTGAACATTAAGGTTTTACTGACTGTTAAGCCTATGGTTACTAGTGTTTTGACTAGAATACACATTACCGTATGTGAAAATAATAAAACTCAGCTGCTAAAACACAAATCCCAGCAGTAATCTACCACTTACTAGAAGACAAAATGCAATTGATTGTAGAAGTGGAGTGTAGTACTGACAACAGACAAGAAGAAAACAACATGCACCAACAATCACAGATAATCTGCTAAGACTGGTCCTGTAATAGATTAGCACTCGTGGTAGTGGTGCTGCAGTAGCATTGTCGCCTCACAGCAAGAAGTTGTCCCGTTCGATTCTCAGCTAGAGTGTCTTCTGTGTGGAGGCATGCGTGAATGAGCATGCCTTCGTTGTGCATCAGGGCTGGTAACTCGGCACGTAAAAATCCACTACTAAACATTAGCGGACCGGAGTTCCACTGTGGCAACCCCTAACCGGGATAAGCTGAAAGACACAACAAAATTCATAGACTTGTGATGAACTCCATCAGCACTTAACAGGACTTATACAATCAACTGTCTGTCTTTTGGTTGTTGGCTGAATTATGGCTTTTTAATTATGGGTTTTGATGGTGGACCCAACTCCCAGGATTTGTTCATGAGGACTGATGGTAGTACTCCCAGCTATAATTTGCAGTCAACAGAAGGGGGATTCACCCCGATTAACATCCTCACTAGTATGGTGACATTTTTCACTCAAATGTCACTTTTTTTTTGTAGTGGATATACTATTATGCATGGTGCTAGTGGACAACAAGAAGTCCCCAACATTACTTTGCAATTGGCCCTAGTAGCCAAGGCATTATTTGGAAGAACATGTGACAGGTTGCCAGTTCATTTGAAGCAAGTAACAACATTGATGGCTTGAATTTGTGGTTAAAGGAACCTGATCTTCTTGGTAATACTAGAGGAAAACAGAACTGATAAAGTTCCAACAGTGATTTTAAAGGGACATTGAAGCAGTAAATAGACACACTGGGCAAGAAACTTATCAAGCTCAATCATTTCTAGCTTGGCTATTTTGTCTTGCCAGCATCAAGCAAGAGACAATGCCAAAGGGGTTGCAATTTCTTAAGTTCTCCAATGGCATGGCACAACATTCTGTCTTTTTCCAGCAACTTTTTGATTTTTTCAAAAGCACAGCATGGAATATTTGCAGTTATTGATTAAACACAGTGAAATATCATTGGAAAAGTTGACAAGCGAAATTAAAGAGCTTGATGTTAAAATTAAGATGTTTAATATCTGAGTATGAAGGATGGTTACAGAGCTCTCTTTGATAAAACATCAGTGAAAAGAAACTGACCAGAGACTGCATTAACTATGTTTATTTATTTATTTATTGTATTTTACATTTGTTGACCGGGCTAGTCTAGCTGGATACATGTCCATTTTCAATAGCGGCCCGGGGAGAAAAGCTCCAAGAAAGACATACAAAAAGAATGATAAGAGTCATAACAGATCAAACTAAAAAATGCAACTGTACAACTGTAACAAAACATACATTTTATATATATATATATATATCCAAATACAATAGTCAGTGAGGATAACATTAGCAGTAAGCATCAATGGGTAATGTACAAGAGATGGTCAATATGCAGTATATACATACATTTTATTTGCAATAATATGCTATGTTAATAAGAAAGTACATCATAGGCCAGATTCACAGTAGAAGATATATCAGCAAACCCAGGTGATGATGTATCATGGGGACAGTGCAATGTAAACAACCTTGAAACAGAATATTTTTTATTTGAATCACCCCTATGGAGATCAGACTGAATAGTCAATTGGGCTACAAAAACTGGTCAATACAACAACAACTGCAACAGCTTTTTTTCCCCGAGAAGAGGTACAGAAACAACAGGAGCAGGAGGAAGAACAGATGCCGGAGGCAAGCATTGATAAACCAGACTCTCACTATAAGAGGCAACAAGTTCCATATTTACAACTTCCATGACTTTGTAATAAATAATGTCTATGAGGATGTTTTTTAGAATGTTTTTTTTTTCATACCACTAAAGAATTCAGCTATGTGGACACCATAATAAAATTCAAGTTGTTCTTGAGAAAAATCAGTCTGGGTCTAATATTAAAACCGGATATTGGTGAAACATCTCAAAAAATGTGAGCTATGCATGAAATCATTTGGTAATTTGGCCAATACTGAAAGGATTTCTATAAAAGATATCTGCCATTTGACTTTTGAGGAATCATATTCCTTAAATATAACAAAAACAGTGAGAAAGCCCTCAAGGAACTAACTACCAACAATGATATCTATGCGATGAAACCTAAAGGGGGGCATTGTAATTATGAACCGTTTGTATTATGCTTCCTCTGTATGTTTTCCCTCATAATGAATGAAATTGTTTATGGCGTTGCTTCACTGAACAACGTCCATCAGATGTATAGGATGATCAACTTGAAGGTATTAGAAATGTAACAACAGGGATTCATTTTCCCTCAAGAATTCAGCATTTTAACGGTGAAGAAACCATGAATCTCAATTATTTATGCGAGTCCTAACATACATAATAATGTCATCTATCCTCCATGTGACCTATTTTTTCTGCAAAAAGGATCCATCACTCAACCTTTAGCAATTGTTATTAATTAGAAGTTAAAACATTCATGGATAAACTTCTAAGAGGGATAAATATTCCAGGGAATTCTTGGCCATACTGAGTAATGTCCATGTGGAATCCATTGATATTTTGTAACAGGTGACATTAAAGACTTGTTTACTGTGATTCCACAGGACTTAAGGTTGGATTGGTTCAGTTGTTTTCCACTCAAATGCAAGTTTTAACACAGGAAATCAGTATTGTTCATTTATTTATGTATTTATTGAACTGATTTTACAAAATAACTACTTTTTATTTGAAGGAGAACATTTGAAGAAACTGAGTGATGCTGCCATAGGCCAGCCTGTGCCACAGCATTTGCAAATATAGTTCTGTGGTACTGGGAGCACAATTTTGTGTATAGCAGTGAATACTAAATGTTTTTAAGGAGTTATCACAGGTTTCTGGATTCTGTGTTTTTTATTTGGAACGGCCCGCAGCAGCTGTTTATTTTATCATATTTAAAGAGCACTACCACTTTCTTAGAATTTTCTTTCAAATGTGAAAATCATTCTGCCATATTTTTGGACATTGAACTGACTAAGGGCATTGATGGAATGCCTTTTAGAATTTATAGCAAAACTATGTAGTCAAACCAGTTTGTACATTTCAAGAGTGCACACAATTATGGATAGCAGACTGGCTTTGTGAAAGGACAATTTATATGAGTTTCTAGATTAACATCCTATGAGATCATTTATACAAGGGAGTGTCAGATACTTATGTATAAGTTTCTTGCTAGGGGCTATCTTAGTGTGTTGCTGGAGGACTTCCAGAAATATGTTATAAGGAACAGGGATGTCAAGGCTGCCCCTATTTTGAGGTAATCTGGTAATGTTATGATAGTAAGGGTGAGGGCTTCTATCTGCAAGGCTTTGGCATTATACTATCCCATGAATGTCATGATTTGTAGTATTTCATGGACAGGAACTGGACATTATTTTTGGAATTTTGTCCGGAGTTAGCCAAGAAGGAAATACATCTCAATTTCATCTTTAATTCTAGAAACAATATTGGCATACAAACCCTTAGCGAAATAGACTAACAGAGCCATGGTAAAGTGTGGTTCTTGTTGGTATATTCAAGTTGAAAATCTTCCTAGGGGTATTGCAGTGTACTGATAAATTGAACTGCAGTTGTTGCAATGTTGTTTATTTAGCAATATGTAACTCCTGCCCCAGTTTTTATGTGGGAAAAACACAGCAGAAAGTATCTAAGAGGAGAAAGGAACACTGCTTTAGTATTAAAAAACAAGGATATGAGAAATACCCTTTTCAAGTATTCCACAGTTTGTGAAAATTTTAAAAAGTTTTCTTTTTTTTTTGTTTTAGAAAAAACTGACAAATACTTTGAGAAAGGTGGATGGTGAAATGGAACTTCTTTGCAGGGAAACACACTGGCAAGTATTGTTGGATGAGGCTTAACTGACTATAGTCTCATAGCACCCATCCTGAGGAAATGACATAATACACTTACAGGACATTGACTAGTTTTCTTCTATTGTCACTACTTCAAGCATAGTTGGTTTAGACTTTTGATTTCCATTTTCTAGTAATTGCTTTTTGGCAGCCACCAAAATTAAACTTAAGAAGGCCTTATAATGTCTAGGCAATTCAGATCCTGTATCCCAGCTCAAAAAATAATCTCATTAGTTGCTTTCATTTGCTTGCCCTGTGTTCCTGACAGAGTACTCTTCAGGGGATTTTTAAAGTCTGCCAACTCACTAAATTCTGAGAACATACACCCCCAGGTAACTCTTTCTTCCCTATTACACCTCCAACATTTGTAATTTACATGAAACTAAATTCTTTGGAGTCTGCTTGGGGTTTAAAAGTATCTATGCAAACACTTCCAGGCAAAAATCCTAAAACGTCTAGATTTTGTTGCATATTTGGGAGCCATATTAAAAGTATACAGGACATAAGTAACATGTCCTACCACCTCAAAGCCCTATCCCTCTATTCTGTCTCCTATAGGCTGTTGAGGGGAGATCTAAGCCTGGTATACAGGGCATTGTCAGACCCCACTGTGATGTAATTCTGTATATCATCAAAATAAACAGCACCAGAATTACACATTCTAAAGATTTAAACCTTGACTTTGATATAAATAAGACCTGCTGGAGAGACAGGTATGTATCCCAGAGACTACCCCATCTCTGGAACAGGCTCCCCATTCATGTGAAGCAGAGTTCCTCCCTAACTCAGTCCATGTGTAACTTGGACAATTGAATGGGAAACGAAATTCATCCCTGGTTTGGCACCTATGTCTCTAATAGACACAGGCTGTCTGTAAATGGTTCATCTTCCAGACCCCTGCTTGTAAATGTTTGATCTCCTAAGCCCTTGCTTACACTTATCGAGGGTGCCAGAACATGTCAGAGATTTGGGATGCATGGCTACGCTTGAAAAGCCCTTGTGTTGTTAGCCTAGTAAACACCTGTGAACCTATGAATGTATACATATGTTCTCCCATTGTTTTCTTCTTTCTTTGCTTACATAAGCTCTCTTCTCAATCTTTTCTGACCTCATTTGATTGATTCCTATAGTTATCGGGTAATATTTATATGCCCTACTAATTATCCCCTTTTTAACAGCATCTTCTGTTCTAGATTCAATTAAAAACTCAACCAGTGCAGGTCTTTCATTTAGGACTCCCCTATTCATTTCTCTTTGTCTGTACTCTGATATCAATCCCTGATAGGGAAGTCAAACACTAACCTACAATCTAAATATCTCCTTGGCCTCTTTCCATTCCATTCCCTTTCCCCTGTCTAATTATTTCTTCCCTATACATTGGTTCCTTTTCCAGCTTCCTCCAGTAAATTCCAGACCCCTCTCCTGTATTCTCTATACTCCCAATTGCAGTCATACTTTCTGCTACCTTTTTAGGTTTCTTTTACCATGATGGGAATGGACCCCATTCCTAAGTCAAAGTATGATTAAAGTTCATGAAATTAGTTTTATTTCAGTCTTTGATGTCAGCCAGAAGTGCTCTTCGCAGCACCTGTAATGTGCCCAGTAATGACTCCTTCTGCAATTCTTATGTAGTTACATTTATTGGTAACATATCTAAATACAATTGTAGATTATTTTCTTTTTTTTATATAAGACCTATTGTTTCTACTATTATTGGAACTGTCTGGGTGTCTTTCTTCCACATTGCTGTCATTTCTGCCTGCAAATTCTGATATTTTTTTACTTTGTGTCTCTCTGTATGCAAGACACTGCAGTCACTGGGTGTAGCGATTTTAATGATCAATGCTACTTTTGTTTTCTTTTCATGGACCAGTGTACCTGGTTCTCTCTATCTTTTGAACTGTTGGTAATGGGTGATCCAGTGTGATGTAGACTTCCTCATTTTCTATGATGTTTTGTGGCTCATGTTTCCACTGATTTTCAGCTACTTCATTTCCATAATGTTTACAGAATCCCCTATGAAACAGTCTTGCCACATTATTATGCATTTCAGTATACAGTCCTTCTGCCATTAGAATGTCACAACCAGCAACGTGGTGTGCGACTATTTCCAGTTCTGTTTTACAAAACCTACATTTGTCTGCTTCTCCCACATTCTATGGACTTTATAAACTAACAGGTGCGTAGCTCACAATCTTGGGCCACCAATATTAACTTTCATCTTTTGGTTTGAATTTGCCTATCGTTAACCATTCCTGTATTCGATCCTAATCAACATGAGGTTCTTCCATAAGTTTTCTATACTTGCGACTATATTTATGCATTTTCCACATTTCTTGCCTTCTCATCTGGTCCTTCACCTTAAATTCTTTCTTTTGTTTTTTTGACACATTCAGTTGCCGCCTGATTTTTATCTACTTCTGGTTTGATTTCCATTCCTGCTTGACATCAATATGCTTCTGCTAGACTAAGCAGGGAAGTCATCTTAGATTTATTCTCATGTTTCAAAACTTTCACTACGTTTGAGTCCTGTGAGGTCAGCAGATATGTGTGCAGTCCCACGATTGCAGCTCTATACATGTAATCAGTTTCAAGGAGGCCCATACCTCCTTCAGAAAGGGGAATATATAATCTTGGCATGCACTGATTTTTATAAATAATTTGGTGAGCATGAAGCATTCTTCTTGTTTTCCTGTGTAATCTATCCAACATGTTTTGGGGCCAGTCAATCACTCCAAAACTGTAAGTTAGGACAGGAAGAACAAATTGATTTATAGCTTGAATTTTGTTCCTAGATATCAACACTGTTTTCAGGATTAATTTAAGTCTTCTAAAATATTCCTAAGTTTTATTTGCATTTGTTCATGTTTTATTGTTGATCCTTTATCAATTCCCAAATAGTTATACATTCCCTCTTGCTCAAGTTCTTTTATATCACATTTGTGTCCCAAACTGATGTTTTCTTTTTGCTACAGTTTTCCTGCTTTAAATGTTGCTTTTGCACATTTATCAAGACCAAATGACATTTTTTATCATCTGAAAAAGTTGTATAATAGTTTCTATTCTCCTTAAGGATCTGCACCCAAAATCCCAGTCTTACCTTATTTCTTGAATTACCTGCCCTTCATCATCATCCCTTTACACTTTGAATTGTAGCATTCTGCTTGTGCCATGTATAAGAGCCTTAAACGTATAACTCTAAAATATCCCATCAAATCAGGTAATCCTAAACCTCTTTGTGCTATTGGTAGGGTCTTATAACTCTAAAATATCCCATCAAATCAGGTAATCCTAAACCTCTTTGTGCTATTGGTAGGGTCTTCTTATCCCACTTGATTCTTGCCCTCTTTCTCTCCCAGGTAAAATCCTTCAATTCTTTATTAATTATTATCAACAACTTCAGCTCTGGTTGATAAAAATATGCTTGTGTATAAAACTTAAATGGCTAAAAACATTTTTAATGCTTGGATACTGCTATTCATATCAGTACAGATTCCATTTTCTCAGTTTTTCTATTATATTTTGTTTAGTCTCTTACCACATATCCTTAGCTGCAGTAACAGAATCCTTTTTAATCCACACTCCTAAATACATTGTATCATGTCCCCATAAATATGGGCATTGCTGAACCAATTAATGTGTGGTACATAGTTTATAACTTTTATGCACCCCCAAAAAACTGAACTGGTTGAGAATGTTCTACTTCACCGAGGTGTCCTTTTCTGGTTCCAGCGGGTACAAAATAATATCATCTGTAAATAAAACCAACTTTTCTTAAACACCATTAACAATTATATCCTTGACTTTCTTTGTCTATTTTCTTTGCTAAAGATTGTAAATATAACTCTAATAACAAAGGGGAAAGGGGCCACCCCTGTTAATTTTTGAGATGATTATCAGAAAAAGAAACATTTGTTGCTCTTCAGTACACCTTATTTGCGTCCACCAACAGCTAAAGGGGAAACATTCTTAAGTGCTCTAGTGGCTCAGAAATCCAATCTCCAGGATCAAACCAGTGATTGTCAGATTGAAGAAATGAATTAGTTTAATATTCATTGTTTTTCTTGCCAAAGGTGTATGGAAAGATCTATGAATAACCATAAGTGTCATATTTGATACTAAATGACCAGACTGGGAAAAGTGTGCTGTTACTGCTTAATCAGTCATATTTCTTGTAAGTATGTGTCTATGGCCCTTCATTTGAATTTTGAGTGTCTGCCCTATACAACCTGTTTCTGGATGTTTATTGCATTTCAGTAGATGTCACATTCTCAGAAGTATATGTAAAATAATCCTGTAGTTTTAAACTTCTGTTCTGTGAAATTACGATGGAAGATAATCAGATCATCTGACATGTTTTGCACCTTGGATGCTTACAGTGTTTTGTTTCATTTTGGACTGTGTTCTGCTCTTATCTAAGATTCCTTAGATTTGGTGGTTGTTTAAATGACAGTGCTGGGAATACTTGAAGAGTTCTTAGCTTGCCATTCTCACACTGAACAATAGCTGGAAGTCCCTTATGATTTTGTAGAGCATTTGAAGCTATGGATGCTATGCTGTCACTCGTGGGACTCTGTCACTGGCATCCATCTCTTTATACTGTAGCAGCTGTTCCTGTGGTAGCTGTACTGATCTGTTTACAGCTCTGTCAAACTCCCTGGCATAGTGACATTGAGCAAGTAGGGTTTCATTCAGTTTTCTGCCTCACTAGAGCAAATGCAGTGATACTGAAGTGCCTAACCTTAGTATCAAAGAAGGTAGTCCAAGGAAAGTTTAATAGATGTGTGAATTCTTTTGAGCCCTTGGTGGAATTCCTTGAGGGACTCAATGTTTTGTGCCTAATTTATAAATAAGCTGTCAAAATGGAAATAAAGTGGATTGAAAAGTTATGCATATTGTGGAGTTATCCTTGTGCCCATAGTCTGAACATAATGTTTTCCATTAAACTTAAAGTTATACATCAGAATAAATTGTATAACTTGACCAGCTGTATCTGGGCTAATGTGATCATCTATTTTCTCTTGCTGGATACCATTGGTCTTCCTGGCTTATGGATTTTTTATAGCATCTGGAAAAATGTGCTGGACTACATTGATTTGAAATGAAGTCAGTCTGTTTGTTCTAGATGTAATTTGGCAAGGAGCTAATAAAGTTCCTTAGCTCTTTGATGTACTGATGAGTTGGATCCTCTGTCACATCTCACATGTCCGCAGTACTCTGTCACATGTCGGCTGTACGTGTGATAAGAAAGCTGTCTGTTGACTTTGGTGATATTGTCAATGCAGTTTAGTATAACCCCTGCAGGCCCTTTGTCTGCATTTTTTATGATGCTAATGTAGTTAGATTTCAGAAACATTACTGACATTATGTCAGAGGGAGAAAGATTATAATAGGTTTGGATTTGTACATTCAGGATTTCATGATTAACACTTTGCCGGGAACAGTAAATATCTGCATTGCATCTGCTTGGAGTGAAGGTTGTATTACCTGTTTCTGGATGACTGAATGTCTGTGATCCCAGAAGGACGTATTCATTAAAGTCACTTCTGATTTTCAGTGAAAGGGGTATCTTGTAGCCAGAAACACTATTGCATGGCTATACAGATTCCATTGCAATAGTTGTCTCTTACATCAAATTATTTCTGTCATGAATCACAAGGAAGTCACCAATGTTAACACAGCTATCTCAGCTTAAATCTGAACCTTTTCGTCATTGTTTGGTAGACAATGAATAGACTTAGTCATCTTTTTTCTAAAATCAAGAGAGAAGAGTGTATTTTTTTAGACAAGAAACATTTTTATTGAAATATTTCTGACACAGGCAATCAAAAATTTATATAAATGAAAGCAAACCATATGGACACATTTCAGTTGCAAATGTTATACATCACATATAATCTTCTATGCAGTCATTGTCAATCAAACATTATACAGCTCATTCAATTCCTGTCTTCCCTTAAACCTCATTGCTCCTCCAAAACATTGCTCTACATGTATTGTTTCCAAAATTCCCATTTTTTTCTATGCAATTTGTTGCTACCCTTTTCTAAAAATCCCAATTCCAGTTCTTTTATCTCTGGTTTAGACTTTGATTTCTCTTTTCTAGTCATTGTTTTTTTGGCAGCCACTATAGTTAAACTCAGCAAGACCTTACTATGCCTATACAACTCTGATTCTGTATCACTGCTCAAAAAAAAAATCCTTAGTTACACAAATTTGCTCAACCGGTATTTCTGATGTGTTCATATCATAATAACGAAAGTTCAATAGTTCAAATGCATAAACATCGAACTTTATGCATCGAACTATTAAAACATCGAAATGCATTTAAAATAATTTTAACATAAAAAACAGAAAACCTAAAGAGTGTAGGCAGGGTCGCAAGCCCCCCTGCAACCTCCACACCGCCCACTACTTAAATATACCAACTCCGAGATCACACTTTAACAGAGTACGGTGCGGAAAGGGAAAATTTCCCTTTCCTACACTGTAGCACAATCTCAGAGTTGGTATATTTAAGTAGCGGGGGTGTGGTGGGTGCAGGGGGGCTTGCCCCCTGCTTTAACCCATCAGGGAAAGTTTCTGTTATTTATTTATTTATTTATTTTCAAAGTTATGGAACTTCGATCATATGGTGTCTACCATATGGTATTCAATGTTCCGTAACTTCGAGATTATAATATAAACCCATTTCTGACACAGTAGTTTGCAGGGAATTTTTAAAGTCTGCCAATTCATTACATTCCCAAAAAATATGTCTCCAGTTATCTTTTTCTTCCCCATCATACCACCACCATTTGCAATTGAGCTGAAAAAAACTTCTTTGGAGTCTGCTTGGAGCATAAAAATACCTATGCAAACACTTCCAAGCAACAATCCTAAATTGTCTAAACTTTGTTGTGAATTTGGCAGCCATACATATATCTTACCATTGTTTCTTTGTGAATTACTTATCCAATCTCTCTTTTCAGTCCTTTCTAACCTCCTCTGATTGTTTCCTATAGTTATTGTGCAATATTTTCTATGCCATACTAATTATCCCTTTTTTACCAGTGGCTTCTGCTCTAGATTGTACTAAAAACTCTTTCAATGCTGGTCTTCCACTTAGGATCCTACTATTGTTTTCTCTTTGCTTATACTCTGATATCAATCCTTGATAGGGAGGGCACTCTGTAATCTGCAGTCTAAATGTATTCTTGGGCTCTTCCCATTCTATTACCATTCCCTCTCTAATGATTTGCTCACAATACCTTAGCTCCTTTGCCAGTTTTCTCCAGTAAATTTCAGCCCCCTCTTGTCTATTCTCTGTACCTCTAATGGCAGTCATCCCTATTGGCAAAATTTAATTTCGCCATTCATGCATTGGCTTAGTTGTTAGAATACTTTTTGCTATTTTATGAATATAAGATTTTTATGATTATTTTTATTATTATTGTGCTAAGGATATGCATCCAAAATCCCAGTTTCTCCTTATTTCTTGAACTTCCCCTGTTTCATCATCATCCCTTTTCACTTTGAATTATAGCTTTCTACCTATGTTGTGTATAGGAGCCTTAACTGTGTAGCTCTGAAATACCCATTCAAATCAGGTAATCCCAAACTACCTTGTTCTGTTGTAAGGATCAGTTTATCCCACTGAACTCTTACCCTCTTCCCTTAACAAATAAAATCTTTTAACTCTTTATTAATTGCTATCCAGAACGTCTTCTCGGTTTGATAAAAATATGCCTGATCTGTGTATAAAACTAAAAGGACTAAAAACATTTTCACTGCTTGTATATTGCTATCCATATCCATAAAACAGAGCTTCCAGTTTCTCAGTTTTTGTATTATCCTTTAGACATGTCCCACATATCCTGTCATAACAGAATCCTTTTTAACCCATGCACTTAAGACTTCATTTTATCATGTCCCAATAAAGATGGGCATTGCTGAACCAATTTGTGTGTGGGGTACGTTCTCACAGGGTTACATCTAATTCTAGTAATGATATATTGCTATCCATAAAATGTATTTCCTCTTATAATAAAGTCTTAAACGTCCAGTGAGGTATTTCTAATTGAACATATGCAGACTTCTCATAAATTTTCTTGATATAATTGTCTTCTAATCTCATAATGTCATCCTATGTCCTACATACTTACATTCCCCATTTGTCTTTTATACCGTCTATCATTAGTTCTTTTAATTTTCTTCCCCATAATGGATTTATTTCTTGATTCAAAAACAACAAGTCCAAGGCAAGCACGTTGGTGAAGTGTACAATGGTAAAAGTCCAAAATCAAAAGAAAGAGCAAACCAATCTTCCACAAACGCAATTAGTTTAATGTTGAACAAAGCTTTCAGACAAAACAGTCCTTCATCAGTGTTTTAGGACTGTTTTGTCTGAAAGCTTTGTTCTACATTAAACTACTTGCATTTGCGGAAGATTGCTTTGCTCTTTCTTTATTTCTTGATTCCCCATTTACCTTAAATTTCCATCTCCATAAAAAGTTTTTGTTTCTGCATATCTTCTCCTCTGAATTTCTGACTGTATATCATTCCCTTCCTGAGTAACCATACTTCTAACATTAGACATATAAACTAAATTCTTATGTTTCAGTTTTTCTTTTCTCTGAAATAATTTCTACATTGTATGCATGTCATCCTGTACTTGCTTTTCTAGTCATACTGCCACTGACTCAGTGATTTGTAGTATTTTCTCAAATGTACGTTTTCTATCCATTTCTTTTTAAAATTTCAACAATACCTTCTATTCTATCAGTCAGAAAAGTCTTAGCATTTTCAATCCTGAAGACATCAGTCCTGAGCTACAAGAAACCATCTGCCTTAGTGTCACATTTTTATATTCATTCCAATGTTTTTATTCTTTCCTTAATACAGATTTTGTTGTAAATATTTCAGCCACCTCAGCATTCATAAAAGTATTATCTAAAAACAATTGCCAACATGAATGAGGACTGAATGCCTTTAACATAAAAACCCAGAGTATTTGCAATATCATGCCATACAGTCAACCTATGAATAGTAGTAGCAAAAGATGTAAACTCTTACCACTGGATGTCCTGTAAGCAGGACTGCTACTTTCCTGCATCTTTCATTGGTTTCAGTTCCTACCACATTCTTTACAATTTCCGCTTGTCTGAAGGCACAACTGAAAATTATGTTAAACTGCCTTCAGCTGTAATTTCTTGGTGTTGCAAACTTGCATCTTACTTTGACTTTTGACCTCTCTCTCTGCAACGAGGCCCTTTTTTCTACTGACTTGGCTTGTGAAAAAAAAGAAAGAACTTTTTTTTATGGAGCAAACAGAACCAAATCAATTTCTTCTTTGACTCACTCACTCCGGGATTTATAACCCTCACTTTGTGTATCCAGCTTGTGAATCATGCTGATCAATATCTCATCTGGCAGCCCTTAGCTGTTAAACTGCTCAATCTCCAAACTACACGTTTCCTTATAAATAATGTTTTCAGTCTTCTTATTCATTGATGGTATCTCTTCCTTGGTCTCACTATGCAGCTTACACTCCATTCTGACATTTATCCCACTGGTAGCAAGTCCTCTGGTGCCCTCTGGAGAAAGAATAGGGGGACTTTATGGTGCTCTGGTCAAATCTCCTCTAGTTAGTATGATTACCACATTAGGTCTCTCTCTTAAAAAAAAGGATTAATCCAGCCAACAAACCATAAATAAAAATAAATAAGTGGAAGCAAAAATGTAGGAACACCCACTTTCGCAACATGGAGAACATATCCACTGACAACTCTCATTTAGCCCACCGAATTGCACAAAACAGGGAAATGAGCACATTCTCAAGGGAGTGAACAGTGAACAAAGAGATGTCTGGTATGCTACAATCCTTAAAAAAAAAAGAAGCACACTAGAGGAGCAGCTCAGACAGAATGCCAGCACTTTTACCTATTCAAGCATGTGAACACCTGTAAAGATACCACCTCTGTTTCTATATAATCTATTATAATCTATTGCCAGGCCAATGACAATTCACTAAGGAGGGCATATTACCATGTTCCGATATTGTTGTTTAGGTGCCTTACAACATACTGGTTGTCAGATTAGATCAGATAAGACCAAGTGGCACTCTGAAATCATCTCCTTTTACAGATTTGTCTGGGCTATAAAACACAGGGGGGGCATTCTATCTGGAGCCTGAACAAGCTGAAGTATTCTGCTTATTATGCTAGTGAAGTATCTGTCAACATCATTTGCAATGGGTTGTGCTGTAGGAAGACTCACATTGAGAGTCATATGGATTGTTTACCACTTCAAAGCCTAATGAGGCAGGATTCTGACATTAGAAGGTGATACACAAGTATGTGATGTCTGCATTCAATGACATCTCAAAGTTCATAGAAACACCTTCATCCCAAAACATGCAACAGATATTTTGAAGATGGTGGCTGTCATTATGCTCAGAAGTTACTGGAGGTTTCAGTTCTGTACTATCTACTGCATTCTTTTCCCAAGCTGCAAGACATGACTTTAAAGGCCCTTCCTGTGGGCATGATCAATTAGTGATGAAGACTGTTCAGTTCAACTTCCAAGATGGCTACACGTTGATCAACAGCTTGATTTTAGCTCCCCCAATGTGAAAACAGAAACTCAAAAGAGAAAACGAGTGGACTTATATTTCTGGATAAATTTCAATAAGTAGCTAGTAAGTGAACTACCTGGATGCCAGGAAAAAAGAAATACAAAGGACCTGAATGAAAATCAGATGCAAAAGGTGAGGAAAAACACTGACTGGGAAAAATATTGCAGCTCTTCAGCAAAAGCAGTGCAAACTCCAGACATGACTTCCAGTAACCTAGAGGAAAATATAAGACAATTGCACACAGACCTGATTAAAATAAGCAAAACACTAATCGAGTATGTCAACTCAGGTAAAACAAGGCTGGAAATTGGAAGAAGCTTTAAAAAGATATTCAGATGAGGTGATGATACTGCAGAAATCAGAGGCCAAATAAAGAAAAGGTTGACTGAATATGAGACTGTTCAAGAAGAGATGTTTAATAGAATTAGTGGACAGAGAACACAGGGGAAAACCTAAGATTTTCTGCTGTATCAGAGAAGCTGGAAGGAACAGACTGTATTAATTTTATGAAGGCACAAATAAGCAACTGGATTGGTATTCCACAGTAGGAATTGTTAAATGAAAAGGAATACAGTGTGTATGCTCCAAACATGGCCATAAGAAAACAACCTAGCCCTGACTCTGACAAAACTGTGGCAGAAGGACAACGTACTAAAACTGGCAGACAGTAGAGGGTCTGTGGAAAATGATTACTCACTGTATACCAGGCAGAAGAGAAGTAAATTTATTCTACTATTCAGGGAATGTTGAGAGCAGGCATGAGATTCAAACTGCTGTACCCAGCTATTTTCAAAATATTCTTTCCTGGAGGGACAAAAATCATTTTTTGATGTAGTACATGCCAAGGAGGAAATACAGAAAGTGAGCTGTGAAACAGAAGGAGATTCTGCTTCATGTTCTTCTAGTAATAAATAGCACAGGAAGACTGTGCCAGTGAAACATTTTCCAATGTTGCAGCTGAAAATGCTTGAGCCAGGGAAGAAGCACAAGAGTTAACTAGAAGAACTGACAGAACATTGGAAATGAAACAGAGACAGAATTTGGGAAACGGAGATGAACAGGAATAAAACCAGTAACTTGGAAATTGACAAATGTGGGATTGCAATAATTATATTTGTGAAACATGAAAGAACAAGAAAACATGGAAATCCTGGACTTTTTTACTTTGATAAATTTATAGGAGACTCTAAAGCATGTGCTCTACTTCATATCACTAATGTTTGGAAAAATACTTAGGAGAGGGGAAGAGGAGGGAGAAAGTTAACTGTACATAAAATATTTTTTTTCTTAAAAGCAATATTTTTATAAAGCATGATTTTCTTTGCAGGCTATAAAGTAAAGTTTTCTCAGTTACTTTTAAGTGTAATGGGGAAAATAATGTAAACGGGTGCTCCTTTTTTTTGCTTCTTCTTTCTCTTTGTTCAGTTTTAAGAAATGTAGGCACTGCAGTGTAAAAAAGAAAGAAAGAAACAAAGAAACAAAGAAAGAAGAGAAAGAAAAAAAGTCTGATCAAAAGAGAATGACAAAAATTGATATACTTTTTCTCATTCTTGCATAGGGGAATGACTGGAGTAAGACCCTTAACTCGATCTAGTAACAAGTTTTAAGAGAAGGCAAGTAAATGAAAAAGAACACTGAGTATTATTAAACTTTTTTTCTAGAAAATAAATGTATGCCCTTAGTAGCAACTTTGTATTTGGTCCTCATCTACAGGGAGACAATCTAATAAAGAGAAATGACTAGGAGATGATGTTTTCTGAAAGCATTCAAGTGTTTTCCTATCTGTGAGAGCTATAAAGATAAGATAAAACTAGAGAGCACTTAGTAGAAGAACAGGCTGTACCATACATTTTAGCATGGATAACATTTATTTAGGTTAACCCAAGTATGTGTGTAGTGGTCAGTCTGGGATATATGTTCCTATTAGGATAGTAAATCTTCAATATTTGAAAATGTGCATAGTTTTGTGTGTTACTATTAAGTTAATAGGTTTTAGGGGTTATTGGGGATGTGTTTGTTTTTTTTGTTTGAATGCTTTTAATAAAACAGTCCTTTACCTTGATTTCCAACATGTGGTCTGTTACTTGTGGCTTGGCCCCATGATTTACAATATAGACTATATTGTGTCTTGAAGTGCTATGTCCTATGATTTATCCAATCATGGTTTCATATTAGACCTTGACAATTATAAAAATACTGCCCTATCTCTCTGTAATCTTCTATTTATTGTCAGCTCATTCAGAAATCTGCTTACTTGAAGCTTGATTCCATACTACAGCTGTATTAAGTTCACAATGCATTCTAGTCCAATTTTCAGTGCAGGCATGGTACTAAGACAACCCATACCTGGGCAGTTATGGGTTTTCTAAAGGTGGGAGATGAGTGGCATTATTCTGTGTTGGTGCCCCTTGCTATCTGTTTACAATTTGATATAGTGCCCCATGAAATCTTACTAGACTGCCTGCAGTCTTAATGAGGCAAAAGCACTGTATTAAAAATTGATTGACTTCTACCATTTGGGACAAACTCAGCAGACTGTATCTGATTAAACACCTCATGTCCTTATTATGTTGCTGCCAGCTACCAACATAGTTCCATTTTATAGGTTCATAGGTAGGTACTAGGCTATTGGCCCTAGGGCCTATATAAGCCCAGCCAAATGGTACCCTGTCTTTTGCCACACAAGAAAGTTATTTTCCTGTGACCCTGTCAAGCAGAGCCACAGAAGTGATCCCTGGGGTGAATTTCCTAGCTCCCATCCAATCATCAATATTTTTCTTGACGAGTGCTAATGAGGAGCTTTGTTTGATGTAGATAGGTAGTTTGCTCCAGAGTATGAGAAGTCTATGAGATAGGAACCTATCCCTTCAGCATGTTCTGTTTATTGTGGTGACAAGGTTTAGGTCTCTAGAGCGTGTAGCTCAGAGGGACTGGGATTTCTTTAAGTGGAGCATGTCCAACAGCTCTAGGTTTGACATAGCTTTGTATGTTAGGTAGAGATCGCCTCTGGTTAGGCGATATGCGACAGAGTAAAGCTGGAGTTTTTTGAGACGGTCTGCATAGGGCATCTGTTTGAGGCCAGTAATCCTCTTTGTGAGGTATTTCTGTGGCCTTTCCAGTTGTTGTAGATGTCTTGTGAGGTACATACCAAAAGGGACTTTGTACTCCATAATGGGTCTAATGAGTGATGAGTAGAGGGGAACAATGACCTCTTTTTTCCTGGATGAGAAACCTTTTGAGCAATTTATTGTTCACTGTGTACACTTTTGAAGTGGAAGAACTCAATGGTGAAGAAGTCTTTAGTACAATTGCTATTCTAATGATAACTAACTTTAATTCTCCTTTGGAACATATCTACTTTACATACATTTGCTAAACGTCTAGAATACCTCCATGCTTGTATGACTACTAATCATCTAACTTTTAACATGTGCAAATAGTATTTCCCCCACATTAAGGGATTATAGCTGTCCTGCTTTTAAAACCAGTCATTATTTACAGTGGTGGTAATCTAGAAGAATCTAGAAGGTGTCCAATAGGAGAAAGAAACTGCTAAGAGCAGGATGGAATTGTTTCAAAACTGGAAACACTCCCTCCTCAACTTAAACAAGCAAATATGACTCCTAGTGAAGTCCTCCAATGCTAACAACGAATCCAAATTAGCTTCCCTATCTAAGGAGAAACACAAGGCATTCTTTAGTTACATCCGTAACCTGAAAGGTAAGGCCCAGATTTGCGCTGAACTCGTAGTTGGTGGTACTACATATAAAGAACCTGTAGAAATAGCAAACCTGCTGGTTGACAGGTTCAGTGAAAACTTCACTCCGCTGTCCCCACCACATATACCCCAAAGTATCCCAAACACCTGTCCCCTGCCTAGTATCTCTGAGGAGGAGGTCTTAAATGCCCTCTCCAAGTCCTCTAATGGATCAGACAACATCCCAGGCTGTGTTCTACATGGATTAAAACAGGAAATACCATCACCCTTGAGAATGCTTTTCACTCATAGCCAAAGCACTGGCTTCATCCCAATGGAATGGAAAACAGCTACCGTCATCCCTTTACACAAAGGGGGTGCATCCACAGAGCTCAGAAACTATAGATCCATTAGCCTGACCAACCTTATCTGCAAGGCCATGGAATTAATTGTCAGGGATCTTATTAACAAAGATATAGGAAATCTCCAAATGCTCAACTCCATCCAGTTTGGCTTTGTCAAGGGGAGATCATGCCTGTTAAACTTGGTGGACTTCTTTGAGACAGTCACCAAAGCCCTAGATGAGGGTAAATCTGTGTATACGGCCTACCTAGACTTTGCCAAAGTCTTTGACACAATCCCCTACTCAGGCATCATTGATAAACTCACCCAGCTGGGAATCAACCCATATATTGTCAGGTGGGTTGCAAACTGGCTCACTGATAGAACTCATACAGTCAAAATATGGGACTCCACCTCCTCCAGCAGACCCGTGACTGGTGGTGTTCCACAGAGATCACTTCTGGGACCCCTATTCTTCAGAATCTACTTCTCTGAAGTGCAGGCTAAAACTAAAGGACTATGGCTAATAAAGTTTGCTGATGACTGCAAACTGGGAGAGATCATTGAAAACCCTAACAATGTCAACATCCTGCATGAAGGTCTTACGCAGACCAATGACTAGTGCCAAAGTCATGGTCTTAAACTTAATGCAAAAAATGCATTATCATCCCCTTCCGCAAGGGTGATGTTCCTGCAAACTACCACATCAACAGTAATACCCTAATCACACAGTCAGTGGTGAGACATCTGGGCACATTGGTTGACAGCAACCTTAACTTCAAACACCATGCCTTCATGTTGGTAAGAAGGGTATTTTATATTGCTCATCTCATAAGGGCATTGCCTCCAGGAAAAAAATGTTATAACCCCCCCTGCACTCTTCCCTCATCAGGCCAATAATAGAGTAAAATGCTCCCTTTGGTATGTTCCTTTCCAAACACCTGCAGCAATTGGAGAGACCACAGAGGTTCTTTACAAAGAAAATTCAGGGTCTTTAAGATCTGTCTTATGCGGACAGATTGAAATCACTGTCACTTTACTCTGTGTCATACGGACTGATCAGAGATGACCTGTGCCTTGCATATAGAGCAATCTCTGACTCAGCTTTGATGGAAATGCTGCACATTTGCAAGTCAAATGGCAAATAGGTCACTCACTCAAAGGACCTTATCCTAGTATGTGACATCAACAAAGCTTGCTGGACAGACAGATTTGTCTCACAGAGGTTTCCCCACCTTTGGAACAATCTTCCTATTCATGTTAAAACAAAGCCTCTCACTGGCCCCATTTAAGCACAATTTGGACAACTGGATGAGTAACTGGAAATTCACCTCAGGGGCTCCACCTGTGTGCTCTTGGACAGGTGCAATAGGTGCTGATTTTTATTATCTGCTTGAACCAGATACCCTTGGGAACACGGGTTGAACTTGGCTAGGCTTGTAAGGGCCCTGGGGCTGTTAGCCTTGAAACCTGCTATGATCCAGTAGGTGTGAATACTAGAGATAGTATTGGAAACTAAACTGCCAGTTACGGACCTACTTTAAAATATTTTCTCACCTCAGAACACCTGTGTGTGTTTCCTCGTGCCCTGGTATCTTCCTGTCTTGATTACTGTAACCCCTGTATGCAGGGCCTTCCTAACAAAGACTAAAACAAGTAGAGCTGCTGCAGAGCTCTACAGTATGCATTCTTACAGGCACCTCAGATTACCTTCATATGACCCTGGTTGTGTGCAGCCTGCACTTGCTGACACCAGTTCATCTTCTAGTAGTTTTAAGGTTCCAGTGTAAGTTTATTTAGCCAAATATAAGTTGGATACCCCTATCTTTTAGAGCTATTTGTCCCTTACATTTCCACTAGGCCTGTCTCACTTATGGAATAAAACAGGAGAGCCCTGACTCTGGCTTATGCTACCCAAGTTCAATTAGCGGCTTGAGTGCTTAATGGTGAAGCAGGAAGGATGGGCCTGCCTATCCTGGGGAGTTGGGAGTGTACTGGACATCTCTCTAGTGAAAATTAGATAGAGAGCAGAATTCAGAGAGATGACACTGTGCTAGTGGGCAGGAGGGTAGAGTAGCTGTCACCAACATATGGCCCAGGGTAAGGACATGTACTCAGTTTCACTTCCCACTGCTCATCCAGCACCATGCTGACATCGGCATCTAGAAAAAGGGACTTAGGTCTACAGAATACCTTAAAATCTGCAGTCTGACAGCTCCTTATTTGTCCATGTTCCATTCCCGGTGCTAGGTGCCTCACACCTTAAAACCTGCACATGTGCATTGAAGCACCCCATGCAAATGGGATCTTTGAATAAGGAGACCATACTGAAAGATGCCAAAGTTTTGGTAACTAAGATCAGGAACCACAGGGGCAAGCCAAAGTGGAAGCCTGCAGTCATAGGCAGCAGACAAAAAAAAAAGAACTGCTAAACATTTGCATTTTCCTTGGCTGGAGTTGCTGGAGGTTTAAAGAGTGACCCTGGATAAATCAGGCACTTGTTCAATTAGCCATCAGGCTAATGTATGTGTCTCTGGATCCACCCAACCATTGCCAGCTTTGAAAGTTCCCTAAAGCCTCATATTTTTGTTAGGCATATGGTGCATCTGTAACATTATTTTATCCCACCAACTCATTACTGTGCAGTCTATCATTTGTATTTAATACGTGCTACATGCTTTCATTATTTATTGTGATTGCGCTTTGTTACATGAACATTGAACTTAGACATAAATATGTCAATCAAAAGGACATTCCATGGTGGGTGTCTGCGTGCATTACATGACTCTTGATACATTCATTGAGGTAAACAAAATGACACCTTCTGACCATCTCTGCTTTTCTATCACTGTAATGACTGGTCCAAGCCTGGGATTGTCAGGTAAGGAGAAAGAAGAACATGCTTCTTTATCATCACTATCAGTGCTGTTAGATATGTTGTTGTATGACAGTTCAACAAAGTATGCCTCCTGCTTTCCTTGAATGTTTGGTGGGTGGACCTTCAGAGTTCAAGGACATGGTTCTTTTTATCCCTGGGTGAGTGAAATACAGGATGTCATCAGCTATCTGGGACCTGGCAAGTGAGATAAGATCGTCTTGGGCTGGGACTGAAGCTGTTCTATTAGCTGAGAGGTCTGGTGACTAGTGAAAGGAAGCAGTAAGAAAACAGCACCATCTTTGGTTATGGCCAAGGGCTAAGCACAATTAACTTGCTTGATCCAGGACTCACACAAAGCCATGAAGGATAACTGAAAAACTGGAACACTAGTGGTAGTCATAGAGCTGTATCTATTAAAAGTACGTAACTTCCAATATTTAATACCCCCAGTATGGCTGAAGAAGAAACCAGTTTTGGATTTTCATGATTTAAAAAAGGGATGTCTAAAGAGCCAGTACCAGAGGGGTAAGCATAAGGTCACCTGATTTTTAACATGTCCAAACAGTATTTTCCCCACATTAAAGGATTATAGCTGCCCATATTTAAAACCAGACATTATTTACAGTGGATGAGCAACTTGGAGTTACCTAAGGATATGAGCCAGTGCCTGCTGGAGAGATGTCAGTTAACTCTGAGGCAAGGATGAGTAAATTTGGGTAGCCAGTACACTTTATACCAGACTAACAAACTATTACTATGGTGTCAGGAGGCCTAACACCAGATATCAAAACTGTGGAGTTGGGGCCTGCATTAGAAAATCCTGATAAAAGGGCACTTGCTGTCTGGGAGAAGCCTGTATTGGGTATGCTAGGAAGTATTGTCAAGAAGCAGCAGCTGATGGTCACAGGAATTTCAGACACCCCAACAGCATCTTGTGATCAGTCTGGCAGGAAGTCAGTTCCTTTATTCTGGAGTTTACCTCAGAAGAAGTGGAAGAACAAAAAACACAGCTGGGCTTTCTTCCCTAAAGAGGGACTTCATCAGAACAACATTTTGTTCTGATGAAGTCCCTCTTTAGGAAGAAAACGCTTAACCTGTGTGTTTGTAATAAACTGTTATTGGATACATCTGTGGTGTGGAGTGGAGTATTGCTTTGTGGACTATAAACTTTAAAAATTCCCTGCAGACCACTCTATCAGAAATACTGGCTTACCAAATTGGTGTAACTAAGTAAATGATTTTTTGGGCTATGATACAGAATCAAAATTGTCTAGACACAGTAAAGCCTTGCTGAGTTTAATTATGGTGGTTGCCAAAAAAGCAGTTCCTATAAAATGGAAATCAAAGTCTAAACCAAATGTACTTGAAGTAGTGAATATTGTAACAAAGACAAAATAACTGGAAGTGGGATCTTCAGAAAAGGGCAGGAGCAAATTACATAGAAAAAATGGGAATTGTGGTAACAATACATGCAGAATAATGTCTTGGAGTAGGAATAAAGTTTAAGGGAAGGTATGAATTGAATGAGCTACGTAATGTTTGAATGACAATGCCTGTATAGAAGATTATATGTGATGTATAATGTTTGCAACTCAAAATATGTCAATATGGTTTGTTTTATTTATATAAATGTACGATTGTCTATGCCATGAGTGATAATTTAATAAAGAGATGTTTGATGTTTAAAAAAAAATTCCTGTCCATAATAAAAAAATATTTTTCTCAACTAACCCAGCTATAAAGTTGAAAATAATGGTGAAAATATTTCTGATAAATTTAGACAGTCATAATCTCTTTATCATGGGGTATAGTAATGTAAAGAGACTGCATATCAAAGCAGCACATACAGGTAGTTCAGCACATACAGGTAGTTTGCTCCAAGATTGTCAATCAGTTTATAAAAAATCCCTTGTATCTTTAATACTTGCAGGTATCAAGTTCAATTACTGGTTTCAAACATAACTCAAGGAATTCAGATAGGGGTGCAGTTAATGATCATCTCCCAGAAACAATCCATCAGCCAGGGACAGGTCTTATTTGTTTGTGCATCTTAGGTAATTGGAAGGAAAACTGATGATCTCAATCACTCACTATAAGTTGTACACTAGTGGCTTCAATAATAACCCTGCTAGAAACAGCCTGTGTTACAACTTGATCTAGAACAATCTTGATATGCAGAGTAAGATTCAGAATAATTGTTGTATAAAACCTATCCAAAGCTAATTGTAGCTATGGCTCCTGCTCATTTTCATCCCATCTCCAAACTACTATACCCTCAACCGTTATCTGCCTGAAAAATAATGATGCTATCATTTTTTAATTAATTAATAGCTTTTCTTTCCTCATAGGAAATAATTTGATAATAACCCCTCAAGACTGTGGTTTGATTATTAAAGAAGCTCTGAAGGACCTGTTGTTCAATGGCTCTTATTGCAGCGTGGTATGGAGGTGTGAAGCAGGATTTTTCAAATTTAAATTTGGAAATATTGGTGGTGCACAGGGAACTGCCATCAGTCTTTTGTGGGTGTTGCGAAAAAAAAACAATAAGTTAAGTAACAGAGAAAACTAAAATTGTTAATAACATAGCTAGGTACAATAGAAAGAGCAGGAATAAATTAATCTTTTATTCATTATTTAAAGTAACATTTTCAAATTCTTTTATATTTGTTGTTTTGCTGACAGAACTCTCATTCTGTTTTCTGGCATTATGTTTATTTATGCCCTGTATTCTTTTAGTGAGGAACCTCTGTGGACATTCAAATTGTTGAATATGCCTGGTTAGGCACATACTAAAGGCAACATTGTATGCAATGATCAGTCTGATGAATGCTGAATACAGTGGAACAATGGCCACTTTGGACTTAGATGCCATACTTTTGTTTATAAGTAGCACAACATAGAATGATTTTGTTCATTTATAGGTATGTGACGGTCAAAGGCTAGATTACTGTCTGTATGCATCCCCAACTCACTGACTACTGTGTAGAATTTTAGGGGTGTGTTGTCAATATGATAGTTACTAGGAGTGGCTGACTTCCTGAAGGATACTATTATCCATTTCTTGTCATTTAGCGTTAGGCCATGGTTCTGGCACCACTTGTTTGTCTGTGTCAGCTCTTCTTGCAGAACCTTAGTGTTAGTGGGGGATTCTATGACTGATCCTAATTTACAACTGTCTGCAAATTTGGTCAGCCAGAGGCCCTTGACATTGGTCTTGACTTCAGGGAAGTAGATGTTGAAAATGAGAAGTCCCATGACCTATTCCTGGGGTGACACCACTGGTGACTGGCCTCTTTGTAAAGGTGAACTCCCCAATTCTAACTTCCTGGGCCCTGTTTGTGAGACAGATGGCAATTCACTGGGTAACATAAGGGTTTATAAGTAACTTCTTGAGTTCATCAACAATGTCTGAGTAGGGTATTGTGTCAAATTCCTCAGCCAGGTCAAGGTAGGCAATGTGAACAACTTTGCCCTCATCCATTGCTTTGGTGACCTTCTCAAAGAAGTCCACCAGGTTGAGTAGGCATGATCTGCCCTTGATGAAATCAAACTGGGTTGGGTCCAGTGTCTGGAGATTTACTATATCATTACTAATCATTTCCATACTAATTATTTCCATGGCTTTGCATATGAGACTAGTGAGACTCATGTTGTTTCCAGGGTCTGTAGATGAACTGCCTTTATGCAGAGGAAATGACAGTTACTGTTCTCTATTCTTTAGGCACAAAGCCTGTTTGGAGGCTACAGTTAAGTAGTGATTCCAGATGGCAAGATAGGTCATATGTTCCATGCTATTTTAGAAGGTAGTCTGGTATATTTTGGGGGTCCATCAATTAAGTGTTCTTGGCCTTAAAGCATTAAGAACCTATTCCCTTGTGATAATAGGGGGAAGTTATATTTGATGGCATTTCCTGAGGGGAGGCTGATGGAGAGAAAAGGGCAAAGTTACAGCTGAATTTGTCTGCCAATAGATTTGCTATCTTCTGGCTCAGTATAGGTGGCTCCATTGATAATGAGCACTGTACACAATTGTGTATTGCCTTTGAGGTTGCAGACATTTCTAAAGATTGAGCATTATTGCTCAGGCTAGGTAACAAATCATCATAATATTCTGTTAAGCACCCCAAAAATATTTTTGAAGCAATGTGCTGTATGGACTGCCATTTTTTGATGAAAACAAGATTATCCAGGACTACCCCAGTTTCATGAGTACCCTAAGACCTCGGAGGTGAGGGCAGGGGTGTATTCAAATCATGCTTAATGTAACTTTTTATTGTCTTACTGTGCCACAATTGAACTAACATTTTTGGTATCAACAAGGGTTGCAAAACCTGATGAATCATTTCTTTGCAAGTGGAACCAGAAGGAACCACCGTGGTAGGGGAGATGTTCTCCCAATTATGTATAGTGTTTCTTTAGTCACAAAAATGTCATTGTTAGCCAAAAGTCCTACCGCATATTGATCCATCTCATTCAGGAAAATAACATTTTACTTGCACCTTCAAATGTTTCTAAATTTCTATAGATTTCTGCACAAACTCCAACATCCCACAAAACAATAAATCTAAAAGAAAAAATGCATGGAGATAACAAGTGCATAGTCGGAACAAATAAGCTCAAAATGTGAAACCAGCACCAGATATTTAAATGGCTGCCTTTATTTCTTCAAACTAGATCCACAGACCATAATTTCACCTTGAACAGATTTAGCAATCCTTATTTCTGCAGGCAAATGTGACCTAACAGATATTGTCAAGTTAACAGTTTGTCTTGTTGCAAAATATAAAAGGAAAATAGTAAACGTAAGTTTCTAAATATCAAAATGGCTCAAAGACTCTGACAACAAAGACAATTCCAATGGTGATTTAGGTGGAGAATCTTCATTTAATAAAAAAAGGTACCTACTCCTTTGGGTCAAGAAACAGAGAAGGAGCAGGCAAAAGTTTCAAGGTCAACAAAACATTGCTTCTATGAAGAGAAGGGACATTATTGAAATGTAAACTACCTCATTGTAAATGTTTCCTCTAATACTGGTAAATGTTCTATGTTTCTAAAAGTCACACTGTACTTGAATTAAAAAAATTCAGCAGACTGCTGAACTTGGAATATTGCCATATGAATAAAAGTAATGTTTGTGAGGCAGACAGTTGAGATGTAGTACCATTTAAGTTGAAAAGAATCTGATTTTCAGCCTACATATATTAGTAAGATAAAGCCATTTGAAAAAAAAAGAATTACAAGGATGCTGCATGAAAATCCTGATAACATTTTCAGACCTTTACCATTTTGTAGTAATATGACTAGGCAAGAAAGAACATTACTGCAAGTATTAAAAAATTCATCAATGTGTTTGTTGTGAAGACAAAGGTAGGGGTTGCTATAGTTTGGGATAAATCATTGTACCAAGCTGTATCAAGCTATCTTTGCCCTCCATTCAAGTTTTAAAGTGAAATAGATAAATTATTGGAATACTTGGTTGTACAATCACTAATTACAACTGAACATAAAGAAAGAATAGTTGTGTAAAATCTTACTATAACCATAAATGTCCTTCTCTTCTATATGCTGCAGTATTCATAACATGAGGGAGTCAGCCCCCCGCTGACTTGTACGTCCGGCCAGTATACAAAAGTCTAATGCTACTTTGAGGTACGTGAGATGGCCATAAAGAGACGTCAGCTGTAAATTGGACATCATAGGTAGGTACTAGGCTGTTGGCCCTAAGGCCTATATAAGCCTAGCCAAATGGTACCCTGGTGTTCACCACCCAAGAAAATTATTTTCTTGTGCCCCTGTCAAGCAGAGCCACAGAAGTGATCCCCGGGGTGAATTTCCTATCTCTCATCCAATCATCAAGATTTTTCCTGAAGAGTGCTAATGAGGAGATTTGTTTGATATAGATAGGTAGTTTTTTCCAGAGTATGGGAAGTCTCTGGGACAGGAATCTATCCCTCCAGCATGTTCTGTTTATTGTGATGACAAGGTTTAGGTTCCTAGAGCGTGTAGCTCGGAGGGATTGGGATTTCATTAAGTGGAGCATGTCCAACAGCTCTGTATGTTAGGCAGAGATCGCCTCTGAGTAGGCGATATGCGACGGAGTAAAGCTGGATTTTTTTTTAGATGGTCTGCGTAGGGCATCTGTTTGAGGCCGGTAATCCTCTTTGTGAGGTATTTCTGTGGCCTTTCCACTTGTCAGCACATACCAACCTCAGAACTGAATGCCGCAAAAGTACCAGTCTGATCTTAGGTGAGAAAAAACATGCCACCAGGGGCCAGGTAAGCATCAGGGGGAAGGTGGGGAGGGGTAAGTAATACTGCAACATATGACAGAGAACAACTATGGTTATGGTAAAATTTTACACAATTATTGTATGTCCTTCTACTCATATGCTGCAGTATTCATAACATGAGGGAGAGTGCCAAAGCTCATGCAGAGGAAGAATTGGGTGGAGCAGGAGAAGTATTTTCCACAAAACCATGCAGAATAGCTCTGGCAAACCCAGCCCTGGACCTGGAGCTGTCATCTAATTTATAATGTTTAGTGAATGTATAAACAGAAGACCAGGTAGCTGCTTCCAGGATAGAACAAGTGTCCAAGCCTTTAAAGAAGGCTCCAGAGAAACACACTGCCCTAGTGTAATGTGCTAAATAACAGAAAGAAATAGCTTTAGAAATCCAAGAGGAGATAGTCTGCTTGGAAACAGGTTGAACCAGGGCCCTATGGTGATAAAAAACATACAGGTATTCAGATTTACGGATAGGATTGGTTTTGTTCAGGTAGTATACAAGTTGCTGTGCATATCTAAAATATGTAGAATCTTCTCACTGGAGGACTGGGGGGAAGGAAATAAAAGTTGGAAGGTTGATAGACTGATTGAGAGATAACTCATTAACCACCTTGGGCATAAAGGAGGGGTTAATGCGTAAGGAGACTCTATCTTTGTGGAAAGATAGGTGTGGGAGGTTGGCATAATGGTTAAGGTGTTTATCTTACAGACACAAGGTACAGGGTTTGATTCTCACATGGGGTAATTGGATAGGCTTACAATGGCCCACAAGGGCAGATAGTGTAGTACTAATCTATGAACCTATGAACCTAAGACTGTGAAGGGGGAGGTAAGACAGAGCTTGTAACTCAGAAACCCTTCTGGCAGAAGTAATTGCCACAAGAAGAACAGTTTTTGAGATGCAATATTGTAGAGAGGAGGAACTTGCTGGCTCAAATGGGGCCAGGGTAAGTTTCTCCAAATCAAAATTTAGATCCCAAGGAAGAGGGACTGATTTCCTTAGTGGGCTGATGTGAAGGACACCTTGTAAGAACAGTTTAATTTCCAACCTAGAAGCTAAAGATGGGGATAAAGGTAGACATGCAGAAACAGCAGAGAGATGGGCTTTAACTGAAGAACAGGACAGCCCACCCTTCATCAATTCACACAGATAGGACAAAACCACTGGGACATCCACTAACAGTGGTTGCAAATCCTTTTTGAGACACCAGATGGAAAACCTCTTCCATTCTCAAATGCAGGATTTCCTAGTAGTG
This sequence comes from Protopterus annectens, assembly GCF_019279795.1. Taxonomy (NCBI): domain Eukaryota; kingdom Metazoa; phylum Chordata; order Ceratodontiformes; family Protopteridae; genus Protopterus; species Protopterus annectens. The sequence goes on along the minus strand of NC_056735.1, from coordinate 1,308,667,173 downwards.
GGTTTTCTGGCCTCCTGTAGAACTTGAAGCATGTCCTCTGAGAAAAGGTGTCTGAATGGAATTAAAACCCTATCAACCACAAGGTCAGGTTTAGACTTGTCATCTGTGGATGTACTAGAGTTCCCTTGTCCTGTGTGAGTAGGTCCATCCTGTGGAGTAACTTGTGGTGATGGACCTTGGCTAAATGCAGGATGATAGGGAACCACTGCCATCTTGGCCAAAAGGGGGTCACAACAAGATTTTTGGTTGTTCTCGCTAGATTTTCAGCAGGACCTTTTAGAGAAGTTGAAGAGGGGAATGCATACACAAACATCCCCCTCCAAGAAAAGGATAGAGCGTCCACCTTCCATGCCACTGTATGTGAGATCCTGGTACAAAATTTGAGAAGTTGTCTGTTCATGAGGGAGGCAAAAAGATCTGAGGTAAACCCCACTGATAGACCAGGTCCAGAACACATCCCTCTGGAACATCCATTCACAGGATTGAATCATGGACCTGCTGAGTGTGCCTGCCACAACATTCTGAGTTGAGGGAATGTAGACAGCCTGAAGAAACTTGACTCTGCAAGGCTAGCTCCCAGCTCTGTAAAGCCAGTCTGCATAGGATATAAGACTTTGCCCCCCCTGTTTGTTGACATACCAGAGGACCATGGTGTTGTCTGTGAACCACGATAGGACCCGTGGGGAAAGCGCAGGCTTAAAGATTCAGAGGGTAAAAAATCAAGGTCCTCATTTCCTTTATGTTGATGTGCTCCTTTGTTTGGGTTGGAGTCCAGACATCTCTGACCTTCCAGGATTCCAGTGTTGCACCCCATCCTACATCTGCACCATCTGTGTACAGCCCCTAAGTGGGAAAAGGTGGTTGTAAGGGTAGGCCTGGATTCCTTGCAACATGAAGTATCCACCACTCTAACTCCCTTTTCAAGCAGGGTAGGAGTGGGATAGCAAAGTCCAGTGGCTGGGAGTGTTGCATCCAAACTGTCCTCAGGAACCACTGGAATTTTCTCATGTGCAACTTCCTAAAGGAAACCTGGAAATTGTTGAGGCCATGAAATCCAGGAGGTGTAGAAAGTCCCTTGGAGTCAGAGATTGAAGGGGCAAGATGTCCTGGAAACAGGAGGTAAGGGACAGGACCTTTTCTGGAGGTAAGGAGGCTAGCATCCAGTCTGTTTGAATCTTGCAGCCAAGAAAAACATGGTCTTGGGAAGGAGTCAGAGTAGATTTCTGATAGCTTATTGTGAAATCTAGACTCTCAAGGAGAGACATCATGAAAGAGAGATTCTCCTGCAGGATGTCTGGGGATGGGGCTTGGATAAGAAGATCATCTAGATAAGGGAAAAATCCATATACCCTGTAGTCTGAAGTAGGCTATGACAGGAGCTAAGCATTTTGTGAAGACCCTCAGTGCCATAGACAGACCAAAGGGCAAAGCACAGAACTGAAAATGTGAGGAAGCAACAGAAAAGTTAAGAAATTTCCTAAATCAGAGGTGAATGGGGATATGAAGGTAGGCATCTTTGATGTCTAATGACACCATAAAGGCCTGGGAAAGTGTGAGTGGGAGAAGGGTGGGTAAAGTCAGCATATGAAAAGTGGGGAGTTCCAGAAAGGTATTTAGATGGGAAAGGTCTAGAACAGGCCTTCAGCAGCTATCCTTCCTGGGAACCAGAAACATCCCGGAGTAAAATCCTTTTCCCGTTTGAGATTGTGGGACTTCCTGAATAGTGCCTTGAGAGAGAAGGCTGGATATGACCTGGGGAAAGAATTTCAGTTGTTCTTTCAGTAGTTGTGGGATGCCCCTGAAGGAGGGAAGAGTTTCCCACACAATAAAATATCCTTGTTGGATTATGGAAAGGACCCAAGAGTCCTGGGTTATCTGATTCCAAGAAGGGAGAGAGAGAGACAAAGAGACAAAAGAGTAAAAGAGCCTGGAGGTGAGTAGTCACAGACTACCATGCTTAGCCTGAAAGGGCTGTTTCTGAGGGGGAGTAGAGGATGTAGACTTTGAAGGGATTTGTTTCCTGGAATACCTCTTGGCTTTTGTAGATGGTGGCCTAGCTGGTCTTCTGACAAAAGTAGTTTTCATAGGGTAATTCCTCTTGAAGCAGGGGACAGGGGAAACAAAGATATGTTTTAGATCCTAGAGTTCCTTCCCCTTTTCTTGAAGAGATTTAAATGGTTCTGCAGCCAAGTTTCCAAACAAGGCTTTGTTGTCCAGAGGGGCATCCATTATCTTGGCATTAATGTCATCAGGCAAAGTTTGAAGCATGAGCCATGAATACCTCCTCAGAACAGATCCAGATGGAGCTGCCCTGGCTGAGGTCTCCACAGCATCATAACTGCACTTGATGGAGTGCCTTATAACCTGGGCAGAAGAATTGAGAATGGAGGAGAGCTTAGCCTTGGTGGGGGAATCAGGGAGCGCAGAAAGGAGCTTTCCTGCATCTGATAAGAGCACTAGGGAATATCTGGCCATATGAGTTTGAAAATTAATTGCTCTGAAGGCCAAAGTAGCAAAGGTGTATACTTTTTTCCCTTATTTCTCCGTGTCTTTGCTCTCCTTATCTGAGGGAAGCAAGGAGGTAGAAGGCAATAATTTGGATGCCTTGTCTGCAGAAACTGATATGGTAGTTGGGTCTGCAAAGGGGGCTTTGAAGAGGAATTATGAGTCCTTAGGCACCTTATAAAATCTCTCTGGGTGCTTGGGAGGTAAAGGCTAGGAGTCTGGGCATTTAGAAGCAGTTGTAAAGGCATCTAAGAAGGCCAGTAAGACAGTGGGAATGGCAGATGGAAAAGGTGAGTCCATCTGAAGGAGGTCATAGTACCTCTTTTGTATGTCAGACACTTGGCAACAGTCACATTTGAAGAATTATTTCATCTTCAGAATAGTTTCCCCAAAAGAAATATCATCTCCAGGGGAATGTGTACCATTAGATTCCAATTCTGGTGAGGTATAACCCAAAGTGTAAGAAATTTGGGTTGAATAAGCAGGGATTCATCTCCTGATGATTCCTCATCATTTGAGAAGATATCATCAGAGGTCCTCTTTAAGGGAGTGGAGGGAGGAAAGGCAGGAGAAGTGAAAGAAGGAGCTGAGGTCTGATATAGAGCCATAAAGGCATTCAATAGGCCTTGGGAGAAGGCCTGCCAATCCAGTGTTTGATCCTGGGGAACCAGGGAAACATGCTTCACCTTGACTTTTTTTCTTTTTAGGAGCTTCCATGTGGTGGAAGGTGGATGGGCCAGATGTCAGCCTGCACTCCACGATGTCCATAGGGACATCCTCCTGTGACATGATTTGGGAGATGCCACATGGGCCTTAAGTAATTACAAGCCATGGTTCCCTCCCTACGCCCAAGTTGGATGCCTGCAATTCCCTCACAGATGTGCTGCTAGGGTCCTTCACGGCTTCCACTCTGGTACCCATTGAAGGGACATCTGCAAACTCTGGGACAGCCTCTGGGCCCACATAGGCCTCTGGAGGGATGCCCAGAAGAGAGGGAGCAGCAGGAAGATCAAGCTAAGACTTCTTGGCCTTTTTAGGTTGCGCTCATCTAAAGGCTCTGACCTTGTCTTAAAATCACACGCTAAACTCTTAAGGCACTAATTCTCAAGATATAATTTTAGGGAAGCTAGACGGCTGCAAAGGGATTTGGGGATAAAGGCCTTACAGGTAGCACAGGTGGTATGGTCGTGGTCTGGACCTAAGCAAAATAAGCAGAGATCATGTGAATCCTTATATGGAATCTGCCTTCCACACTGACACTTGCTCTTCCTAGTTGACATGTAATAATAGCACAAAACAGTAGCCAAATTTTAAATAAAAAAACCCAAACAGGGTACTTACCTGAACCAAAGTTCATGATTTATCTGGCGAGTGACAATTGGAACAGGCGATCTGACAGGTGGCAGAAAAGTTCTGAGGTTGATATGTGCTGATCTCTACTTTATACCCGATATTTCTTTATGGCTGATGTATGCTAGCTGATATGTGGCATCGCACATACCTCACAGTAGCATTAGACTTTTGGATACTGTCCAGATGTATGAGTCAGCCGGGGGTGGACTCTCTCATGTTATGAATACTACAGCATATGAATAGAAGGACTTCAACTGATAGTAACCGATCCCAAACCTCAATATTTTTGTTTCCTAAAAAAAATATAACTTACCCCAAGGGACACCCATTGTTTCTGGGCATAGGTTCTCTTACAGAACCTATATGTTATTACCCGGAAGAATGTATGAGACCCTTGTTACCTTTAGTTAAGGCACAGCTTAAAGATACCACAGATGTTAATTAAATTAGAACAAGGCTATTATTTATGTATATTAGATGTCAGTTCTCTCTACATGTCTATTCTACATGAATATAACTTACGAGTATTGAGATTCTGGTTAGAGAAAGCTGTTATTCACACATTTGAATTTAATGATTTTGTGGTGCAATTAACAGAGATTGCTTTAACAAAGAATGCTTTTTTCTTATGGCAATCAGAAATATCTCAAGTTAAAAAGTACAACAATAGGGGCAGAATTTGTGTATTTCTATTGCAGACTTGTTTATGGGGTATTTAGAGGAAATTTACATGTTAGACAATGGGGTCAATGTATTTTCTCATGTGATGGTGCATTGCTTAAGGTTTTTGGATGACTGTTGGTGGTGTGGAAAAGAAATGTTAGATCTAACTTATATTCATAATTTTTTTATGCAAATGCATCTGAAATTTATTTTACTCTGAAAGCTGATTTATTCTCAATGGATTTTCTGGATGTGGAGATCACAAAACATTGATGGGTCTATGACAAACACTGTCCACAGGAAGCAGTTTTCAAAAAAAAAAATCCTTCTTGCCCTATAATAGCAGGCATCCTGAACATATAAAGAGGTCTGCGCCTACATCTCAGTTTATGTGAATAAGGAAGATTTGCAATGATGAATTTTAGTATGAATGACAATCAAAGCAACTTTTGTATTACAAGTTTGAAACCACCTTGTACAGGTGTTCTTATGTTTTGTACAGAAAATGGGATAAACATTTTTAAAATTCAAGAAATGATCAAAAAACATTGGGCTATATTACTGATGGATACCACAAAAGCCTCAATACTTCCAGAGAGATACTTATTTAGTTATAAGAAAGTTCAAAACTTGGGGCAAAGTTTATTTTCTTTTAAACATCCTAGTAAGAAGGATGCAAATGGGTCATTACTGATGGGTTGTTATAGATGTGGACAGAGTTTACAATGAAAACATTCTTTACAATTTATAAAATTTTCCACCAAAAATGCCAAAACATTTTTTTAATTCAACATATAATTACTTGTTTATTAAAATGGGTCATTTCCCCTTGTAGAATGTGTCTGTGGCAGTTTTTATATTGGTCAGATGACCAAGCATTTGAAAGACATAATTTGCATCTCAGTGATTTGAGATGCAAGTGGGAAATAGGTGGTATTTTTAAGCATTTCAAAGAATATCCAGTAACTTTTATTTGTCTTTACTGAAATAGATGAAATAGTTCAGGGCTGAAAGAGTAAACTCTTCAATGTCAGGATCTTCTGAACATTAAAGAGAAACACTGGATTCTAAAGTACAGGGGCTCTTGTTAGACCTGGTTTAAATGAACAAATGTAAACTAGATGGCAGTATGCTAACTCTGGATGGCAATTATCTGATTGGTGGAATGTCATAGTACCTCTTTATTTATTGACTTACTACATTTGTACATTTGTTTAATGGGAAAGTCTTTCTGGGATAAAACCCCTTTTCAGCGAGGTCTGGAGAGAAAATCTCAATCAATTACATTAAATCAAGTTTCAAAACATTTTATAACACAAAAGATAAAAAAAATAACTCCAGTAAAATGTAGATTAATGTAAAGTTTCAGCAATTACATTTCAAGTTGCAAAGAATTTTATAATACAACAGAGAAATCACTGACTGTACATAATATGTAGTAGTAGTTGCATCTATTGCCCGCGGTAGTGGTGCTGCAGTAGCGTTGTCGCCTCACAGCAAGACGTTGTCCCGTTCGATTCTCAGCTAGAGCGTCTTCTGTGTGGAGGCATGCATGAATGAGCGTGCCTTCATTGAAGGTTGTGCATCAGGGCTGGTAACTCGGCATGTAAAAATCCACTACCAAGCATTAGCGGACCGGAGTTCCGCTGTGGCAACCCCTAACTGGGATAAGCCGAAAGACACAACAACAACAACAGTAGTTGCATCTATTGCAGGACATAAAACATAGTAATAGTTGAAATAATGCCAGAAGGATACTAACCACTCATTAAAAGTGGAAGTAGATCATCTATAAATATCTCATAAGAATAGCTTAATGAATAGTTGATAATTAGAAGTTAACCTGGGGAGGTAAAATAATACAGCCAAGAGATCAGTAGACATTGCCTTACCTGAATTTTGAAGGATTTTAAATAATCTGTTTCAGAGGGAGGGGGAAGAGAATTACAGAGTTTTGAGATATACATTCAGTACAGTGAGTCTCCTGCTGCTTTATTTGATTTGGCTACAGTAAGTTGGTGCTTGCCTGTTGATCCTAGGGATCTATTTGGGGAGTAGGGTGACAGAGTGCCTATCAAAGATGGCCAATTATCTGGCTTATGAATGTTCTTATGGCTGGTTAATAACTGAAAGAAAGTAAGGTGCTGAGTAAGAACTAAACATTTGTTAGTCTGGAGGCTATAAAGTGGTATGTTCTGTGCAAAAAATGGTGCAAATTTGACTACTTTATTATAACATTGCTCCAGTTTATTTCTTTGGACAGATTGTAGGTTAGTGAGGATGGGTGAAGCATACAGGATTGCTGAGAGGAGTTTCATTGCTGCAATGTGTTTATCTGTACTGTCTGTTAGATATGGCTTGATCTTATATAGGCAGTTCAGTTTTAGTGATTTTTTTTTCATAATAGGTTTGTGTGTTATTCACTTTTTAAGTTTTCATCTGTGATTACTATAAGCAGTTTAGTTTGGTTTGTCAGTTTTATTTTTGTTTTATCTGCTGATGTAATATTAAAATATAGCATTTAAATATTGTGGGCTAAATAAAAAGAAATTATGTACTCACCATAACGTTCCATGTTTGTTGTCCTTGATCTCGTCTTCCTTTTTGCTGTTTGGGTTCGGAGCCGATCCTCGTCTCCAATTCGGCTGTATACTACAGCTCGAGAGCTTTTACTTGCTCAAGACTAGCCCCTATCCCAGCATGCCTAGTGCTAGTTACTCAGATCTCATTTGTGATAACTCAGTACTAGACCATACAGTTAGAAAAGGTATACTCTGTTTTATATATCAGAGGACACCTACGTATAAAGGTGTAAACCATCCACAAGAGTAAGAAGGGGAGACTAGGACTAACCAAAAGGTATGGTAAAAGGGAAACTCAGCCAGTATAGCCAATAAAAAACAAGGAATTCCTCTCTATGGTCCAGGAAGGGGAAAGAGAGTGGGACACAAGAAGGAAGGCAAGATCAAGGACAACAAACATGGAACGTTATGGTGAGTACATAACTTCTTTATGTTATGTTGTCCATATCTCGCCTTCATTCTTGCTGTTTGGGACAGTGTCCCCAGCACCTGATTCTTGGGTGGCTCACTAGAAAAAACTCTTCAGGACCGTGGAGCCAAAGGGTGCCCTGTTCCGGGAGGACACGTCTACTTTGTAATGAGTGATAAAGGTATGAGAATTAGCCCATGTAGCTGCCACACAGATCGAATCCAAAGGCAGTCTGGCTTGAAAAGCAATAGAGGTAGCCAAGGCCCTTGTTGAGTGTCCTTTAATTTTCCCTGGAAGTTTTTGTTTTCGCAAATTGTAGACATGTTTTACAGTGTCTGACAGCCACTTAGATAAAGTCACCTTTGAGACTGCACAACCTTTTTTATTGTCCACAAAGGATATGAACAACTGGTCAGATTTTCTAAAGTCCTTGGTCCTGTGTAAACAGAAACTTAACTGTCAATGAACATCCAATTGATGAAGCTTATACTCTGCCTTGTTGCCATGATTGGGGAAGAAAACAGGAAGGTCTATGGATTGATTCAAATTGTAGTCAGAACATACCTTGGGGAAGAAAGAGGGGTTGGTTCTGAGAGAAACCCAATCTTTATGGAAAATCAAGTATGGGGAATGAATAGATAAGGTCTGTAATTCTGAAACCCTTCTAGCTGAGGTAATTACAACCAAGAAAAAGGTCTTCCAAGTCAGAAATTTGAGTGGACAAGAAGCAGATGGTTGAAAAGAGGGAAGAATCAGAGCGTCTAAAACTAAATTTAGATCACGGGGGGGGGGTTCTCTTATTGGAGGTAATAAGAGGGTAGCACCTCATAGGAATGCCTTACATAGACTATGGGACATGATATTCGACCCCATTTCTCCCATATGGAAATTAGAAATGGCAGCTAACTGAACCCGGATAGTAGCTGCAGCTCAAAAGTTTCAGCAAGAAATTCGAGAATCTTCAAAATGGGTGCAGTAAAGGGATCAACCTGATTTTTGCCTGCCCAACAAGAGAACCTCCTGTATTTACTAGCATAAAGCTTCCTTGTAGTCGGCTTGTGGGAGGAAATCAAAATGTGTTGAACTGCCGGAGAAACATTGGGAAGCCTGGCTAAGATTGGAGTGTAAAACCAAGCTGTGAGACTGAGAGTTTGAATGGAAGGATGGAGAGCATCAAAAGACTGATGCATCAAAAGACCTTACACTGGGTCCAGGATCCAAGGCTCCCGCTGCAAGTGAGGCCAAAGGAATGGGAACCATATCTGACGAGGCTAGTAAGGGGCAATGAGGATTAGCTTGCAACCCAATGACTGTGCTTTCTGGAGAACCCTGGGGATCAGGGGAAAGGGTGGAAAGGTGTAAAGCAGTCCCGAAGGCCAATCATGAGCAAGTGCGTCCCTAGGGGACTGTCCTGGTGGTGGGACTAGGGCAAAGTAGCTGCTGCACTTGTTGCTGAGGGGGGTGGCAAACAGATTGCAGCATGGCTGGTCCCATTTTCAAAAAATCAAATCTGCAACTTCCTGCTTCAGGGACCACTCGTGAGGCATCAGAATAGTCCGGCTGAGCTTGTCCGCTATCACGCTGGATTTCTCTGGGATGTGTGCTGCAACCAGAAAGCATTGGGAAGACATCACCCATTGCCAAACTCGTAGAGCCTCTTGACACAAGGGGTAAGACCTGGTTCCACCCTGTTTGTTGATGTACCATACTACTGACATATTGTCTGTCTGAATTGCTATAGTCCCTGTAGGTAGAGAGTCCTGAAGTGCTTGCAACGCCAGAAGCACCACTCTCATCTCCAAGACATTGATGTGCAAGTGGTACTGGTGTTCCTGCCAAGTCCCTTGAACAGTCTGTCCCAGATAATGTTCTCGCCACCCTATCTGGGAAGCATCTGTGGTCACTGTGGCTACAGGTTGGGGGGTTATAAATGGCCTGCCTATTGTTACCATGGGGGAGTGAAGCCACCACTCTAGATCCTTCTTGCAGGATACCGTGACCAGAATCTGATGTGACATGGGTAATTCTTGGAATGACCGTTGTGCAAAGAGGCACCACTGCAGAATTTTCATGTGGAAGTGAGCCATAGGGACCAGAGTGACTGCCACTGCCATAGAACCCAGGACCTTTAGGATAAATCTTGCCTGAAGCCTCTTTTTTGTCAATAGCATTGCAACTTGGGGACGGATCATTAATACTCTTTCTTGAGGCAGCTTTGCTATCATACCTCTTGTGTCAAAATCTGCCCCTATAAAGGTAATATACTGACAAGGCAACAAGGCAGACTTTTCATAGATTATGGTGATCCCTAGTTGAGAACAATATCGAATTGTGGATTCCCTTGTCCTGATTTGCTGATGCTCGGTGGTGGCAGTAAGGAGCCAGTCGTCTAGATATGGAAACACCCAGAATCCTAGATGCCTCAAGTAAGCCGTAACTAATGCCATGAGTTTGGTGAACACCCTGGGGGCTGTGGTGAAAACAAAGGGCAGAGTTCTGAACTGATAGTGACTGGCTCCCAGCCAGAAGCATAAATATCTCCTTGACCTTCTGTCCATTTTATGTGGTAGTACTCATCTTAGAGATCGATAGAGTACATCCAATTGTCCTGCCCAGAAAGGGAAGAATGGGCTGCAGTGTTACCATCCAGAACTTTGTTTTCTTGACTGATTTGTTCAGCTTGCTGAGATCCAATATGGGTCTCCAGTCCCCTGTTTTCTTTGGAACTAAAAAGAACTTTGAGTAAGTTCCGGATCCGATTTGGTCTGCGGGGACTTCCTGGATGACTCTTTTTATTAGCAACCTTTGAACCTCTAGGTTTGCTTGATCCCAAAGATTGGATGGAACATCCGGGATAGGGTGTTGTCTTTTTGACAGGGGAAGTTGGAAGAAGGGGATATTGTAACCTCCAGATATTATCAATAGTACCCATGTATCTTCTGTGAATGCCTGCCAGGCTTTTGGGTACAAGGACAGTCTCCCCCAACTGTCTCCGGAGTCAGACAGCTGGATGTCCCTTCAGGAGCACTGGAAGGGTCTGCCAGAGAAGGTATCTCTGTCGCCCTGATTCTGCGGACCCCCCCTGCCATGAGACCGGCATCTTCTGTTATTATTTCCCCCTCTGCCCCTGGGGAAAAATCTCCACATGTGTCAGGTGAAGCTCCCTGGGATTTCCGGAACCACATCTTTCTGCTCTTCTGGCCCTTAGGATAAGGCCTAGATGGAGCAGAAAAATGTACTCCCATGGCAGAGAGAGTTTTGCCATCCTGTTCACACCTTGTAAGAGTCTCTTTTACCTGTGGTCTGAATAGGGATGAGCCGTCAAAGGGGGCATTGGAAAAGGAAGACTTGAAGGGCTCCGCAAAATGACAAAGGTGCATCCAGGAATGTCTGTGTAAGGCCACCCCTGTGCCTGCCACCCTACTCACCCCATCGGCTGTGCAAGAAATTAGCAGCATGGAGGAATTAACCACCGCAGTCAAGGTCGCAAGCTGAGAAGCCACTTTGTCCGAGGCTCCTGTAGCTGCAGGATCCTGTAAGGTATCTCCTAACTCTTTGAGGAGATCCCTTTGAAGCCTTGTAAAGTGGGACAACTAGTTCAGCGACCTGAGTGTAAAGGTCACTGAAGAAAATATACGCTTCCCATATCTGTCCATCATAGAAGACTCTCTATTCGGGGATGGACAGATGAAGTTCCTGCTAATTAATTCTTGGTGGCTTCTGCCACCACCATAGCATCAATGGGAATACCTTTGGATAAGAAATCTCTGTCTTCAGGGGCTGTTATGAATTTATTGGGCCTCTGCTGAACTGGTTTCATGGTGTCTAGAGAGCTCCAAGCCTTCCGACTCAATACGTGCAATAGCGGGTCGAAAGGAGGAGATACCCAAGAGGTGGAGGGTCGGGAACCGAATGCATCCAGGTACGCTGACTCATTTTCAGAAGGAACAAGGGACTTTCAGTCACCCCTCTAAGGATTTCTAAGATATCTGAAAAGGAGACATCTTCAGAGGGGGACCATGGAGACCCTTCTGAGTCATCCAAGTCTGTGTCCGATGTCAAGGACTCAGGGGAGTCCACATGCTTCCTCTTGCAAGTTCTCTTCCAAGGGACCTCCTCTGAGGGATGCTCAGTGGAGGTCTTGGAAGTGGGATCACCCAATGGGACATCCTGGAGCATGGGTTCCCCATGCTTGGGGCAGAGGGGAGGTTTGGAGGTGGACAACAGCACTGAAGGCAAAGGAAAGTACAGTTGTGTACACTACAGTGTGTACCATAAATATAGATGTTTGAGTGTATTCACTGTTTCAGTCATTACATTTGAGTAATCTACTGGCAGGTTGCCCTCAGTCGGCCTGAATAACAAAGTCTTGGGTCCTGCATTGGTTGCTGTCTCCTCTTCCATGATGTCTGGTCATCAGGGATATAAAACATGCAGTGAACGCCATTTTATTCAGTTTTTCTTGCCCCAGATGTCAGAAGCCCCCCCAAATGGGGAGCAAAAATACATATATCTATCTATCTATATATATATATATATATATATATATATATATATATATATATATATATATAAATAAACAGAAATATATATAAATGCACTTTTATCAAAATAAACTTTACCTTCATCTAAAAGCAAATACACCACAAAGGCTTTAGAATATAGTGAAGGAAAGAGAAGTTATAGAAAAGGGGGATGGCGGGTGGGTAACCCGGACTGCAACAGTGAATACACTCGAACATCTACATTTATGGTAAGTGTACACAACTGTACTATGTTCTTCGTGTTTCACTGTTGCAGTCATTACATTTGCTTTGAATCCCAAAGCTGTGGATGGGAGGATGGAACTAAATAGCATTAGGAGCGGCTATAAGGCCCTGCAGAACTGCAGTGGCAAAGCCTGTCCTGGATTTGAAGAGAGGCAAATGATAATGCTTTGTGAAGGTATGAACAGAGCTCCAAGTAGCAGCTTCTAGAATGTCTTTGATTGGAACTCCTCTGAGAAAAGCTGCCGAGGTAGAGGCAGCCCTGGTGGAATGTGACCTGATCCCCTTGGGCACAGGTTTACCATGGTGCAAGTAGCAGAAACAAATACAGTGGCTTATCCACTTAGAAATAGTCTGCTTTGATATAGCCTTCCCCTCTGATCCTGCAGCAAATGCCAGCAGTAGTTGCTCAGACTTTCTTAAAGATTTGGTCCTGTTTAAGTAGAATATTAGTTGTCTGTGTATGTCCAATGAATGCAGAATCTGCTCCCCCTTGTTCTGCAGATTTGGGTAAAATGTTGGCAGGTGAATTGTTTGGTTAAGAGCCACACTGGATACCACCTTAGGCATAAAAGAAGGATTGGTCCTGAGGGACACCCTGTCTGGGTTAAATGTAATAAAAGGCTCCACAGCCACGAGAGCCTGTAGTTCTGAAACCCTTCTTACTGAAGTGATTGCCAAGAGGAAAGCTGTTTTCCAAGATAAAAATTTTATATCCGCAGTAGCTGCTGGTTCAAAAGGAGGAAGGTTTTTTTTTCCAGCACAAAATTGAGGTCCCATGCAGGAGTTGGTGATCTTCTGGGAGGCCTTAAATTTTTGGCCCCTCTAAGATACTGTTTAAGCAGTGGATGAGAAAAGAGGGGAGGCTCTGTATTGTAATGAGCCGAGATCTCCTTCTGGTTGATATGCAGATGCATTTGCCAGATGTTGAAGAAGAATGTCCTTGTCCTCTGCTTGAATGAGACAGTCGTCCCAGATAAGATAAATTTGTATGCTGTCTGCAGAATACCATTACTTACTGGTGCCAGGCACTGTAAAGACTTTTTGAATTTTGGAGGTCCAGGAACGTGTTCAAAATCGATAAGTCCAGTATTGGATGCAGGCATTGTCTTTTCTGGTACCAGGAAAAAGTCTGAATAAAACCTTGTCCTTTTTCTTTTTTCTGTCTTGTTCTGGTAATAGCCCCCCATATCCCATAGGGCCATTTGTTTTCTGAGCCTCTGCCATTTGATTTTGTGGCAGATCAAAAAATGGAATCGGAAAAAAAGGCCATGAAAAAATCTGTAAAATATAAGTGCTTGGTGAAGGTAGAGGGAAGTCATTGAGACTGCTTTACTGTAGGGGTTGTGCTTGTTTCCTCCAGATTTGGTGGTGGAGGCACACCATTGCTTTGACCTGCAAGAGTGATTGGTATCTACAGCCTAGCCTTTTGAGCATTTGGAAATCTTTTACAGTTTGCATAGATTTAGCTTTGTCTTCCATTTTTCTTTAAACTTCTGCATCCAACAATTTAACTTTAACATGATCAGGCAGATTTTTTTCCTCCTTGCAGGCATGCCTTCTAAATCACAATCCAGTAAGAATCAAAACCACATTGCAAGGTATGCTTTCCAACTTGTTCTGCTGAAAATGCAATCCTGTATTTTTCTTTTTTTTCCACAATCATCAATCAACATCATTTTTTTCTGTTTAATATGCCATAATATAATGCTGTGTTGATATTTAAGCATAGGCAACTGGCGCTTTAAGGCCCCAAATTGCTAAGGCTGCATAAACCTTTTTTCCCCATTTCCCCATCTATCTCTATAGGACCCTGTGAGATCGTCTCAGGATCAGCAGCAGGGATTTTTTAAGAAAATTTGTGGGAGCAGGCACCCTGTAATATCTGTGTCTGCTTACTACTAGCCGGAGGCAGGAGGGAAGAAGGAGCTTGATTCTGAAAACACATCACAATGTTCTCTGAAGAAGCCTGACTCCTCCCTCCAAACCGGGTGATGGCTTCAGGCTGATGTAGGAACTGGACTGACCTGCTGTGCAGAAGCCAGGAGAGGAGAGTAGAGTCAAATCAAGGGTCCAATCTGCCCCCCCTTGGAGAGCATAAGCTGCCAACTCTAATGTCAAGGAGATTGGGCAGTAGGGGTATCAAGGATCCAGAGGCAGTTACTAGAATCGAGACCAGAGGTTGGTTACCTTCCATAAACTCGACACCGACTTCAGAGGATAGGAGTCTCTGATCAAGAGAGGAGTCAGAGGAGGAATCAAGAAGGCTGTTGGGCTAGCTGTTGGTATTTTATTTTCATCTGGTGGGGCAAAAAAGCTATTTTATAAGGCTTAAGGATCATCAAGAGACTTTCACCACCCTTCAGGAATGGAGTTGAAAGAGAGAGACTATGACTGAGAGGAATAGGCACCGGTGACTGCCTGCCAGTGGGGTAGGGAGACCTAGATCATGTATGAGACTTTACTGGCTCCAAAACAACAGATGGAGCTGTAGGTAAAAGTGTCTTATCGGTACCGAAATTCTGGTCTGACTTAGTTTGTAACTTGTCCTTCTCTTTTGATGGTTTCCGAAATCAGAGCCAAAATGGATGAAGCCTTGGGTTTTTCCAGTGTTTTTTGCTGGCTGAGTTCCCTCCATAGCAGCATCAAAGGGACCCTTCAGTAACCCTCTTAAAATCAGTTTGTTCTTTCACTCCTGCAGGACTAGTGAACTAAATGCATGGCAAATAGAACATGAATCCTGCAGGTGAACAGGCCCTAAACAATACACCAACTTATGTGCCCGTCCATAGGGGACATCTTTTGACAGCATGAATTGCACTTTTGGAAACCCGAAGGTTTAGCTTCCTTGGCAATATCTTTCGACATAATGTCGAACAGCACTATCTAAAGCTAGACAAAAAAAAAATACACTACTAGCAAATACAGACACAGAAAAATGCCTTTTTTTTTTTTTTTACAGACAGGAAAGAAGAGAAGCGGGAGAGCCTCTAAGTTAAATGGCGAACTCCCCACCTAAGGAGAGCCTCTAACTCAAACGGCAACTCCTTAAAACTTAATAGATAAGGAAGGCAAGAAAAAATGAAGAACCCTCAAGTTAAACAGGTTTAGAAGAGGGGAAAGGGACAGAGAGAAAATGGTTAGTCCACAACAGAAGCAAGTAACTCAGACAGGATAGGGAAAGGTAGAAATATGAAGGATAACTACTGTTAACAAGTTAGAAAATATAAGAGCAAAAATGTTTCGTCAAAAATATAATAAAGAGAAAACACTTAGCCTGAGCCAGTATCCGCAATCTCGACGCTGCAAGCGGCAAACGAGATCTGGGTAACTAACGCTAGGCATGCTGGGATAGGGGCTAGGCTCAAGCCAGTAAAAGCTCTTGAGCTATAGTATACGGCTGAGTCGGAGCCGCGGATCAGCCCTGAACCCAAACAGCAAGAACGAAGGTGAGATATGGACAACATAACATCATTAGTTTACCTTGGGGGGGGGGGTTAGAAGTTAGTTGGTTACAGAATAGTCAGGTTTCAGTGGAAGAGAAGGATATTTGAGTAAAATGTTGGAGTTTGTCTAGTTTGGGGTCTAAGAAGATCAAGGTGGAGATGTCTCCATACTGGACCACAGTGGTATATTTGCTTGCTGCATGAAAGTCACTGATAACTATATTAAAGAGCAGAGGCCCTAAGATGGAGTCTTGTGGCAGTCCTGCTAGTAAAGAGAGGAGGAGTGAAATGTCATATAGCCATTTAACAGCTTGGGATCTGCTCTCAATGTAACTTTGAAAACAGCTGAGATGATTTAGTCAACAAGACCTACAGAGGACAAATTATGCAGGAGCTTTTGATGTGATGTAAGGTCTAGGGATTGGGCAGATACTAGTGCTATAGTGTGTAGTAGTGATGCTATGATGAGGGCAAAATCCATGTTGGGTTTCATACAGGAGCTCATTTTCAGTAACAAAGTTAAGCAGTTCAGACCACATGCACTTCACAAGGATTTTTGACAGATGAGACAATATAGCTATGGTTCTATAGTTTGATATGTTGGTGGATGGGACTGCTTTGTGGGAATATGAGATTTTTTTCCACACTGTTGGTACATAACACTAACTGATAGATTTGTTTATAAGGATGGAGACCTATACTTGTTTTAAAATGCAGTCTGATAGATATAAATGTTCTGGATTTAGATTTAATGATTATTATAGGATGTTTATCTTTTGAACATGATTTAGAAATAATCCGACTGGGACAGTGCCCATTTTCAGTGGAGGCCCGGGAAGAAAAGCTCCAGGCTAAGTTTACATACAAATTATTACAAGTAATAGAAATTATAAACAAAATTGACAAAAAAAAAAAAGTGTTGACACATTTACAGGATAAAAATGTAAAAACAAAACTATATACATAGTATCAAAGAGAACAATACTTTAAACACTTGAATATAGACAAATATATGGCTGAACTTATATCGGCGAAGGAACATAACATTAATTGGGAAATTAAGTAGGGAGAATCACTTAGGCAAAGTAGTGCATAGTTAGTAATACTTCTGTGGTGAAAGTTGCAGCTAGGAATGTAACTACTTATAGAGTAGTGTCATTAGAAGGGAAATGTCAATAGAGTTACTATGTACAGCCAAATTGTACAAGTACTGTTAAGTTAATAATTAACCTGGAGCATCACATGTGCAAAGCCAGGATTCAAATGTGTCTTTTGAGAGATATTTTGAAATGATTAAGATTGCTTATGGATCTAATACTATGTGGAAAGATATTCCAATTTTTAGCAACAAAGTTAGATTAAAGAGAGTTGCCTGCTGTACTGGACATTTTGGTTACTTGGAGTAAGTCTTTGTTAGATGATCAAAGAGTATGAATGCTAGACTAGGGTTGCAGAACATTTTTAGGGAAGGTGCGTTTTCAGGATTGTGCATTATTTTGTGAGCTATTATTAACTGTTTATAGTTAATAATATGAGGTAGTTCTAACTAAGAAAGATTTTTTTAGGCATTGAGCACGATGGGTTGAATGTGTGGAATCTGTTACAAATTTGGCAATCTTATTATAACACAATTCTAATTTACTTAGTTCTGACTTTTTGAGGTTGGTAAATATGGGGGATCATACCTCTCAACTGTACAGATTTTCAGAGAATGTCCAGTTTTGCCTCATATTTGTGGTCCATTTTTCACAAAGTTGTGGTTTTCTGGAAAATTAGTGGCAAATCATTAAAGACTGAAGTTAGAAAATAATGAAAGACATTTGAATTGCAGACTTCATACCCTTCAGAAAATTCATGCTAATGCAAGACCTGTTATTCTATGAATTTTCTAAGTTTGTAAGAGCAATATTTAAAAATTGTCCCTATTTTTGGTCTTTGTCCCACTTTTATTCATAGATTTGTCCAGATTTCTTGCTCTAAGAGGTTGAGAGGTATGTGGGGGATGTATGTAAGAGAGGAGAGAAGGTGGGTTCTAGCTATGGCTATTCTTGCAGCGTCTGTTAAGAATGTTTTGTTTCTATACAGTTCCCATTTTCTTGTGAACCTTTTTGATTGCGTTAGAAACATGTATGTCAAATTTTAGTCTGTTGTCAATTATGACGCCTAACAGTTTTGTTTGGGAATCTGTGAAAATCCTAATGTTATTACTGGCAGTGATATAAAAGTTAGCTGTGAGGTTAGTAGGTTTAGATGGATGAAAGATCATAAGTTTAGTTTTATTATTGAATGATAATGACTTGTGAGTTTGCTAGCCACGTTTCAATATCAGAGAAGGCTTTTTGTGCGACTGTAGGAAGTTGAGTTATTGTGGATGCTGAACATATGAGGGGTGAATCATCTGTGTATTGTATGACAGATGCTTGAGAGGAGGCAGTATTAAGATCATTTATGATTATGCTGAAGAGGAGGGGCCCTAGGATTGAACCTTGAGGGACTCCATGTGTAACAGGAAGGAGTGGGGATAGATCTTGCTTCCATTTCACAGCCTGCTGGCAGCTAGATAGATAACTTTGAAACCAGTTAACAGCATCAGGGTTGATATTAAGATTTTTCAGAGTGGACAGTAACTTAGGATGGGAAACTATCGAATGCTTTAGACGTGTCCAAAAAGACTGAAGACACTATTTTGCCATTGTCTCTGAATTTATTTATAGTATTAGTGAAACCTAAAAGGGCTGTAGTAGTGCTATGATGTGGTCGGAATCCATGCTGTGACGATGAGATGAGATTATTGTTTAGAAGGTGTTCTGTTGAATTACCTCCTTTGTGCAATGGTGTAATATATGCAATTTTCCAAATAGCTGGGACATACTGTTCTGTTATAGAAGGGTTTATAAGTAATGACACAGGGAAGGCAATAACATCTGCTGTTAATTTTACATATTCTACTGGCAAGTTATCTGCTGCCAATGAAGTGGGTGCTGCACAAATAAAATCTATTTTTTTACTTGTAGTTCAAATGCAATAGAGATATAATGGATAGCATTATATGGATATTGGATGGCATGAATCTGACTGATGCAATAAGCCATGTGACTGAATTTGATATAAGAAGGGCTCAACTTATTTTATGTAATAATATGCACTGAAGGATCTCATATTTGAGTGAAACTGATACTCAGTTGTCTTCTGGACAATAAAGGATCTAGTCGCTGTTTTTCTTCTTTTTTAAGTTGACCGGGCAGTTTTAGTGTGAACCATAGCATTTGTTTTGGTATTTACACAAACACACACACATATATCAATGAGACAATATCCTATACTTAGCAATCAGCACATAAAAGGAGGGTAAAAGCATAATCAAGCCTAAAGCAGAATAAAGTAATATGAACTCTCTATTTAAATAACAAAAGGTTAATAAAAATGGTTAGCTTTTTTGTAATGTTGCTTCATCAGACCAATATCAAGTAACAATGTAAGAGACTAAAAGAAGTCTTACCTAACAAATCAGCACAGAGATAGAAACTTGAACCCAATCAAATTATAGCATTGCAATCATGCACTTCATAACCAAAAAACAATTAATTACGCAAAATAATACAAAATCAACAAATTCCCCTTAATGTTAAAAAAGGTTTCAGGGAAAATCTATCATTCAAACCAAACCCTTTATCTGCACACATTCTAATGGTCCACTTGGCTTCAACAGACTCTATATAGGTTCTAATATCACCTTTCTGGTCACTCATCTTGATAATACCAACTACCATCAACTTAAAAGTATGGTCTTGACCCTTATCCCTAACATGTTTGGCTAATGCATTATTCAGGGAAATTATTCTTATGTTATACACATGTTCCTTGATACGCTGTCTCAGGGTCGTATCAGTCTTGCCCAAATAAAAAGAATAACAGAGTTCACACACAGCCAAATATATGACATGGCTGGTTCCACAATCAGCTGTAACCTTAAAGTGGAACAACTGACCTGTATCAGGGTACAGAAATTCAGACAGTATTGCTATAAGTACAATAGTTGCATGAGGCCCAAGGCCTCATACCAACATAAAGGGGTTTAACATTATCACCTATCATTTTCAGATAGCACAACATCCTGCAGATAGTTTTCTTATTTTTGAACCAAATCCTAGGGAAATCCCCTACTAACCCCAATCATGGGCTCAATTGTCAGGAGTGACCAGTGTTTCTTAATATCTATAATGCCCTTACAATTACTACTGAAATGCAGGGATAACCCTATCATATTGTTCTTACCAACTGTTTTGTGGTCCCTCAAAATATCTACAACCCTGTCAGAGAAATATGGTTTAGCTGTGTGGTCTCTCAGAGCAATAACTTCATTCAACGAAATATTAATATCTTTTTCAATATAACCTCTATCTCTAAACTTACCTCTTAACCTACAAAGCTTTATACCAAAATCTCTGTCATTCACATAAAGTCTAGATATTGGTCTGGTGAAGCAGCACTGTGAAAACGCTCACCATTTTTATTAAACTTTTATTTTAAGCAGAGAGTCTGTAGTACTTTAGCGTGCTTTGGTTTTATCCTCCTTTTAGGTGTTGATTACATTGTATGGACTTTTGGGTAAACCATTTACTCAAGGAGCAGCAGAGTTTAACGTGTTTTTGTTAATATTATACCCTTGTATTATTACTGAAAATGAATATATTGGATAAGATGCACATGGGTCCCTATAGGGCAAAATGGAAAAAAGATGGCCTGTACTGGCCAATTAATTCAAGCTAATATTGCCAGCCACTACACCCTCCTGATATGGGGAACTGAAGTAGAGCCCTTCACCTTCCTATACATCCCATTCTGTTCCACTTGAATGTCTGACATGAGGTTCTGATACTGGGTGATGGCTTTTTTCTTATTTGAAACTGTCAAACTAGTAATCTGAGATACATGTATAGAAACTCAGAAATCACTTCACTTAAAAATCATCCCCAGAGACATCTGACAACAGTTTTTCAGAATTTTTTGTATATACAGGCAATAAATGGTTAATTTTGGAGGCTGAAATCCTAAAAAAATATATATACATGAAAGAAAATTTCTTTTTGGGGGAAGAAATCCTGAAATAACAACACCACAACCCACAAAATTAATCCAACTCAGGGTCAAGTGAATAATGAACAAAGTGTAACAACCGCTGCTCCACAAGTCATCAATGCAACGAAGTTCAATTGTGAAAAACAATTTATTATTAGCTCAAGACTTAGCGCTTTCACCATTAATATGGCATCATCAGAGTCATTTGAAACACTAACAACCTACACAATATATTCTCCCACAAAACCCCACCAATTAATCATGACATCATAATTAATTTAATTTAATTTAAAATAATAGACTCCCACCAGTTAATTATGCATATATAAAAACAACCTTCTACCCCCCGCAATTAATGCAAAAAAGTAACACATACACTATTGTCGAGAGTAAAAAAGTATAAAAACATTTAAAAATTGTTTGAATGTGTAGAAACTCCTGTTTTTTGTTGTGTAATGAGCCACCTATAGTATGGCTGACTTGTGTTTCAAAACAGGCTTAGTGAAATGTTATCATTGAGACCTGGGTATCTCATGGCATTCAATCGCAATTGCCATTCAGTCTCCAAAAGAGCAACCCTGTTTTTTATGTCGCCCCCTGCCTCATGGTGCACTCTGTCAACTACAAATGACAAAAACTTACTAAAATTAGAACAATGGCTGGTGTGCAAATACAACGCATTGTGCACATCTTTTTTCTTAATTGACCTAGTGTGTTCCATGATCCTGTCCTTAAGCTTTCGTGTAGTCATTCCAACATAGAAAGCGTCACAGGACATACAGGAAGCCACATAAACTAAATTCTTGGTGTTACAACTGCAAATCCCTGGACAGGCTATTGTTCTTCTAAATCCAAATACACAAATATAGGCCCCTTCAGCAATAAACCTGCAACATTTACAGGACCCACATTTTGTCATCCTAGATTTTACTTGCCTACAGTCATTTTCCAAAATGGTTTTGACATTTTTTCCTTTGCTAAAAACAATCAATGGCTTATCCCCAATAACCTTCTTGGTGTCAATGCTCAATGCATTGATCCACGCACTCCTCAGACATGCACAAATCTCATCAGCTTTGTCATTAAATTTCAAAACAAAAGCTGGACCATCTAACTTGTTGTCAACCCATCTTGAACTTTGGCCCTAATTAACTTTTTGTTTCACCATCATTTCGAGTATGACTTACCAGAAGATTGACTTATTTCTATTGGATGCTTTGTATCAACTTTATGACTCTCTTAAATTTCCAACAATAGCCAAGTATTTTGGTAACCCCAAGGTTCATAAAATAAGCCCATCAACTTGTACATTTCTTTCCTAAAAACATCATCTGGCTTATTACTATCTTTAGAAAGATAGTTATTCTAATTCATTGCACCATTTTGGGAGTTGCCACCCCTGTCCTCTGATGGAAGGGGTGACAACTCCCAAAATGCAGCAATGCGTTGTATTTGCACACCAGCCATTGTTCTAATTTTAGTAAGTTTTTGTTTTTTGTAGTTAACAGAGTGCACCATGAGGCAGGGGGCGACATAAAAAACAGGGTTGCTCTTTTGGAGACTGAATGGCAATTGCGATTGAATGCCATGAGATACCCAGGTCTCAATGATAACATTTCACTTAAGCCTGTTTTGAAACACGTCAGCCATACTATAGGTGGCTCATTACACAACAAAAAACAGGAGTTTCTACACATTCAAACAATTTTTAAATGTTTTTATACTTTTTTACTCTCAACAATAGTGTATGTGTTACTTTTTTGCATTAATTGTGGGGGGTAGAAGGTTGTTTTTATATATGCATAATTAACTGATGGGAGTCTATTATTTTAAATTAAATTAAATTAATTATGATGTCATGATTAATTGGTGGGGTTTTGTGGGAGAATATATTGTGTAGGTTGTTAGTCTTTCAAATGACTCTGATGATGCCATATTAATGGTGAAAGCGCCAAGTCTTGAGCTAATAATAAATTGTTTTTCACAATTGAACTTCATTGCATTGGTGACTTGTGGAGCAGTGGTTGTTACACTTTGTTCATAAATCCTGAAATATGTAGCTGTCAAATAATTATATAAATGGTCCAAAGATAACTGCAAATTTGTAATCTTCTAAAACTTAAGACTCGTCTTTTTTCAAAAGCTGACTGTGACAGTTCTGTGGTTAAGTTGTCAGAAGGCTTCATTATAGCAGCAGTCTTTTTTTTTATCTGCTTGAACTATTACTAGTTATTACTTCGGGTTGCATGAGTAAGTTCAACTTTCCCTTGAGAAGTTATAAGTGACATGTTCATAGATGTCATAGGTAGTTCCTAGGTTTGTAATCCGGGAGACTATTGAGAAGCCTACTCTAAACTTCCAGTTGCTCTCAACCACTGTCTGGTTAAGTTACTTGCTCCAGGTCACACAGATGGCAAATGAGGGCTAAAAAAATAAAAAATCTGTACCACAAGAACTACAGGTCACAGCTTAAACCTTCTGTGCTAACTGCTTGCACTTCAAAAACATTTTGAGGAATGGGCTTTCAAAAAAAGAAAGATAAAAACACATAATTCTGATACGATGGATTTCATTTTTCTTTACTAACCCAAAGTAATGTTTATAGAACTAAGGCAGTGCCTAAAACTGCAGGCATGTTTGCAAGACAGTGCTCCAGGAGAAAGCTTAGTTTATGTAGGTTGTTGAAAACTTTTACATCAACAATAATGTGAAGTTAACTTGGATAATGAAGTGGAACATTCTAAGATACTTAGTAAAAAGGCAGTGAGTGACATCTGGTAATGACGCACATTTACTTTGTTAAGCCTCTATCTTTTCATCATTTGGGGAAAAGGCACTGGTATCCTGTTGTCTTCATCTGCTTGCATTTGTTTTCCTGCACCTCCCTTTTTTCCTGCATCCTCTTCCTGACATTTTAAACACTGGGTGCACTTGTATTCGTTTCAAAATGTACATCTTTAGATTTTTCTTTTTTTCTGAGAAATGACTGTTATATACTCTGTCTATTTCTGCATGTACTTGTATATAAAAAATCTTCTGCAGTACAACAGAATTCAGAGTTGGAGATTATTTCTATTCCTTTACTTTTGGAATGGATTTTGATGTTATGATGTTAACAGTACATGTCTGGTTGCATGTAACGTTCCTGGTTTATACTGTAAGGTCCCTGCATTTCTGGAATCAGAAACTGAAGCAGTAGTCTAAGGTATTTTATTTTCATCAAGTAAACTATTAAAATGAATAGTATTTCATGACACACAAATTTATAGACTGTACATTTTTGCAATAGATTATCATAATCAATGTATTACACAATCTTTCTGATATTTTTGCAATGTTAATTCTGTGTGAACTTCTGAACAGTAAAAGAACATCTAACACTTCAGTCAACTATAGAAACAGTCCTAAAACATATCCTTTAAACAAAGACAAAAGAAGCTATTTCCTATCATTTTTACCACTGGATTAAAAGGAAGAATATTCCAAATGCACAAATCGATCTAAGGAAAATTTGCAGGCACCTTAACTTCAAGTGGGCACAACAATATATCTCCAGCATGTTGGCATTCCAGACAGTCAACTGCAATTACTTTTCAGCACATTTCAGTTAAACGGAAGTTAAGGACATCACGGTTATTTACTATCACCATATTCTGAACACTCGTGTATCAGTTTTTCCGGTGAGCTCAACAGTTACAAAGAACATGATTAGTGCTTTATTAAGAGCTATTGTCAGAGTTTATTGTACTATGCACTACGTCTGAACATTTATAGACTATTAATATGGAGTCCCTGCGAACTATGATGTTTGCAGATGACATTGTGATCTGTAGTGAGAGTAGGGAACAGGTGGAGGAGACTCTGGAGAGATAGGGAACAAGTGGAGGAGACTCTGGAGAGGTGGAGATATGCTCTAGAGAGAAGAGGAATGAAGGTCAGCAGGACTAAGACAGAATATATATGTGTGTGAATGAGAGGGAGGATAGAGGAATGGTGAGGATGCAAGGAGTAGAGGTGGTGAAGGTGGGTGAGTTTAAATACTTGGGATCAACAGTTCAGAGTAATGGTGAGTTTGGAAGAGAGGTGAAGAAGAGAGTACAGGCAGAATGGAGTGGGTGGAGAAGAGTGTCAGGAGTGATTTGTGACAGACGTTTACCACTAAGAGTGAAAGAGAAGGTCTACAAAAGGGTAGTGAGACCAGCTATATTATATGGGTTGGAGACAGTGGCATTGACAAAAAGGCAGGGGTCAGAGCTGGACGTGGCAGAGTTAATGATGTTAAGATTTGCACTGGGTGTGACGAGGGTGGACAGAATTAGGAATAAGTATATTAGAGGGTCAGCCCAGGTTGGAAAGTTTGGAGACAAATCCAGAGAGGCAAGATTACGTTGGTTTGGACATGTGCTGAGGAGGAATGCAGAGTATATTGGGAAAAAGATGCTAAGGATGCTGCCAGGTAACAGGAAAATAGGAAGGCCTAAGATAAGGCTTATGGATGTGGTGAGAGAGGACATGCAGGTGGTTGGTGTGACAGAGCAAGATGCAGAGGACAGGTAGAAATGGAAACAGATGATCCGCTGTGGTGACCCCTAATGGGAGCAACCGAAAGAAGAAGAAGAATATGCAGTGAATAATGAATTACACAATACCTCAGAAAGTCAGGTAAGCCTAGTAGTTTTTCAAACCACTGACTTGAATCTGTGGCGCTGTACTGCATAAGTCCTTCAAAACCCATGAGTCATGACACTAAGTGTACAATAATGCTGAACAGGGAGTGTGTTATTATGTAAATAAAACCCAGCCAGGGATGTTCTGATACCAACACAGTAGCAGCGAAGTGACAAACTCATTTTTCAGTTGACATTACCTGTATATTAACACCCTGCTGGACAGCATTCATTCTCCAGTCAGACTGGTGATGTATAGGTCCCTTATTCTATAATCACAATTAAAATAATAACTCCACAGCAAGACCTAATACAAACTGAGAAAAAAAAATTCTGGGAAATGGTACTGGAAAGCTGTGAAGAACCAGTAGAAGGATATGAAATGGTGATGACTTATACTTGCAATCTACTAAGGGGTGTAACATATGAAACAGTAATGCATTTGAAATAACTTGCTGAAATAGATTGTGCTGTAGTTATGTACTAGAAGCACTTATACTATACTTGTGTATGAATTACTTCTGGATTTGTACTTACAGAATAAACTGAAAAAAGACAGTTATTCAGCATCTTGCTTTGGTGAATGATACCTTTTTATTTTAGAATCATGTCTGCATACTCACAAGCAACTTCAGTAAATGATTTCAAGCATCTTTGTTATTTGGAGAAATTAGAGGCAATCCCCTTCAGCTGCATAAAGAAGACATAAACTGGGGCATGGTTGTTTACCTATCACAGATGTGTGTTCAAATTTCTCTTAAATGCTTACATTTATTAATCAGCAAAGCACAGGATTTCTTCTTGTACTGAATCTGTGTGCTTATACACTTACATGTTTTAAAAAGTACAGCACAGAATTTCTACATTTATTTGTACTGAATCTGAGTTCGTATCTTCCTTATATAATTATATTTATTAATCAGCAAAGAATTTCATAATGTATTTGATCTGAATCCATCTGTATTAGGAAATATTTCCTGTTTATTGCAAAGTTAAAGCAGAAAGCCATCATGATGTCCTTCAAATTGTCACATTTTGTTGAGTGAGTACAGCTTGTCTGCCTGGAGGATGGGTACTTTCTTCAACTTTTGTCTATATTTCCACTGACATTTCTGCTTTGCACTATGCCTTGCATACCTTACCTGCTTTTTAAGTAATATCATGTAAAGTTGCTGGAAGAAACACACTTTTAAATTCTGCAAGTTAGAAACTGAACAGTACATGCCACTTTAACCCCTACACCCTCTTTGCCTAGGTTGCTGTGGCTAGCTGGTCAGCCATCTTGCATGTTCAGTTAGTATTTTGGAAAACATGATTGTCTTATACAATTATCATATTAATAAGGAGTTTGTGGCCTACACAAAGCAAAGCATTTTTAAAAGTTATCTGTCTGTAATACAAATGAATAACTCATTAACACCTATGTGGCATGGACTTTTGCACTTGTAGTAACCTACACAAATCTTACATTCCTGAGCATTTCTGAAAAATAAACTTAAAAAGCTAAGACAAACAAATGCAGATATTTTGTGAACAATGAAAGCTAGTAAACTATACAAATAATCCTATCAGTTGTTCTTCTTTTGGCTTTTCCTGGTTAGGGGTCACCACAGCGGAATTCCGGTCCGCTAATGATTGGCAGTAGATTTTTACGGTGGTGAGGTGCCAGCCCAACGCCCAACCTTCAACGAAGGCACACCCATTCATGCATGTCTTTCGAATGCCACTCGACCATGGGTAGGACATGCAGACTCCACACAGAAGGCGCTCCAGCTGAGAATCGAACAGGAGAATCTCTTGCTGTGAGGTGACAATGCTACCGCTGCACCACCACGGCTTAGCAATCCTATCAGTAAGTATTATTCACTGTGATAATAGTGTATTCATAGTTTTTTCCATATATTATAATGCACACAAACCCCAAATTATATGTTTTATTATCTTGAAAACTATACAACATATACATATATTGTTAGAACATTTTGTTAACCAGACATATGCTCTCACATGGCAAGAAATTACTCTATAAGTGCAAGTTTACTGAGATACTTACAGATATATGAAACCATATGTTTAACTGTATAATTAGTAATACAAATATTACTGGAAATCTCCCAAAAATTACAGTGCAAATATCAAATACAGTTTTCTTCAACAACATCTAAGCTTTCACCTAATGTCATGCAACAGTTTGTAAGACACTTTCTGATGGCTTGCCAGCATTTTATTGATTTTTTTAACATATGGGAAATATTGCTTACTTTCATAATTTCTGATGAATAACTAGCAATATGTCCAGTATAGTACAGTATAAACCAGCATTTTCAGTGAACTTTCTTGTTTCTCACATTGTTTAATAGCATACACCTAAATAAAATGTAGGACTCTCAGTTATGAAAATATGAATAATAACGAATAGTAAGTGAACAAAGATTAATTTCTCCACTACAGGACATCACACATTAACAATCTTATTGTCATTTTGTTAACACTTCTCCCCTTTCTAACACTGATTATTATTAGCTGGCAAGTCACTTAGTCAAAGACCCAGACACAAACAATTTCTGGACACCATACGAAGGTATGGGTATGAAATGGATGCATACAAAAAAGGCATTATAGGCTTGAGTGAGTCAATAAGCTAACTACAGTATATGAAACTGTGTAGCGGTTCATATCTGTATACAAATGCAGATTTTATACATATATATATATATATATATATATATATATATATATATATATATATATATACACACACACACACACACACACACACACACATATATATACACACATGCATATGTATATTCTCCACATTTACACTTTTATATATGTAAAACAAAGAAGCGATATCCTGGGTAATCCAGTAACGTTTATTGTATATTAAATATTAAATGTTAATCAGTAGGCGTTGCTTTTATCAATTAATTCATTAATCAATTTAGCAATCTATAAATTGTTACAGCTTTGAATGCACTTTTGTACTCTGAAGAAACCCTATTTTACTTGTGGGTGAAAGCGCTCAGTACACGGATTGTATAGATTATTTTTATTGTTGGTCTTTTTTATTTTTATCTTTTCAAGAAGTGTGTGCAATAAACGTTACTGGATTACCCAGGATATCGCTTCTTTGTTTTACCAGTCACCGCTTTGCAATTTTACTGTTTCCTTTTATATATGTAAACTTACATATAGCTTTTTACTCAAACATATACATTTGCATTTATGCGCACAAGATCCCGCATAAACATACCATATTTGTATACAGATGCACTTCTGTTTACAGGTGTGTATTTTTACTTGTATGCAGATGCATTTCTTTTTAGAGATATGTTTATCTTTACTTATACCTTTCTGATTACACATACTCATATTTGCATTTTCACATACATTTCTGCTTGAATTTAGATGCATGTGTGTAATATTTGTATAACATTTTTACAACCTACTTTACAGAAGAAGTAAAAATCAAATGGAGCTCAGGCCTTCTTACCATAAGCTGATCTACCCACTCAGCCAGTAGGTTAGGTCTGTGCCTTTGCAGGTCATCATACCCATGCCAGCACTGGAGTCCAGAGTGTGTGATCCCTGTCAGTGTATGTCACTTTCTATTTTGTCAGGGAACGAGTCCTGCCAGAGGTAGACCATGATTTTTGTCTCCTTATCATGCCAGCTTGGAGACCAACCTTGTGTCTTCATTCAAAGTGCCAGCACCAAAGTGAGGAATGTAACAACAGGGCTGTGGTTAAGAAGGTAGCAACCACACTTTGGGATGTGACATCACCATAACCACACCAAGCTACCAACACTGGATCATAGACATGGAACTGCTAATATTGGCAAGTTTGGTTAACCAATCTGCACTGTCACATAGAAATGGAGATTTTTTAAAGGAATATTCATACATTTTGTGCTATGGCAAATGAAAGTCAGTTATTAAATCCTTAACTTTGTCTTTTGCTTTTATGTGCTTTTGCTTCTGCACAACATTTTAACCTTTGTTTTTACAACTGACATTCATTTTTGAAAGCATGCAGTTTTAAGCAGTGCGGTACTTAATACTTTTTTCACCTTAATTTATAAATAACCTTTACAGTTGGTGTCGCTTTCTTTTAATCAAAACTACAGTATACAAGATGGGCATGGATTAGGCTTCCTAATTTTGCAACCTGAACATTGCTGACACCATTTTTCCTTTTCTATGCATAAGAAAATTTGAGATATATTAAGCAATTTCACACATTCCCAAGGCCAGCTTGGCTTAGAGCAGCTGAATTTACCTCTGCCACAGCTAGCAGAGACCTATATATGTGAATCTTTTGACATATACACTAACATATTACTGTGATTCAAAGAAATAAATGGAACTCAGCTTAATTTACATACAAAACCCAAAAGTAAGTTTGATTTTACATAAATAACTTTAATACCACCATATTTAGTTGTGATCAGTCAAGTTAGGTGACAAGTGTTTTTGGGAAAGCTTCTCAATTTTTTTTTTAATTTTCCCAAGTCTTTTGGGTTTCTAATACCATGGTGGGAATGGACCCCATTCCTAAGTCAAAGAATGATAAAAGTTCATGAAATTAGTATTGTTTCAATCTTTGATGTTAGTCAGAAGTCCTTTTTGCAGTACCCACAAGTATCTGTGACATATCTAAGTACGACTGTAAATTCTTTTTATAAGACCAATTGCTCCTACCACTATTGGAACTGTCTGGGTATCCTCCTTCCACATTGTCCTTGCTTCTGTCTGCAAATCCTGGCATTTTATGACTTTGTGTCTCTGTACACAAGACACTGTAGTCACTGGGCATAGCAATTTCAGTGATCAGTGCTACTTTTGTCTTCTTTTCATGAACTATATCTGTTTTTCTTGCATCTATTTTTTTGAACTGCTAGTAATGGGTGATCCCATGGGAAATGAACTTCATGATTTTCTATAATGCTTTGTGGTGCATGTTTCCATTGCTTTTCACCTACTTCAGTATTATAATATTTGCACAATCCGTAATGCAACAGTCTTTTCACAATATTATGCCTTTTAGTGTACAGTCCTTCTACCACTAGTATATCACAACCAGAAACAAGATGTGTGACTGTTTCCAATTCTGTTTTATAAAACTCACATTTATCTGTTTTTCCCATGTCTTCAATGGACTTTGTAAGCCAATGCATACGTATTTCACTAACTTGAGCCACCAATATTTCATCTTTTGGTTTAAATTCACCTCTCCTTAACCATTCTTATGTTTGATCCTGATCAGCATGAGGTTGTTCCAAGAGTTTTCTGTACTTGCAACTATATTTATGCATTTTCCACATTTCTTGCCTTCTTATATGATCCTTATATTATTTCTTTTGTTTTTGGCACATTCAGTTGCTGCCTAATTTTCATCTACTTCTAGTTTGATTTCCATTTCCATGTGACACTGAAATGCTTCTGCTAAATTAAGCAAGGAAGTCATTTTAGACTCATTCTCCTTGTGTTTTAAAACTTTCACTACGTTTGGGTCTTCTGATGTCAGTAGATATGTATGCAGTCCTATGATTGCAGATCTCTACACAATCAATTTTGAGGAGGTCCATACCTCCTTCAGAACCGGAAATATATAGTCTTGGTATATATACACTGATTTTTATAAATCATTTGACAAGCACAAAGCATTTTTCTTGTTTTCCTGTCCAGCTGATCCAATCCTTTTGGGGCCAGTCAATCACTCCAAAACTGTAAGTTAGGACAGAAAGAGCAAATTGCTTTATAGCTTGGACTTTGTTCCTAAATGTCAGAGCTGTTTTCAGTATTAATTTTAGTATTCTAAAATATTTCTAAGTTTTATTCACATTTGTTCATGTTTTATTGTTAATCCATCATCAATTTCCATATATATATATATATATATATATATATATATATATATATATATATACTCCCTGTTGCTCAAGTTCTTTTATATCACATTCCTGTCACTGGCTGTTTTCTTGGTGCTGCAGCTTTCCTGCTTTAAAGGCTGGTTTTGCACATTTATCAAGACCAAATGGTATTCTTATATCATCTGAAAAGGTTTTGATTACTTGCAGTTGTGCTTTCCTCATCTGATGAACTATACAGTTTTAAATCATCCACAAAAAGAAGATGAGAAGCCTTTACACTTTCTTGTTTTCTGTAAGCCAAACTGCAGCCATGACCTAATCTGTTAAGTAGACAGCTTAACAGGCTAAGGATAAGACAAAACAGCAGTGGTGACAGAGTCACCTTGGAATATCCCCCTTTGAATTTTTATCTGTGGAATAATAATTTGTCCTTTAACATGGCTTAACTGCAAATTGGTCTGCCACTGTTTCATGGTTGCTGTAATGTGATTGATCAGTGTAGGGTGCATTTTATACTTTACCTCTTTTACCCATGTATGTGGAATACTGCCAAATGCTTTTTTGTAGTCTATCAATGCCATAGTTAGATTCTTTCCATTTTTTACAGTTCTCCATTATGACTTTGACAACAAATGATCCTTTGTTCCATACGACTTTCCTTTGTTACCCTTTTGTTCTATTGCCATGACTGAGTTTTCTTCTAAAAGACTATGGGCAGGATTCACGAAGGCTTGCACGGAGTGTAAGAGACGTGCAACACTCCATGCAAGCCTCGCGATCCAGGAAAAGCCCTAAGCTCCGTGTAAGAGACCAGCTAAAACGTCTCTTACATGGACTGGGCGTGGACATGCTAAATACCTCACTTGCATCCGAAAGGTATGCAAATGAGGTATATTAGCGATCCACAAAGCAGAAACCAGTCCGTGTAGGAGACGTTTTAGCTGCAGAAATGTACTCAGTTGACAACTGAGTACATTTCTGCAAATTCCACAACGGAGCCATGTCAGCTCCAAAAAAAGGTTGCATATGACTCAGGCAGCATGCCAATGGCCAAATATGTGGCCATTGGCAATACAACCCGATGCCAAAATAATAAAATTATAATTTTTTTGATCGCCGATGTTTAAACCCAGCACAGACAAAAGCAAACGGGCTGCGCTGTATAAAAACATAAAAAAGAAGGTTATAAACCCACAAATGTGGGTTTCATGCAATACATGGAATGACACTGCAGGGACCAGCAGACCAAAAACAACATGGCCACCGTGTAGTGGTTGCTAAGGGGGGAAGCTGAGTCTAAGACATGTAACTAAGCATTAGTAGGCAATCTCATGTAAATGAGGGTTCTGATACTGAATCTCACAGTCACATAGCAAATGAGCACAGTGTGAGTAGTGTAAGAGATATATAAGGGGGAGGAATAGAGTAGGAGATAGATGACATCACAGGGGGGAATGGTAGAAAGAAATGCAGTTCATTGTAGGCCAGTGTAACATGACAGATGACAGGCACAGATCATGGAAAGAGGTGTGCCACTAGATAAGTCATGGAAAGTCAAGAAATGGAAGGTGTACACTGTTACTTACACCAAAGTTTCTTGCTGGGCATGCATACGCACGTCTGCATGCCATGAAGCGCGAGTAGGACAGTGTGCACGCGTGTAAAGCAGTCTGAGCATGTGGGAGCGTGTTGGGAGATGTTTAACACTGTTTGTGCGGGTATGCGCGCGTGTAGGGCAGGCTGAGTATGTTGCAGGCTGTTGGCAGACGTGTAACAGTGTTTGCGCGGGTGTACGCACGTTTTAACCCGAATAAGTAGATTCTGAACCGTGTAAGCATGTGTGCGCGCGTGTAAGCCACTGTGAGCATGTTTCTGATGGTATGCACATTGCTCCCCCCAGAGGAAACAGAGAGGAAAAAGGAAGCAACAGAATTAATAGGAAGCTAGCAGGGATAACTGCTGAAGCTAGCAGGTGAAAACAATTAGAAGCAGGCAATTACACAGGCAGAATAGTAGCCCAGCCCAGCACTTAAAACTCTGCAAACAGTAGTGCAGGATGTTTCCCTTAAGAGACACTGCAAGACAGGAGTAAGCTAATAGAAGTGAAAACTGAAAAAGCTGAACTCAGAGCAGAAATGTTAGGGGCTGCCATAGCTGTCATAATGAGACATAGGCGACTTGCTGAGGGTGGTGACAATGCAGATGGTGCCAGACAACCCACAGTGAGGAGACGGAGAAGAGTGTACAGGCCCAGGGTCACCTACCACGGGTTACATGAGCTGGAGATAGTAGAGCGCTATAGAATGGACAGAGAGCTCCTGCAGCAAATTGTTGAGCTGTGCAGGCCACACCTCACACACAGAACCAACAGAGGGGAACCCATCCCAGTAGAAACCAAGGTATGTGTTGGCCTAAGAATACTAGCAACAGGTACCTTCCAGAGACCAACTGGCGATATGATGGGGATATTACAGGCATCAGACTCCAGGGTACTGCACCAGTTCCTGGATGCCATGTTAGCACATGTCGGTGATCATGTATATTTCCCCCAATGCCCATGAGGTATTGGCCAGCAATATGCGTCTCTTCCATCAAATAGCGGAATAACCTGAGGTACTGGGTACAATAGACTGCACGCACATATGCATCAAAGCACCAGCCGGTGAGCGGGGTAGGGCCTACATTAACCACAAGGGCTTCCCCTCCATCAACTGCCAGGTCATGTGTGATGCCCAGGGCATAACAATGAATGTGTGTGCTGGCTGCCCTGGGAGTTACCACGATTCCCACATCTGGCATTTGACACAGCTGTACCAGACATTTGCCAATGGGGGCATCCCACATGGACACCTAGTGGGGGA
This sequence comes from Protopterus annectens, assembly GCF_019279795.1. Classification (NCBI taxonomy): domain Eukaryota; kingdom Metazoa; phylum Chordata; order Ceratodontiformes; family Protopteridae; genus Protopterus; species Protopterus annectens. Next base: position 1,308,632,965 of record NC_056735.1, on the reverse strand, counting down.
TGCAGGTTATGCACTGGAGCCGTGGCTGATGACACCCATCAGAAACGCACACACACCTGAACAGGAATGCCATAATGAGGCACACGCACAAACACGTAATGTAATAGAGTGTGTGTTTGGGCTGCTCAAGTCACGGTTCCGGTGTCTGGACACATCTGGTGGAGCCTTGCAGTACACACCAACTACATGTACCCAAATTGTCATGGTATGTGCTATGCTACATAATATGATCTTGCGAAAACAGCTGCAGCAGGACCAGCATAGTGCCGGGCCAAACAGCCCCCACCATTGCCAAGGCCATCACAGGCAGAGCATGACTCAGAGGAGGAACAACCTGAGCCTGCCCCAGTAGGCAGAAGGAGACATGCCCAGTATGCCCTGGCCTTGGCAAAGAGGCAACGCATAGCACATACACTGGCTCAGTAGGAACCCTGGGAATGATACCCCCTCTGACTCACTCAAATAATAACATGGATGCCTAAAATGACATGACCTGCTCACAAACATGTACAGGGAAGTGTAATATGCGCATCCGACAGAGGCAGCCCTGCAGCACCACCTGAGGCATGAATGCTATGTGTTAAGTAATGTAACACCATGTTCTATATGCACACCTGAGCATCCTGACTAACATCCACCCTCACCAAGCATGAAGCCACAAAATGACGATGGGATGATCAAGTGCAATAACTGGCTGAAGTAATGCAGTCAGTCAAAGGGGAGCCAATGTGTTTCAGGCTGGGAAGATATGTGGAGCTTGACATGATGCACCACCTGCTAGGGGTGGCATGCACCTATCATGCCATGCCCCATGGATACCGGCAAAGGCTGTCAGTACCCACAGCATGCCCTGAATAGGTAAGTCTCAAAACACAAACCCACCTTCATAAGTTCTACAAGGGATAGGAACCTAGATGTAATGCTACCCAATGACAGATGTATAAACAGCAAGATGTGTGCAGTGTAAACGCACACAGTATGGAGAATGTTGATACAAGTCCTGTAATAGAGAACTGGGCAAGGCTCACATCAGCACCCTAACACTACCAGGTCACACCTCATATTGTGCTGTACAGCCACAAAACATGGAACAAGCTACAAAAGGAGGGTGACTAGCAAGAAATGGCAAGGATAACCACAACAAGAAGCAGCATGGAATAGCCATGGTCAAATACCAATGGCTAAATCTGCCTCGCAGTATATAGCCTGCTGCAGACTACTGTCCTAATACCAGGAACAGCATCTGGCCTATGTCGGAATACATGAATATATCAAGCCCCCCAAACCACATTATATTGCTTGACTGAAAATACCCAGACATACACTGGTAGCATTGTACTAGCACCAACACAGTAGGAGAAAATTACCCAGATTCCATAAACCAACATGCCCAGGAACAATGTACTACTCCCACAAGAGGGGTAAGCATACTGGATGTGATAATCAGCAACATGGGTACTGGATGGCAAGATGAGAAGTGTATCCCTCATTGGTAAGACCAGACCATAGAGTAATCACACGGGATATACACATCCTGACCACAGTTCCTGGCCAGAATACCACAGTGAAAAACATGTGTAAAGTATAGGTTGCAGCCCTCAGAACTGATGTTGAATCCACAAAAGGCCCTGTGCAAGTGCAGAATATGGGACACACCACAGAACATGTTATACAGGCATTCCATGAACACAGCCAGGAATGCTTGGAGTATGCAATCACAAATAACAACAACACACAATGCCATACACGCAGGCATCTGGCATGCTGGCCTCCAGCCATTACCAAACCATGCAAGAGAATGAGGAAACTACCATATGATAGAGCAAACATAAAAAGGGAAGTAATCACTGACCAGTAGTATGGCAACAACATATGTCCACACATACAATCCATTAAGTCCAGCCACAACAAGTAGAATCTGTGAATCCAGAGGCAATGTGACGCCAGTACCAAGTACACAGACAACCACAACACCCCCCAATAAATACAAATATATGTGATAGATGCATCCATGTATCCAAACCAGAGGTTGAGCTCCAACAACTCAGTACTGTCAAAACTAGTCAGGAGGAGAAGGTAACCACATACACCACAAACCCAGTCCCACATAGACCTACCACAACTGTAAACCAAACACATAAACACAGACAAATATTCCCGGAGGCCTTAATTACAAACACACCACACCAACAGAAGCCTCCAAAGTAGATCACAAGCAACCACAACCTTCAAACATAGCACGTGCAATGAATAGTACACAAAGCTGGTGTGCCATACAGTCACAGACCAGAAGGAGAAACAACATGCCTGATACAGTTGTAATAGGTGTCTGTATAGTCAGACACACAGCTGTCCCACTCACCAGACTGAACAAGGGAAAGGGTAGAGTAAGCTGCTTGTAGGCTGCCACAAAATGCCACATAACACAAGTACGCAGGTCACCCCAAAGCAAGCAGAAATATGATGCACTCAATGTCCATGCTGGTGTCAATTACCTGAGATGTACCTCCCTGGTCAACATCAAAAGAGACATGGATGGTCCCTCTGAGTATGTACCCCAGGGCGGGATGACACTGGCTGTGTGCATCATCCAACCCTCACCAAGAATGATGCCACAGTACAAACACAGAATGCTCATGTTTAACAGCTGGCACAGTTACAGCTGTCAGTCCAAGAGGGTCTAATGTGTGTCTGCTTGAGATGTCAAGCATGACAAGCCATGCTGCTGTTCCAGGGATGGCTGTCAGCTGTTACCTGTGTGCGTCTGGATACTGGATAAGGCCTTTGCCGCCTCCATAGAGACATATGTAGGCAAGGCCAAAAAGACTACCCACCACCCTAGAAGACATAAGTGGTAGGAAACATAAGGGTAATGCTGACCAATGCCAGATGTGTAAACTGCAATATGCATGCCCCTGAGGCACTTCCCATTATGGAGAACATTGATGTCTGTCCAGTGACAGAAGCCTGCTGCAAGCCTAGTGATAGCACACCAGCACTACTAGGTTATACCACATATCATGTGTTATGGCCCCAATACCTGCACCAAAACATCAAAGGAGGGGGAGTATCCATATGCAGCACAGACACCCATATTGCCAGGTAACTGACAATGCACAAAGCAGCGGACACCACCCATGTGCACATAACTGTAGTCAAAACTGCTGTACAGTCTGTAGCATGCGACAGATCACACTCTCACACACAAGAACTCCACCCAGACATCCAAAGACACTGGACAGTATGAATGTCCCACCAAATACCAGACAAGGTACACACAAAGTACCACATAGGTGTCAAACCATTATGTATGCAAGGAGTAATCAGGGACCTATGGACACAGGTCGACATTAATCTGTCATGTGACACCCACAATGCCAATGTGGCTATGAAGACTGTTGATGATGGACACCATATCATGAAAGGATTCACATCAACATCAACAGAGGTCACTGTGCCACTGTACTGTTCCCTTATCAGACCCATAATCTAGTACAATAACTCATATGGGATGTACCATACGTGACACCTGCAGCGGTTCAGAAGACCTCATAGTTACCCCACCAACAGGATAAAGGGTGTGAAATATATGTCATATGCTGCCTGGCTGTAGACACCCCAGCTGACTGCAGTCACACACTGCCTACACAGAGGCATTGTATGTCTGTTGTACAAGGCCATGTCCAACACAGGAGTAATGGACATACTACACCACAGGAAATCAAAGCCATTGGAGCTGTGAGAGTCACAGATGTCAACCTCAACACATAATGAAATAAGATGTGCTGGAGGGACAGATACATAACCCATAGGCTCCCCACACCCAGAAACAGGATCCCAATCCATGGTAGGCAGAGCCCCTCGCTGACACCCCTCAACAGGAATATTGCCAAGTGGGTGGATGACCGTACATGTACACTGGGGGTCCCCACTGTGTCACGACCAGACAGAGGCATAGTGAAGAACCTCATAAATGGCCATAATTGAACATAGCAAGGGGTGGCGAAAGACACACACACTCTAGCTAGACTTACTAATGGCCTAGGGTGTCTAGCCTACGATGAACCCATGAACCTATGAAGATACAAAACGTACAGGACACTAAGGATAATCACAAGGCTTACCCAACTGATGGTAGGAACGATGTTGGGCATCCACAGATATGCTCCGAATCACACAGATATTACAAACAACATACCAAACACACACACATATCGCTAACATACAACCTGTCAGGTGTAGTGCAAACACCCCCCCCCCCCCAGAGTGCAAAATACCTATCCCAGCAGATGGTCCCCTGACATTGCAGATGCTGAGGTAACAGCCATCATCTGCAAAGCAGAACACACAGCAGCAAAGGTATGTGATGGTGTCCTGTGCTGAGGCCAACATGGACTCCAAGAATAACGGAATGCCAAATCACACTACTGCCCAATGTCAGCCTTACCACAGGATATGTACCCAAAGAGCAGTGTACAACAACAGTGGTCCATCACAACAAAGGTGTTGCCTGAATGGATACTCCAAACTACCACCCCAGGATCCTGACAAGCTTGTTCTGCACAGCTATGGAAAGGATCAGTATGTACCACAGACAGAAGGCCAGTGTGGACCTACTGATACTGGACCCTACACACTGTGGCTGTTGTAACTGCAGAACCGGCCCCTAAACATGTCTTACCCATTTGAAGCAGTCATTAAGTTCATTGATGAGGGCAATGTGGTCCACACAGCGTAGCTGGACCGTGCACATGCTTCTAGACAATACCGTACGAGTTCAGTATGGATATGTTCACCAGCTTAAATATACACCCCTATGTCAGTAGAGGGGTTGCAAACCAGACCAAGGACAGAACTGACATGGTCAGACATGCCGCATCCATGTCAGACTACAAAGCAGATATGAGTGGCATCCCACAAGGCCTGGTCTTGGCCCCCGCCCGTTCTGTATACATGTCCCATAGGTATAGGCCAACATGGAAGGACTGTGACTGAGCATGTATGCAGAGGAGTACAAACAGCCCACCATATCCGACCCCCAGCTGACATAAGCAACCCACAAAAGGGCCACCTACAAACAGACAACTGTAGCCATAGCCATGTCAGCAAGCTAATTGCAGAACTGTGTATAGACAACCACCGTGGATATACAGTAAGTGCCCACAAATTACCACACAGGTGTTAACCCATGAGGTACCTAACATGTAATGTGAGACCTGGGTACAAAAGGTGATAAATATCCTGCACTGGATAAACATGTGGCTGTAGTGTTCGCAGAAACATGTACCATATATCCACCCAAACATGAAGGTTGGCAGATGTAGATAAGGGGAACTCACTGTGGCTCTGCAGCCATCCTCCATCAGCGTCACAACTGACAACAATAGCCCCTGTGGGATATACCGCAGCAGACACCTCCATCAACTGTAAAGTCCACAACAGTACCCCACCAGGGGTAGCAAAACATGAACAGATGCCATGTGTTGCCTGAGTAAACAAACTGCAGCCCCACACACGCCATCCTTCCCAGCTACAGGAAAGCTGTGCCTGATGTATGAAGCCATGTCCAACCTGGAATGAATGAACATGTTGCACCTTGTACAATCTGAATGGCAGTGAGCTATGCACATGAGAGACCTGAACCCCAGCACTGACATACATAGGACAAGCTGTACAGAATGATCCATAACACAGAAGGAACCCCACACTTCAGTAAACTCCTGGTACAGGTCAGCCAGAGAGCCACATATCGACACCCCTCAAGAGGCATCCTGATGAGTGTATGGGAGATGGTAGGCTACCCTGGGTATCACTGTTATGTCAGAGGTAGACGGAGGCACAGTATACTAACCATGACATATGTCATGGCAAACTCCAGTTACAATGTGTGTCAAAGGACAAACACACCCTGTGACTAGCATCAGAAATGGCCTAGGGAACATCGCTAGTGTTTGCCAATGTCCACCCATGTTGTGGAATACACTAGCAATGTTGGACGAGCCTGGTGTGGGTAGTCCATATCTGAACATATTGCAACATGGTCATATGTGCACAACTGGCCCCTACACAGTCTGTTGTGCTCACTATGAAGATGTCAAATAGTCATAGGACTAAAGCCCAGGATACTGTCCACCACAGTGAAAGTACCGAACCAGTACACTATACGGTACTACAGTGTTAGGTCAATATGAAAGTATGTTGAGAACTGTCTGCAAAGTATCCAATGCAATCCCTGCAGGCACAGTATAATCTCTGTTGTGGCAGACACGAAGTAGTTGGCCAGTTAGTACACAACATGACACCCAACACACAATCATAAATGTGCGATATTGTCGAAGTTCACACACACCCAAATATGTGGTGGACTTCAGAGTGCAACATATGGAAAGCTCACACTGGTCATGCTCGCACACTTTGTTAAATGAGGCATATGTCAGACAACATGCCATGGAAAGGCTGAACTGGGCATGCTCACACACTTAGTCCATATCTCCATTTAGCAGTTGGCCACACATATCTGGTATTTGTACGTGTCAGTCCGGGAACCAACCACAACACAGCAGTCAGCCCAGTGCACACAGTTAATGACCACAGAGACATAACTGATATAGTGGATCGCCATCATATGCAAACATCTTCCACAGATTCACAAGTTGGTCATAGGAACAGGGAATGCTATGGCAATAAAGACCTGCAAACAGTAGAACAGCACAACAAATATTGTCCATCTGACAATTGAACATATGGGTGTAGAGGTCAATACTAGGCTTCTTGCCCCAGGGAATGACAGCTCAGCCAGAGTGTGCTTGGCATCTGCATCCCCAGGATAGTAGGCTACTGTGCCACTGTAAAGTAGGTCACAGAAGGCAACATGTGAGGCTAGTGAGCTGTGCCTCTGTCAAGCAGGGGCACCGTGGAGGTCTCAGGGATTGAATGTGCTAAGCCACAGCCATGTTGTCGGTGTGTGCTGTGAGAGGGTTGCTGAGGATCTCTGACAGTAGGTGTCCATCAATAACAGACTGAGGGGAGCCCTATCTGCATTCTCTGGACGATTCCACTGTCAACACTGTGTTGTAATGAGTATGTGTGAATGAAGTGCCGTGCACAGATGTCCTCTCTCTGTGGGCTACAGCTCTGCAATGTATTAGGTCACTCTGTCTGTTGTACGGCGCATATATGGCTGGTGTACAGCTGACAGGTGTCTTGTTGTGGAGCAGTCATGGGTATATGTGGGATAGCATGACCAATGCAAACTGTACACATGCTCATAGAATGCAATTGTCAAGGATTATGCTGAGTGGCCAGTATAGTCCTCCAGCATGGGTCCTCTGAAGTCATCCACCCCAGTCTACACAAGTGTAGAGTCTGCTTGTGCTAAACACAGTTTGTGTGCAGTGACAACCTTGCCTGGGGGTGGAGATGAGATATGGATGTCCAGGGAAAGGTGGGTATGGTCAGATATCAACAATGGTGGTCTACCTCTGGTGTGGAACAGTGAGTACCCACGTTGCAGATGGACAGGTGCAATATTTATTCACCCATGTGGCTGTGGTGTGTGGTTCTGCCATAGCACATGGACCCACAAATTGTAGTGGCTGTAGGGTAAAGTGGTAGAGGCCTGAGTAGTTCTCACACACGATATGCCTGTACCTGATGTTAACAACTGGAATGGTGTATGTGAATACCTGCATATCCTGGCACTGTTCCCAGGGAAGCTAAGTGTGTGTCCTGGATGTGGGTGTAGTGTTCTGGACTGGTTGCGTTGTGTGTTACAGGTCCTGTGGTCCCAAAACATGGTATAGAACATAACCTGCCAGTGCAATGTGCATATCTGACCCTGACATAGGTGGCTGCAAATGCATATATATGCTATCCCCCACCTGACAGGTAGTACTACAGCTACATACCTCTGTAGAAATAAAGATGTCAACACCCTATAAATACTACAGGTACAGAACAGATGCCCAGTAATTCGGATAGTGCGCTCTGCTAATGTGTCTCCCTCAAGTGTCATAATATAGTTAGGTAGGGGTTTGAATCCTGCAAATGCTGTGTGTGGGGTGGGGTGGGGTGGGGTGGGGTTTGTGTGTGTGAAAGGCTGTGAGAGAGAAATGTCCCTTTTGGCAACTGGGAAAACACACTACAGGATGCACATTCCCCTTTCTAAACACTGCTGATGTCAGCACCCTATAAGTACAGCAGGTGAAGGAAAACCACCCAGTAATGTGAATAGTGCGCTCCGCTAATGCGTCTGTCTTGAGTGTCATAACATAGTTAGGTCGGGGTTTGAATCCTGTATATGCTCAGTGTGTGTGGAGGGGGTTAGTCTGTGTGCAATTATGTGGGAGGGAAATGTCCCTTTTGGCAACTGGGAGAACACACTACAGGATGCACACTCCCCTTTCTAAACACAGATGATGTCAGCACCCTATAAGTACAGCAGGAGAAGAGAAGCCTCCCAGTAATGTGAATAGCGCACTCTGCTAATGCATCTCTCCCGAGTATCGTAATATAGTTAGATAAAAGTTTGAAACCTGTAAATGGCATGTGTGTGTGTCTGGATGTGGGGAGTTTGTGTGTGTGCATTTCCGTATGAAAAACATGTTAGTTTTGGCAATCAGGAGATCACACTACCTGATGCACATTACCCTTTCAAAATACTGATGTTTTCAGCAACAAAAAATATCAGATCCTAGACTCTCCGCTCAAGAACTCTTTGAATTTTAATAATAACTTTAAGTGCGATAACAATACCAATACACTTTTCGTCAAGACTGTGTCTCAACTTCCTCAGAAATTTTAAATTTTAAAAACAATGTCACAAAGCACTATTTAAAGCGTGCCAATATTAATTAATCAATAAACCATTTAGTTACTTAAAGGCACATACATAAATCCACACACTGTTAGTTCTACATTCCCTTCAAAACATCTCATTACCTTTGTGTACCCTCATACAGAATTAAACTCACTCGGACTTGCGTAAATTCAACATTAACTTTTACTCTATTAAACGATCGTAAAATATAATATAATAAAATATTACGTGCATACATGTTAATTTCTTTCACTGTTTAAGACTAATTCAATGTAAACAGTGAATAGTAAATGTTAAAATTAAAATTAATGATTAACCAAATATTCATAGCAATAGTTACCAAAACATTAACATAAATACAATGAAGATAATATTAATAGATCCAATATACTCAATATAAATGCTTTAACATATTTAATATATATTAAATATAAATATTCACTATTAAAACCTAATATAAATATCAAATATGCACGTAATATTTTATTATATTATATTTTATGATCGTTTAATAGAATAAAAGTTAATGTTGAATTTACGCAAGTCCGAGTGAGTTTAATTTTGTAAATGTAGAACTAACACTGTGTGGATTTATGTATGTGCCTTTAAGTAACTAAATGGTTTATTGACTAATTAATATTGGCACACTTTAAATAGTGCTTTGTGACATTGTTTTTAAAATTTAAAATTTCTGAGGAAGTTGAGACACAGTCTTGACGAACAGTGTACTGGTATTGTTATCGCACTTAAAGTTATTATTAAAATTCAAAGAGTTCTTGAGCGGAGAGTCTAGGATCTGATATTTTTTGTTGTTGAATTTGTCGGAACATTTTTCTTGGTTTGTCTAAAATACTGATGTTGTCAGCACCCTATAAGTACAGCCAGAGAAGAGGAACTATCTAGTAAACCAAATAGTGTGCTTTGCTAATGTGTCTCATGTGTCATGACTTAGTTAGGTAGGGGAATGAATCCTGCAAATGGCAAGTGTGCGTGTGTGTGGGGGTAGTAGGGTGTGTGTAAATGCAAGTGTGAGAGAACAGATCCTTTTGGCAAATACTACAATACAACAGATGATGCATACTCCCCCAGTAAACACAGGGGATGTCACCACACTATCAGCACAGCCAAACAGGGCTAGTTGGCTAGTAATGCCAATAGTGCGCTCTGCTACTGTGTCTATTACCATTATTAGAGTACAGATAGGTATGTTTTGGTAACCCACAACTGCCACGTGTGGTTGTGTCACACAGTATGACCTTGTGTGGGTCTTTGTACATAACAATGCATGCTATTGCCTAAACTAGCAATGGCATTGCACACATGATATATGTGTGTGACACATACACATAAATACCTGTGACCTGCAGTAGTTACCATGTCTGACACATATCAGTGGATAAATGGTAATTGCAATGTATACCAATATGACTGTGTCTTACTGTGCAGGGTCCGCACGTGATATGTCTCTATACAGTGTGGGTGTATATGGTGAAATACCTACAGCAGGGGATACACATCTGGTCTGGGCCATATAGTGTACATGTAGTCGATGTACAGGTGCTGCATGTTCCCACCTGTTGTGGTAGTGGTAACATGTCATTCCACTGCAATTCAGTGACCACATGCTGTGAACTCTTCAACTAGTGTGTTGTAGCTACAGTAATGCTCACGCACAATGTTTGGCTGGATGCAGTCCAGCCATATAAACACAGTTCTTGAGACTGTCATATTGCCAGTGTTGTTATGGAGGATAGGTGGTCTTCCTGTGTATAGGAGGGTTGTGTCTGCCAGGCTATGAACCAGATGGCAGTCCGACACACTGTTAGCTGCACATGATTAGGCCCTGATGCTTTGGGCTGTGCCAACAACCTGGAGGTGTGTGTATCTGTGGTACCTTGGGATACCACCCCCTTTTCATGTGTGTTACATGTGTAGGGGACGACAGGCATGGTATGGGGCATAACCTGTCAGTGATGGGTAACACCTGTGAACCATGAATCATGAATCTGGTACTGCACAGACATTGCAGTTCACCGTGCTGAGGACAGTGTCTGGTGCATGCATCTTCTGGTGTACACTGCTGTTGTTGTGTAGCAGCACTGTTAGTGTCCTAACCTGTGTGATACCCACGGAGGTGGCTATGTAAACCATGTCCTGCAGCATAAGGCAGTATGTGTACCAGGAGCTTTGCCATTATACCTTCGGGCCATGGGTGTCACGTGCAAGATGACCCTTGCACATCATTGTGGCTTCCTAGCATGTAAGCCACATTGACAGCCAGCGGATACCCTATGAATGACAGTGGAGACTGAGCATAATGTAGACATACAACACCCTTCCCACATATAGTGGTAGCATACCTGGTGAGGTATGTTGGCAGCCAATATTATTTTATCAGGCTCATACTGGCCTATGCCACATGCTGAGAGATCCATTCTATGTTTCCTATGGCATGTAGTCCAGGAGGTATATGCTCGAGGCAGCCATACCCTGCACATAGTCAATGAGGTATGAGTCATATGTGTCCATGCCTCTGACTGACCTGTATGCATGTGTTCTGTGGTGGACCATGCCAGGTGCCCTGAGGGCATATCACTGTGACGCTTCACCAGATACAGCCTGTTGGCCGGGACCCCCCCTGCAGAAAAGGGTATAATTTTTAGCAGGGTTTGTGTATAAGGTTTTTGGCACAGGGATTGTATGTGGGCAGGCCTGTTTAGGAAATATGCCTTTTATTTTTTTTTTTTTTTTTCTTGTTTTTTGTTTTTTTTTGTCTTTTTTTTTGTTTTTTTTTTTTTTTTTTTTTTTTTTTTTTTTTTTTTTTTTTTTTTTTTGTTATTTTTTTTTTTTTTTTTTTTTTTTTTTTTTTTTTTTTTTTTTGGGGGGGGGGGGGGGGGGGGGGGGGGGGGGGGGGGGGGGTGGGGGGGGGGGGGGGGGGGGGGGGTGGGGGGGGGGGGGGGGGGGGGGGGGGGGGGGGGGGGGGGGGGGGGGGGGTTTTCCCCCTAAAAAACCCCGTGGCAAACCCTTTTTTGGGAAAATTTTTTTGGGGTTTTTGGGGGGGAAAAAACCAAAAAAAATTGGGGGTTGGTTTTTGGGGTTTTTTTAAAGGAACAGTCTTTTTTTTTTTCCAAAATTTTTTTCCCGGGGGGGGGAGTTTTTTGGAAAGGGATGGCTCAATCGGTCTAGGATTGTTATAGGGGGTGATAATATTTGAAGTGCAGGAGTATTGTCTGGATTATAGATGATTTTATAGGCCATAATCAGTTGGTTATACTGTATTAGGCTGGGTATTGCAAGCCAACCAAGCTGATTTAGATTGATGCAATGATGTGTCCTAAAAAGCAGCCCAGTGGCAAACCTGGCAATGTGGTTGTAGCAAATTGAGTGTTTGTTAAGGACAATCTTGTTCATATTCGTGAGTAGAGGGGATGCATACAGAAGGGTTGAAACAAGGTGTGAGCGAGCTATGGCCCCTTTAGCTGGAGGGGCTAGGAAGGCTTTAATTCTGTAAAGTGACCCTAGTTTTCTATTGATGGCTTTGATAATTTGGTTAACATGTAGGTCACATTTGAGATTATTGTCTATGACACCTAATAGTTTAGTAGATGGGTCAGGGGAGATTATTGTGCCATCAGTTGATGTTATGGTAACGGTGAAAGCGGTAGACCTACGTGTTGGTGAAATAACAGCAGTTTAGTTTATTTGGAATTTAGGATCAGACGATGTTCAGAAAGCCAGTTTTCTATTGTATTAAAGGTGGTCTGGGTAGCTGACCATAACTCTACTGGAGATGTGGCTGAGCAGATCAGAGTAGAGTCTTCAGCATATTGGATACAGCTGACTTTTGGGATGACAGTATAAAGGTCATTAATGAAGATGGAGAACAGCAAGGGCCCTAGTATAGAGCCTTGTGGTACTCTGAGGGTGTTAGGTAGAAGGTTAGAGAGTTAGTTCTGCCAGAGGCCGGCCTGCTGTCAACCATGCAGGTAGGATTGAAACCATTGGAAGGCTCCAGTATCTAGACAGAATGTTTGCAGGGTGTGGATTACAAGTTGGTGATCAACCATATCGTATGCCTTGGAAAGATCCAAAAAGAGGGCTGAGGATACATAATTAGTGTTGCAAGTATGGTTTATGGTGTTAGTAAAGGCTAGGAGGCCTGAAGTAGTGCTGTGATGAGGATGGAAGCCATGCTGAGTGTCTCCCATAAGGCGATTTTGGATTAGGTGGTGCATGAATTGTCTATGAATAAAGTTTCCATAATCTTTGCAAGTGGAGAGAGGATAGCTATTGGCCTATAGTTGGAGAATTCTGTAGAGCTGCCTCCTTTGTGAAGTGGGATTACATATGACATTTTCCAGATGGTGGGAAATTTAGATTCTACCATGGTTCATTTGATTACCTTTGAGACGGGGTAAGCAATAGCATCATCTGATTTTGATAGGTACTCGGCAGGGAGTTGATCAGCAGAAAGTGTAGTGGGTTTCACTGTTTCACTCAAGGTACAGAGAAGTGAAGTGGTGACTGGTTGGCAGCTGAATGCAAGTAGGTTTCTAGGGGTGCTACTTTCAGGACCAGGGGAGCTAGGAGGTAGATGGCTAGCTAGGGCCTGAAATGTCTCAGTAAAGAATTGGTCAAAACTATCAGGAACATCTTCAGGGGTATTATCAATAGTAGCAGCAGGGATTGGGGTTGACGTTTATCCAGGATGTAGTATATATGACATGCCACCTGACAGGGTATGGCATTACAGGGTTCAGAGAGCCCAGTCCCCAGATTGGCTGTGTGGTGGCATCCCACACATGTGTTGTACGTTCCTGGCCAAGGGTGATGGCTGACTGCATACATGTGGCAGCTGTGACATTGATACATGACTCACATAAACCACAACTGGACCATAGAGGCAATTCACAGGTTACCTTTGTACATGCTACCCTAGTAGTGTGATTGCCATGGTGAGTACCAACACATACGGCCAATGGGGAACAACATACTGAAGGTGTGTATGTGTGGGTGTACCGCTACTGTTTCATAGCACTGACATATATGACTGCACATGTGGGTAAATGCCAGGTAAGACATGTGCAATGTGTCACAGGCAACGTACATGCGTACAGGACAGACAGTGATGTTCTGTCATGTAGAAAGTTGACATACGTATCGTACGCTATGCAGATGTCACTAGAAGTCTACAGAAGCACTGTAACTCTGCATTGCAGGTGTAAGCAGTGTTCCAGGGGACAACAAGCGAACATGCATGCAAACAAAGCTACAGTAAACAGGGCTGGAAGTAGTGCATTATACAACAAAGAAGGGGTAACAATAGCAGTAAGTAACAATGCAAATATGTAGGCACTATCAACATGTACCCAGGAATACACAGCGCAGATGCCCATGGTAGAACTGATATTATGTCATAGTTATTTGTGATTTGGATTACATTGGTACTGCACACATATCTACATGCGCGAACATCCACATGGCATAGTCATTGTGGGCAACTTGACACCATTACTGTACATGTCCACCATTGCATATCACTACTTGCGTTAGCTTTCCCCCTGTGCTACCCATGTATGTGGCTATCTGTTGACAACCTTACCACCGGCATGCAATTATGTGCAGCTGTTATACTTTGGTATGTACTATGGGTGCAGATAATTCAGGACATTCATACAGTTACTGCAGCAGGCATGCTGGGATAAACACACAGTCATAGCAGCACACTGTACTGTTACCAACATGATACTACTAATACACTTCTATGTAGTCACCCTGTGCATCAGCAATGTGTTTACCTGTTCCCGCAATGATGTTTGAGATTGCAGGAGGTGGCACAGTGTCATCATATGCACAGAGTGTGGATTAGGTATGCCTGAGTCAGCCACTGATACCACCAATTGACATGTGTGTGTGTGTTGGTGAGGGGCAGCAGTACAGGGTGGGGCAGTGTTGGTGCAGTGTGTGCGTGTATGTGGTCACCCTAGGTGTTAACATTTCGCATGTGTGTATGCACGCACACAGTTCCACCTAATGGCTGCCATATACAGGGGTTTGTGGACATCCACAGACTGCACCTGGCAGGTCATACAGATCAGTGTCTGTGTGCATGGACACGGTACCTGTGCCTGGCAGGGGTGCTACGGACCATATCCAGTACTAAGCCAGACTGCGTACTGTCATCAGAAGCGGGAGTGTGTTGACTGGACACAAGTCCCTGTTGGGACTGTCCAGAGCCATGTGCACATGGTCTCCTGGGGCATTCCGATGACAGCACAGGCCCAGCATTGCTGGGGCTGCTGCTGGCACTATGGGGGTGTGCGCGAGCCTGTTGTCCTCGCCGACTGCCAGCTGCTGCTGCTGCCGGCATACAGCCACGTCAATGCCGCAAACGCCCACCATTGCCCTGGCTCATGGACATCTGGTTGTGGAACTGCTGTAATATGTCCCCACAATGTCTGTCTATGACATCGGTGAAGTTACGGATAGCATCCGCAATGTCACGCATACTGTCTGTCATGGCTGTGCGACATGCGCTCAGTTCCCTCAGACCCTGTCTAGTGTACCTTTCCATACGTGACTGTGCCGGCATGACAGTCCGAAACATAGCTGAGGTTGACAGACCTCTTTGGGCACGTCGGCCAGAGGCAGTATGCCAATGGATGCTCCCACGAGAACCCATGGGCAACTGTCTGTGTGGTACCATCGGAGGACCCTGCCCATGGCTGCTGTGTGGGGACGCATGTGCCACAGGTACCACATTACCCTGGTCTATGCCCACTGTATCCTGTCCATCACCTAGGGACAATGGTGACAAAGGATGTAAAGGCAGGATGACTGTGCGCAATGATGGGGTTGACAGCTGTGTACTGTCAATTGGCTGACCAATGGGGGACCCTGACACACCTTCCTGTACCATTACACAAATATCATCATTACCAGTAGCCGTGGCACAGGATTCAGGTTCCCTGCTGCAAGTCACCAGAGCAGCCCTAGAACCTGTGGGAGGAAGACAGGAAACACAGTTTACAGTCTCCAGACATTGTTACCAGTGATGCACTTCTACACACATGCACACATGCACACATGGACACATGCACACATGCACACATGGACACAGGCACACATGCACACATGGACACATGGACACATGCAGGCACATGCACACATGCACATGCACACATGTGGACACATGCACACATGCACACATGCACACATGCACACACGTGGTCACATGCACGCGGGCACATGCACACATGCACACATGCACACGCGTGGACACAGGCACACATGCACACATGCACATGTGGACATAGGCACACATGCACACATGCACACATGCACACATGGGCACAGGCACACCTGCACATGCACACATGCACACCCCGCAGTATACACACAGAGCACTACTGAGTTACACTACTGTTACTAGCATTATCAGGACTATTATAGGTTATGTTAAACACACTCACCAGCATGGATGGCCTGCCTTGCTGTAACCCTGGAGGGACCTGCAGAAATGATGAGATTAATGTCAGTGGGCACAACTGTGTCATTGATATTGCATATGATACAGTGTACAGAACAGTCAAGTGTACATATGGCATATTACCTGCACGCTCCATGTCGTGCTGCTGTGTGGAACCAGCCTCCATCATAATGCAGGGGTACTGCTGTTGGTGTTCCGGGGTTGGAGCCACAACACTTAGGAGTAGCCCCTCCAGTCTGGTGAGGGGGGGATGTGGCCACCCCACCTCCTGTGGCAACCTGTTGCCTGTGGATATCTGATGCACGCTGATGGACACTTCGGATTAAATCACTGCAGTGATGTCGTACCTGCTCATATATCCTGTTATGCGTGCCAATATCATTTACCCTACGGACAAGGTCTTGCCACAGTGCAGCCCTCTCCTGCTGATTTTGACTGGTGCGGGAAAACAGGATGTCATACTCCCCCACCAGGCTCTGGTGGATCTCCTCGTCTTCCGCCACAGAGTAGGCGGGATTACGCTGATGCGCCATCTCCCTGGAAGAGAACACAAACAGGATATCAGCAGACCATGTCAGCAATATATGGCACACATACTATACATGATACTCATGTGTAGTGATATACTACTACTCCCATATGTTGCATGTGTGTGTGTCATGGTGGATACACAGGTACATGGCCAGATATCAGTGCTCAGCCAACACCTGTGCAACAATACCTGCCACATTCCACACAACATAGTAGCATGCCCCATCGGTCAGCACACACTGACAGGTGCAATGCACAACCTCACTCTGGGGGTTCATCCCAATGTACTGTATGTGGGACGCCGCCCACTACTGTGATGTGGACAGAAGTTACTCTGCCTGGATATACATATCCCACCACCACCACCAGCACAGTAGACTACTTTGATATGTATGTGATTAGACAGTTATTCACTTGCTGGGACTGAGATGGTATCCATGCAGCACACTGGGCCAGTGGAAGCCACAAGCCACACTGCTGACCCCTTTGCAAATGCTTACCATGGACATGCCACAGATTGCATGGAACTTGCACACACATTTCTAACCCAGACCCTATGCACAAAGGTTAGGCATCCTGTCCAGTGGACCCCAGACAGAGGCAGACTGTATAACAATAGCAGGAGGCTACTGCAGGACAGAGCACATTCACATTAAGGGAAGGCATCTGTGGTCAGCACTGGTACTACACTACGGTCCATCATAACAACGGCCACAGCCTACTCTGGGAGGGAAATGGCCACAAACACTATGGATGACCACAAGGCCTTCTTCATTTATGTTACACATATGGACCACATGCCTCAGATATGCTCTGTGTTAATACACACCTACTTAACATTCACCAAACACACGGATGTTGGCAACAATTTTGCAGACATGTTTGGTTGCACGTATCCCCCCTCCTTCTCCCCCACCAGTTGAAATATTTATCACAGCCGGATGTAACCTCCCTATCATCTCACATGTCCAGGTGAGGGAAGCCCTCAGCAGAGAAGAACACACAGCATCACTGTGACCTCATGGTATCCCTGGATGTGTGCTACCTGCACTCCGAGAGGACATACAACCGCATATAACACTGATAATTTATCTTGGCCGTACTACAGGATAAGTACCTGGACAGTGGCATACAGCGACAGTGGTCCCACACCACTAAGGAGGCACCTCGACTGACCCTGGGAACTACCACATCATATGCATAACCAGCCTGCTCTGCTAAGCTATGGAATTATGCAGTATGGGATGCATATGCAGTGATATAGTGTACCTGCAGACACTTGTTCCCAGCCAGTGTGCCTTTGTGATGGGCTGATCCTGCCTTTTGAACCTGGCTGACCTTTCAAAGCAGTCACTACAGCCATTGCTGGGGCAACGCACAGACAACTGCTGCCAGGATCATGGCCTAAGACTGATTGACATGTAATGTATGGTCATCCCCTTTTGGTGGAACTACGTACACACAACATATCACATGGACATACCTATAGATACAGACCTATGACACATTTGGAGGGTTCACAGTATGCACACTATTAACCTGCTACTTTGCATTACCTGTGTTTGTTGCAGCTGGTTGTGTTACCACTGCTTCTGCTTGCTGCTGCTACTGTCACTGCTGACAGCTTCAGGTGACAGAGTCACAGTGTATAATTTTTTTTTTGTTCTCTCTCACTTTTCTCTTTCCCTCTGTCTGCTTCCAGACAGTGCAATGAATGTATTGCATGTGTGGAGTGTTAGTACTGGATGCTTTTGTAGGTATCTGCATAGGTCCATGTGATGGCCTCTGCACCAACTGTAAGCCAGCATTTGCTAATTGCATACAGCCAGTTGTGTACTGATTGCAGTTCTCACTGTGATTTCAGGTCAGTGCTATAAAAGGGTATGTGGGATAGGCGTTGCCCTTTCAGATTGTAAGGGTGGGGACCATGCTGGTATGCTGTGGACAGTGTTCTGTGAGTGTAAAGGTTAGTATCTCTCTCATGATTCAGGCTGTGTTTTATATTCACATTTCTCCATTCCTCTCTCATGTTCCCTGTACCAAGTGTGTATGCACAATGACTCCTACAACTATATATAGATATATATTTATATATATATATATATATATGTACATATACATACATTTATATATGTACTTTAACTGACCTTATTATCTACAAGCTGCCAACTAGCATGGCTGTTTCTGTTCACACACTACTATTATGGAAATCCAGTAGTTTTGACAGTAATTCTAAATGACATGCTTTGTGTATTACACATCCTATATTCCCTTTACATTCATCCGTACTATTACATGTTATATTTATTTTAGCACAATGTTCTTGTATAAGAGTCATGGCTTAGTGGTAAGCCATACAGACTAGTGTTTCCAAGGTCCTGGGTTTGGGACTGACAGTGGGATTTTATTTTGCTTTTGAACTGAGTACAGGACCTGTCAATCAAAGTGACTAAGGCACTTTTAAGCAGTTGTAACCGGGTTAGCGCTGGTTTGCGCAGAGCTCATGCATGCACACTGGCGGTTAGCTCCACGCACACAAGTGCACACCCGCTTACAACCGCTTAACGGTGCTTACTCTGGCGTACACCCGCACTATTTTCTTTGAAAGAAAATAAAATGGGGAGACAGGAAAGTGGTGAAAAGGGGTCACAAAGAGGGTAAGACAGTAGGGAAACAAGCTTGGGATTTGCAGGAGGGATGTAGGTAAGGCCCATAGCTGCCCATTTCTTCATCAGCAACAGCTGTGCATATGTATGTAATTTGGTGTGACATTTGAAACCTTCCACCCCTGAGAGAGGTGTCAGGACAACAATAATACTTGTTGTACAGCCAATTGTAATTGATAGATTCCATGTCCAGCAGACATGTGTGCGAATGGGCAGCTACGTATGGGGCATAATTTTTTGTGGGTACAGAGTGCCCTTTTTTTTTTTTTTTCAGGTGAGAGTGGTATGTCAGGTGAAGGAAGTTGGTACAGCTGGGGAGGTAGGTTGGGTAGGTAAACAGACAAGACAAACAAGATGCATACAGGGGTGGTGTATGACACGTGTGGGGGGGTTACACAATTGACGGGGATGGAGGTTTGGATATCCAGAGCCCATGAGCCCACAGATGGCAACAGTGGAACTGATATCCCCACCCATAGGCAGTTGCCACTGTTCCTTCATTGCCCAGGACAAGGCTGTGCTGGGGGCTGTGTAGGCCGGGCAACAGGCATGCCCGTTAGTTGCGCCACCCATGCCTCAAGCTGGCGTAGGGGCTCGAGAACAAAGTCCTGAATCTCCCTACGCACCACAGTCCGGACGCTATGGAGGGTGAGTGGTGGTTCTCCTCCGGCCACACTTGCAGAGGAGGGGGGGGACGAGCCCCATCCCCTGCAATGCTTCCACCCGCAGGTGGCACAAGGCCACCGGAGGAGGGTCCGGACTCGGCACTAGTGCCAGGTGCACTCGCCAGCTGAGGTGGGAGAGGTGGGTCCGCTGGAACCTGCCTTCCCTGTCATCTTATGTTTTGCATTATGTCATGACAGTTTGGGTTAGTGACATATAATACCATTCACAATTATTTGTAACAGCATGCATTAGTATTCCCATTAACCAAACACCCAGATATTCACACCATTGAACAGCGTGCATAACACATGCATAATTTGAACAGAAATACACAGTCCAACAACATGCAGGGTTAATTGATGTCAACAGGCCATCAGGTTTGGATGTATGAACAGGGCAGATGCATCAACAGACATGCAAATATATATGACCCAACAGGACAAACGTCCAGGGGTGTTAATTGTGATTGCACATACCATTTTCACGTGGAATGGGTTATATGTGGTTATAGGGTGGGGTGAAGAAAATAATATTAACACCTTCAAATACCAATACATATGCTGTACATTTCTAATAGCTACAGTTATATACACACTACTGTTCTAACTACAGTTTCCTATATGATAACTATTTCAACTTGGTGATAGGACTGTTACTGCAACATCAATATACATTTTATTGTTCTTCATACACATTCATATCTAGCTTTGTTCAGCTACATAATCCTGCTACATTTGCTTTATATAGCTGTATACAAGTATGGATGTTTGGTATATCAGACAATCATCCTATCTGCATATTGCAGACTGAGAGCAACATATCCAGATTTTGGGATACACATTCCAGATGCAGCAACACTTTGAACAGATTTTGCTGTTTGGTTTTGATTCTCACATGCATTTCATTCTGTCTTGACTGCAGTATACTTTATTCAGGGGTTATTACTACTGTATTGCTGGATTCATGACACTTTCTCACACTCTCTCACTTGCTTTCATTTTACTATTCAGGATGGTACTTACTTCTAGGCTTTATTGACATGTTTTACCTGTAGTTATTACAATCCTTTCCAGCAGTCTCACTTCTGTCATGTTTCAGTATTTCAACAGGGATATATTTCACACATGTGATTTTATCATCTTCTGCAGCTATACTTTTCAGCCTGCTGCAGGTTGTGTACTATTTTCTTACAGGTAGGGCATTTTATTTCAGAATTTATGTCAGACAGTTTCATTTTTCGGTTTAACTTACAGGCTGAAACACACTTTTGTAATCAAGCAATACTTGCAGACACTTTCACACTGTTACTTGCACATTTTATTCCTTACTGACTACACTGCACTCTTTTGCTGACTGTCATACTTTTATATTTCTTTACAGTTACTGGTAGTGGATTACTGACCTGCCTGGTGGTGCAACCGCACCAGCCTATCGCCATAGGCTCTGCGGTTCACAGAACGGACACCTGCAGCTGCAATATAAATGAAGTAATATTGGAATACACATCTCCATAATATCAGCTAGTTTAATTTCTTACATACATAATTAAATGTAACTTACTCAGTAGTAGGGCGTTGGGTGTTTGCTGGGCCTCCTGGATCCAAAGGTTCAGTTGGTCCTGCTTGCATCTCTTCAGGTCTGCATGGTGGTGACGGACCTGCTCACCAGTCCTTGGAATCCCTGTGGTACTGGTGAGATCATGAGCCAACCAGTCCCACGCCTCAGCCCTGTATGCTCCCCAGAGGACCTGGCCCTGCATGAGTTGGGCCTCATGATTGTGGACTAGGAGCCAGACCATGTACCTGGACTCCTCAACACCCCACCTCTGTGCTCGAAAGCAACTACCCTCTCCTACTCCTGTCATTCTGCCTGCAGGTCAGTTCTACAATTGTTTATGCTGTGTATTTCCGCCTATGGGGCTTATACAGTCCGTTTTTCCCGCACATATCTGTGATTGGCCATTTTGGAATTGTATCAACTTCAGTAAACCTGAATTGTCATGCTCCAGTTTGTATTCATTCCTATATATTAGCTATTATTGCATTTCTAGGTACTGCTGTCATGGCTTAGTGGTTTGGTACCTTGAATATGGTGTATAGTATCCTGGGTTTGAACCTTGCCACTGCTTTTTATTTTTCATGACTGTCTAGATATGCTGAGGGGTGTGTCTGTGTAAAGGCAGTTTTGATACGGCTTGTTCAACGTTGCCCGTCGGTTAGCTTGTTTGCGGTGCGCAGCTCAAGAAATGGGTACGCTGGTTTAAGCCTCATTTGGCTATCGGCACGCATATTACGCTCAGCTCAGTTAGGGGCACATAGATTTAGCATGTTAAACCACTGCTCAGCTACGGGCACTCATTTTGCACCAGTTAAACCACTGCCCATCTACGGGCAGATGCACTCACCCTGTTAAACTGTAGCTCAGCTATGGGCACATCTGGCATTTTTTATTCTTTTGTTACCTCACATTTCTTCAATATAAATGGGCTATTTCATTACATTTTACATAAAATGTGGTTTTATGTGTACATATTTGTCAGGGACTTGTTTCATGCTTATTTTGCTAAAAATAAAAATTGGTGTTGTGGGGGCTCGAACCATGAATGCCTGCTCTTCAGCCAACATCTCTACCGCTACGCTGTTGCTTCCTGGCTTATTTTGCATATTTAGTTCTTATATGCTTTCCCACTGCCTGCTAACTAGCTGCGCTACAGGCACACCCGCGCAAACGAGCACACTCACGGTTAAACATTTTTACAATTTAAAAAAATATATAACATGTTTATTTATGTTTTCTGTTCATAGTCTGTGGGGGCATGTGTTGTGTTCTGTTTATTCACATTTCAGTGGACTCTGTCATGGGTGTTTACTTTGGGAACTTTTCCTCTTCTGGGGGCGTGTCCGCTTACAGGGCTCGGCCTATGGACACGCCCCCTACTGTCTTACACGGACCGTGTTGGCCTTAAGTGTGATTCAGCATGCTCTCATGAATATGCAAAGCATGCTGACATCACTCCATTTAACTGCAGCCTCCGTGTATGAGTTATAACTCTTACACGGAGGCTTCGTGAATCCTGCCCCATAAATGCTGTCAGCATCAATTCCAGTGTGTAGTTCATAAATTGTCGGAAGGCAAGTTATTGGTCTATAGTTTTAGGATAGCTTGCAGGTTTGCTCTTAAGGAGTTATTGTTTTTTCTGTTGTTAACCATGGTGGCATCTGTTTGAGCTCCACATATAAATAGCTCTTACTCATGGCTAAATTTTCAAGTAAAAATATTAATTAGCCATAAGTTAGGCATGGCATCTGGACCTCAGGTTTTCCAGTTAGGAGCTTTTCTTAACCTTGTTTCAGTTTCTTTAGATGTTACTTCACCCCATTTCATATCCTGCACATTTGAACTTCTTATTTTTTGTTTTACTTCTTCTATCCATTCAGCATCTGTGTTATGTTTCACAGAATCATCCTAGATAGTTCTTTAGAATGCATCTATTTCTTCTTTTTTTTTTTTGGTGCGTTTCCTTTTGCCTTGTTTCCCAATTGTCTATAAAAATTTTTTGGGAGGGTCATCAATAAATTGCTTATTTTGTACTTTTACTTTATATTTATTTGCATATCTTCTATGTTATTCTGTCTGTGCTGATATTTTTAGTTTATTATGTGTGATAGTGCATGACAGATCCTGATCTGTTCTGATACTGTGCATTGCTTTTACATGTCTATTTTTCTGAGTATTTTTGTTAATTTGCTCCCTCTTCTGTGTTCTTCTAACAGTGACACTTCTTGTCTTAACTGATTTATAGCTTTCGCTATTCGATATTTCCATGATGGCATTTGATTTCTCCCCTTCCTTTCCTTTACTGCCCTGTGTTTTTGTGGTAAAACTTTATTTGTTATTAATTTAGCTGGGCAATAATATTTCCTATTTACTTCTGTTATATTGCATGAATTTCTATGAACAGGCCCAGTTACTGCGTTCATTTGTTTTATCAAACTTCTAACTTTCTGGGTTTTATTGACCTTCTGTTATCTATTTCTTTCATTGATCTTAATATGTCTGTTGGGGTGGCCTTGGTGGTGCAGTGGTTAGCGGTGTTGCCTCATAGCAAGAGGTTCTCAGGTTCAATCCTCGATTGGGGTGCCTTCTGTGTGGAGTCTGCCTGTGGTCGCATGGGTTCCCTCCAGGTGCTCCGGTTTTCTCCCACTTCCAAAAGACATGCTGTAGGTGGATTGGACAATAAACTGGCCATAGGCATGAGTGCATGCATGTGTGTGTCTTCTGTGGAAGGTTGAGCACTGGGGCTGGCAACTCAACACTGTAAAACTCCACTGCCAATCATGAGTGGTCAGGTGATCCTGCTGTGCCGACCCCTAACCAGGAAAAAACAGAGGAAGATGATCTTAATATGTCTGTCCCTCTCCATTAAATCAAGCAACTCTTCTCTTACAGGATTTTCTTCTAAACTGAGGGCACATTCTCTGTTCTCCATTTCCTGCAAACATTCTACAAAACGTTCCAGAGCATCTTCCTTTGCCACATTCTCCTTTTTTATCCTGTGTCATCCATTACTCTTTCATATGGGAACTCACTGGCCTATCACTCCACAACACTGACTGCATCAGAGTTGCCAGATTCCTATTCCTTCCCTTGCTGTGCAACTCCAACTGAACTTTTGTACTGGTTTCCTATGGAAGGCTCCAAAGTATCTTTGTATAGCAACTGATCAGATGTTTCCCACTCCACTGGTTTCTCCTTAATTTGGGGATCAATTGCTCTATCTTGATGGGGTGTTATCAGATTTACATTTTCTACACTAAATTCTTTACTTTGCAGGTAATCCAAAACTTCAGTTTCGATTTCTTTAACTTCTCCATTACTAATCCTCTTTTCTACATTTCCTTATTGTTTTCTTATTTTTTGTATTGTAAAATTTTTCATAGCTGGATGTCTTTGCCTGTACTTCTCTTCAAATATATTTGATGCTGCTCTTTTTGTACTGATTTTGCTTTCTCCTTTGCATAATTATTGCACCATATTAAATACCTTTTTCTTTCCCATGTCAATATTTCTTCTTCAGTTGTCTATTGCTCTTCCTGTTTCTCCTTACTTGGGGGAACTTATTGTTCCATCATGCTGTGATATAACCTGTGTTAGACTTTCTACACTAAATCCTTCACTTCGCAGGTATTCCATAACATCAGCTTCTGTTTTTTTAACTTCTACTATACTAATTTTCTGTTCTGCATTCCCTCTGCGTAATCTTGTTTTTTGTACTTTGAAATTTTCCTATCCAGATGCCTTTGCCTGTATTTCTCTACGAATATCTTTGGGGCTGCTTTTTTGTATTGATTAATTTGGCTTTTTTCTTTGCATAAATATTGCACCACATCAGATTTCTCTTTCTTTCTCATGCCTATATTCCTTTTACCTTTCAAAAATCTCTAGATTTTGTTCATTATATTTTCACACTTCCTTGGTCGCTTCTGTTTCCAAATGGTCCAAGGTTTCTTGGTCTATATGTTTTTCATACATTGATTTCTCTCAGTATTTTTGTATATCTTCTGCCCAGATATTCTGGACTTGTTGCATAATAGTAACAATACTTAATTTCTTTCTTATCCTCACTGGTACACTCTGTCATCTTTATGGATCTTTTTTGGCCTGTCAGGTTTTTGTGGACTACTAATTCATTCTAAAGCAGGGAGGGCATCCTCCCCCTGACACTGGCCTAGCCCCATTATAGCAATGTTCCAGGCACCAGTGCACCTGCCAGGATTGGGGACTTTTTTATCCTAGGACTTGTACACCCAGCTATCTTTTTTATTTTTAACCTACTGCTGTCCATGATATATGCTATATAAAATACAGTCTATATATACCAGTGTCATCTTGGTGAGACTTTGTGAAAAACATGGTCCACCTTGTGAAGGTACTCAAAGTCTTGAGGATGAATTCAACTCCAGCAATACTACTTTCATTTGCTTGCTGATTTTATCATCTCTCCATTCAGACCCCTTTCTCAATAGCATAAAAACAGCAATACAGGTATAAATTATTAGCAAACTGTACAGATTTAATTTGCACAACTATTACCAGGAGAAATGTATTTTTCATTGATGTGATTGTCATATGCAGTTGACTCCTTTTAATGCTTATGACACAAGTGGCATTCATGATGTGATTGTCATATGCAGTTGAGTCCTTTTAATGCTTATGACACAAGTGGCATTCATAAATGGGAATTCATGACAGTAGTACTGAAACGGTATGTGGAGGAACTATTGATAGCACTATGAAAGACAAATGTATGCAATATTTTTTAAATTTGTAGATTATGCTATACAGGACATTATTAAGCAGCTTAAGTGAGTGAAGTCTGATGACCTGCATTTACATTACTATACTGTGTTGTCAGGATATACTCTGCTGTACTGTGGAACAGGAATTGTCACTCATGAATGAAAAATCGTGGCAATACCAATAAAGAAGGGTGGTAAGATTTTAACTCTGCTAGAAACAGCATAGCTGGCAACACAAGGATAAGTATTTGCAAAACTATTAAGCATTTGTGGATGATGCAGTACAAATTAATACTATACACTTTTAAATGAATGAAGTTTGATTTTCAGTATGTGTATGTGTATGGATATGATTATTGTACTGGCATTAATGTTTTTGTACTCAGATATTTGATTTATTTGTAATGAAAGTAGGCATAATTTCACTGCTGTTTTGCTTGGCTGTTGAGTGGATCAAGTTTCAGTACATTACTATTGAATGCTGTTTTAGGTAAATGAATGATGCAGCAGCACGGATCTAGACTAAGGAAAGATAATTTCAGTCATGAGGAGAACTGCATCCTCATGGCAACACTTAGGACACATGGCAGATGCCTTTTTGGAAAAGGGAGACCTAAGAGGGCAAAGGCCTGGATCCAAGTGGTTATAATATAACAGCTGTTGGTGGAAGGAACCACATAATAAAACAGGAGGGCGAATGATATGGTAAGATGAGCCAGAGCAAAGGCTAGGCAGAATGCAATTACCTGTAGCAGTACTGCAGGAATGTCAAAATAGAAGTTATGTACTCACCATAATGTTCCGTGTTTGTTGTCCTTGATCTCACCTTCCTTCTTGCTGTTTGGGTATGGAGCCTACCCCCGGCTCTGACTCAGCCATATACTATAGCTCGAGAGCTTTTACCGGCTTGAGGCTAGACCCTATCCCAACATGCCTAGCGGTAGTTACCCAGATCTCGTTTGTGATAACCTAGAACTAGACCATACAAATAGAGAAGAGATATACTCTACTTTACATATCAGATGACACCTACATATAAAGGTGTAACCCCTCCGCAAGAGTAATAGGAGTAGACTGAGACTAACCATAAAGTATGGTATAAAGGAAACCCAGCCAGTATAACCAATAAAAACAAAGGATTCCTCTCGAACCACCAGGAAGGGTGAAGGATGGTGGGACGCCAGAAGGAAGGCGAGATCAAGGACAACAAACATGGAACGTTATGGTGAGTACATAACTTCTTTATGTTATGTTGTCCATATCTTGCCTTCATTCTTGTTGTTTGGGACAGCGTCCTCAGGGCCTGATCCTTGGGTGGCTCACTGGAAAGAACTCTTCAGGACCATGGAACCAGAGGATGCCCTCTTCCAGGAGGCCACATCTACTTTGTAATGAGTGATAAAGGTATGAGGATTAGCCCATGTAGCTGCTGCATGGATCGAATTCAAAGGCAGTCTGGCTTAAAAGGCAATAGAGGTAGCCAAGGCCCTTGTTGAGTGTCCTTTAATTTTCCCTGTTAGTTTTTGTTTACGCAACTCATAGGCATATTTTATAATGTCTGAAAGCCATTTTGATAAAGTTACCTTTGAGACTGCACAGCCTTTTTTATTGTCCGCAAAGAGTATGAACAATTGGTCAGATTTTCTAAAGTTCTTGTTCCTGTGTAAACAGAAATGTAACTGTCTATGAATGTCCAATTGATGAAGCTTATACTCTGCCTTGTTGCCATGACTGTGGAAGAAAACAGGAAGCTCTATGGATTGATTCAAATTGTAGTCAGAACATACCTTGGGTAAGATGGAGGGGTTGGTTCTGAGAAAAATCAGATCTTTATGGAAAATCACGTATGGGGAATGAATAGATAAGGCCTTAAATTCTGAAACCTTCTAGCTGAGGTAATTGTAACCAAGAAAAGGGTCCTCCAAGTCAGAAATTTGAGCGGACAAGAAGCAAATGGTTCAAAGGGAGAAATAATCAGAGCACTGAAAACTAAATTTAGATCCCGGGGGGAGAGGTTCTCTTATTGTAGGTCTTAAGAGGGTAGTACCTCTTAGGAAAGCCTTGTATAACCTATGGGACATGATACTGAACCCCATTTCTCCCATATGGAAATTAGAAATGGCAGCTAACTGAACTCGGATAGTAGCTTCAGCTGCTCCTCGGTCAAAATTTTTAGCAAGAAATTCAAGAATCTTTGAAATGGGAGCAGTAAAGAGATCAACCTGATTTTTGCCTGCCTAACAAGAGAACCTCTTCCATTTACTAGCATAAAGTTTCCTAGTAGTGGGCTTATGGGAGGAAATCAAAATGTGTTGAACTGCCGGAGAAACATCAGGAAGCCTGGCTAAGACTGGAGTGTAAAACCAAGGTGAGAGCTTGAGAGTTTAAATGGAAGGATGTAGAGTCCCCGACTGATGCATCAAAAGATCTTACACTGGGTCCAGGATCCAAGGCTTCCCCTGCAAGTGAGGCCAAAGGAATGGGAACCATATCTGATGAGGCCAGTAAGGGGTAATGAGGATTAGCTTGCAACCCAATGACTGTGCTTTCTGGAGAACCTTGGGGATCAGGGGAAAAGGTGTAAAGCAGTCCCGGGGGCCAATCATGAACAAGTGTATCCCTGGGTGACTGTCCCAGTGGTGGGACTAGGGCAAAGTAGCTGCTACATTTATAGTTGATGGGGGTGGCAAACAGATCACAGCATGGCTGGCCCCATTTGTGAAAAATCAAGACTGCAACTTCCTGCTTCATGGACCACTTGTGAGGCATCAGGATAGCCCAACTGAGCTTGTCTGCTATCACGTTGGATTTCCCCGGGATGTGCATTGCAACCAGAAAGCATGGGAAGGACATCACCCATTGCCAAACTCGTAGAGCCTCTCAACACAAGGGGTAAGATCTGGTTCGACCCTGTTTGTTGATGTACCATACTACCAACATATTGTCTATCTGAATTGCTATAGTCTCTGTAGGTAGAAAGTCCTGAAGTGCTTGCAACACCAGAAGCACCGCTCTCATCTCCAGGACATTGATGTGCAAGTGGTACTCGTGTTTCTGCCATGTCCCTTGAACAGTCTGTCCCAGATATTGCCCCCCATCCTATCTGGGAAGTGTCCATGGTCACTGTGGCTACAGGATAGGGGGGGTAGAAATGGCCTGCCTATTGTTACCATAGGGGAGTGAAGCCACCACTCCAAATCCTTTTGCAGGATTTCATGATCAGAATCTGATGTGACATGGGTAAATCCAGGAATGACCATTGTGCAAATAGGAACCACTGTAGAATTCTTATAAGGAAGTGAGACATAAGGACCAGAGTGATTGCCGCCGCCACCTCAGAACCCAGGACCTTGAGGACTAATCTTGAATTCTCTTTTGTGTGAACAGCATTGACAACTTGGCAACGGATCATAAATACTCTTTCTTGAGGAAGCTTTACTATCATGGCCCTGGTGTCTAAATCTGCCCATATAAAGGTAATATATTGACAAGGCAACAAGGCAGATTTTTCATTGTTTATGGTGATCCCCAGTTGAGAACAAGAGTGAATTGTGGATTCTCTTGCCCTGATTAGTTGATACTTGGTGGTGGCAGTAAAGAGCCAGTCATCTAGATATGGAAACACCCAGAATACTTGACGCCTCAGGTGAGCTGCAACTACTGCCATGCATTTGGTGAACACCCTGGGGGCTGTGGTGAGACCAAAGGGCAGCACTCTGAACTGGTAATGACTGGCTCCCAGCTGGAAGCGTAGATATCTCCTTGACCTTCTGTCCATTTTTATGTGGTAGTACGCATCTTGGTGATCGATAGAGCAAATCCAATTGTCCTGACCCAGAAAGGGAAGAATGGACTGCAATGTTACCATCTGGAACTTTGTTTTCTTGACTGATTTGTTCAGCCTGCTGAGATCCAATATGGGTCTCCAGTCCCCTGTTTTCTTTGGAACTAAAAAGAACCTTGAATAAGTTCCGGATCTGATTTGGTCTGCGGGGACTTCCTGGATGACTCTTTCTTAGCAACCTTTGATCCACTAGGTTTGCTCAATTCTAAAGACTGGGTGGAACATCTGGGATAGAGTGATGTCTTTTTGACAGGGGAAGTTGGAACCTCCGAGTATTATCAATAGTACCCATGTATCTTCTGTGACTGTCTGCCAGACTTTTGGGT
Organism: Protopterus annectens; assembly: GCF_019279795.1. Classification (NCBI taxonomy): domain Eukaryota; kingdom Metazoa; phylum Chordata; order Ceratodontiformes; family Protopteridae; genus Protopterus; species Protopterus annectens. The sequence continues at coordinate 1,308,602,326 of NC_056735.1, read as the reverse complement.
ACAGGGATAATCTCCCCCTGACTGTCTCTGGAGTCAGACAGTCAGGCCTTCCTTCAGCAGCACTGGAAGGGCCTACCAGAGAAGGTATCTCTGTCATCCTGCTTCTGTGGACCCCTCCCCTGCTGTGAGATCAGCATCTGCCATTGTTATTTCCCCCTCTGCTCCTGGGGGGAAAAATCTCCATGTGTCAAGCAAAGCTCCCTGGGATTTCCATAACTACAATTTCCCGCTCTTCTGGCCTTTAAGATAAGGTCTAGATGGAGCAGAAAAATGTACTCCATTGGCAGAGAGATTTTTGCCATCCCGTTTACACCTGGTAAGAGTCTCTTTTACCTGATGCCCGGATAAGGACAAGCCATCAAACATGGTAAAAGAAGACTTGAAGGGCTCCGCAAAATGACAAAGGCTATCCAGGAGTGTCTAAGTAAGGCCACCCCTGTGCCTGCCACCCTGCTTGCCCCATCGGCTGCATAATAAATTAGCTGCATGGAGGAGTTAACCACCGAAGTCAAGGTCACAAGCTGAGAAGCCACCTTGTCCGAGGCTCCCGCAGCTGTAGGATCCTGTAAGGTATCTCCTAACTCTTTGAGGAGATCCCTTTGAAGACTTGTAAAGTGGGACAAATAGTTGCACGACCTGACAGTAAATGTTACTGAAGAAAACATACACTTCCCGTATCTGTCCATCGTATGAGACTATTCGGCGGATGGTCAGATGAAGAAGTTTCCACTAATTCCTTCTTGGTGGCTGCTGCCACCACCATAGCATCAATGGGAACACCTTTGAATAAGAAGACTCTGTCTTCAGTGGCTGTAATGAATTTATTGGTCTTCCGTGCAACTGGTTCCATGGTATCTGGAGAGCTCCACGCCTTTCGACTCACTACGTGTAAAAGTGGGTCAAAAGGAGGAGATACACAAGAGGTGGAGGGTCAGGAACCGAATACATCCAGGTACACAGACTCGTCTTCAGAAGGGGCAAGGGACTTTGTCACCCCTCTGTCTTAGGATTTTTAAGATGTCTGAAAAAGTGACATCTTCAGAGGGGGACCATGGGGACCCTTCTGAGTCATCCAAGTCTGTCTCTGATGTCAAGGACTTGGGGGAGTCCACATGCTTCCTCTTGCAAGTCCTCTTCTAAGGGACCTCCTCTGAGAGATGCTCAGGTGAGGTTTCAGAAGAGGTGGGATTGCCCAATGGGGCATCCTGGAGCATGGGTTCCCTATGCTTTAGGCAGAGCGGAGGTTCAGAGGTGAACACAGGCACCAAAGTCAAAGTAGCCAAGGGTGGAGCTGTCTCAGCAGACAGCATGCTCATCATCTCAAATACATCACTGTCCCGACCTGAGTCTCCTGCTCAGAAGAAGCCAGTGAATCGAGGGCAACGACTCCAATGGTGATGTAGGAGCCAAGCTGACCTGCGCTAAAGCTCCGAGAGGGAAAAGAGGGTCGGACAAGGGTCTGATGCTGCTCCCTCCCAGAACTGATGAGGGAGTGTCGGCTCCCAGATCCCTCGATAGAAGGAGGTATAGAGGAGATTGGAGAGGTAATCAGAACCAAAGACTGGAGGAGGTTACCAGAACCGACGGTTCCACCACTACGACTTCCATACACTCCGGCTCTGAACACAGAGGAGCTGGAGGAGGAATCGAGACAGTTGTTTGGGCTGTCGGCACCATTTTCGTCAGGGATGGGCCTGAAAGTATTTTGGCTAATACTGGTGTTCTAAGAAGCCTCTTCACCACCCTCTCCACATCATCATCCAAGAGGCTCCTGGATGACCGAGAGGAATGGGTTGAAGACCAGTGACTGCCTGACACAGATTGTAAAAAAGGAGACTGTGGAGCAGACTGCACCAGTTCCAAGACAGGAGACCTGGAATGCTTGTCGGACCTTACTGGCTCTGAAAACACAAATGGAGCTGTAGGTGAGTGTGTCTTGTCGGAACTGACAGATGGGTCTCACCTAGCTTGTAACTTGTCCTTTTTAGACGGATCCAAAATCGGAGCCGAAGAGGATGAAGGCTTGGGTTTTTCCAGTTATTTTGCTGGCTGAGTCCCCTCTATAGCAGCATCAAAGGGGGCCTTCAGTAAACCTCTTAAGATTAATTTGTTTTTTCTCTCCTGCAGGACTTGTGAACTAAAACCATGGAAGATAGAACATGAATCCTGCAGGTGAACAGGTCCTAAACAATATATGTAACTCGTGTACCCGTCCGTAAGGGATATCTTTTGACAGCACGAATCGCACTTTTTTAAACTCGAAGGTTTCGAATCCTCAGCTGTATCTTTCAACATAATGTCGAACAGCACCATGTAAGGCTAGATAAAGAGAAAAAAAAACATTACTGACAAGATAACTATCCAATAACAGACAAAAAATATCTTTTTTTTTAACGGCTAGGAAAGAAGAGAAGGGGGGAGAGCCTCAAAGTTAAACGGCAAACTACCCACCTAAGGAGAGGCTCTAACTTATAAGTTAAAGAAGGCAAGAAAAGGCAAAGAACCCTCCAAGTTAAACGGGTTTGGAAGAGGGGAAAAAGGCCAGAGAGAAAAACGGTTAGTCTCCAACAAATGCAAGCCACTCGGACGGGATATGGAAGATAGAAGTTAGAAAGATGAATAAGAAGATTTTCTTCAAAAAGTATAACTAAAAGAAAAAACACCTAGCCTGAGCCAGTATCCGCAATCTCAAAGCTGCAAGCGGCAAATGAGATCTGGGTAACAACCGCTGGGCATGCTGGGATATGGTCTAGCCTCGAGCCAATAAAAGCTCTTGAGCTATAGTATACGGCCGAGTTGGAGCCGAAGGTTGACTCCGAACCCAAACAACAAGAATGAAGGCGAGATACGGACAACATAACATCATTTATTTCTTTAACACCTGATGAGGAGTACTTTATACACATTTGGGGGGATCACTCCAAAAAGATGAGGATAATACGGGCATAATCAGAGGTGGTGTGGACACTAGCTGTTACCTACCTCTGCAGCATCAACACATATCTGCTAAGAAAGGTTAGTTTACATAAAGAAGAGACTCCTCAGGTAAAATGATTACATGTAACGCATATTTAAAACTCAAGAAATCACACTGGCCACCAATACCAACAGCAGGAAATGGTAAGTGTCCTCCACATCTCATTACACAACATGCAGTACTTTACTTTAGTATCCGAGTAGTAATATAATCAATTAATCTTACAAGGTCAACATCAGAAATGAGCAATTCCACTATACCAATAAACTAAGAAGATAGCAGCAGCAGAATGGCTGCTGCTAACATAGTTATATTTATGAGACAGCCTAAATAAAGTGGCAAGTACATGGGGACATTATACTACAGGTTGCACAGGGAGAAATCTCATGCACCTCAATACCCGTTTCACACCCGTTTCTCTGGAATCACAAGAACACCTTTTGGATGATGGGAGAAACTCAGAATTTACAGCATCCACTATGACACATTTATAAAGGGATTCCAGGCACAGACATGTCACAACTACCTCAGGAGACATGTAAAGCACTGGCTGACAAGCAGCAAATGTGCCAAGTTATTGTTAAGACTGTGTACTGTCACAGACTGTCAGCTAGAAATGGTCAGAGTACTGCAGGGAGTACTGAGGATTTACATCACTACAAGGAAAATGGTATTGAGTAGGGAAAAATGTCATGATCACACTGATCCACAGTATAGTGGTACACACGGTGACCACATCTGCTTCCAATCATGCACTTGTGAGGACTTACCAGACTCAAATAGGAGTCAGTGTTAGACAGGGAAGAGGATGGGGTACTGTCCAGATATGTGGGGGCATACCATCTCACACTACAAGCTCTTCTCAAGAAGGTAGTAGAAACAGGAGCTGCGAACAAACACAGCACAATTCATCCAGGCCACATCAGTATTCATCTCCACTTAGCTGAACCTCTCTCTCATTCAAGGTTTTGGTCCCGCAGCACTGTGAGATCAGTGTCTGCAGGATCACCTGCATTCAGTAGGTCACGTCATCACAGCAAGTCGTCATCTAACTCACATGACAGTCCCTCTTTGAGATCACATGCACTTTCCCTGTTCTATCTTTAGGACATTTTGTATATGACACATTTGACCTTGATCGACTGGGACTCAGGCTATGTATTTCAGGTACTTAAAATATGAAATGTTGCATTTCAGTGCCATGCCTTTCAGTACACTGTCATCGATATTTAACTTCAAAGGCAATTTATAAAATAAAAATAAAAAAAATATATGTATACAACTACAGAACACATTTGTGCACAATGTAACCCAGTATTAAGAGGCTTTGCATAGGCATCTATTCCATTTGATTAATGGTAATGCCTACAATAAAAGAAAATCTGGAAAGAAAGGTGGTGGGAGTAACATACAAATTGCAATGTTTAACAACATTAGGGGCCTATCCATTATCAAGAGTTTCAACAGAGTAATGAAAAAGCTGACAATTACACAGAAGATAATAAAAATAATACACACAATTAAGAGTTTATCGATGACACACACTTGAAAAACAGATTACATGAGTACCCTGCCATCAACATTACTTCAGCTGCAGCACTGCACAAATGGTGATTGTTATTTCTGAGGAGACAACTTGGTGTGCATGACATAATGAATCAATTAGATTAAAAAAGAACAGAAAATCATTTATGTCACAGAACAAAACTGAAGAAACGCTGTATAATAATAAAAAAGTGATACATTTTCCATTCCGGTCCAAGCTATGAACTCATGTAAATGCACGTAATACATATATTTTGCAAAATCAAATCAGTCAGCTACTCAACTAACACTTTTTTTAATAAATTCATGTTTCTGCACACTCAGGAGTCCTTAAGCAAAATATTTTTAGCAAACCAGTAAAAAATGCAAACATTCTTTACACTAGAAATCACTGAAAAGGTTTCAGTGAACAGTCTGGTATAACTTTTCTAAACAGTAATACAATTAATTGTATTGTAAAAAAATATTCAGAGATACTCTTATCATGTAACATATACACAGCTTCTTACCACATATAAGTTTATTCAGCATCTATCTGCTTGGTCAGCACTAAATACCATTCTATATAACTATGTTCCCAATTGGTCATTATAATCCAATTACCAAAAACTCCTCTGTCCACAAACCAGTGAAATCTGTTAGGCATGGTCTGTACTCATACCATGGTGCTAAGGCAACACCCTCCCCTTCAGTCCTTTAAAACTATTCTGAAAGACCTTCTATTCAAAATCTGGCTCTGTTCTTTCTCAACCCCAGGATAAACTATATCCCTAAATACAAACAAGTACCTATTCACCCCTTACACCTCCTTACTCTTCCTGCTACACTCACTCACTTCATTCTATTTCTCCCCTTTGACTCTCTTAATAAATATGCTATAATGTTGTTTTTTCTCTCACCTCTTACTGCAATTCCTGTTTGTGTTATACTAACTCTTCCTTTAATTTCTTACTGCAATTCCTGTTTGTGTTATACTAACTTACCTTTAATTTCTCTATAAAGGGGCTAAAATGTCTCTACATATTACATTGTTATACAAGTTGTATCTATTCTTAACCAAATGTCTTCACATTATGTCTAATTTGATATAAATATTAAAAGTGTAGATGTTTTTGTATTACTTTTGATGACTACAATTATTGTTCTTAAAATGTTTTTTTAATACTTTGGAGCTTGGGCTCCCTGGGCCCCTGCTGAAGATGGGTGCCTACCCAGTTGGACTTTCGCAGTAATCAAATGTCAGTAAATAAATACACATAAATAAGAGGGGGATGTCTGATGAACAAGGAGAGTGGACAATGTGACACACAGCATAGCCCACACAGCACTGTCTGCATTAATTATACTCTATGTTTTTTATAAGAAACACTAACCTAAATGTTATGGTCCACATTTCTGGACTAGACGGTACCTCTTTACCTGTACAGCTGGGAACATGGCTCATGAGGTCCTTTACTATTTCTGTTGGCTAGTCATCATTAGTCATAATAAAACTGGAACTGGGAAACTGCAGTGACATCATGGGTCACTTCACCACCAAACTGGTGCAGCATCACATTGTGCAGAATTGCAACATGCAGTAAACATCCTGATATAGTTGCAGGGTCATACTAAAGGACATCCTCAGACTTATTCAGGTTTATTCAGGCATTTGAAATGGGCTTTTATCATGCTAAATACTCTCACTGATAATAGGGAGTCTGGGAAAGGGCTGTATTAAAATTATCTTCCACAGCTCATAGGAGTCATAAAGCCATGGCTCCAACAGATATGAATTTAGGGTGTCCATGAAAGTGAAAAACACCTTCTTGTCCTCCACCAACATGGACCCAGTGGCAGACTTCAGCAATCTCCTTCATCAGGTCTCACTGCAGCCAAAACATGTGCCATGTAATTCAGTGCCTTTACAGAGAAGGTCGCTGAAGCGTATATACCCACTTCCTGAAATGGTCCATTGTCCTTGACTCTCAGTCTGGAGGGTGGACTGTACAGCTCTCCTGAGGAAGCTCTTTCCTAGTGCCAGCTGCCACCACCATGGTATCAACTGGGGATCCCTCATGTCAGTATGATCTGTCTGAAGGGGAGCTCAAAACCTTGTCCTGGCATTTGGGAATGGGCTACACTGTGTCCGGTTTCTTTCATGCCTGAGATGTAATGAGATCCACTAAGGGATCTGTGGGAGGGGACACCCAGGAAGAAGAGGGTCCTGTGCCAAATGCCTCCAGGAACACCGATTCATCCGAGGTAGGTTTTTGGACAGACCACCCCACGCACTGGTGAAGGAGTTCCATGATGTCTCCAAAGGAGACATCCTCAGGGGGGGCGACCGGGGGTAACATTTCCCTTCCTCCAAATAGGTGTCTTAGGTGGGAGACTCTGGTGGGCAGTCTAAGTGCCTCCTTTTGCACATACCTTTGCGAGGGACCTCTTTAGTGGGGATCTCTGGGGAGGATTTGCCAACGACTTACTCTTCCCAAGAGGGAGTGTCTTGAGGCAAAGAGGTAGCAGGCTGTTCCTGAGATGACAGAATGGCTGGATCTGCACCAGAAACAGAGGGAGCCGGGGTGGAATCTGAAGATAAGATAGTCAAGGGTCTCAAAGAAAATCGAGAGAACCTGCTCCACCATATTGAAAGCCGAAGGGGAACAGGAGAAACAGTCATCCTCTGACTCAACGGTGGAGTCAGAGCCGAACCTGCACACACCAAGATACCAAGGGAAAGGCTCCACTCTGACAAACTCAGAGATGACACCACCCCCTTGGATCTGATGCAGAGGCTATGGCTCCAACAGCCTTTAGGATCAGAGCTAGTCAGATCCGACCTTCTCAAAGTCATGGCCGATGTCGAGGTAGAAGGTACCATTGGCACCGGCTCCTTGATGCTGAGTCTCCTCAGATCCAAGGGCTCCAAAACTGGAATCCAGTTTGGAAAAGAAGTAATAGGGGTGAAAAAGGACTGCATCCTCCCCGCTCCAGAGGGAGAGGGGACAGGCAAGACTCCCATCTGTATCTGGGTATGGATGAACTTACACATCATCCTATCCATCTCCGCTTCATTAAGTCTACGGGCGGAATGGGAGGAAGAGGTGACCGACACCGGCCTGGAGGGGGTGGCGAGGAGAAGCCTGAGCCAGTGACCAGGTCCAGAGCTCCTCCAGCTCTGGAAAGAACCAAGGGGAATGAAGCCAGGGAGACTCCGGCCTTGCAGCCGACCTAGCTTTGGCTGGTGGGCCGGCTGAAGCAGCATGATCTGGGGATCACTTCTTTGGCCTAGTCCTCTTGGAAGATTTGTCTCCATCCCCCGTCCACTTAGTGGGAGCTTGAGTCCCAGAGGCTGGGGAGGAGGCAGGGGCAGAAGCCGGAGTGGCAGGGTCTTGAGTCCCAGAGAACAAAGAAGGAAGAAGGCCCTTCAGGATAAGCTTTTTCCTCCTGTCCATCAGTGTCCAGGAATTAAACCCAGCACAGATGGAAAAGGAGATCTGAAGATGGGCTGCCCCAAGACAAACGACACACAGAGTGTGGCCATCAGCTGGGGTGAGATTATGGCCAGATTCTGTACATTTTCTGAAGCTGGGTTTGGGAGCTTCAGACATTGTCCCAACCTAAGGCCCAGCACACACACAGTCCATGCACAAAAGAAGAAAGATAGAAGGAAATATATATATAGTTTTTTAATAGACGGAAAAGTGCGAAGGGAGGTAGAAAAGCAGAGAAATAGCAGAAGAGAGAAGATTTTTACCAAAATAAGCACTTTCCACAATTTTTACATCAGAGAGCACGGATCACAATGCGGACATGAAGAGTGGCAAATGAGATCTGTGGGAGGAAGGAGACAAAAGAATTAAGGGTAAGGGGAGGAGCTTTGAGCTCAGATCAGATGCTGGATAAGTGGCCAAGATGGATCCGGGAACCCACAGGTTGAAGACCAAATGAAGACAGCTTCAGATTTAAAATTACCAACAAGGTGACCATGGGGTATCCTACCTATCAGGAGAGATGAATTAGAGTGCCAGTTATGGGAATTATAGGCACTGACAAGATGCAGGGTAGACACACTGATGATGTATCCTCCATGCAAAACACATTACCTGGTATTTGACGGAAGAGTAGCCCTTCCTGTTCTGGCATATGATTGGGCCATAATGGCAACATGGATGCAACTTACAACACCAAGCACCACAGGGAAACATGCTACCCCCATAAAAGGCACACACAGTACAGGCTCAGTTCTGAGGTGATACTGGGAAATAGATAAACTTACTGATCCACATGTACCAAGATGATATTGAGGAACTGCTATAATAGCCATGAGGCAGGAGCCTGAGAAATAAAATGCCCCCAGTCTGTCTCTGGAAGGTCTCTGTGACAAGTACAGTGAGAGTTATAAGTACCTTAGTTGCCACAGTAATTGGAAGGCCAGGCATCCTGCCAGTTCCCATTTGTGGGTCATATATGCTCACTAAGACCTTTACAATAAAAACATATCAAGGATTAAATGATTATCAAATTAATAATTCAAAGTCTATATCTTTGCTTTCTTGGCTGGTGTGAGCTGCTGGGCACTAGAGGTTTTGGTTTAGCCAAGACAAGCACATCACACTGAGAAATAGTTAGCAGCAAGACAAAGCATCTTCACCAATTGAAAAGTAGAAAGAAAAGGCATGAATCTAACTTTTATTATGTTTCTGGGGAAGGTGTGGAAACATGTCAATATATGAATATGAATCACAAACAGCTAGGAAAAGGGATTATTAGCATAATATGTTTTACATAATATTTTATTACCATCTAATTACTTCTTCAGTTAAATAAGTTTGTGGCCATCACATGTACGCATGATGGCCTTTATGATTGGTGCTGGATTTGTGCTTATGTGTGAAGAACAATGACTGTCTTTACACATTTGAATAAGGACTATGATTGCACTCTAAATTTACTGCCAACACTCTTAAAGATCTTTGACATTTTATTTGGTACTCCATAAACATTTCAGTCTACTCAAATTATCATTGCTACCAACAAAGCCAGATCATGGGGGGCCAAGGCAGGGTAATGGATCGGGCCCCCACAGCAGAACACCCCCCCCACGCCCACCATGCAGCCATTCCAGTGTCCCATTAGTTGGCTATTTCTCCTCAATTACCACAAACACTGCTCAACTCTGTGCATACTATCCCTTCTTTATTTCAATGATTACAGATATTTGGATTTAATTTAAAACTTTTATTTCAAACTTTTTAGCACAAACACTGATGCCATTTGCTATACAAAACTATACAGTCTCAGAATGAAAACAGACTTAGCATGATCAGTAAACTTTTCTGTCCTTGAAATGTCATTGAAATTCACATTCAAAGAAAATCCACCTGGTTAGTTGCAGGCTGAGTCTACCATTGGGCTGTTTTCAAACCACAGACCCCTTGCACACATGCATGTGTTCTTTGATTTACCTTCCCCGATTGTATTAAATTATATTCTTTGTATAATACTGCATCACTTGTTAGTGTGTGCTTTAAATTTGTAGTTTTGAACATTTTTTTTCCAGTAAGCAATGAAACAAAACATATGTGCCAATAATGACAAAAATTTCAGAACATTTCAAGCATAAAAGGCCACTCAAGCTTCACTACAATTTACCAGTATCAGTCAATATGCACAATCTCTGCAGAAGTAAAAGTCATTTAATAATTCCACATTAAAGATGAAGCGGTTGCTGCTGGCAAACAACTTTGTATTTCAGTGTTTCATTTACAAATAAAGTACCAGCTGGTAATACTGCAATAGGGAATCCTGACAACAGGTTCACAGTTACTATGCATCTCATCCACAGCAGGACACACTTAGGAGTGTAGCATACCCGTCCTCCCTTGAAGTACACTGCAGCATCAGCAATTCATCTACATGGTGTGGGAGTAGAACGCACAACCTTCTACACCAAAGGCAAATATATAACCTAGTGTACTGCTAACACTGCTTTTAAATTCTATATCACAAACACTGATGGCCATTTACTAAAGAAAACAGTTACACATTGATAACAGATTTAGCATGAGCACCAGTATACTTCTCTTCCCTTGAAATTGCACTGAAACTCACAATTCTTTGAAAATGCAGTGAAACTCTTTATCAGTCTGGTAGTTAGTGTAGAAGATTCAGGCTCTTCTCTCCTGTAACCAAGGTACAGGGTTTGACTCCACACACACACACACACACACACACACACACACACACACACACACACACACACACACACACACACACTTACCAAAGAAGATACGTACCTGGAATGAACATCTCGTTTGAAGGAGCCCAATCAAGTTTAAAATTCTGCATGCAAAAAAGTATAAGCAAGAGTAGAATTAAAATGTGCGTGCATCAACGCATGGAGAGAAGCAGTAGGAATGTTAAAGAAGAAAGCTGTTATAAAAAGCAGACCTCTAATTTTATTTTTATTAAATATTATGGCAGCCCCTGGTCAGTGGGCCCTAGGTAACTGCCTGGATCACCTAGTGGTGGATTTGGCTCCAACTACCAATCCATTTGGTACACTGCTTTCATGAGTCAAAGAATAAAAATACCCAAGACTTCCGTTTGACCATAACCTCACCTTTCATAAATACACAGACAACCTAATACACAAAGTATGATCATAGCTCAAAATTTCATACAAAATCTCTAATTTTCTCAGCAATGACGCCAGATAATCCATAGCAATAAACGTACTAATTTCAGATTAGGATACAGTCTACCCATCACTGTAACCATGCTGCACAAAACTACAATCTTCTGCAATCTGCTGAAGATCATAAACTTCTTTTGTTCAACTTTCAAACAAAAATGAAAACCACTATCTTACAATGAGTAAAGGGACATGGTTATCAGTTGCTGCTAAGGCTAGTCTTATCCTTAACACTTGCAGCTTCAAAATACTACTATGCAAGATACTGTTCCTCTCTCTTTAAAAATTATTAAACCTCTTCATACTCTACAAAATACAGAATCCATACAACTAGAATGGCCGTACTATACTTTTGCCATAAGAGGCCCTTCTCTAAAACTGTTCCAGCAAGCTACAAATCATTACCTGTAGATATTAGCCAAAATGACAGTGTGAAATGTTTCAAAATGTCCTTTATTATCCATTAATTAATAAAAATAAATTACTTCAGAAATACAGGTTAACTCCCTCATTTTACATACATCTTCATTAGTTGCTATTACATGTAAATATTTAAATTTCTCAGCTGAAGTATCCCTATGTCAATTTTTATATTCTTTTATACATATGAAGATTTGGCTTGTATATTCATTACAGTTCATAGGTTCATAGGTTCATACTAGGCTATCTGCCCGAGGGCATTTACAAGCCTAGCCCATCGTTTTGTGGCTTACGCCACCCCTTTAGTATGGGGAACTATACCCATTATTTTGCTGTGCCTCTGTCGAGCAGTGACACTGAGGTAATCCCTGGGGTATATCTGCGATCTCCCATCCATTGGTCAAGATTTCTCTTGAACAAGGCCAGCGAGGTGCTCTGCCTCACATATACCGGGATTTTGTTCCACAGCATAGGGAGTCTTTGGTGATGAATCTATCCCTCCAGCACGCCCTATTAATAGCCGTTGTTGAGGTTTAAGTCTCCCGCCTTGCTCTGATGGATCTAGATTTTTGTGGTGAAGCATATTCATCAAATCTGGGTTTGACATGGCCTTGTATGTTAGGCAAAGGTCACCTCTGAGCAAGCGTGGCGACTGAATAGAGCTGGAGTTCTTTCAGTCGGGCAGCATAGGACAGATTTTGAGACCCTTTATCCTTTTGGTGAGGAACTTTTGTGGCCTCTCCAGCTGCTGCAAGTGTCGGGTCAGATACATTCGAATGGGGCATTGTACTCAATCATTGGTCTGATGAGTGATGAGTAAAGGAGACTATGACCTCCTTGATCTAGATGAGAATTCCTTCATGATAAGGTGGGCAATGTAGAAGGTCTTCCTAACTACTTTAGCTACATGGGTGTCGAATGACAGACTACTATCAACCTGGGTCCCCAGGTCCCTGATAACTTCTTCTGTGCTCAGTGGATTGCCACCTATTTGGTAGCTAGGGTAACCTTGTTTTTCCCGGAAGGTATGACTATGCATTTTTGGCATTTAACTTTTAGGCCATGGCTCTGGCACCAGTTATCCGTTTCTGTGAGACCCTTCTGAAGGATATCTGTGTCAGATGTGTTTTCTACTATGGCTCCAGTTTGCAGTCATCTGCAAACTTTGTCAGCCATAACCCTCCTGTGTTTGCTTGTACTTCGGAAAAGTAGATGCCAAACAAGAGTGGGCCCAGGACTGAGCCCTGTGGGACACCACTTGTGACAGGCTTTGAGTCTGACATGGCGCCAGCAACTCTGACCCTGTGGGTTCTGTCACTCAGCCAGTTTGCAACCCATCTTGTGATGTATGGGTTAACATTTAAGCTGATGAGTTTTTCAATGATACCCGAGTGGGTATTGTATCGAAGGCCTTCGCCAGATCGTGGTAGGCTGTATGGACTGCCTTTCCTCATCAATGGCTTTGGTGACTGTTTGAAAAAGTCAACCAAGTTTAAAGGCATGATCTGCCTTTGGCAAAGCCAAACTGGGTTGGATCCAAAGTCTGCAAATTCCCTATGTCTTTATTTATGAGGTCCATTATGATCCTCTCCATGGCTTTGCAGATAAGGCTTGTCAAGCTAATGGGCCGGTAATTTCCAGGGTCGGTGGAGGCACCGCCTTTGTGAAGTGGGACCACAGTTGCAGTGCGCCTCCTGGGTACGTATCCAGAGGTAAGACTTTGATTAAACAGCTGTCCTAGCTGTGGGTTTAGTTCCTCATTGAGTTCATGGAGCACACAGCTGGGGACACCATCAGGTCCCATGGATGCTGTGTTTTTTGCTTTGGAGAGAGCAGTTCTCACATGTACTCAATTATCAGATGTGTATATACTTTTTCCATTGTTTCTTTGAACGAATTTGAGCTGTTTATAAGACTACAGTATTTTGAAATGCATATTTTGTCTGTACCTTGCATCTCACCATTGTGCCCAGGTTGTGGTTAAAAGGGTCCCTGGACCAGCCCACCCAGTTAGCAAATGTAAAATAAAATAAATGATACTGTTCAATATTTGTAATTCTGCAACTAATGTGAAATGTGTGTGAAAATATAGAACGCCACACTGACCACAGCAGGTATCAGTAAGAAATATCATGTTGCTAGTAACTTTTTTTTGGTT